>NC_134357.1:193317009-194059509 GCF_048569485.1 Anomaloglossus baeobatrachus | reverse complement strand
GTGACACTATGTGCAGCTGCCGCCAGGCCCCTCCCCTCAGCTCACGGGTCCCACAGCAGTGCAGGGGGAGGTTGCGGGGAGAGTACGGGGTGCGGGGGAATGTGTAGGAGGGTGCATGGAAGGGGGGTGGGGACTCCACGCACTGTACCCGTCCAGCAGGGCGGCAACAAGCTGTTCCCAGATTTGCATGTCAACATGGTCCTGCCCATGTTGACATGAAATGACTGGAAGCAGCAAAATCACAGTAGGAGCAGTCACATGACTGCTCTGAGCCGGGGGAGAGGAGCTGACAGCAGGGCAGGTAAGTGCTCACTATCTACTTACCTGCCCCAATGTAGTCCAATAGGGAAATAATAATAAAAAAAAAAAAAGTCAAAATAAGCCGGATAACCCCTTTAAGAGGAGACTTTGTGCAGCAGGCCTTCATGATAAAATAGCTGCTAGGAAACCACTGCTAAGGACAGGCAACAAGCAGAAGAGACTTGTTTGGGGTAAAGAACACAAGGAATGGACATTAGACCAGTGGAAATCTGTGCTTTGATCTGATGAGTCCAAATTTGAGATCTCTGGATCCAACCACCGTGTCTTTGTGCGACGCAGAAAAGGTGAACGGATGGACTCTACATGCCTGGTTCCCACTGTGAAGCATGGAGGAGGTAGGACGGTGTGGGGGTGCTTTGCTGGTGACACTGTTGGGAATTTATTCAAAACTGAGGGCATACTGAACCAGCATGGCTACCACAGCATCTTGCAGCGGCATGCTATTCTATCCTGTTTGCATTTAGTTGGACCATCATTTATTTTTCAACAGGACAATGACCCCAAACACACCTCCAGGCTGTGTAAGGGCTATTTGACTAAGAAGGAGAGTGATGGGGTGCTACGCCAGATGACCTGGCCTCCACAGTCACCAGACCTGAACCGAATCGAGATGGTTTGGGGTGAGACAGACCGCAGAGTGAAGGCAAAAGGACCAACAAGTGCTAAGCATCTCTGGGAACTCCTTCAAGACTGTTGGAAAATATTTCCGGTGACTACCTCTTGAAGCTCATCAAGAGGATACCAAGAGTGTGCAATAATGAAGGAAAAGGTGGCTCCTTTGAAGAACCTAGAATATAAGACATATTTTCAGTTGTTTCACAATTTTTTGTTAAGTATTTCATTCCACATGTGTTAATTCTTAGTCTTTGATGCCTTCAACGTGAATGTACAATTTTCAAAGTCATGAAAATAAAGAACACTCTTTGAATGAAAAGGTGTGTCCAAACTTTTGGTCTGTACTGTATATTATATAAATACACATATATACACATACACACACACACACACACTTATACAGCATACTAAGTGGAGCAGTGAAAATAAAAAGCAAACACTGAGTCCTCTTTGGACCTGGTGATAGGTCCTCTCTAAAATTATGAATTGGAGGGGTTTTCTACTGCCATGATACTGATGGTCTTTCATTGGTTATGGAAAGGAAGACCACAGCTCCGAAGTCTGTTTCGTGGCTACTCTCAGGTACTGCAGATCAGCTCTGAATCATCTGAGTGGCGCATGGGCAACTGAATAATGCGCCAAATTCACACACAAATTTAGTGTATTTTACCCCAGAAAATCTTGAATGAAGACTGGCTACTAACACGCCAACCTGTATCTAGTCCACCAGAGCAGCTCTCTATTTTCACACATATTCAGCTTTAAATGCCCTAATAGGACAGGTGTATAGAGGTTTTCCAAATAGAACAACACCTTGAAATGGCAATACACAGATGAATTGATAGTTATCTGAGATGGAGTAGAACCCTGCAGTGATCAAAGGAAATGTCCACAGAGACTAAGCTGAAAAGACTCTGAATCATTTGCTGTCCTTATCGCAATCTCCCTTTGAGAATAGAGCCCTTTGATCACATGCTTTACTTCTGATCCATTTCTATATAAAAGACATAGCAAATCTATCCGTCCCATAGACAAAAGAAGGGAATTTTGTTTACTTACCGTAAATTCCTTTTCTTCTAGCTCCTATTGGGAGACCCAGACAATTGGGTGTATAGCTTCTGCCTCCGGAGGCCACACAAAGTATTACACTTTAAAAAGTGTAACCCCTCCCCTCTGCCTATACACCCTCCCGTGCATCACGGGCTCATCAGTTTTGGTGCAAAAGCAGGAAGGAGGAAACTTATAAATTGGTCTAAGGCAAATTCAATCCGAAGGATGTTCGGAGAACTGAACCATGAACCAAAAGAACAATTCAACATGAACAACATGTGTACACAAAAGAACAACAGCCCGAAGGGAACAGGGGCGGGTGCTGGGTCTCCCAATAGGAGCTAGAAGAAAAGGAATTTACGGTAAGTAAACAAAATTCCCTTCTTCTTTGTCGCTCCATTGGGAGACCCAGACAATTGGGACGTCCAAAAGCAGTCCCTGGGTGGGTAAAAGAATACCTCGACAAAAAGAGCCGAAAAACGGCCCCCTCTTACAGGTGGGCAACCGCCGCCTGAAGGACTCGCCTACCTAGGCTGGCATCTGCCGAGGCATAGGCATGCACCTGATAGTGTTTCGTGAAAGTGTGCAGACTAGACCAGGTAGCCGCCTGACACACCTGCTGAGCCGTAGCCCGGTGCCGCAATGCCCAGGATGCACCCACGGCTCTGGTAGAATGGGCTTTCAGCCCTGAAGGAATCGGAAGCCCAGAAGAACGGTAGGCTTCAAGAATCGGTTCCTTGATCCACCGAGCCAAGGTTGACTTGGAAGCCTGCGACCCCTTACGCTGGCCAGCGACAAGGACAAAGAGCGCATCAGAACGGCGCAGGGGCGCCGTGCGAGACACGTAGAGCCGGAGTGCTCTCACGAGATCTAACAAGTGCAAATCCTTTTCACATTGGTGAACTGGATGAGGGCAAAAAGAAGGTAAGGAGATATCCTGATTGAGATGAAAAGGGGATACCACCTTAGGGAGAAATTCCGGGACCGGACGCAGAACCACCTTATCCTGGTGAAACACCAGGAAGGGGGCTTTGCATGACAGCGCTGCTAGCTCAGACACTCTCCGAAGTGATGTGACTGCCACTAGGAAGGCCACCTTCTGCGAAAGACGTGATAGAGAGACATCCCGCAGCGGCTCGAAAGGTGGTTTCTGAAGAGCCGTTAGCACCCTGTTAAGATCCCAGGGTTCCAGCGGACGCTTGTAAGGTGGGACTATGTGGCAAACTCCCTGCAGGAACGTGCGGACCTGCGGAAGCCTGGCTAGACGCTTTTGAAAAAACACGGAAAGCGCCGATACTTGTCCCTTGAGAGAGCCGAGAGACAAACCCTTGTCCATTCCGGATTGAAGGAAAGAAAGAAAAGTGGGTAAGGCAAACGGCCAGGGGGTAAAACCCTGATCAGAGCACCAGGATAAGAAGATCCTCCAAGCCCTGTGATAGATCTTGGCGGACGTTGGTTTCCTGGTCTGTCTCATAGTGGCAATGACATCTTGAGATAACCCTGAGGACGCTAGGACTCAATGGCCACACAGTCAGGTTGAGGGCCGCAGAATTCAGATGGAAAAATGGCCCTTGAGACAGCAAGTCTGGTCGGTCTGGGAGTGCCCACGGTTGACCCACCGTGAGGTGCAACAGATCCGGGTACCACGACCTCCTCGGCCAGTCTGGAGCGACGAGGATGGCGCGGCGGCAGTCGGACCTGATCTTGCGTAACACTCTGGGCAGCAGTGCCAGAGGAGGAAATACATAAGGCAGTCGAAACTGCGACCAATCCTGAACTAATGCGTCCGCCGCCAGAGCTCTGTGATCTTGAGACCGTGCCATGAATGCCGGGACTTTGTTGTTGTGCCGAGACGCCATGAGGTCGACGTCCGGCGTTCCCCAGCGGCAACAGATCTCTTGAAACACGTCCGGGTGAAGAGACCATTCCCCTGCGTCCATGCCCTGGCGACTGAGAAAGTCTGCTTCCCAGTTTTCTACGCCCGGGATGTGAACTGCGGAGATGGTGGAGGCTGTGGCTTCCGCCCACAGCAGAATCCGCCGAACTTCTTGGAAGGCTTGACGACTGCGTGTGCCGCCCTGGTGGTTGATGCACGCGACCGCCGTGGCGTTGTCCGACTGTATGCGGATCTGCCTGCCCTCCAGCCACCGATGGAACGCCTTTAGGGCTAGATACACTGCCCTTATCTCCAGAACATTGATCTGAAGGGAGGACTCTGTCGGAGTCCAGGTTCCCTGAGCCCTGTGGTGGAGAAAGACCGCTCCCCACCCTGACAGACTCGCGTCCGTCGTGACCACAGCCCAGGATGGGGGCAGGAAGGATTTTCCCTTCGACAAAGAAGTGGGAAGAAGCCACCACTGAAGAGAGGTTTTGGCTGCCAGTGAAAGAGAGACGTTCCTGTCTAGGGACGTCGACCTCCTGTCCCATTTGCGGAGAATGTCCCATTGAAGTGGACACAGATGAAACTGCGCAAAGGGAACTGCCTCCATTGCTGCCACCATCTTCCCTATGAAGTGCATGAGGCGCCTCAAGGGGTGTGACTGGGCCCGAAGAAGAGAGTGCACCCCTGTCTGCAGCGAACGCTGTTTGTCCAGCGGAAGCTTGACTATCGCTGAGAGAGTATGAAACTCCATCCCGAGGTAAGTCAGTGATTGGGTCGGTGTCAATTTTGACTTTGGGAAATTGATGATCCACCCGAACCTCTGGAGAGTCTCCAGAGCAATGGTCAGGCTGTGTTGACATGCCACCCGGGAGGGTGCCTTGACTAGGAGACCGTCTAAGTAAGGGATCACCGAGTGGCCCTGAGAGTGTAGGACCGCCACCACGGATGCCATGACCTTGGTGAAGACCCGTGGGGCTGTCGCCAGGCCGAAAGGCAGTGCCACAAACTGAAGGTGTTCGTCCCAGATGGCGAAACGCAGGAAGCGTTGATGCTCTGGTGCAATCGGCACATGAAGATAAGCATCCCTGATGTCGATTGATGCTAGGAAGTCTCCTTGGGACATCGAAGCGATGACAGAGCGGAGAGATTCCATCCGAAACCGTCTGGTTCTCACGTGTCTGTTGAGCAGTTTGAGGTCCAGAACGGGACGGAATGATCCTTTTTTGGCACCACGAACAAGTTGGAGTAAAAACCGCGACCACGTTCTTGAAGGGGAACGGGGATCACAACTCCTTCTGTCTTCAGAGTGTTCACCGCCTGAAAAAGTGCATCGGCTCGCTCGGGGGGCGGAGATGTTCTGAAGAAACGAGTCGGCGGACGAGAGCTGAGCTCTATCCTGTAACCGTGAGACAGAATGTCTCTCACCCATCGGTCTTGGACATGTGGCCACCAGGCGTCGCAAAAGCGGGAGAGCCTGCCACCGACCGAGGATGCGGTTTGTGGAGGCCGAAAGTCATGAGGAGGCCGCCTTGGAGACTGTTCCTCCGGCGGTCTTTGGAGGACGTGACTTAGACCGCCATGCAGAAGAGTTCCTCTGGCCCTTCTCTGGCCTGTTGGACGTGGAGGATTGGGACCTGGCTGAGGGCCGAAAGGACCGAAACCTCGATTGAATTTTTCGTTGCTGAGGTCTGTTTGGTTTGGACTGGGGTAAGGACGAGTCCTTTCCCTTGGATTGTTTAATAATTTCATCCAATCGCTCGCCAAACAAACGGTCGCCAGAAAATGGCAAACCGGTTAAGAACTTCTTGGAAGCAGAGTCTGCCTTCCATTCGCGTAGCCACATGGCCCTGCGGACTGCCACCGAATTGGCGGACGCTACCGCTGTACGGCTCGCAGAGTCCAGGACGGCATTCATGGCGTAGGATGAAAATACCGACGCCTGCGAAGTCAAAGATGCAACTTGCGGAGCAGAGGTACGTGTGACCGCATTAATCTCAGACAGACAAGCTGAGATAGCTTGGAGTGCCCACACGGCTGCAAAGGCCGGGGCAAAAGACGCGCCTATGGCTTCATAGATGGATTTCATCAGGAGTTCTATCTGCCTGTCAGTGGCATCCTTGAGCGATGAACCATCTGCCACTGATACTACGGATCTAGCCGCCAGTCTAGAGACTGGAGGATCCACCTTGGGACACTGAGCCCAACCCATAACTACGTTAGGGGGGGAAGGGGTAACGTGTGTCATTAAGGCGCTTAGTAAAGCGCTTGTCCGGAAATGCTCTGTGCTTCTGGACAGCATCTCTGAAGTTAGAGTGATCGAAAAACGCACTCCGTGTACGTTTGGGAAACCTAAACTGGTGTTTCTCCTGCTGCGAAGCCGACTCCTCTATAGGTGGAGTTGGGGGAGAAAGATCTAGCACCTGGTTGATGGACGCTATAAGGTAATTTACTATGGCGTCCCCTTCAGGTGTATCAAGATTGAGAGCAACGTCAGGATCAGAGCCCTGAGCTGCGACCTCCGCTTCATCCTCCAGAGAGTCCTCAAGCTGAGACCCCGAACAGCGTGATGAAGTCGGGGAAGGTTCCCAGCGAGCCCGCTTAGCCGGTCTGGGACTGCGGTCCGTGTCGGAGTCCTCCCCGTGGGACCTAGATGTCACCCCAGGAGCACTCTGCTGCGCAGACCGAGAGGGGCCTGGGGGCGATGAACTCACAGTGCCCGGGGCCTGTGTAAGTACCGATCTGGACTGCAAGGCTTCTAGTATCTTAGCAGACCATCTGTCCATAGACTGAGCCATGGATTGTGAAAGCGACTCAGAGTTTCTCAGCCAAAACTGCAAACTCTGTCCCTGCCACCTGGACAGTGGAAGCCGGCGGTTCTACCTGAGCTGAGGGTCCCACCAGTGCCCGAGGCTCCGGCTGAGTGAGTGCCACAGGGGCCGAGCATTGCTCACAGTGAGGGTAGGTGGAACCTGCAGGTAACATAGCCGCACAAGAGGTACAGGTTGCAAAATAACTTTGTGTCTTGGCACCCTTGCTCTTTGCGGACGACATGCTGTTGTCTCCTCGGAGAGTGATCACTGAGGGTATATAGCCAAAAGCCAAACAATGCGGCCGAACAATATATATATACACACTTCGGCACCCTAGGGGGGCCAGCACCGGGTAACCGGTGTGGCTTACCGACCGCCCAAAGCGGTTGTGTGTCCACCAGATTCCCTGCCTGGGCCTCCCAGAGCTGCAGAGCTCGTTCTGAAATCCTCCACCGGCAGAAGTGATTGTAAAAATGGCTGCCGGAG
Source organism: Anomaloglossus baeobatrachus (assembly GCF_048569485.1). Classification (NCBI taxonomy): domain Eukaryota; kingdom Metazoa; phylum Chordata; class Amphibia; order Anura; family Aromobatidae; genus Anomaloglossus; species Anomaloglossus baeobatrachus. Next base: position 194,052,345 of record NC_134357.1, on the reverse strand, counting down.
CTCTCAGGGGAGGAGGGAGCCGTGGGCGGTGACTAATAAAGTGCGGGAATCTGGTGCCCCACAGTGATCAGTGAGGGGGGAGGAGGACACCTAAGTATGCTCCAGCCCTCACTGCCGACGTCCAGTTGACCGTCCCGCCCTTACCCCTGACTGGCAGGCCCGGGGGCGGGAGTTATGGTACTAGGCCGCATGAAGCCGGGGACTAAATTTAATAACGCGGCCGGCAAACAGGCGCGGTCGGCGCGGTAGTCCCGGTCGTCACAAAAAAACAGCAGCCGCTGCAGCGTCTGTGACACAGGCGCTCCATGCACCGTCCCCAAGGGGACACAGAGTACCTTTTAGATGCAGGGCCTGTCCCTGATGATACCCAGTCTCCTGTCCGGCAGATTCCCCCAGGGGCTGCGGAGGGAGCCCGGTCCCAGTGAATGGTGACCGGTTAGGATCCCACTTCTCCCAGAGCCTCTAAGGGATGGGGAAGGAAAAACGGCATGTGGCTCCAGCCTTTGTACCCGCAATGGGTACCTCAACCTTAACAGCACCGCCGACTTAGTGGGGTGAGAAGGGAGCATGCCGGGGGCCCTGTTGGGGGCCCTCTTTTCTTCCATCCGATACAATCAGCAGCTGCTGCTGACTAAAATGGGAGCTTGAGTGAATGTGTGCCTCCTTCAACACAAAGCATAAAACTGATGAGCCCGTGATGCACGGGAGGGTGTATAGGCAGAGGGGAGGGGTTACACTTTTTAAAGTGTAATACTTTGTGTGGCCTCCGGAGGCAGAAGCTATACACCCAATTGTCTGGGTCTCCCAATGGAGCGACAAAGAAATGGAACATGCACATTACCACTCCTTACACACAAAAGACATTGATTGTCCTAGCAGTGAGCTCTCAGACACATTTACCAGGTACCTCATGCATAGGCGAGAAATGTATTTAGTATGAAAAACACCACATTCTTATACAGCAGCTTAATGGGGCAGCCTCCACTTTGCAATATACTTCGAATTAAAAATCCTATCCATTCTCAAAAAATGAATTATAAAATGCATAGACTTCAGTTTGTTTGTTAGGTTACCAGCCACCTCTGCAATAGTCGGATAAGTACTGTGCACTTGCCATTTGCTATATGATTTGCAAGCACTGGTCTGAAAGTAGCTAGATCACAGAATTCAGCCAGCGTCATAGGTCCTATCCTTCTAAGATGCTACAAAGACAAAGTTATCTCTGCTAGCAGCATTGTGGAGTGTGAAGTTCGGCATAGCGACTGGAAGTCAGTCCAAACTGTCAATCTTAAAGAACACACTGTTTCCAGCAAGAAGGGAGCCAAGGACAAGTGCACTGCTGAAGATCGAGCATGAGATCACCCCTTTAATAAACTGACATATAAGAGTTGTGCGTATTGCATCATATAGGGTTAAGTTACATTTATTTGTAAAAAAGACTGTACCTTGCTTCCCCTTTAGCCTTTGAACAAAGCCACGTGTCCATTTTTTTGGAGCCATATTTAAAGGGATTCCGGAGAGTTCACTATTTATGTAAAGTGCACACTGCAGCTGAAGGAAATCCCAGTCCTCAATGATCATCTGAGTTTTGGCTCCCGAGATTCTATGCTGCAAAAACAAAGAGTATTTCAAAATAACCCAATCTGAGAAAATGTAATTAGCTTTAAAAGGGAACCTGACACATCCAGGAATGCTATTTAGCTGCAGCTATAGCAATAATCTATGGGTAAATAGTGTTTACACCCTGCATTGTCAAATTACTGGAAGAGTGGCGACAGGGTGAACATGAAGTTCTCTCTGCAGCTGTAATCAATGTGCAGGGTGGTCATTACAGCAGCCGCTCTCTATAGTGAGTGATTACTACAATAGCTCCTGTACAACCAGAATAAAACTGTGTGTCCCTGTAACTGGTGATACAGTAAACTTGCGTGTTTCCCCGAAAATAAGATACGGTCATTATTTTTTGCCCTGAAAAATGCGCTAGGGCTTATTTTTGGGGTAGGTCTTATTCTCAGGAAACACAGCTGGGGGTAAGTTTACCCTTCCAAAAAAGCAGACCCCCTTCCTAGGAGAATCATACCTACCAGACGTTGGACGCCTGCGTTTCTCCCAGCATGTATACTCCACACGGTCCTCCCCTGCTTCTGCCCATGAGTGGCTGTGCCGCCTAATGTGCGCGGGTGTGTGATCCACCGCAGGTCCTTTATGCGTTTTGCTGCAAATCCTCCTGTTCAGCATCTGGTGAGTATGATTACGGGGTCTTCTGTCTTCTCTCTTTTGGGTTGTCTGCTTTCTTTAATGAAGTGTTCTGCAGTATTTAACTTTTTTTGATGCATGGACACTTAATTATTGAACCGCGACTAGGGCTTATATTTAAGCCCTATGTCGAAAATGCTGAAAACTACTGGAAAGGTTAATTTTCTCCGTAAGGCTTATTTTCAGGGGAACACAGTACATTTAAAAAGTAACAGTAATTGTATTATTCCTTCCATAAATAGTCACATGAACATTAGCAACTTTGTAACGTATCTTATCAGATAAATCTGCTTCTTTCTCCTGGACTGATCTGTCACTTTCAATTCACAACTTCAATCTGTCTTCAGTGAAGACCACCATTATTTCAATTATGAGGATAGGAGATATCAGTTGGTGCTTATAAAATTCAACAGAGGGGAGAAGCTGCACGAAGACGCAGACATTTGGCTGAAAGTTCTCCTAAACGACAGTTACAGTTCTCCATAGAACTTTAAAGAGAGCCAACTGCCATCTATCTCTGTAATGGGAAAATCTGTATTCACTGAAAATACTTTTTTCCTGTGAATGGAGCATAAATAATCAGTCACGAAGAAGAAAGAAGAAAGTTTATCTGATATGATAGATTACAAAGATTCTTATTTTCACATATACTATTTAGGGTAAAATAAAAAAAAGACTGGCACCTGTAGATCCACCTAAAGTGGCTTAATATACACAGAAAAAAACAGGAACAGAAATGTCAAAATATTTATGAAAAGTTACAGAGAATACTAATAAAACTGCTACAGGGCACTCGAGGAAGAAAATGATAATCCTGATAAAACAAAAATGACAAAAACACAATATGCAATTTGTCAAAGCAAGTAGGAAGACAAATAGTGATGGGCGGACCCGGACTGTAAACGTCTGGATCTGCGCTGGTTCAAAAGTATCGGGGCCCTGACCCCAGAGTTCTCAGGGAAATCTGGGTAATGATCTGGGGTAACTCTGGTAATTAAAAAAAATAAGGAAAAACAAAGAAAACACTGCTGCAAACACTGAATGTAGGCACAAGCCTTTGATGGTAGTTTAAATAGCAATTTAGTATAAAGAGCCCATGCCGCTGTGAAGAACATAAAAAATGACTTTATAATACTCACCTAAATGGTAAGTTTGGTGCAGACTGGTCAGATGGGTGTCTCCGTTCTCCGGTACCGGCACCTCCTTTTTTGGCCATCATTGTCCTCCTCCTTCTGAAGCCTGGGTGCATGACGCTTCCTACGTCATGCACACAGGCCGGCATTGAGGTGCTGCGCAGACGCACTACAATACTTTTATCTGCCCTGCTCAGGGCAGATCAAAATGCGCCTGCGCGGTACCTCAATGCCGGCGAGTGTGAATGACGTAAGATGCGTCATGCACCTAGGCTTCAGAAGAAGGGAGGACAAAGATGGCCAAAAAAGGAGGCACCGGTACCGGAGAACAGAGACACCCATCCGACCAATCTGCACTGAACTGACCGTTTAGGTGAGTTTTATAAACGGATTTTTGTGTACTCACCGTAAAATCGTTTTCTCTTAGCCATCATTGGGGGACACAGGACCATGGGTGTTATGCTGCCTATCCATAGGAGGACACTAAGTAGATGCAAAAGCATAGCTCCTCCTCTGCAGTATACACCCCCTGGCCGGGCCAGGCAACCTCAGTTTTAGTACACAAGCAGTAGGAGAAAAACCCAGTAAAAACTTCTCAGAGGAACATGAGAAAAAAAAGAGTCATAACCAAATAAGCTACTGAGAGAACCAAGGCCCAACAGGGTGGGTGCTGTGTCCCCCAATGATGGCTAAGAGAAAACGATTTTACGGTGAGTACACAAAAATCCGTTTTTCTCTGACGCCTCATTGGGGGACACAGGACCATGGGACGTCCTAAAGCAGTTTATGGGTGGGAAACAAAAGAAGACAACACAACCCAAGGACTAGGAACCAGTCCCAGACAGCCTGGAGCGCCTACTGAGAGAGGTGCTCTACTGCCGTTTGCAGAATTTTCCTACCCAGATTTGCCTCAGTTGAAACCTGGGTATGGACTCTGTAATGCTTTCAAAACGTATGTAGGCTAGACCAGGTCGCAGCCTTACACACCTGTTCCACTGAAGCCTGATGCCGAATGGCCCCCAAAGCGCCAACTGCTCGCGTGGAATGAGCCCGCAGCACACTAGGAATGGGCTTGAGTTGCAAGCGGTAGACTTCCTGGATCGCAGAGCGAATCCAGCGAGCCAGATTCGCCTTTGAAGCTGCCTGTCCCTTCTTAGGCCCCTCAGGAATGACGAACAAAGAGTCCGTTTTCCTAAAGGGGGCTGTCCTGGATATGTAATATCTGAGAGCTCTGACGAGGTCTAACGAATGCAGAGACCTTTCCACCCTATGAACCGGGTGTGGACAAAAAGGCAGGCAGAACAATGTCCTCGTTCAAATGAAACGGGGTAAGAACCTTTGGAAGGAAATCCGGAAGGGGGCGCAGAACCACCTTGTCCTGGTGAAAGATCAGAAAAGGCTCACGGCAAGAGAGTGCTGCTAGCTCCGAAACCTGTCTGATGTACGTAATTGCCACCAGGAATGTTACCTTCCAGGACAGAAGAGCAAGGGAGGATTCCTTGAGGGGATCGAAGGGAGACCTCTGGAGACGGGCCAGAACGAGGTTGAGGTCCCATGGTTCCAGCGGCCGTTTGTACGGGGGAACTAGATGGGAAACGCCCTGGAAGGTCGGTCTTGGACTTGCGGTTTTTGAGCTAGGCGGCATTGGTAGAAGATTGAGAGCGCTGAGACCTGCCCTTTAAGGGAACTGAGAGCCAACCCCGCTTGCAAGCCAGACTGTAGAAAGTCGAGAATTCTGGGGAAGGCCAGAGGCATAGCCTGGACGTTAGTTTCCCTGCACCATGAAAGGAAGATTTTCCACGTACGGTGGTAAATACGGGATGAAGCAGGCTTTCGGGCGCTGAACATGGTGGAAATAATCGCGGGGGAGAATCCCGCTCTTGTTAATACCCAGGTCTCAATGGCCATGCCGTCAGCTTCAGGGCTCTGGAGTTCTGAAGGGAAAAGGGCCCTTGGGTCAGCAAGTCTGGGATGTCTGGAAGGCGCCACGGTGCGTCTGTGAGCATTTGTACTAATTCGGCGTACCAGGCGCGCCTGGGCCAGTCCGGTGCTATCAGTATTACCGGGACTCCCTCTGCCTTGATCTTCCTGATTACCCGCGGCAGTAGGGGTAGAGGTGGAAATATGTAAGGCAGGCAGAATTGGTGCCAGGAGCAGTCTAGAGCATCCGCACCGATGGACTGGGGGTCGCGTGACCTGGCTATGAACGCGGGTACCTTTGCATTCAACCTTGAGGCCATTAGGTCCACGTCTGGTGTGTCCCAGCGAGTGCAGATGTGTAGAAACACAACTGGGTGGAGAGACCATTCGCCGGCGGCCAGGCCTTGGCGACTTAGAAAGTCTGCTGCCCAGTTCTCTACCCCCGGTATGTGTACCGCTGATATCACTGATCCTGACGATTCGTCCCAGCTGAGGATCTTGTGGGCCTCGAGATAAGCCGCTTTGCTGCGGGTGCCCCCCTGCCGATTGATATAGGCTACAGCTGTCGCATTGTTCGATTGGACTCGAATCCGACGACCCGCTAGCAGAGGGAAGAACGCTCTGAGCGCGAGGAAGATCGCGCGGAGTTCCAAGATGTTGATGGGAAGGAAAGACTCCTGGGGCGTCCAACGTGCTTGAGCAGTGTGGTGCCGGTACATTGCTCCCCAGCCTAGGAGGCTGGCGTCCGTGGTCAGGACCAGCCAGTTCACTGGGAGAAAAGATCTCCCCTTCGATAGGGATGAGGACCGAAGCCACCAGCGAAGTGCGTACCTGACTGAAGGCGTCAGGTGAATATGTCTGTCCAGGGAGAAGGGGCTCTTGTCCCAGGCCGCTAGAAGGGCTAGCTGCAGTGGGCGGAGGTGCAGTTGAGCAAAGGGTACTGCTTCCATAGCTGCCACCATCCTGCCGAGCACTTTCATGCTGAATTGAATGGAGCGAGACGGAGGACGTAGAAGGCAGCGTACCGCTCGTTGAAGAGCGATCGCCTTGTCCTGAGGGAGAAGGATCAAGCCCCGACGGGTGTCCAGGGACATGCCCAGGAAGGTGTGATCTGGGGCGATGGGTATATGCAGGTACGCGTCCTTGATGTCTATGGAGGCGAGGAATTCCCCTTCGAACATGGATGCAATAATGGACCTTAGGGACTCCATTCTGAATCTCCGTACGTGCACATGTTTGTTTAGGTGTTTGAGGTCCAGGATGGGTCGAACTGACCCATCCTTTTTGGGGACCACAAAGAGGTTGGAATAAAAAACCCCCGAACTGCTCGTCGTCTGGGACAGGTATTATCCCTCCTGCTGTTTGGAGCGAGTGGATTGCTGAGAAAAAAAGCTTTGCGTCGTTTTCGAGTCTTTGGGGGGTTTGAGAGAAAGAACCGACTCAGGGGTCGGGTCCGAAATTCTATATGGTAACCGGAAGACACAAGGTCTCGCACCCATTTGTCGTCTGAGGCGGCAGCCGAGATGTGATGAAAGAGCCGCAGTTGACCTCCTACAATGAGTGTGTCTTCCGGGGCGCCGAAGGAGTCATGAGGGGGAAAAACGTCGTGGCCGAGTCTCCCTAGTCCTGGACTGTTTCGGGTCTAGGCTAACATGACGAAGTGGGTTTCGGGGAGAGCTGAGGTGGTCGGTCCCAGCGTAGTCCACGGCTGGTGGCGGGGACAGCACGGGACCAACCAAATGAGTTCCGAAAGGAGCGGAACGAGGACTGCGGACGTCTGGTGAAGGACATCCTGGACTTCAGCTGGGGGAGGGAGGTACTCTTTCCTCCCGTGGCGTCAGAAATGAGCTTATCCAGACGTTCGCCAAACAATCGGTCTGGAAAAAAGGGAAGGCCCGTGAGAGACTTCTTGGAGGCAGAGTCCGCTCGCCATTGTCGGAGCCAGAGAGCTCTACGGATGGCTATGGTATTTGAGGCGGCAAACGCTCCGCAGGTAGCAGCGTCCATGGAGGCCTGCATGAGGTACTCCGCCGCAGCGGCAATTTGAGCTGTTAGCTCTGTGAAGGTATGAGAACTGGGATTCCTGAAGCGAAGTGTTAAGGGATTCTGCCCAGACCGAGATCGCCTTTGCGACCCACACAGCGGCAAAGGAGGGCGAGAGGGAGGAACCCGCAGCCTCAAAAGCAGAGCGGGTGAGGTGCTTCACCTGTCTGTCTGTCGAGTCCTTGATGGAGGAACCATCAGGTAAAGATAGGAGCGTCTTTGTGGTAAGGCGGGAGACCGGTGGGGGGGGGGGGTCGACCAAGGGCGGATCAGCCCAGCCCTTAGGGGCAGGTGAGGCAAAATGGTACCGGGACTCCATGAGTTTTCGGTTACCGAAGCGCCTGTCAGGCTTCTCCCTTTGCTTTGTGAGGATATCCTGAAACTCTGGATGATCAGCGAAAACCTTTTGGGGTTTCCTTGCCCTCTTAAAGGAGACCGCATGGTCAGTGGTAGTGGATGGGGGATCCTCCACATGCAGAGTTTGGTTGATTGCTGCTATAAGAGAGTCTATTGCAGTTTGATCATCTGGGGAGGCTGAAACCAAGGAATCCTCTTGGTATAAACAGCATTCTCCCTCTTCCAGCTCTTCAGAAGCCGTGGAGCGTGTGGGAGAGCATGCCCTTTGTGCTCCCGAGGGAGAGCCCGCTGGAGACACCCGGCCGTGTGCTCTTTTCCTGATCCCTGCAACCGGTGAAGCATGTGCCCGGATTACCTCAGAAGGATCCTCCATAGGGGTAACCTCAGGCTGCGTTCCGTCCAGAGACCCAGAAGGGTGTGGAGGACGACATTGCATAGCCAGCACCAGGTTCTGTGACAGTTTTTCCATGGATTGGGACAGAAACTGTGCCCATTCCGGTGGGCTGGGAGCCCTAGGCTCTGGGCTGACTGTTGCGGCGGTGGTGGCAGGGGGGTCTTGGGGGGCTATAGGGGCACAGGACTCACAGAGAGAAGAGGTGTGTTTACGTGGTAGCTCAGCGTGGCAGGCAGTGCAGGCTGAATAATAGACTATGTGGGCCTTAGCACTCTTAGTGCCCTTAGAATTCTGCATGTTCCTAATAGGAGTATGCCAGGAGGGGGAGCAATGCTCAGCAGAGCTACAAGTGAAGCAAGCACCTCACCAGAATCAGCCGATGGCCCTGTCCTCAGGAAGGATTAAGCTCTATGGAGATCTTTGCACGATTTCCAGGGGGGGCGGGGATTATCGCGGCTGCGGGGGGGGCTTAGCGCTAAAAGAGCGTGAAGATGAAGTCAGTGTGCCCCCCCTGCTGTGGGTAGTAAAAAATGGCGGGAAGGGAGCTTCTGATAGTTTTCCTCCCTCTCCCTCCAGTCAGCACACAGCTTGTCACTGGTGGTTATCAGACGGCTTTTCTGCTAGAGCAAATAAACAGTGTGTGTCCCTGAGCCCTGGGCCCTGTCCCTGCCACCAGGAAATTATCTGCAGGACTTTCTGCAAACAGGAGTGACTTCCCCCCTCCTCCAGCCAGCAAGCTAGAGAAAAGTTAACACTGTGTGTGCAGGATCCTTAGGGCTCTCCTCCTTGCACTCAGCAAGGGACTTTCTCAAAATAAATACTGTAAACGTCCTGGGAGTCTTCCCTGCAGTGTCTTTTCTCCCTTTGTCTGGGAAACCAGTCAGGGGGGATCTCACCTTAAAACACTGCTTCAGTCCAGGCAGTGAAAATAGAGTCAGCTTGCTGTGTCCGGTCCCACCGGTGCCATATTCAACTCAGAGCCTGCAAAGAGGGGGCTTCGGAATTGGGCTATAGGGGCACAGGCCTCTACCCTGGGCTTTGGAAAATCGGTGTCTGTGGAACCCGTCGTCCAGCCCAGGATCCAGCGTCGCAGGAGGGGGTACGTGGAGGTGACACTCCACGTTCCCGCCCGTTGATGGTAGTGGGAGATCGGTCCCAAAAGGAAACCGTCGCCCTCAAAAAATAACAAACCTTGAAAGGAAGTGCCTCCTACAGACACTAAGCTAAAACTGGGGTTGCCTGGGCCGGCCAGGGGGTGTATACTGCAGAGGAGGAGCTATGCTTTTGCATCTTGCATCTACTTAGTGTCCTCCTATGGATAGGCAGCATAATACCCATGGTCCATGGTCCTGTGTCCCCCAATGAGGCGTCAGAGAAAAAGTCATTTTCACATTCTACACAGCGGCCTGGGCTCTTATATACAGCATGTTAGAATGCTGTATATAAAAGAGCCCACTGGTGGTGGCCGCAGCTTATAGGCCCCAAAACTGGTGACAGGTTCCCTTTAAACTCCTTATACAAGATTTGGCGGCTGTACCCTTTAGTAGAAGTTATTCTAATTTCTGCACTATAAAGGATACCTATTGAAGATTATACATGAAGCAGTTCTGTGCTACGCTGATTTTCTGTGACCTTTATAATCATAAATGTGATCAAACAAGGGTGGCATTACATATGTATCCTGTATGATACAGATAGAGGAACAAGTGGAAATGCAGATTAGCTTTGGTCTGGCAGGCAGACTCTTCTACTAAGTGTAAATCAACTTGATATCTGCATTTGACAACTTTATTTTTCTTCAGCCTGTGCACTAAAGATCCATTATATTAACCCTCATGTGGACACAAGCTTTCCCTAACCTGCCCACAAGCTCAGCTCAGTCTCTCCTGCTCAGCATTCATTACACAGATCAAGTGAGAACTATGGAGCCGCTCAGTATTCTCTGTGGTATTGGCACAGTGCTTATGAATGCTCTACCCTATGATTTAAACAGAACTGTGTATGGAGAGTGGAGGCTGTGACAAAGCCCCTGCATAGATTGACAGCTGGCTGTAATCCTGAGTGGCTGTCACTGTGAAGGATGTGGTTACAGCTGCCGTTCACCATACACAGCGGTGACTGAACCCAAGCCGGTGCTACCCCCATGACTGCCAGGTAGAGTAAAGTTAATTTCCTCCTAGCAGCACGGTTCAATGTGCATGCAGGTTTCAAATGCAATTAACCTGTAGATTAACCATATATCTGCAGGTTAATAGTGTTTTTACACATGACAGGATCCCTTTAAAAGAAAGCAGTCTCAGAGGTCTGGCATTTGACTGCAGACGATCAAATTCACATAAATTTTGGCAAGACGTTATCCTGATAAAAAGTGTGTCTTCTAGTCAGAAAAACAGTTTTTCCATGTAGTTAAAAAATGTAATATCCTGTTTTACTGTAATTTTCCCATGCCATGTCACCGTGCATGTGAGGCCCTAATATCAGTGCATCAAACATAAACACTCTAAAGGTTTAACTGATCAATACTTTCACTCAATCAGTAAAACATAAGTAGGCCCATATGTTTACAAATTACAACACATCGGCCCTGATGCACCAAAGCCATAATTCTGGAATAAATTGCATTAAAAAGTCACAATGTTTGAGAAATGCTGAGTCGAGTCAAAATGTGACTATTGGTGTTTTCACATCACTTTCACCCAGCTCTTGTAAGGTTTGTGGGTATGGGGTGGGGCATGATGCCATACGTTCCCCAATTCATGATGAGCAGTGGTGTCTCTCATGGTAGAACTGTTATTCCAGTCGGTGACTGGAGTAGTATTTGTAGCTAGCCACTTTTAAAGTCCCCTCTTAATGAATCAAGAGTGTCAGACTTGCAAACGCCTGTCTCAATGAATCAGGCCCAGCATTTTGAATTCTATGCTTACCTAACCATATAGCAGTCTATTGAAGACTACGCAAGTGTTCAAATGATTTTTTTTTCCAGGCAGTTTTTATTTCTTACTTGGAAAACAAAAAAAAAAAATGTAAAACCAGTGGCCTCACCTTCTTGATGACGTCATTTAGGAATATTATTTCTGTTAACTTCATAGTCAGGTCATCTTCATTAGTGCCAGATTTCAGGTCACTCACTACTGAAGGCCGGATACAGAGGGGAGGCACGAGAAGTCTGGTGAGGAGGAGGTCACACGGCTTAGCCGCTTCTGGATTCATCAGTAATAAAGGCACATCTTCAGCTGGGATCCGTTTCAGAATATTTAATACGACTAAAGGGTTTAAATTTTCCTGCAAAGAATCAGAGAATTTTGGCAAGCAGAATGTCAGATCAAACATTCATAGCATATAAACCTTTGGTGGGAAAAGCCCTTCCTGACATGGATAACTTTTTGGAACATTATATGTTAGGTCCCTTTCTTTGATGCAGGCCGCAGAGCTGAGCCAGCATTATTGCTGGCAGACACTGAATACAGCCATCTTTCTCTAGCAGCAGAGGGTAGAGCTGTGCTGCGCATGCTGTTAACCTCTTATTGCCATTGTCAGTCTTGCCGTCCCACGTGTTCCTCAGCGACACGTTTGCAAGGTGCTGATGGATTGCTATGATAGCTGGGGGGCTGCTGCGATTACAGCACTTCTAATCGAAGGGATTTAGAAAGAAAAAAAAAACATTTTGAAAAATATACAAGTAAAAACATTAACCCTTTGGCACCAGAGCCTGTTTTTGCCTACGTGACCGGCCAATTTTTTTCATTTCTGACCAGTGTCACTATGACAGGTTATGACTCTGGAACGCTTCAGTGGATCCCGGCGATTTGGAGACTGTTTTTTCGTTACATATTGGACTTCACGATAGATGTAAAATTAAAACGATATATTTTGCTTGTATTTGTGAAACTATCGGAAATTTGGTGAAAATGTTGCAATTTTCTAAATTTTAATTTTTATACCCTTAAACCAGAGAGTCATGTCACATAAGACAGTTAATAAATAACATTTCCCACATGTCTACTTTATATCAGTGCGATTTCTGAAACACGACATGATTCCCTCAGCTCCCTTGTGACTGTCACCGCAGAGTCGGGAGAGGTAAGAGAAGCAATCACTGCTCCTCTGAAACTTCTATGTGCCGTGATTGCTATCGATCGCAGCATATAGACCATCGCAAAGGGCTAACATCACCAGGACCTGATCCAATCAGGTCCTGCAGATGCCTCCGGGCAGAACTAACGTTCTGCTCCGGAAACCCGGTGATGGCAGCATGCAGGGGGTTGCGATCCCCTCCTGACTGCCAACAGATAAAATACGTCAGGTCTGCACAAAAGGGTATATTTACTGTCAGTGGTCCTGAAGCAGTTAAAAAAAAAACCCCAAAAAAACCCATAAACCTGCTATATATGGTCCTTTTTATTTAAAGGGAATCTGTCACCAGGTTTTTGCTTTCCCATCTGAGAGCAGCATAATGTAGAGAAAGAGACCTGGATTCAAGCAATGTGTCACTTACTGGGCTGTTTTCTGTCATTTTGATATAATCAATGTTTTCTTTGCTGAAGATCTAGCAGTTATACAGAGCTCATGAATATGCTGGACTATCTAGCAGCAAGCCAAGCAGTCCTGTAATGATAATCTACTGCTGGTTAAACAGTTATTTTATCAAAACTACACTAAGCAGAAAGTGAAAGAACTGTGAAATCAGGGTCTCTGTCTCTACATTATGCTGCTCTCAGATTAGGTGGCAAACACCTGCTGACAGATTCCTTTAATGTTAATTTCTATGGTCATTGACAAGTGAAAGTGGCTCACAGGATTATCTGGAGGCTGCTCTGCATTATTAGGCTGCTTTCACACTACGTTTTTTTAGCATGCGTCATGAACTTTTTTTGCTGCAAAAGCGGATCCTGTTTTTGCAAAGAAAAACGCATGCAAACGCATTGGAGTCATGTGATCGGGAGTGAGGGGAACTGAACGTGAAAGATTGGGAGCAGACATCTGACAGCTGTGGAGGCTCGTAACCAAGGTCAACATCGGGTAACTTACTTGGATACCCGATATTTACATTGGTTACGAGTGTCTGTAGCTGCTAGGAGCAGGGCTGCTGCTCCCTGCACACGTAACCAAGATAAACATCGGGTAACTAAGACCGCGGTTACCCGATGTTTACGAGCGTCCTCCGCTCTCAGGCGGGGGAGAGTGGAGAGAGAGGGAGGTGGAGAGAGAGGGAGGTGGAGAGAGAGGGAGGTGGAGAGAGAGGGAGGTGGAGAGAGAGGGAGGTGGAGAGAGAGGGAGGTGGAGAGAGAGGGAGGTGGAGAGGGAGGGAGGTGGAGAGGGAGGGAGGTGGAGAGGGAGGGAGGTGGAGAGGGAGGGAGGTGGAGAGGGAGGGAGGTGGAGAGGGAGGGAGGTGGAGAGGGAGGGAGGTGGAGAGGGAGGGAGGTGGAGAGGGAGGGAGGTGGAGAGGGAGGGAGGGGGAGGAAAGAGGAGGGGGAGGAAAGGGGAGGGGGAGGAAAGGGGAGGGGGAGGGGGGGGGGAGAGAGACTGATTACCCGAGGCTGGTTTCTGGGCATGCTCAGTAGAGCAAGCAGGATCCTGTCTATTAGCATGCCAGCGTTCACATGCGTTTGCATGCTGTTTAGTCAGGATCCAGCAATTTGCAGTATTTAGACGCAGCTCAAAAACGCTACAAGTAGCGTTTTTGAAAAAAGTTAAAAAACTGCAAGTCGCTGGATCCTCACTATAACGCACGCAAATGCAGGTGAACGCATGTTGACGAGAGTCCATTGCAAATGCATTAAAATGAAAACGCATTTGCACTGGATACGTTTTTGCGTTAAAAAAACAAACGTAAAAAAACGTAGTGTGAAAGCAGCCTTACCCTGTGAAATACCCCCCTTTGGTAGAGACCATAGAAATTAGCACTAAATAATAAGGGTTAGGTTATGTGCGCATGCTGCAGTTTTGTTTCTTTAGTGAAAAACGCACCCTCTGGCAGAACAAAAGGAACCCCAGGCTGAAAAAAAAAAAAGACGCATAAAAAAAACAGCATGCCTTCTTTGCTGCGTTTCGGTGTGTTTTTAGGTGTTTGTGACCATGTGTTATTTCACTATATTCAATAGAAAATGCAGGTCAAAAACGCAGAAAGAATTGACATGCTGCTTATTTCTGCAACCAAAACTGCAAGGAAAAAAAGAAGCCACTTGCGCACAGCACCCAAAACTGCACCAAAAATGCATAAAAAATGCACTGTGCGCATGGGGCCTTACATACATGGAAGATTTGAAAGAAGTGGAATACTCAGGGGGAGCAGCGTGAATAAAGAACAAAACCTCATCATTTATGACCTTGCGTATGGTCCTCTTTATAGTGAACCTGTCAGCAGATTCATGCTGCCCAAACTACAGGCAATAAGAAACAGAGCCTGGTAACATTTTGTCCTTAAAGCACCACTTCTGCTGTTTTTTTAAAGCGCTGTAGCACTTTAAATGTTACTCCACTGGCCCTTGTCATATGCTCACCTTCTGGCGTCTTCACAGTTTAGCAGCGCCGCTCAGGTTCGGCATCGCCATCTTGTGTCTGTAGCATCTGAATGGCCAGAAGTCACAAGGTCTCAATGTATCTGTGACAGTGAGAATGAGGCTCTCATAGAGATGCATTGAAGAGTGACCTCTGGAGCGGCTTGAAATACTGGAGCACATTGGATGGTCATACATCGTCTGAGCCCAATGGAACGGCAGCAATAGTGGGTGAAACCGCCAGAAAGGGAGTATCAAATATCTTTTTGTATCCCTTTCCTGTTTTATACAGTTCAACTATCTTTTCCCATAGATCCATTGACAATTCTTTTCAGTGGCTATATGATAGATGCAAGAGTCTGTCTGGATCCTAGAAACTCATTCAGCGTTTATGCACACACACTGATTACAAATAAACAGGTCACAGGTGAGGATGTTACCTTTATTAGCCATTCAAACCCATTTGTGTCAACTTCTGCTCATGTTATCAGGGCAAAATCACCAGGGTATGTGAACTTATAATCAGGGTAATTTGGTTGTCATTATGACTTGAAAAGAGAAAACACAGTAGTTTGACAATAAATGGCTTCACTCAACCACTAATCATGAGTGGAAAAAAGTCTTAGATCTTTGAGTTCAGCTCATGAAAAATGGGAACAAAAATAACTGTTGCTTTATATTTTTATTCAGTGTAATTTTGCTTTCGTAAAAAAGGTCTCGGATGGTGTAACCCCTTTTAGTTTTGGCCCTCGGGAATGATTTTGTATGAGAACATTGCCCTCGGACTAGAAAGGGTAATGCAACCCTGCCATAGAGGATAGCAAACATATGCACAATAATAGCTTTCATGTAAAAATGCCCTCACCTGAGCCCGTCCTAAGAGCGGCTCCACCTCCTTGTTGTGCTCTATAGCGTTCTCAAACGACTGTAAGAACTGAGACACAATGGGGTCGATCACTTTTTTAGTGGCCTTGTACTTTTCATGAATGATTTTAAGCAATCCACACTTTTTCACAGGGCCTACAATTGAATAAACAAAAAAAACAAAACCAAAACAATGAATTTGAGAAACCTATAGTTCCATCTGTGGCAGTAATGAAAGGTGTAACTACTTTTCCATTGTAATAAAAGCAAATAATTTTGTGTTAGAATGGAAGATATTTTTAATGTGCTGACATAGGTGGTTTAAATGTAATGGCACGTCCCCAAAAGTGTGAAAAGGTACAGAAAATAAACTCATCAGTTACCATCCTCTCCAAGTCCAGTGCCGGGACCACTATGGGAACGCACTTTGCACCAAGCTTTGGCAACCTGTATGTGGAAGCCTTGAAGAGGAAGCACTGTATCATTTTTTTCAAGTGTACATAAATTAATTGCTACTCACCTTGGATGTAGATACTAGTAGATTAACCGGGATCCCATGGCCATCAATGTTTCCACCAGTGAAAGCTCGAGCTCTCACGTGTTTTTGCACTTCACACAGCCAGCGCTGCAGTATCTTTACTGAGCGATTACAGTAACTGCTCTGATAATGTTCAGTAAGAGTTTAGTAAAGGGCGCGGAAGACTAGGCTAATGCAAAGCACGATGACCCATGAGAGCTCACTCTAAGAGAGGGGGGATGCAGCGGATTGTGGGGTCCTGTTCTGTACAATAAGATTCCACAACCTCAAAGCTTCAACTCAACTTTTGTTAGACAGTCGGATCCTTTAAAGGGCACATTAAAGACATCTTGCTACCTTTGATAAGTTATATCTAAAAAAAAGTGTGTGGTTTCCCACTGATCTGAAACAAAAGGACAGCCACAGACTGGGGATAGGGGCTCTTTAACAAAAAAAAAACAAAACACAACACCAGCCAAATGTAAAAAACGTCTGTCTTGCATAATGTCTCATAACACGCAATCACAAGGCTTCTTTTGTACAGACCGACCGGCGGCAGTAAACTACTGACCAATAAACATTTATTAAACAAAGTAATACAAATTCCGTTATATTATAGTTTAGATATAATTATTTACTAATAATGTGCATGATAACTCCACCTCTTACTATTAGCACCATATGTATAATACATCACAAAAGTGAGGACACCCCTCCCATTTTTGTAAATATATTATTTCGTTTCATGGGACAACACTGAAGGGGTGTACTCCCTCTTGTTGCCAGCAGCTTAGACATTATTGACTGTGCTGAGTTATGTAGAGGACACACTAAATTTACACTCATACAGCTGTACACTGACTATTTTACATTGTATCAGTCATATCTACAGTGTTGTCACATGAAAAGATTGTAAATATTTACAATGTGATGTGTACTCAATTTTGTGATATACTGAATATTTGCCTGTGCTTACAACACATTAAAGGGAACCTGTCTGGTGCAATATGCACCCAGAACCACGAGCAGTTCTGTGCATATTTCTAATCTCTGTGTCTAGTAGAATACATAAAGAGATCTTTAGAAAAAAGTATTTTTAGTATCCTTTATGATATGCTAATGAGCGCAGGGACTAGTCGCAATGGCGTTAGTTTGTATGCTTAGCCTCTTAGCCTTTTAGCACGCTCACAGGGGGTGTGTGCTAACATGCTATTCAATGCCCATTGCCCTGCGCCATAAGTAGTCACGTGCATACCTGTGTCCGTTGTCACCGCCTTAGAACGCTGGGCTGTCAGTGCTCATGATCAAAATACCCCACACTTCCGGTCATGCACACAGATGTACGCGACGCGGCTTCAGAGTCGTCTAGTGCGCATGATCGGAAGTGCCGGACATTTTGATCATGCGCACTGACTCTAAAGCTGGTGTTAGAAGCGGTGTCAATAGAAACAGGTACGCGCTTAAGTGCTGATGACACTAGGCATCGGGCATTAAATAGCATGTTAGCACGTCCCTGTCGGCGTGCTAACATGCAAAAAGGGCGGAATGAGACAGGGAACTAGTGAACTTGCTTCTAGTCCCCGCACTCATTAGCATATCATAAACGATCTGTAGAAATACTTTTTCTAAAGATCTCTTTATGTGTGCTACTATAGGCTGAGACAGTTAGGCAGGGATTAGCAATATGCACCCAGGACTGCTCGTGGTTCTAGCTACATATTGCACCTGAAAGGTTCACTTTAACTTCAAGGACAGACTTAACTTTATGCCCAACACATCCCATCCTTTAACGAGTGTCATTGTCACCAGATAAGCAATGTTACTGATGTCATCTCAGTGTTAAAATTAAGGCTGATGGGTGTATAATCTGTCGAAAAGACAAACTTTTGCAACACAAATATATATAAGTGTACTGTCAAGTGATTGAAAACAAAACATAGTATTTATTTCAAAGAAAAAAAAAAAAAAAAAGAAATCTGACCATTGAAGGCACCACAGTATAAACACGTTGTCTTTTTGCGACATTTGTCAGAGATTTTCTTTTTCAGTCCTCTCTTCTGCAAGTATGTAAGGCCTGGCCTCTTTAAGAAATCCAAGAACTGTTTCTTTTCTTCCGTGCTCAGCATAATATGGGAGCAGGTCTTGCAGATCATCTGAAAAAGCCAATGAAAATCGTAATTACTTACCGGTAATGTGTTTTTTCTAAACCCATGACAGCACCACGAGAGAGAGGATCCGCCCTTGAAGGACAGGAAACTTCCAGAATAAAAAGGGGCGGCACCTCTCCCGGCATCAGTTGGTTACAGAGCATGAAAGGACCTCAGGAAGAAACAATGTTATAACATATATAAGGGTGCTGTCATGGGTTTAGAAAAAACACATTACCGGTAAGTAATTACGTATTTTTCCAGCACCCATGACAGCACCACGAGAGAATTACAGAGAACAAGGAATATTCTAAAGGGGGTGGGGGAGGGTGGGAGGGGGGGGGGGGGGACTACAGATTACAGAACCGATCTCCCCAGGTGAAGTCAGTAAGGATAAGGACAACCTATAGTGCTTATAGCAAGTGGAAAGTGAAGACCATGTGGCCCTGTGGCTTACAAGCTGCTCAATGGTGACATACGAGCTTCAGACTTGAAGGCACATACCTACCACGAGCCGAGGAGGCGAAGAATTGGCTTCTCTGATCCAAATATTCCATAAGGTAACTGCTAACGTCCAGGCAATGCCCCCTCCACGTCCCGATCTTTTTGACTAACAAAAAAGGATGGAATACCCATCCCATTTGAATTACGAAAATCATGAATTACTATCAGGAGGCAAGGAGGGGCAGGATTCAGGATACCGTATCTTTGAAGCTGAGTAATGGTGGAACTAAGACAGGGCCTAGATGTCACTAACCCTACTTGCTGATGGGAAGGTGTCAGGAAGTTGGTTTCAGGGATGGATTATTTAAGCGACATGGACTGTAAGGAAGCAAGGGGGCTTCGTCAGGGCCGATAGGACGAGATAAAGATCCTATGGAAGCAAAGATAGATTGCTCATAGGGCTAGACCATATCCTAATGAATCGGGAATTCAGTGGTCTCCCGTCAGGACATAATTGTACCAGGTTGCAAGAGCCGATATTAGAACTCTCTGTGTACGTACTAACCGACACAGTGTGAACCCCTTCTGGAAGCACTCTAAGAGTACCATAACTGGCATCGGTACAACTGGGTTCGCCCATGGGAGACAAGAATTTTGTCCAGGCTTTTTTTTTGTCATTTTGTAACCGGCTTACTACTCTGTAGAAGAGTAGGGACTAGAACGAGAACTCTGATTGGCAAAGTGACCTGTCAAAAAACCATACCGTAAGATGCAATATGCCTGACAGGGGGTGAAGATCTGGACCCCGAGTGAGAAGGTCTGGTAGTTTCAATAGGACTAAAGTTGAGCGCAGTTCGAGGTTCTCCAGTTCGCGGCTCGAGTGATTTTGGGGGCTCTTCTAGATCGAACTAGAACTCGAGCTTTTTGCTAAAGCTTGATAGTTCTAGATACGTTCGAGAACGGTTCTAGCAGCAAAAAGACAAGCTAATTACTAGCTGGCTTTCCGCTGAAATAGTGTAAGTCACTCTGTGACTCACACTATTATGAAATTTCAGCGTATAGTGTGCGGGAACAGCGCATTCAGATCACTGCTGTTTGGATAATGGCGATCGCCATTTTTTTTTTTCCTTGTCCTCCTTCCCTAAGCGCGCGTGTAGTGGGGCGGGCCAGCATGTCAGCCAATCCCAGACACACACACAGCTAAGTGGACTTTTAGCCAGAGAAGCAACAGCATGTGTGATAGGATGTCCATGTCACATGTCCCTGCATTATAAAAACGGACATTTTCCTCCAGCACGCCATTATCTGCCTTCTGCGTCTTGGCGTCAGTCACCGCTGGCGTAGCTCCTGTCTCCGATACTGCTGTGTACGCTCTATACACAGCGCTATACAGAATAGGGATAGAAGTTTCTATTAGTCCTTTTAAGGGCTAATACCGGCAGGGTCAGAGCCATAGGTGACAGTCAGGTCCGTGAAAACAGATTTTAACAGCTATACAAGATGACAGCGTCTGTGTAGGTAAGGTCAGGGATTTCCTCGCTGCATTTCCCCATTAGGAGGGATAGAAAGGGAGGCTTCCTTTCCTCTACCCAGACTCACAACCCTGCCACTGTACCCTCCTGCCCTTTGCACACTCCAACTCATTGTTACTAAGCTATTATACTAGCAAACACTGAGTAAACTTAGTGGCATCCTAAAAGTGGCTGTTGGACTTCCATTAGTGTCCCACTGGTGCCAAGCTATTTACAGCACCTCTGCATTACACCCTCCTGCTCTGTTTTTAAAAGCTATAATAGCAAAAAATGCTGCCATTTAGTGGCATCCTAAAAGTGGCTGTTGGACATCCATTAGTGCCCCACTGGTGCAAAGCTATTTGCAGCACCACTGCATTACACCCTCCTGCTCGGTTTTTAAAAGCTATAATAATAGCAAAAAATGCTGCAACTTAGTGGCATACAAAAAGTGGCTGTTGTACTCCATTTGTGCCCCACAGGTGCCAAGTTATTTACAGCATTTCATCATTAGGAGGAATAAAAAGTGAGGCTTCTCTTACTGTCCTGGTACCCACAGAACACAGCCACTGTACCTACCTGTCCACTTTTGCCACGCTATTTAATTTGCCCAAAGAGCTGACTCTTTTTCTGCCTTCCTAAAATTGTTTGGAATACTAAGTTAGTGTTCCTTTGCTGCCAAGCAAGGTGCAACACCTGTGCATTCTTCACTCCTTTCCATTTGTGGAACGTAATTATTAACTGCAGGTAGTCCAGCCAATCTGTGACGAAGGTGCAGGCGTGGATATAATGTTTCCTTCATCCAATGGTGGTTCTCTCGATGTCTGACAGCTCAACAATAACATCTGTTTGCACTTACAAAACAAGTGACGACCTGCCAATCACACTCCCGCTTACGGGTAATGGGGTGGAAGTTCAGTGTGAGAAAGCATGTGTGACTGCTGTCCCCACAGTCACAGAGGATGAAGAGCATGCAGATGCACGTGATGGGGCAGGCGGTGGTTGCACAGCCCCGCTAGGCCGCATTGTAGCACAGTGAAATTCTCATTGCGACTTATGCTTCATTTTAAGTCTTGTATTTGATGTGACCCCCAGTATGCAGCAAAACTACGCAACATGAAAAGCACTGTATGTAGTTGGGTTCATAAATGATTGTTTTCAGAAAGTGAAACAAACAATAAGAACCATGCATTAAATTGAAATAGAACAATCTATTCAGTTGCCTACTGCTTGGTAAGCCCTCTGCGTAGCAGCAATAATTGTGTGTTTGTGTGTGTGTGTGTGTGTGTGTGTGTGTGTGTGTGTGTGTGTGTATGTATGTGTGTGCGCGCGAAGACAACTTACTAGTGGCGCATCACAAGAGCTTCCCAGTTATCTACCTAAACATAGAAAAAACACATCACCCACCCTGAATACCCTTGTTAGCTGAAGCCTCACAGATATTGCAGATGATAACAGTGTGAATGCAAACCACACAGCTCTGCAACACAGTCATGCAAATCTTGTAAAGCAACATTCAATGCAAACATGTGTCGCTGTCCCTCTATGATTTAAACTGTATGTGACAATTTGACAGTCCAGAGGCAGCAAGTGTGATTGTCTATATAGTCGTCCTACCCAGAACAGATGTGTTTTCATAATAAAACAAAGTGTTGCGTGCACGCATTACTGTCTGGGCACAGCCTACCGTACCCGGGTAATGTGATATCCAGTTGCCTTAAATAAAGATTTTACGCTCCTATCATGGTTAACAGTATAGACAGCACCGGAAGAATGTTGGTCTGTGGCACAGGATGCTGCTCACTGGCGTTACGGTACTCCTCACCAAACTCCAAAATGACTCCCCTCACAATTGAACGAAGTGTTTCCGCAGTTGCTCCTTCCTGTGTGCCGATTTACCCCAGCCTAACTCCAGTGTTTCGCCAACTGAGCATGCTCTGCCTGACTGTCATTCCTGAGGCAAAGTATTAATTTTGGGCTACAGCGCATGCTCGTTTGGACTGTGCCTGAGTCATTCTGCGACCTGCGGCTCAACACACTTACACAGGGCCCTGGTGCTTGACTCACTCTCGGGAAGCCACTAAAACTAACTGCACCCAACATCAGCCCCAGGTGTCCCCTTACACTGCAGTGGCGGTCCCCACTGACCGCAATACTGAGAGTGGCATCACGAAAATACATATAAAGAAGCAACCTAAGTGTGACCAGACTCTTCCTCCACGTGGAGTCCCTGAAGGTAATGCACCAACACAACACCTGTGGGGCTTCACACTGACTGAGAAAAGCCTCTTTGCACAGGTACTTGCACTCCTTGCCGGGTCTAAGTCCTGTGTTGTGCCTAGACAGCATGCTGAAGCGGATAGTCTTTTTTTCAGAAACTGTATTTCATGCTACTGAGCATGCTCAGGCACTTACTGAATCAGAGGCTAGGTCGGGTAATGAACTCTTTGGCCCTGCCCCTGATGTGGGGAGCCCATATAGACCACAGGGAATCAGGTGTCCTGACAATTTGGCCAGGCTACTCCCAACAGGCATGCAGAGGGCCGCCCCTATGACTTGTCACTTCATTGTTGTTGGTCAGACGATGACTGTTGAGGTGTTTTGGTTGTGGCAGCCATGAGGTCATCATTCAAGTGGCGGTTCAAAATAGGACGCTAGTTATGCCACTCATGACGTGTCACTCTGCTTTTGTCTCCAGGAGGTGCATTGTGGTCCACCCTGGTTTGGGACGGACACAGGTTATAAAAGGGGCTGGAGCCAAGAAGAAGGTGCCCAGTCTTCTATTATGCTCCGAAAGAGCACACCTCCATGTGTTGAACCCATTGCGGCTTTAGGCCAGAGGTAGGCAGGGATAGGTCATCGATGCAGGCCGCCACCACAGTTGGTAACGCAGAACGTTTAAGAACAGCTCCTGTCCTACCAGTCCTGCTAATGCAGCCCAGTGGCATAAACAGGCCTGCTGCTGCTGATGCGCCTGCTGTCCACAGGTGTGTCCCCTACGCACACGGACTGAGTAACCAATGGCCCCTGTGTTGTTAACAGGGAGTTCCGGGGCTGGGTGGTCGTGTGGACCCTGTCACGCTAACAGGGCTCCAAGTCTCCAGATCCGAGTTGCGTCTAACTCGGTTCAGGCTACTATTTGTTTGAGAGTCAACCTGCTCTGTATCCTCCACCTAACCTTGCAGTTGCCAACCTCTCCATCTATGAGCACGGTGGACACCGAATGGCGATTGGGATATCTAACTTTCTCTTTCTTTTCTTCTTAATATTTTTGATATAGCGGTAACATAGTATGTACCACCTTATCCAAATCTGCCAGTCCTCCCACCATACCAGATGTTGTTTCTTCAGCAAATGTTAATGTTGCTTAACCACCAAAACCCACGGACACAAACTTTTTTACCCTTTCCAACACACCTGTTCCCCTTTCCACCAGCATCTGTCCTTTTTCAACTCAGTTTGTATATGACCAAAAATGCAACTCTGCAAAGACACCGTACTCAACGCCGTCTCAGCACAGCAGCCAGCCCTCGGTCCCTCAGATGTGGACAAGTAAGACCATTTCCTCCTATCGATGAAAAAGCGTTGAGATTCACTCTGTGCACCACTGGTGTTTAGTGGAAAAGCAGATGTAAGATTGCGTACCACCTTCTGCTGATACTCCTGCATACGTGCGTCCCTTTCTATGGTAGGAGTTATTTCGCAAAATTTTGTGTTGTACCGGGGATCTAACAGTGTGGCAACCCAGTAGTCAGCATGACTTGTAATTCGTACAATCCAAGGGTCATGTTGTAGGTAGTGCAGCAAGAAGGCGCTCATGTGTCTTGTGCATCCAGGAGGACAAAGTCCTTGGTGTGTTGGTGGCGGAGAGGTGAGAATCGTGCCTCCTTCCTCTGCCCTCTCCCCACAACCTCGCACAACCAAAATGTGAGCAAGCTCTCACTAATCTGCTGAGTCTTCCATGCCCATCGCCAGTTCGTCCTCCATTTCTTCCTGGCTCCTGCACCTTCCTCAACTGTTTTGTTGATACTATGCTCCCTTGATAATCCCTCTCCCCCACCGTACCATGACTGCCGACAAGGTGCCGCTGAACGTCTGGACCTTGTAGATCTCGTTATCCCTTCCGTATATGACTCCTCCAGTACTTCCTCCCTTCCTCTTGGACCAACACCTGACTCCGAATAATACTTAGTGTGTTCCATCATGTAGATGACCTAAATTGTCATCGCCAGTGTTAAACATCTGCGTCGACATTTGTAAACTGTGAGGAACGGTGCATATGTCCTTGATATGACACCACTCCAGCAGCGTGATCTGCATCACCTCTGGATCAAGTTAGCCCAGGGTATACGTCATAACGTATTTCAGCTGGGCTCTGCGGTGCTGCCACAGACGCTGCAACATGTGCAGATTAAAATTCCTGCATGTCGGAACATCGCATTTCTGACGTTTAACCGCCAGACCTTAAGACTTCAGGAGTGATGAAAGTTGTTGAGCTACTGGGTGCGAACGATGGAAGTGAGCACATAGCGAGCGTTCCCGCTGTACAAGGCCATGTAGGCCGGGATGTTGTTTTAAAAATTGCTGGAGAATCAGATTAAACACGTGAGCCATACAAGTCACGTGTGTCACATGGGCCTGACGAAAGCACGCTGCCATGTTTGCATCATTCCCGCACACGGCTGTTAAGTCACCACCGTAGTCCGCTACGTCAATTTGTACTCCTGTCGCAAGGTGACAACGTGTTCCTTTCGTGCTGATGATGGGAGAGGAGTCGACGCCAGCGGCGCAGGTGGACACAAGTTATGCTCACCCACTGGGATGCGTTACCTTGACAGATGCAGAACCACAGGCTGAATGCAGGTGGTGGGTATCTCACAGATGAAGTACCATCATTCAGCTACAACCAATGGGAAGACACAACACCCTTTTTTAGGCCCCTCCTGTCTGAAGACCACTGCCAGACATAGCTATGAACCTCTGGTTACTGTTACCCCCAGTTTAGTTTTATGATTTTGTGTGCTTGTTACCTGACTACTTTTCCTGCTTGCTGTTTATGTACCTCGTTGGCCGAATTGCATTTCACCTCTGCTTGTTTTCTGATTAAGTCCTGTCCCTCCCATTCTCTTCCTCTTCCTCAATTAATGTTTTGACCCTGCATGACTACTATTCTCTGGAACTGCAGCCTTCTACAGGTATTGATCAACTTAGGCCCGGTGTCATTCAACATCACTGTATAGGGATTAAAGGGTTTCAGGGTTCTGGGGGTCCAGCTTGGTGAGTGGGTTCCCTCCAGCCTATCCTTTACAGACCGTCTGAGTGTGTCGATCCAGGCAGGCGTTACACCGTGCCCTCGACAGAAGGACATGTAGGCCGGGATAGTGTTTTAAAAATTGCTGCAGATTCGGATTCAACACGTGAGCCATACAAGGCACGTGTGTCACATTGCCCTGAAGAAGGGCCGCAGACTGTTTAGCATCATTGTCGCACCTGGCATTCCCTGGCTGCTGGTTGAGTGGAGACAACCATTGATGAAACTCGGTCTCACTCTACAGAGCTAACCGTCCACAATTCCTCAGCGGTGTCTCACATTTCCACTACATTTCAAAGTAAACATTTGACTGCCTGATGGCCTTGAGCTCTGCTGCCAGCATAGTAAGGTGGTGTGTGGGATTCCTTGGGCGCAGTTACAAGGAAGGGTGGCTTGACCACACAGGGTTTGGGCTGAGGTGCAGGAACAACACGAGGTTGATGAGGCAGAAGCAGTGGAGGAACTTGTACATACAGAGGAAGGATTTAAACACACAACTCGTGGGGACGGAAAGACTTGTACAGCAGACACTTCATCTATCACCATAGTTACCCAGTGCCCAGTCAGCGACATGTAACGCCCCTGTCCATGCTTACTGTTCCAAGTATCTGTGGTGAAATGCACCCTGTCACACACAGAGTTTCTCAAGGAAGCGGTGATGTTGTGTGCGACCTGCTGTGTTAGCGCGGGCACCCCTTTCTTGGAGAAGGAGTGGCAAATGGCCATCGGCTCTTGGGGCACTGCAATGGGCATAAAGTCTCGAAAATCCTCGGTGACAAAAGGGTGTAAAGGCAGCCTTTCTGTAGCTAACAAGTTTGAGATGCCAAAACTAAACCTCTTAGGCATGTCATGCACTTCGAAAATCATGTAAAAAACAGCGAGGGGACTCCAACCACAGTCTCCCTCGTTGCCACTAATTGGGCCACACACACCCCACTTGACTGGCATCACTTGATCCCCCTTTTCAAAATGAAACAGATGCTTTAAATGAAGCACTCTCAAAAATACGCGTGCCTTTTGCCTCCCCTGGATGAGCCAGGGGAAGAAAAGTCCTCTGAGAGCCATGACTTGTTCATCTTGGTTCTTTTTTCAAAAACGAGGGGACTCCAACCACAGTCTCCCTCGTTTCCACTAATTGGGCCACACACACCCCACTTGACTGGCATCAGTTGACCCCCCTTTTGAAAAAGAAAAAGATGCTTTTTTGCATGAAGCACTCAAAAATACGCGTGCCTTTCGCCTCCCCTGGCTGACCCAGGGGAAGAAAAGTCCTCTGAGAGCCATGTCCACATTGTCAGTGGACAGACACATGTGCTTATCTGCCAGCAGACCCCCAGCAGCACTGAAGACAGGTTCAGAGAGAACGCTGGCTGCAGGACACGACAAGATCCCCAAGGCGTACGTGGCAAGCTCAGGCAATTTATCCAGATTGGAAGCCTAAAATGAGCAGGGCTCAAGTTGCACAGTAATGGTATCGATGTTTCCTTGCATATACTCATATCTGTGTCTCCTCCTCTTTTTCCTTGTCCAGTTCTTTTGTTTTCGCATGAGTATATGTCCTTGTCACTTTCCCATGTGTTTGTGTTGTGTTTTGAGTTGTTTGTCACCTTTTGGACACCTTTGAGGGTGTTTTCTAGGTGTTTTTATGTGTTTGTGATTGCCTGCCATTGTTTCCTATGCGGTTCGAGTTCGGTTTGTCGAACGTTCGCCGAACCGAACGAGACGCCCGTTCGGCAAACCGAACTCGAGCCGAACCGCGACCAGTTCGCTCATCTCTAAATAGGACCCCTGGCCTGGAGAACGACTATGTATCAGGCAATAGACTCATGGTGTGTCTGGCCAAAAAAAAAAAAATGGGGCTATCAGGATCATTACTGCCCTGTCCCCCCTGGAGTTTTTCTTCAAAACGGGTGAAAAGGCCATGAGTGGAAAGTATATCAAAGGCTGAAGCTCCATTTGAACAGCAGGGCGTCCACCGCAGGAGGTTGATCACTTGGAGTTAGCGAATAGAACCAGTGAGCCATTTTGCAGGACACAAGAGGTCTATTATCGGAACACACGTAACGGAAAGCTAATTGAAAATGGACTGACTTAAGACCCATTCCCAGTCTCAACTTGCTGCGGCTGAAAAAGTCCGCCGAACAGATTTCTTTTCCCCATACAGAACCGGAGAGGGATGATAGAAACACTCTGCTAAATAAAATTCTGCCTGCCATATCCATGAGCACTCTTGACCAACATGCCTCCAGTGGATGAGGCATAGTATCCTCGCCTGATTTAGAGGATTTTAACCGGACGACCAGTCAGGTAGGGCAGGGACCTGCCCACTGCTCATTCTACAGCCGCAAACTTCTGGTAAGTTTGAGAAAAACAAGGGATTCACTTCCAGACCACACTCCTCGGACTTGGTGACCACGAAGGTGAGCTCTGCTTGTGCAGACTTGCGTCGGTAGTAAGCACCTTAGGTTTTCAGGGCAACCGAAGCATGTTTCTTTAGCACATTGGTTAACCAGCAATGCAGGGATTCGACTGTGCTGGATTGTAATGCTTTGTTCAAATGATCTCCAACAATTGCTAGATACTGCAAGATGTCCCACTAAAGGTTACTATGGTTCACGCCTGGTCCCATCAAACTGTGGATGTAAGGGAACCCTGCAGGGACATAGCTCTTGCGAGAGACAACCTTGGGGCCTCTGGTGCCTGACCTATGAGTACCAGAAGATTCTCCAGCAAGGAGTCCGGAAGACAAAACACCTGAGCTTCTGAATCCAAGTGAGCCCTAGAAAAGTTTGGACATTCCCTGGACGCAATCCTGGTTTATACCAGTTTAGGAGCCTTTCCTGTGTCGGCAGGGAAGAACCCCTTCCCGCATAAGGCGGCACGATGACGGGCAGGCCTGCCATCAAACAAGAAGTTGGCGAGGTAAGGGATGACAAGCACTTCCTTTCCCTGTAACTTCTGAAAGGGTTGCCTACTGGAAACGTCGAAGATTTTTTTTTTTTTTAAACAGGCTACGCTGAGGAACTCTGAACTATGTGGAGCTGGACATGATAATATGCATCCTTTCACTATTGTTATGTGAACACCTGGAATAAACATTGCACACTGGACCTCCTTGACTCCATACTGAACTCATTATGATGAGAGAACTGTTTGCCAGTCTGGTTGAGGCCGCAGATGCGTCTAAAGGAACGCTGCTGCCCCTTGATAGAAGAGGAGAGGGAACATGATTTGTCTAGGGGCTCCTCGTGTAGCTGATCCCTCGCACTGCCAGGGACCTTGCCGTGTAAGTAGCTACAATAGCCGGGTGCAAAGCCACAGCTGAAACTTCCCATCCCGAGGAAGTGTAGGTAATTTCATCCAAGAATGATTCAAGGCCCTACAGTTCTCATGATTTGCAGAACCGGGGATTGTCCGAGAATCCCCTCAGCTGGTACTTGTCCAGTCTCAAACTGTATAGAAGCTGTGATCTGACGAGGGCAGGTACATTCAGCTCAGAGTGGCCAATGACTTTTTGATACATTGGTAGCAGCGACAGCCAGCTTAAGGGGCCCTGTTGCAGAAGGGACAGGTTGCTTCCTCAAAGGGTATTCTGGGTTGGACTCTGCCTATCCGTCTGCTTCCATTATGTAGCAATGAGGGACTATACTTAACAACAACCGGGAGACATTTCATTTGCCTCTACTAGGCCACAACATATAAAAACTTAGTTTTTGTTTTTTTTTTCTTTTTTCCTCTGGGTGTCACTTCAGGGATGCCCGTTGTAGGCCTGACCACATTCACTAGTCACCCATTGTGCTCCATCGAAAAGTATGAACAACCTGAGTCACTGTCGGACATGGAGGTGGAAGCTGAAGAATGACATTCACCATTGGACCTGTCTAATTCCCCATAAGCAGGGAAGGCAGGTCTGGAATTCTCAAAGCTATGACTTTTG
The DNA here is from genome assembly GCF_048569485.1 of Anomaloglossus baeobatrachus. Taxonomy (NCBI): domain Eukaryota; kingdom Metazoa; phylum Chordata; class Amphibia; order Anura; family Aromobatidae; genus Anomaloglossus; species Anomaloglossus baeobatrachus. The sequence goes on along the minus strand of NC_134357.1, from coordinate 194,023,014 downwards.
ATTGATAAGGAGCTAAGGAACAAAAGATGCTGCAAAACAGTCAAGCCAACATTGGGCTTGTCGCCTATAGCAACCAATCGCTGCGCCACTAAGGGAGTTCCTGAACTCAACACGAATCCAAGACCACACCTGATAGGGTATGCATAATACCTTCCTGGCACCGCTTCTGAGACCAGGGAACAGACAGCTCTTGATTACAGGGAGCGAGGTCTGGTTAGTGAAGTGTATCCATTGAGTCTGTCCCAAATATGAAAGAAAAACAGGCAAGCGTAGCTCTGAACAAAGTGAACTTTCATGAATGTCACTTACCACTTAGATGCAAAGAGGCGGAACCGGGTTAGAAGGAGGAATGAAGTGAAGCTGATCAATCTCCTCTGCAGGCTCTGGCATCAGTCCTGCTGGACTTAAGACTCCACTAGTTGGACCAGGTGCCGTTCCTTCCAGAGTATCCCACATGAGCCAGCATACCCATCCGTGTCGAGGCTTGCACTTTTGTCTCCCCATCTGAGTGGCAGCCTGTGCTGTGTGTTAGTAGCAGAAATGGAGGTTGTGTATTTCAGTGACTCATTTTTACTTTTTTTTTTTTTTTATGTCACGGATGCTCACATCTAAAGGGTTAATCAGCCAGAGTGACCGACCCGATAAGAGCCATCTGAGTTCAGTAACTGTCAGCAACCTGCCCCCCTGTAAGTGACAGGTGTCAGCACAAAGCTGGCACTGTGTTATAGGGGTTTTGTTGCTAATTGTGGAGGCTGCCCCACACTAGGGGTCTGCAACACTAGGCCCGCAGACCATATGCAACCCTGGAAGCTGCTTCCAGCAGCCCGGGGACTCGTGTATTCCACCAGAGGGGTGAAGCCATCGGTCGTCTCACCCCAGCCGAATCTCAGCACACACTGCTGTTGTCACTTCTGGGAGATGACGTCAGTCAAGCGTCATCCGAGAACCCAGAGAAGATCTCGCGCCTGTGCACACTCACCACTCGGCAGCGACCATCCCCAAGATGGCGTCCCCCATTGTCGCTCCTGCCCAATCGCCCGAAGGGCAGAGATTTGTTAGGCCCGGAAGCACACTGCGGAAACACCAGCGCACTCATCCACATACCTCCGGGCAGGTAAGACGGCATCACTACTCCTGCATCACTGGAGCGTGGAAGGTACCATCATTCACAGGCATAGCCCCTGTGGGCTGCTGTGGCGAGTCCCCAGACCTGCTGGTAGGCGTCGCTACTCCCGGGTGAGGGCAAAGAAGCAGGTCAACGCCGACACACACAGGCACAGCCCCCGTGGGCCTGCTGTGGTGTTCCCTTCAGCACCTCAGCCGGCCGCAGGAGGACCCATGTCGCTGCCTGAACCGACCGGCCAGGGCTGGAATACTTGGAGACTTCGACCCCTAAGGGCCATCTTGAACCACCGCTCCTGGAGGTTCCCTGTTCAAGGACAGGGAACCAACTGTTGCGGGGAGAGGTGCCGCCCCTTTTTATTCTGGAGGTTTCCTGTCCTTGAAGGGCGGATCCTCTCTCTCGTGGTGCTGTCATGGGTGCTGGAAAAATATAACCATAAGTGCATATATCAAGATTTCTAATTATTTTACAACTAAAATCATGTTAAGAAGTTCTCCAAGGAACTGAAAAACCTGTACACAGGCAGTAATGCAGCTAAAATGTGTAAATAACATACAGGACCCCTTATGGCTGCAGGTTTATCACCACATCACTGATTCTCACATTGGTCTCTCATTTACCTTGGTTACATCGGTGACACTTCAAAAACCTTAAGTGACTGCTGCAGCCAATCACTGTATGCTGCACAAAACAGATGAGGACGTGATCGGCTGCAGTGGTCACAAGGGGTATATGGGATGTTGTATATGTGTTGTCTCTGCTGCATCTAAGGGCTCATTCACATGACCATTCCGTTTTTGCGAAAACACGGTCAGTTTTTTTCCACTGATGCATCCGTGTGACATCCGTTCCGTTCCATATACGGGCCGTGTGCCTTCCGTTTTTATGCTGATCGCAAAACACGGAAGCAGCTAGTGGGATAGCTAGAGGGATAGATAATAGATGAGAAGGACATTTAATGTCCCACTCACCAGCATTTTGTAATCTTGCACCCTTTAGTGCCTTTAATGTGTCACTAAAGGGTGCTTAGCCTTGTATTTAGCCAAATAAATAAAATAAATAATTTAAAAACCACGTAGGGTCCCCCTATTTTTTTGCCAGCTCGGGTAAAGCAGACGGCTGCAGCCTGCAGACCACAGCTGGCAGCTTCACCTTGGCTGGTAACCCATAACAGAGGGCACCCATGCTGGTAATTTAAATTAAATAAATAATTTAAAAACAAAAAACGTGGGATCCCCCCCAAATTGGATCACCAGCCAAGGTAAAGCAGACAGCTGTGGTCTGGTATTCTCAGACTAGGGAGGTCCACGGATCTTGGACCTTCCCCAGCCGAAAAATAGCAGGCCGCAGCCGCCCCAGAAGTGGCGCATCGATTAGATGTACCAATCCTGGTGGTTTTCCCCCAGCTCATCTCAATGCCTTGGTGCGGTGTCAAACGGGGTAATATATGGGGTTGATACCAGATGTGTAATATCACCTGGCATCAAGCCCTGGGGTTACTGATGTCACGGCGTCTATCAGATACCCGACATCAGTAACCCAGGAAGTAATTTATAAAAAAAACAAATTTTTATTTGAAGAAAAAAAAAAAAAAAAAAAAAAAACTCCAACACATTCCCTCTTTCACCAATTTATTGAAAACACAAATCCAGGTCCGGCGTAATCCAATAAGGGGGTCCCACAATGATCCATACGCACTGTCCCTGCAGTGCGGGCATAGGCAGACACCCTGCAGTGCGGGCATAGGCAGACACCCTGCAGTGCGGGCATAGGCAGACACCCTGCAGTGCGGGCATAGGCAGACACCCTGCAGTGCGGGCATAGGCAGACACCCTGCAGTGCGGGCATAGGCAGACACCCTGCAGTGCGGGCAGCTGCAGGGCTGACGGTAGAGCAGGACACAGACTGCACGGCAACCGTTACACGGAAGTGCTTCCGTGCGGCTTCCGGGGATTTTGTGGGCCCATTGACTTGTGTTATTACGGAACAGAATAGGACATGTTCCATAATAACGGAACGGACATACGGCATCCGATGTGTTTTTTTTTTTTGTAGGATTGGATGCACACGGAAGTGCTTCCGTGTGCCATCCGATCCTACACAAAAGACTGTCCTGTCTGTGTGTCCGCAATAAAACTGGAACTGACCAGGACAGACGGAGCGGTCATGTGACTGAGGCCCTAAAGTAACCAGCAAGGAAGATTGGGGGTGCAGGAAAGGCAAAGATGAAGTGGGTGAGTATATCTTAGCTATTTTAGATGTGTTGTGTCTAGTATGTGTGTGAAGATTTCAAAGAACAAATCTAGAGATCGTCTTCATACCCAAGAAATTTTGTCATGTTTTTTGTACAAGTTGTATATTCTTTTGTGATAAAATTAAACATATTTTGTTTATTCAAGACAAATTGAAAAAAAGTTTAAACACTATTTTTAGATGTAGATTAAACATTTTGTAGACACTATGCAACTATTGTAATAAAATGTATATTTGCATATGTTATCTTTAAGGGGTATTCTTATGTTATGAAACGGGAAGAGATAGCATAGAGAGAATCAAGTTTGGAATTTATTTTCCTTTTCCATTTGTTGTCTTTTATATCTTACATGGTGTATAGCCTGCTACCAAGAATACCGATCACCAGAGCCTGGAGCATGAGCAGAACAGTCCAAGCTGAGGCACCACTCTAGAGTTTTAGTTTTTTTATTTCACCGCTGGAGTGGTACTGGCGCTTTAAATTGAAGTACCCCGCCCCTGGTCTTATACTCTTCGCCCAATGTCTTCATCTGTTTTCAGCGTCACTCCTGTTGGTCTTTTGCAGTTTGTAACCTGCAGTCAGCACTAGCGTTTCATGGAGCACACTGAAGGTCACCACTGAATGCAAGTCTATGAGAACCTCGTTCTTGCTCTTATACACTTGTACTGAGAGTTTTTGACGTAACTTCTTTTTAGTCAGAAATTACAAATCACAATATGGCGCAACAAGAACAGAGCAAGCATGAAATAAAAAAAGGTGAAGATGCCAGAGTGTGAAAATAAGACGGGGGCAGGGAACTTAGATTTAAAGCACCACTCCAGCACTGCTTTCTTCAGTCCAATTGTTGTCTATATGGCAGTAAGACAGCTGCTCATCTCACTCGTCTCAGCTCCTCACCAAACTGCTGGAGTCAGTCCTGCAAAATGACCAGCCCCCTAGCATTACCATTTTCCAGAAAAGGTCTGAATTACTGCTCTCACTTTCCTGAGCCATGTGCTTGTTAAAAACCCCAATTATGTCTATAAGCAAATATAAAATACTAATAGTGTAGACTTCAAGACAAGAAATGACAAATGTTAATGTGTCACTGTAGCAGAAGCTGCTTTCACACCTCCGGTTTTTCCTGTGCGGCACAATCCAGCACTTTGCAGGAAAAACGCAACCGTTTTTTTTTGCTGCCGGTTGTGTTTTTCCTGCATAGACTTTAATTAGTGCCGCATGGGCTTGCGTTCCGTCCGGTTTTTGCCGCATGCGGCAGATTTAGCCGATGCGGCGGCCGAATGGAACGTTGCCTGGCACGTTTTTTTGTGCTGCAAAAAAAAAAAACGCATCGCGCCGCATCCAGCTGATGCGGCGCATTTTTCAATGCATGCCTATGGACGCTGGATGCGGCGCGATGCAGCAAAAAACGCATCCGGCCGCCACATGCGGTTTTTGCCACTGCGCATGCTCAGTAGCATGCCGCAAGCGGCAAAAACCAGACGGCCCGCATTTAAAAAACTTATGCAAAGGATGCCGCTTTTTCGCCGCATCCGTTGCATAGGTTTTAGAGCCGGAGTGGCCGGCTCTGCACGTACCGGATGTGTGAAAGCAGCCTAAGTCACACCTTGAGAATAAAACCATTTAATTTTTACATCAATTATTTTTTAAAGCATTTTACAATTTGATTATATTTCAAAACAAATATAACGATAATTAAAAAATTGCACAGTAAATACCATAACTATTGTATGCTAAATTTACAAAAGCTAAAAGAGAACGCAGAAGACCGTAGCTCCCCATGCCCATGATCAGGGTTCAGTTTGCTGCGGTCTCTCGCTTCTGTTCTCTCTATGGAGAACGCTTGCAACTCCGCAGCAATGAATAGACATGCTTGCGGCTCGGAAAGCCACATCACAGGTCAGTTTTCGCTGCGGGGCGTATACGCACAGCAGGCACTAGAAATCCCATCCACTTTTTTTCTACTGTGCATAGCAGCATTTTGGACGCAGCGAAAACATGCTGCATCTAAAATGCGCAAACACTGATTGTGGGCTCACACCCTTACCGATATTTGGACGCTTCCACTGTCAGTCATTGCACTGGTTGCCCATAAATTATGGGATCCAATTTAAATTGCTTGTTCTCACCCACAAAGGTTTTCACAACTTGGCACCCCCCTACCTCTCCACCCTCATAATGTCCATTAGTCTACCCGTTCTCTATGCTCCACAAACGACGTTCGACTAACATCTACACTAAGCCGAATCTCCCACTCCCAGCTCCAAAACTTTTCCGAGCTGCAACAATCCTCTCGAATGCTCTACCCAAAGAAACAAGGACAATCCCTAACTTGCACAGCTTCAGACCCTCCTTTTAAATACATCTTTTTAGGGTTGCCCATCACCTTACCCAATATCAGAAAATTAATTCTCCCTCAAATTCCACTGTGCCCAAAACATGACAAAGATTGGCTGATTACTGGTTCAAGCTGCATTTTATCTATCCCCCCATTTTTTTTTAGATGGCTGGACACTGGACCATCGTTGTTAGTAAGCCACTGAACCTTGTGTAACTCCCACCTCCCTCCATTGTAGATTATAAGCTCTTACGAGCAGGGTTGTCTTTATTTTTGCTTTAATTATTGTATCTTCTATAACTGTTACTTATGGTTTATTTCTATATGAACTTCTGAAATGTAAAGCGCTGAGGAATATGTTGGCGCTATAGAAACAAAGATTATTGTTAATAATAATAATAATAATAATAATAGAGCTGTGTTTCAGAAATGGCTCAGATTAGTGGAGAGAAGAACTCCAGTCAATCATGGAAGAATCCTGCACAGGTGTGTATCTTTCTGCAATCAACAAGGCCTCAATTCAAACTTTTGTATTTATTAAATGTCACGCCCCCAAACCTCCTCTTGGTTACCTCAGATAGGGCTGGTCATGGGATGTGGCTAGGTCTTTGTGAATTTTTGAGATCCACAACTTTCAGGATATCTTCACCCCTGAAGGTCCTAGGCGGAAGATATCGTGGCCATGTTTCCGATCACAATTTTATCTTTCTATAGAGATTGCATGCATGCCATCATCTGTCTGACCAATATAAATTTGAGGGTGATGCACAGGTTGCACAATTATGTAAAAATATGCATGTTCTTCCCCTCGAGATCACGATGCTTAACATGTGTTTACCACAATTATGCCTGCCACAAGAACTCAGAATATGCATAACTATATGCTAGATCCAAAAAGACTGGTTGGCACACTTGGATATCCAGCAGAGCTAGCTCCAGAGGTGACAGAAGTGACGTTGCATATACAAAACCAAGGCTTTTTGTCTGCCTTAGGCTATGTGCGCATGTTGCGTTCTATTACGCAGCGTAAAATAGTCACTGCATGTGCGTCTCAGAACGCAGCCGAAAAGCTGCGTTCTGAGACGCATTCGGCAGAACGCAACTTGCGCACATTCCTGCAGAATTCATGCGTTCTGGATGCTTGCTCTGCCATGGGAAAAGCATCCAGAGCGCACATTTTTGACAGTGCGGTCCCACTCGGCTCTGCTGCATCCCCATAGACTTGCAGCAGAGCCGACTGGGACCGGAATGTCAAAAAGAGCACATGACAGGCTGCAGCAGACAGCCGCGCGATCAGAATTAACTCGGGTGAACTTCACCCGACTTCATTGTGATCGCGCGGCTCTGTCCGTGTGCCGCGGCTTAATTTGCGGTCACAGGTGAAGAACTCACCTGTGACTGCAAATCTGAGTGACTGCAGTGAGCCATGCGATCACCGGTGCCGTCACTCTGGTTACCCGCGGCCAGCTCGAGTCCTCCACCCGAGACCTGTGGCCGCGGGTAACCTGAGAGACATCCCCGCACACAACCCGACATCCCCGCACACAACCCGACATCCCCGCACACAACCCGACATCCCCGCACACAACCCGACATCCCCGCACACAACCCGACACTACAGCCCTCTTCATCACCGCACACACGCCAGCATTACCTCAGTGACGTCCCCGCTGACAGCACGATTCACTTCAGTTTCTGCGTGGAGCTCACAGGAGCGGCGGTGTTGTACTGCCGCTCCTGTCAGCTTCATGTAGCACAGCTGGATGTGTCGCGGAACCTCGTGGATTACGCCGGACCTGGAGGTGTGTTTGGGGATTTTAATAAAGTGGTGAAAGAGGGTGGTTTTTGTCTTTTATTTCAAATAAAGGATTTTTCGGGTGTATGTGTTTATTTACTTTCACCAGGTTAATCATTGGGGGTGTCTCATAGACGCCTGCAACGATTAACTAGGACTTAGTGGCAGCTATGGGCTGCCATTAACTCCTTATTACCCAGATTGCCACCGTACCAGGGCAGTTCTGGATGAGCCGGGTACAGTCCCGGGACTGTCGCATCTAATCCATGTGGCAATTCCAGGCGGCTGCTGGCTGATATTTTTAGGCTGGAGGGCGCCCCATAACATGGGGCTCCCCATCCTGAGAATACCAGCCTTCAGCCGTGTGGCTTTACCCTGGCTGGTATCAAAATTGGGGGGGACCGCACACCGTTTTTTTTTATTTATTTATTTTACTACACTACATAGACCCGCCCACCGGCGGCTGTGATTGGTTGCAGTGAGACAGCTGTCACTCAGCATGGGGGCGTGTCTGACTGCAACCAATCATAGGCGCCGTTGGGCGGGGGAAGCAGGGAATGCGAGATTGAATAATGAGCGGCCGGCATTTTCAAAAGCAAGAGAAGCCGCTGGAGCAGTGTGAACGCCGTGCAGCTGATCGGTGAGTATGAGAGAGGGGGGAGAGGGATAGACCGACAGGGAGACACAGACCGACAGAGAGAGAGACCGACATTACAACCAATACGCAGAAAAGAAGTGACATGTCACTTCTTAGAACGCGCGCTTCGGGCAGCAGCCGAAGCGCTGCGCTCTAGTACGCCACGTGCGCACGGCTCCTACATAATCTTCATAGATTATGCTGGGGACGCAGGACGCATGCAGTTACGCTGCGGTGCAGATCGTGCGCACATAGCCTTACAGCAGATGTACCAAATCATACCTGTTCACACCAGGGGGTCCTACTTCAATAAAGGCTGAACAGGGGTCAGATGTGCCATTAGATTGCAAGCTCTTGGTTAATTTCCAAATTATGATGAAGTTATGTTTTAATAGACTGATCCTCATACCATTATAGTATGACAGTCATAAAGGGGACAAGTGCATACCCTCAATGAAAAAAGTTTGATAACTTTTGTTAAATTCAAGTGGGTGTTAATTCACTAAGTGCTAAATACTTTGCTAATATCTCTGCAATGGAGAGGTGAAATTTAAACTTTCAAAAACGTTTTGTTCCACTGAAGCCACAATTATATCGTGTGTCCAGCTCAACATGAAAAATGTAGGATTCAAAATGTAAAATAATATATTCAGCTGATATCTGCTCCAGCAGTGTCTGGATGTAAGCAATATATTATTATTATTATAGCGCCATTTATTCCATGGCGCTTTACAAGTGAAAGAGGGTATACGTACAACAATCATTAACTACAAAAAACAGACTGGTATAGGAGGAGAGAGGACCCTGCCCGCGAGGGCTCACAGTCTACAGGGAATGGGTGATGGTACAATAGGTGGGGATGGAGAGGAACACTGAAGTTCCAAATATCCTTTAGTCACTTCTGCATGCTGATCAGCAGGAGTGCTGGATTTCTGACCCCTAATGATCCCATATTGATTATTTATCTGAAGGATACCTCATCAATATGTTAGCGAGAGTCAATCCCTTTAAACATTAATGTGGAGATAATATTTTCTAAGAACTTACAGACCTTTACAAAATGATCATCTCAAACCAATGAAAACTAGCCTAATGTAATCCATATAGTCATTATTCAACTTACCTGTAAAATGCCAATGACAGCCTTGAAATACCCTACATGAAAGCAAGGAAGTTCCAGATCTAGGTATCCATAATGACCTAAGCAGTCAGCCAAGTTTTTCCCACAGGTCAGGCAGGGACGATCCTTCTCACTAGTGCCCTAAAAATGCACACAAAAAATTAAAACTACTAAACCTATTTCACTAGCTCTACTAAGGAATTACTGTTTATAGAAGGGTAACTCCCATTGTACAGGATCATCAGCTCTTGTCCTCTCACTCTGGAGGACCTCTCCTATATTATATACAGTGGGGAAAGAAGGGAATTTTGTTTACTTACCGTAAATTCCTTTTCTTCTAGCTCCAATTGGGAGACCCAGACAATTGGGTGTATAGCTACTGCCTCCGGAGGCCGCACAAAGTACTACACTTAAAAGTGTAAGGCCCCTCCCCTTCTGGCTATACACCCCCCCGTGGGAGCACGGGTCCCTCAGTTTTAGTGCAAAAGCAAGAAGGAGGAAAGCCAATAACTGTTTCAAAAACAAATTCAATCCGATAACAATATCGGAGAACGTAACTTATCAACATGAACAACATGTGCACCCGAAAAACAAATACCCTAAGAAAAAACAGGGCGGGTGCTGGGTCTCCCAATTGGAGCTAGAAGAAAAGGAATTTACGGTAAGTAAACAAAATTCCCTTCTTTTTCGCTCCTAATTGGGAGACCCAGACAATTGGGACGTCCAAAAGCAGTCCCTGGGTGGGTAAAAGAATACCTCGTGATCGGGCTGTCAGGCAGCCCTTTCTTACAGGTGGGCCACCGCCGCCTGCAGGACTTGTCTACCTAGACTGGCATCCGCCGAAGCGTAGGTATGCACCTGATAATGCTTGGTAAAAGTGTGCAGACTCGACCAGGTAGCCGCCTGGCACACCTGCTGAGCCGTAGCCTGATGCCGTAATGCCCAGGACGCACCCACGGCTCTGGTAGAATGGGCCTTCAGTCCAGAAGGAGTCGGAAGCCCAGCAGAACGGTAGGCGTGAAGAATTGGTTCCTTGATCCACCGCGCAAGGGTGGATTTGGAAGCTTGCGACCCTTTATGCTGACCAGCGACCAGGATAAAGAGTGCATCCGAACGGCGCAGAGGCGCCGTGCGGGAAATGTAGATCCTGAGTGCTCTCACCAGGTCCAACAGATGCAAACCCTTTTCAATTGGTGAACTGGATGCGGACACAAAGATGGTAAAGTGATATCCTGATTGAGATGAAAGGAAGATACCACCTTGGGAAGAAACTCTGGAATTGGACGCAGTACTACCTTGTCTTGGTGAAACACCAGGAAGGGAGATTTGCAAGATAACGCCGCCAGCTCTGACACTCTCCGAAGAGACGTGACCGCCACCAGAAAAGCCACTTTCTGTGAAAGCCGAGAAAAGGAAATCTCCTTCATAGGCTCGAAAGGTGGCTTCTGGAGAGCAATTAGAACCTTGTTCAGATCCCAGGGTTCCAATGGCCGCTTGTAAGGGGGAACGATATGACAAACCCCTTGCAGGAACGTGCGTACCTTAGGAAGTCGCGCCAGGCGCTTCTGAAAGAATACGGATAGCGCAGAGACTTGTCCTTTAAGGGAGCTAAGCGACAAACCTTTTTCCAACCCAGACTGCAGGAAGGAAAGAAAAATAGGCAATGCAAATGGCCAGGGAGAAACTCCCTGAGCGGAGCACCAAGATAAGAATATCTTCCACGTTCTGTGGTAGATCTTGGCGGAGGATGGTTTCCTAGCCTGTCTCATGGTGGCAACAACATCATGAGATAAACCTGAGGTCCCTAGGATCCAGGACTCAATGGCCACACAGTCAGGTTCAGGGCCGCAGAATTCAGATGGAAAAACGGCCCTTGAGACAGCAAGTCTGGACGGCCTGGTAGCGCCCACGGTTGTCCTACCGTAAGATGCCACAGATCCGGGTACCACGACCTCCTTGGCCAGTCTGGAGCGACGAGAATGGCGCAACGGCAGTCGGACCTGATTTTGCGGAGCACTCTGGGCAACAATGCCAGAGGTGGAAACACATAAGGTAGTCGGAACTGCGACCAATCCTGAACTAAGGCGTCTGCCGCCAGAGCTCGGTGATCGTGAGACCGTGCCATGAAAACCAGGACCTTGTTGTTGTGCCGTGACGCCATCAGGTCGACGTCCGGCATCCCCCAGCGGCGACAGATCTCCTGAAACACGGCCGGGTGAAGGGACCATTCCCCTGCGTCCATGCCCTGGCGACTGAGAAAGTCTGCTTCCCAGTTTTCCACGCCTGGGATGTGAACTGCGGATATGGTGGATGCTGTGTTTTCCACCCACGTCAGAATCCGCCGGACTTCCTGAAAGGCTTGCCGACTGCGTGTTCCCCCTTGGTGGTTGATGTACGCCACCGCTGTGGAATTGTCCGACTGAATCCGGATCTGCTTGCCCTCCAGCCACTGTTGGAAGGCTCGCAGAGCAAGATAGACTGCTCTGATTTCCAGAACATTGATCTGAAGGGTGGACTCTCTCTGAGTCCACGTACCCTGAGCCCTGTGGTGAAGAAACACTGCTCCCCACCCTGATAGGCTCGCATCTGTCGTGACCACCGCCCAGGATGGGGGTAGGAACGACCTTCCTTTTGACAATGAGGTGGGAAGAAGCCACCATCGGAGAGAGTCCTTGGCTGCCTGAGAGAGGGAGACATCCCTGTCGAGGGACGTCGACTTCCCGTCCCATTGGCGGAGAATGTCCCATTGTAGAGGGCGCAGAGGAAACTGCGCGAAAGGGACTGCTTCCATTGCTGCCACCATCTTCCCTAGGAAATGCATGAGGCGCCTCAAGGAGTGGGACTGGTTCTGCAGGAGAGATTGCACCCCTGTCTGCAGAGAGCACTGCTTGTCCAGTGGAAGCTTCACTATCGCTGAGAGAGTATGAAACTCCATGCTAAGATATGTTAGTGATTGGGTCGGGGTTAGATTTGACTTTGAAAAGTTGATAATCAACCCGAAACTCTGGAGAGTCTTCAGTGCCACGTCCAGACTGTGTTGGCATGCCTCTTGAGAGGGTGCCTTTATAAGTAGATCGTCCAAATACGGGATCACGGAGTGACCCTGCGAGTGCAGGACAGCTACTACTGCTGCCATGACCTTGGTGAAGACCCGAGGGGCTGTTGCCAGCCCGAAAGGTAACGCTACGAACTGCAGGTGTTCGCTTTCTATAACGAAGCGTAGAAAACGCTGATGCTCTGGCGCAATCGGCACGTGAAGATAAGCATCTTTGATGTCTATTGATGCTAAGAAATCTCCTTGAGACATTGAGGCTATGACGGAGCGTAGAGATTCCATCCGGAACCTCCTGGTTTTTACGTGTTTGTTGAGCAACTTTAGATCCAGGACGGGCCGAAAGGACCCGTCCTTCTTTGGCACCACAAACAGATTGGAGTAAAAACCGTGACCTTGTTCCTGAAGAGGAACGGAAGTCACCACTCCTTCCGCCTTTAGAGCGGCCACCGCCTGCAGCAGAGCATCGGCTCGGTCGGGCGGTGGGGAAGTTCTGAAGAAACGAGTTGGAGGACGAGAGCTGAACTCTATCCTGTACCCGTGAGACAGAATGTCCTTCACCCAACGGTCTTTGACCTGTGACAGCCAAATGTCGCCAAAGCGGGAGAGCCTGCCACCGACCGAGGATGCGGAGAGAGGAGGCTGAAAGTCATGAGGAAGCCGTCTTGGTAACGGTTCTTCCTGCTGTCTTTTTTGGGCGTGACTGAGTCCGCCAAGAATCTGAGCCTCTCTGATCCTTTTGAGTCCTTTTGGACGAGGAGAATTGGGACCTGCCTGAGCCTCGAAAGGACCGAAAACCAGACTGACCCCTCCTTTGTTGGGGCTTGTTTTGTCTGTGTTGAGGTAAGGATGAGTCCTTACCCTTGGAGTGTTTAATGATTTCATCCAAACGCTCCCCAAACAATCGGTCGCGAGAAAAAGGCAAACTGGTTAAGCACTTCTTGGAAGCAGAATCTGCCTTCCATTCTCTCAACCACAGGGCTCTGCGCAAAACCACGGAGTTGGCTGACGCCACCGCCGTACGGCTCGTAGAGTCCAGGACAGCATTAATCGCGTAAGACGCGAATGCAGACATTTGAGAGGTCAATGGTGCCACCTGCGGGGCAGATGTACGTGTGACCGAGTCGACTTGTATAAGCCCAGCTGAAATGGCTTGGAGTGCCCATACGGCTGCAAAAGCTGGCGCCAACGACGCTCCAATAGCTTCATAGATGGATTTCAGCCAGAGCTCCATCTGCCTGTCAGTGGCATCTTTAAGTGCCGCTCCATCTTCTACTGCAACTAAAGATCTAGCTGCAAGCCTGGAGATTGGAGGGTCCACCTTGGGACACTGGGTCCAACCCTTGACCACGTCAGGGGGAAAAGGATAGCGTGTATCTTTAAGCCGTTTAGAAAACCGCTTCTCAGGATAAGCGTGGTGTTTCTGGATTGCATCTCTAAAGTCAGAGTGGTCCAGAAAAGTGCTTAATTTACGCTTGGGATATCTGAAATGGAATTTCTCCTGCTGTGAAGCTGCCTCCTCCGCAGGAAGAGCTGGCGGGGAAATATCTAACATCCTATTGATGGACGCTATAAGATCATTCACTATGGCGTCACCATCCGGTGTATCCAGATTGAGAGCGGTCCCAGGATCATCAACGGAATAACCTCAAATTCCAATTAAAATTGACTAACTTTATTGGTATATATTAAAAATGAAAAACACCCCGTGATATTTACACACAAAGGGTAACATGAGGGGAGGAGCTGAAATATATGGGGTCCCTACAACTCCCTGAAGGGACCTTGCTCCTACCTGCCAACGGAGGGTTTGACACCGTAACTGTTTTGGGCGCCCCCGTTCCACGTCGGCTGACCCTCACTAAACCCTAATTAATTAGTGAATTAAAATAAAATACACTAATGGTGGCCACACAATGGTAGTCATGCATACATGATATTAATAATTTCAATATATCTCATACCTTATTATGCTTTCAAAGTATTGAGAAAAAATATTTTCTATATATGTCAGACTACAAAATTGCTTTCCAGGTTCCTGAAAACAGTTATACAGGACCAGAAAGAGGGGAATCACAACTAGACACAATGTGCACTATTCCGTCAGCTAGTAATTCCTCCCCTGTCCTGATGTGCTGTGGCCATAATACATGGAAACACTCATCAAAAAATATTAATCTATTCTCTTGATAGACACTACACAATCCCCATCAGGCAAAATATAATTAGTGCAGTGTCCAAGGAAATTCAGATAGGCATTTAATATGCCAGGCATATGCAGGTAAACAGATAGGCATTTAATATGCCTGGCATATGCAGGTGAACAGATTACACCCAAGGAGAAAGAGTTTACTTCCCTTTAATTGCATGCTCTCATGTCGCCTCGACGCGTTTCCCCTTCCAAGATGCAAGGATCATCAGGAGGCTAAGGATCTAGAATATCATATGTAGATGGAGAGGTGATCCATGGCTGTGCGCCCAGATCACAGGATGTCCGGGGTTTAAAAACCGGCGCCAATCAGAGTCACATGGACCCGGCAGCCAATCAGATTCCCTGGCTACCCTGTCTCCAAAAATCATACTGCGCATGTCATTTCTATTCCGGTCGCAAGAGGTCCTTGGTTAATCATTGCGCCTGCGTGCGCTCGTTCAGGCTTAATACCTATACAGGCTGTAAGCCAGGGGGCGGACACAGTCCCGCCCCGTCTGCATAAGCAGACACGGAGACGTCATCCAAAGACTAACGCGATATCTCCAGTTTGTCATTGCGCCTGCGTGCGCTCGTCCAAGCTTAGTACCTATGCAGGCTGTAAGCCAGGGGGCGGCCACAGTCCCGCCCCGCCCCCATAGGCAGACACGGAGACATCGTCCAATGATTACCGCGATATCCCCAGGGGCACAAAACAGGCATCGGAGCTGAATAGCTCCACCACGCATGCGCGCTCTGTTTCATAATAACAGCAGCGCGCTCACCATAGGAGCGATCAGAGGAAGGGGCCCAGAACCAGTATCAGATAACTACCTCCATATCAGTGTCGTAAAGATCCTGGTAGAGGTCACAATTTGCCATGTATACGGGGCCAATGCCGGAGGGAAATATCCCTCCATAGGTATACACACCCATTATCTGTTCCTCTATGTATACATACCAGTTTAACCAGATCTATGAGACTCTCATTATACCCACCACTAATCAAACCCATCATTAAATGAGGACCTACGATCCATATGAGGGGAGAGAAGCGGCCAATGAACACTCATCACTCCTATTATCAAAAACAGACCTATGCTTGCCGGAAAAAATCATGGATCACCTCTCCATCTACATATGATATTCTAGATCCTTAGCCTCCTGATGATCCTTGCATCTTGGAAGGGGAAACGCGTCGAGGCGACATGAGAGCATGCAATTAAAGGGAAGTAAACTCTTTCTCCTTGGGTGTAATCTGTTCACCTGCATATGCCAGGCATATTAAATGCCTATCTGTTTACCTGCATATGCCTGGCATATTAAATGCCTATCTGAATTTCCTTGGACACTGCACTAATTATATTTTGCCTGATGGGGATTGTGTAGTGTCTATCAAGAGAATAGATTAATATTTTTTGATGAGTGTTTCCATGTATTATGGCCACAGCACATCAGGACAGGGGAGGAATTACTAGCTGACGGAATAGTGCACATTGTGTCTAGTTGTGATTCCCCTCTTTCTGGTCCTGTATAACTGTTTTCAGGAACCTGGAAAGCAATTTTGTAGTCTGACATATATAGAAAATATTTTTTCTCAATACTTTGAAAGCATAATAAGGTATGAGATATATTGAAATTATTAATATCATGTATGCATGACTACCATTGTGTGGCCACCATTAGTGTATTTTATTTTAATTCACTAATTAATTAGGGTTTAGTGAGGGTCAGCCGACGTGGAACGGGGGCGCCCAAAACAGTTACGGTGTCAAACCCTCCGTTGGCAGGTAGGAGCAAGGTCCCTTCAGGGAGTTGTAGGGACCCCATATATTTCAGCTCCTCCCCTCATGTTACCCTTTGTGTGTAAATATCACGGGGTGTTTTTCATTTTTAATATATACCAATAAAGTTAGTCAATTTTAATTGGAATTTGAGGTTATTCCGTTGATGTACATTGAACTCAATCCGACCATATCGGTCCCAGGATCAGAATCTTGATCAGTTACATCCGCCTCATCACCCATAGATTCGTCCCGCTGGGATCCTGACCAGTGAGACGAAGTTGAGGGCCCCTCATAACGAGCCCGCTTAGGTTGTCTGGGACTGTTGTCTGAGTCAGAATCGTCACCCTGGGGTGCATGTGACACCCCCGGAGCTTGGAAGTGTTCCAGCTGAGGGGGACCAGGGAGCAATGATGCCACAGTGTCCATGGTCTGAGTTACTGGTCTAGACTGCAATGTTTCAAGAATCTTTGACATGGTCATAGACAATCTGTCAGCAAAAGCTGCAAACTCCGTTCCTGTCACCTGGACAGCATTCACAGGTGGTACACTCTGGGTCACGTCCAGCAGAGGCCCCGGCTGTGCAAGTTGCACAGGGGCCGAGCACTGCACACAATGGGGGTCAGTGGAACCTGCCGGTAGAGCAGCCCCACATGCGGTACAGGCAGCATATAATGTCTGTGCCTTAGCACCCTTGCGTTTTGCGGACGACATGCTGTTGCCTCCTTGTAATCTAGGAGGGTATATAGCCGAGAATCACCAGCGACCGTACAGTACAAAGTATTTGCAAACACAAAATACTCAGTATACAAACGGCACAAGTGGGGGTGAGCCCTTGAGGGCTGCTTACCGCCCGCTGAACAGCGGGTAT
This sequence comes from Anomaloglossus baeobatrachus, assembly GCF_048569485.1. NCBI lineage: Eukaryota > Metazoa > Chordata > Amphibia > Anura > Aromobatidae > Anomaloglossus > Anomaloglossus baeobatrachus. The sequence continues at coordinate 194,005,852 of NC_134357.1, read as the reverse complement.
GAGGCCGTAGAATCCCGTGTCTGGGTCTCCCCGTCTCCCCTCTGCAGCTCAGCGTGCAGGCAGGAATGGCTGCCGGCGTTCAGTGAAGAGGGGCGGACCGTGGGCGTGCCACAAACAAAGTGCGGGAAACTGCGTCCTACTGTGCCTGGTGTGAGGGCCGGAGTATGTAAAAAAGACTCCAGCCCTCAGCGCTGATGCTCTGTACAGCGTCCCGCCCTCCTCCTGACTGGCAGGTGCGGAGGCGGGAACGAACGAACTAGGCCGCAAAAGCCGGGGACTGTAGTAATAAGCGCGGCCGTGATATATGCACGGTCAGCGCGGAAGTCCCCGGCGCACCACAAGTCCCAGCCGCGTCGCAGTCCCAGCGGCCGGCGCGACCGTTCTCCCTGAGTCTACCCACTCAGCTAAGCTGAAGTGAGGAAATGGCAGAAGCGCAGCAGCGCTGTTGTCCCCGGCGCACTAACACACCCAGCAATGCTGCGGTGTGCGCGCGTATGCACGGGGACACAGAGTACCTTGACGGAGCAGGGCCATGTCCCTGACGATACTCAGCTCCATATCCAGCGGCTTCTCCAGGGGCTGTGGATGGAGCACGGTCTCAGTGCCTGGAGACCGGTAAAATCCCACTTCGCCCAGAGCCCTAATGGGGATGGGGAAGGAATCAGCATGTGGGCTCCAGCCTCCGTACCCGCAATGGGTACCTCAACCTTAACAAGCACCACCGACAGAAAGTGGGGTGAGAAGGGAGCATGCTGGGGGCCCTGTATGGGCCCTCTTTTCTTCCATCCGACATAGTCAGCAGCTGCTGCTGACTAAATAGTGGAGCTATGCGTGCGTGTCTGACCTCCTTCGCACAAAGCAAAAACTGAGGGACCCGTGCTCCCACGGGGGGGTGTATAGCCAGAAGGGGAGGGGCCTTACACTTTTAAGTGTAGTACTTTGTGCGGCCTCCGGAGGCAGTAGCTATACACCCAATTGTCTGGGTCTCCCAATTAGGAGCGAAAAAGAAAAAGTATTTAGTCAGCCACCAATTGTGCAAGTTCTCCCACTTAAAAAGATGAGAGGCCTGTAATAACATCATAGGTAGACCACAACTATGAGAGACAAAATGAAAAAACAAATCCAGAAGATCACCTTGTCTGATTGATTTGGCAAGATTTTTGATGCAAATTATGGTGGAAAATAAGTATTTTGTCATCTAAAAACATGCAAGATTTCTGGCTCTCACAGACTTGTAACTTCTTTAAGAGGCTTTTCTGTCCTCCATTCATTACCTGTAGTAATGTCGCCTGTTTGAACTTGTTCTCAGTATAAAAGACACATGTTCACAAGCTCAGTCACACTCCAAACTCCACTATGGTGAAGACCAAAGAGCTTCCAAAGGACACCAGAAACAAAATTGTAGCCATGCATCAGGCTGGGAAGACTGAATCTGCAATAGGCAAGCAGCTTGGTATGAAGAAATCAATTGTGGGAGCAATAATAAGAAAATGGAAGACATACAAGACCACTGATAATCTCCCTTGATCTGGGGCTCCACGCAAGATCTCACCCTGTGGGGTCAAAATGATCGCAAGAACGGTGAGCAAAAATCCTAGGGGGTAACCTACTGAATGACCTGCATAAAGCTGGGACCACCGTATCAAAGGCTACTATCAGTAATACACTACGTCGCCAGGGACTCAGATCCTGGAGTGCCAGATGTGTTCCCCTGCTTAAGCCAGTACATGTCTGGGCCTGTCTGAAGTTTGCTAGAGAGCATTTGGATTAGGGTACTTTCACACTTGCGCTAATTACCTTAAGTCACAATCTGCCCTTTTGGAAAACAGCGTAATCCGTTAACGGATTTCGCTGTTTCCCATAGACTTGTATGGATGACGGATTGTGACAAAAGTACCTGCGTTGCTTCCGCTGGCCGACGCTGCGTTGCTTCCGCCGGGCGGAAGGAACGCAGCATGTAACGTTTTTTGAGCGTCGGAATCCTCTATTTTTCACTGCGCATGCTCTTTTTTATTTTTTTTTAAATCACACAAACTTTATTTTGCTCTCGGTGGCCAAACGTTCAGCTGAGCGCCCGGCCGCCGGCATGTGAGAGCTCTCAGCTGAGCGCCCGGCCGCTGGGTGATCAGCTGATCGTTCACAATAGTCTGCTGCCGGTAAAACTGTAAAGAAAAAAAAAAAAAAAAAAACACAAAAAAAACCCAACTTTCCGTTATTTTGTACGATCCCTTGCATCCGTTGTGCCATTATATGCCACGCATCCGTTGCATCAGTCACACAACGCAATGCAACGGATGCCGTTAAACGCAAGTGTGAAACTAGCCTTATCCAGAAGAGTATTTGGAGAATGTCATATGGTCTGATGAAACCAAAGTAGAACTGTTTGATAGAAACACAACTCGTCGTGTTTGGAGGAGACAGAATGCTAAGTTGCATCCAAAGAACACCATACCTACTGTGAAGCATGCGGGTGGCAACATCATGCTTTGGGGCTGTTTCTCTGCAACTGATCTGTGTACATGAAAGAATGAATGGGGCCATGTATCGTGAGATTTTGAATGCAAACCTCTTTCCATCAGCAAGGGCATTGAAGATGAAACGTGGCTGGGTCTTTCAGCATGATAATGATCCCAAGCACACCACCAGCGCAATGAAGGAGTGGCTTTGTAAGAAGCATATGAAGGTCCTGCAGTGGCCTAGCCAGTCTCCAGATCTCAACCCCACAGAAAACCTTTGGAGGGAGTTGAAAGTCCATGTTGCCCAGTGACAGGCACAAAACATCACTGCTCTAGAGGAGATCTCCATGGAGGAATGGGCCAACATACCACCAACAGTGTGTGCCAACCTTGTGAAGACTGACAGAAAATGTTTGACTTCTGCCATTGCCAACAAAGGATATTTAAGAAAATATTGAGATGAACATTTGTTATTGACCAAATACTTACTTTCCACCATAATTTTCAAAAGAAATCTTGCCAGATCAGACGAGGTGATTTTCTAGATTAGTTTTCTTATTTTGTCACTTAGTTGTGGTTACCTATGAGGTCAATTGCAGGCCTCTCTCATCTTTATAAGTGGGAGAACTTGCACAATTGGTAGCTGATTAAATACTTTTTCCCCACTGTATATAATATAGGAGAGGTCCTCCAGAGTGTGAGGCGAAGAGCTGATAATCCTGTAGAATGGGATTCACCCATCTATAAACTAATTTTTTTTCCCTGCTTTCTAGAACATTACATGATAAAATGGATATCATTCAAAAGTACAACTCATCCCACACAAAAAAATAAAACAAAAAACAAGACACACAGCTTTAGCGATAGAAAAAAAAAAAGTTATGGCTGTTGATAGAGGGGGAAGGGAAAAATAAAAAAGCAAAAATTGCGCAGTTGGGAAAAGGTTAATATATGTAGAAAAGAAAGGAAAAATTATCATGCAGCGTTTCAGAGAAAGAATGCTGTGTGGACCGAGCTGTGTGGCCGAGTAGTCAACCCAGGCGGGACTTTGGCAGCTTGTCTATGCCCGCTGCCAGTGCCTGACAGGCCTCTTCCTATGCACTCATGCAGGGACTGACATATTAGGGCAGCGGGGAGAGACTGAACCATGCCCATCAGTCTCTAAGGGCTTGTAAAGTATGTTTTCCTCTGAAAATGCGGTAGTGTTTCAGAGACACACACATCTCAGGGTTGAGATCATACAGGGAATATCTGATACATGCTGCCCGTGTACAGGAGGCATATAGCCGCTGTCAGGTTCCCTCTAATATCCAGTTTAACAATGAAAATAAAATATTAAAATTATTCTCCTTACAAGAGAAATTTTATTATAGATGACAAAAAAAAGGAATCATTCATAATAAGCCCAAATACTGAAATCGGTAAATGCCAAGCATGTACATACCATGCGATGGTCCAGAACCCCAAAAGGAAGCGGTGCATGGTGGTTGTCCTGGCTGTACAGACTCTTGCTCACCACCTGGATGTGTGCCTGCTGCCTCATCTGCTCTGCCGACTTCACGCCAAAGCAGATATGGCTTCTAAAGGCATAAAGGAGAGAAGAACAAGTCACACCATGATTTTTATCTTGTAGCTCAATCTTTGATATTTAGGGGTGGAAAATATTGGCTTTTTCTTTGGCACCAAATAGAGCCATTACCTTTTATTTTGTTGACATTATAGGGTTAATCCCATCAAATAAATTTTACCCAAAGAAAAGGTGTGCGGCCTCATTTAGGGATATTTTATAGAGTTTCATCAATTTAACACAATGGTATTCCGTAACAACACAATGAACAAGATCTGGGAGGGCCAAAACGTTTGTTTGGCTACCTAAAGCATTCCCGTAGACTGGAGAAGGGTCACTTCTCTTAAACTGAATTAAAGAGCAATAAAAAGTGCCATGGTGAATTGCAAACTAAGAACGGCCATGAGCAGCCACAGATCATAGATACATGTACTATCCGCGAAAAGCACTAGAAGGGTAACCTGAGAAAAGGACGTGTGAGTGAGGATCAAAAGGAATATACCAGCGGAAGCCACACAGATCCCGAGAATGGGGCTCTAACATCCCGCCGGATGCACATGCAGAACTTCATCTCTATGGGACTGCAGAAAATCGAGGGTAGCTCCACTCCACCGGGGCAAGTCAGAGCCCCAATCTCCGAACTGCAACGCATCATCTCTCTCTTACATAGGTCATACATTATAATATAGGGAATAACCTTAGAAATGAGAATGAGCTGGCCAGCAGCTGAAATCACTGGGGATCCCATACCTGTGCTGGGGGGGAAGCTGCAAGTGACCATACAAGTAATAGTCACCCTGTATTAGGCCCCCTTCACACGTCTGTGAAAAACACGCACGTGTTACGGTCCGTTTTTCGGGTCCGTGTTCCGTTTTTATGGTACATGTGGCATCCGTGTGAATGGCTTAGGCTAGCCGTGTGTGCGTGTTGAATGTCCGTGTGTGCGTGAGATACGTAAGTTACATGTCTGTGTGTTGCGCGTGTGAAATGTTCCATGTGTGATGCACAATGTGGTTGATACATACCCACTGACAGCAGATAGACAGCGTCGCGCGATCAGAATGAACTTGGGTGAACTGTACCTGACTTCATTGTCATACCGCGGCTCTGTCTGTGTCACATACTGATTAGCAGTCACCCGTGAAGGACTCACCAGTGACCGCTAATCCCCTGAGTGACTGAAGTGAGCAGCTCGATTAGCGCTGCCGTCACTCAGGCTACCCGCGGCGAGCTGGATCCTCCACCCAAGACCGCAACTCACCTGTGACTTCATCGCTGTCACCCGGGCGACTTGCTGTCAGTTGGAGGATCCAGCAATGGCCGCGAGTAACCTGAGTGACATCATCGCTGATCGCGCTTCTCACCTCAGTTGCTGTGTGGAGCTGACAGGAGCGGCGGTGTTCTTCTGCCGCTCCTGTCACCTTCATGTAGCAGAGCTGGAAGCAACGCGGGACCTCCGTGGATTACGCCGGACATGGATGGGTTTTTGGGGCTTAATAAACTGGTGAACGAGGGTATTTGTTAGTGTTTATTATTGCAAATAAAGGATTTTTTCACTGTGTGTGTTTATTAACTTTAAATTACAGGTTAATCATTGGGGGTGTCTCATAGACGCCTGCAATGATTAATCTAGGACTTAAAGGCAGCCATGGGCTGCTGCCATTAACTCCTTATTACCCCGATTGCCAACGCACCAGGGCAAATCGGGAAGAGCCGGGTAGAGTCCCAGAACTGTCGCATCTAATGGATGCGGCTATTCCGGGCGGCTGCTGGCTGATATTGTTAGGCTGGGGGGCTCCCCATAACGTGGGGCTCCCCATCCTGAGAATACAATCCTTCTGCCGTATGGCTTTATCTTGGCTGGTATAAAAAATGGGGGGGGGACCGCATGCTGGTTTTTTAAATTATTATTTATTTTACTGCACAGTATAGACCTGCCCACAGGCTGCTGTGATTCGTTGCAGTGAGACAGCTGTCACTCAGCGTGGGGGCATGTCTCACTGCAACCAATCATAGGCGCCGGTGGGCGGGGAAAGCAGAGAATACTACTAGATTGATCAATGAGCGGCCGGCTTTTTCAAAATAGTAAAAGCCGCCGGAGTTTTTATTTTTTTTTAACAGCTGTGCAGTGCCGGAGATCGGGGAACGGTGAGTATGAGAGAGGGTGGGGGGGGGGGGGGGGGGGGGGGGGAAGACTGACCGACAGACAGATGTGCATACAAGACAGAGAGAGACCGACCGACAGAGAGAGAGAGAGACCGACCGACAGAGAGAGAGAGAGACCGACCGACAGAGAGAGAGAGAGACCGACCGACAGAGAGAGAGAGAGACCGACCGACAGAGAGAGAGAGAGACCGACCGACAGAGAGAGAGAGAGACCGACCGACAGAGAGAGAGAGAGACCGACCGACAGAGAGAGAGAGAGACCGACCGACAGAGAGAGAGAGAGACCGACCGACAGAGAGAGAGAGAGACCGACCGACAGAGAGAGAGACCGACCGACAGAGAGAGAGAGAGACCGACCGACAGAGAGAGAGAGAGACCGACCGACAGAGAGAGAGAGAGACCGACCGACAGAGAGAGAGAGAGACCGACCGACAGAGAGAGAGAGACCGACCGACAGAGAGAGACCGACCGACAGAGAGAGACCGACCGACAGAGAGAGACCGACCGACAGAGAGAGACCGACCGACAGAGAGAGACCGACCGACAGAGAGAGACCGACCGACAGAGAGAGACCGACCGACAGAGAGAGACCGACCGACAGAGAGAGACCGACCGACAGAGAGAGACCGACCGACGGACTGAGGGAGATTGACTGACATACACAGAAAAAAAAAAAAAAAAAGAAGACCGACATCGCTAGAAAAAAAGCACAAAATATACACGGAGCACACGGAGATGCATCCGTGTCACGTACATGTGCTCACGGACCCTTAGACTTTCATTGGGTGCGTGTTCCGTGCAGAAAACAGACATGCATCCGTGCAATACGGATACACATACGTTTCATGCACACGGACACGCACCGTACAGAATAACGCACGTGTAACTACAAACATTAAATAACATTGGAGCACGTGTGTCCGTGTCTCCTGTACATACGGAAACGGACCAAACACGGCATGTGTTTCACGGACGTGTGAAGAGGGCCTTACACTGGGTCCTTCTGTGTGCTGGAAGTCTCAGCATGACATAGTGGAAAAACAAAAAACCTGCTGCAGAACACCGCAGCAGCCAGCAAAGAGTACCATGCAGAAAGGAATGGCTTCCATGTGACACATCAAGTCTCTCAGCCAAAGATGGGGGTCTCCAACGGTACATGTGGTTTATGGGCTGGGCAGAAGTGCCATGATGGGATAACATCTTTAAAGGGAAGCTGCTGCAACTGTAATTTTGTACTAATAATTACTGATTATGGAATCAATTTTTTATTTAAATACAAAATTGTTTATTTAGTTTTGATTTAATTATATTTTTACCCAAACACTGGTTGCTGCCATCTTGGATTTGCGGTGTGTAATGACAGTCACACACCACAAATACGGAAGCTCCTGCACAGAGAGATAATAGTTGGCATCCGATCCTATCTCCTGCACTGTAGCAAGCTCCTTGCTGTGACCTGGGCTGTTCCCCTGGGCTGTCCAGATCACCGCTCTGGGAGGAGACCATCTCTGTGGAGCCCACAAGGTATATTGTCTGAGCCCTCCACTTTTCCCCTGAGCATGGTGGTGGCGGCGACAATCTGCAGCTTGATCCTGGTATTGTACTAATGAGGTCAGGCTGCGATCACCGCTTCAAGCTGCATGTATCCACCTCGGACCTCCGCTCAGAGCAGTTTTCCTGTCAGCCTGGTGTCTCAGCAGCTCCTCCTGTCAGCGCTCAGACCACAGAGTGGTGATAGGAGGCGCTGCCAGGATTGGAGATCCAAAGTGAGTACTGGCACCCGGGAGTGGTGATCGCAGCCTGCCATCTATAGTACAATACTAGGCTCAAGTGCAGATCACTGCTCCACGCAGCATGTACTCACCGCAGACCTCCGCACCAGGCAGTTCCTCTTGTCAGCGCTCTGTGCTCAGCGCGAGCAGAGCGTTGACAGAAGGAGCTGCTGGGATCAGAGGGGGCACAGCAATATGGGGGAGCACGTTATACAGTGGAGCACTTTCCACAGTTCAGGATCACTTCGTAGTCATCAGCAAAATGGCTCCGCACTGTGATTCTAAATTTCATCCTCCCTTATCCTTCTGCAAACACCCGGGAGAGGAGGCGACATCACACAGGAGAGCAGATTCTGCCCACTTAAAGGCTATGTGCGCACGTGTGCGCTCTGCACCGCACCGAAAATGTGCGCTTCAGAGCGCAGCTGAAAAGATTCGTGCGCTCTGCATGCTGCCTCTCCCTATAGACAGCATGCAGAACGCACGAAAGAAGTGACATGTCACTTCTTAGAACGCAGTGATTCGGCAAGCAGCCAAATCGCTGCGTTCTAACATGCCACGTGCACACGGCTCCTGCACAATCTCCATAGACTGTGCAGGGGACGCAGGACGCATGCAGTTACGCTGCGGTGCAGAACGCAGCGTAACGGCATGTAATACGCACACGTGCGCACATACCCTTACTGCAGTTGTACACTAGGTTTTCAGCAGCTGCTCCCCCTAGTGATTAAGAGTGGAAAATATCAAACTTTTTAAATTAGTTTTTATATTTAGCTCAATTAAAAACAAATATTTAAACAAAACATTATTACTTTACATTTTTCAGGGTTTTATTTTTTTTACAGCACCTTCCCTTTAAATGACTGGGCAGAGGTGCCAAGATGGTATAACAACCACCCCTTTAAATGACTGGGCAGAGGTGCCATGATGGTATAACAACCACCCCTTTAAATGACTGGGCAGAGGTGCCATGATGGTATAACAACCACCCCTTTAAATGACTGGGCAGAGGTGCCATGATGGTATAACAACCACCCCTTTAAATGACTGGGCAGAGGTGCCATGATGGTATAACAACCACCCCTTTAAATGACTGGGCAGAGGTGCCATGATGGAATAACAACAACCCCTTTAAATGACTGGGCAGAGGTGCCATGATGGTATAACAACAACCCCTTTAAATGACTGGGCAGAGGTGCCATGATGGTATAACAACAACCCCTTTAAATGACTGGGCAGAGGTGCCATGATGGTATAACAACAACCCCTTTAAATGACTGGACAGAGGTGCCATGATGGTATAACAACAACCCCTTTAAATGACTGGACAGAGGTGCCATGATGGTATAACAACAACCCTTTTAAATGACTGGGCAGAGGTGCCATGATGGTATAACAACAACCCCTTTAAATGACTGGGCAGAGGTGCCATGATGGTATAACAACAACCCTTTTAAATGACTGGGCAGAGGTGCCATGATGGTATAACAACAACCCTTTTAAATGACTGGACAGAGGTGCCATGATGGGATAATAACAACCCATGATTGGACAGAGGTGCCATGATGGGATAACAACCCCTTTAATGACTGGGCAGAGGTGCCATGATGGGATAATAACAACCCCTTTAATGACTGGGCAGAGGTGCCATGATGGGATAATAACAACCCCTTTAATGACTGGGCAGAGGTGCCATGATGGGATAATAACAACCCCTTTAATGACTGGGCAGAGGTGCCATGATGGGATAATAACAACCCCTTTAATGACTGGACAGAGGTGCCATGATGGGATAATAACAACCCCTTTAATGACTGGGCAGAGGTGCCATGATGGGATAATAACAACCCCTTTAATGACTGGGCAGAGGTGCCATGATGGGATAATAACAACCCCTTTAATGACTGGGCAGAGGTGCCATGATGAGATAACAACCCCTTTAAATGACTGGACAGAGGGCCATGATGGAATAACCCCTTTAATGACTGGGCACATGGACAGAGGTACTATGATGTAAGAGACACATTGAAAACTTTTCTCTCGATTATGAAAGTTTGCTGACAATCAACACGGTACCAAATACTCATCACACAATAAGCTGTCAGTAAGGTCTGACCAGCAACAATATAAGATTGGTACTGCAAGTCGCAGCATGCCGAGAGTGTCATTGTACAGCAACTAGAACCGCAGGCTGCCAAAGTGTTGTGAGAGGCGGCCGTGTCTTGGGCTCAGTGCCCACTCGTGACGCCATGCAGCAGAGCAGCTGTCGCCACACACGGTCACTCACATCTTCTTCGCCACATCGGTTTCCCTGAACTGCTCCTTCATCCTCTCCGTCCGTCCTCTCCGCCACACGTGATCTGCCACTCAGCGCTCCATGTGCATCCACCACTTCCGGTAGACCTTTCACCTCACCATAGAGTTCTGATTGTGCATGAAGAGTGGTCCTAGTCAGGTACAGCGACACCGTGAGGCCTGTGTGTAGACTGCAGGCTTACAGAGCTGCTACTTGTTCCTCTGAGCTGTACACGTCAGATAAGCAATGGTAAGGCTATGTGTCCACGTTGCTTTTGCTTTTTTTTGCTGCTTTTTCAACTGCAGCGTTTAATGTCAAAATGGATGTGTTCTTCTATTCAAGCAAAGTCTATGGGAATTTGGGTTTCTTGTCCGCACTTTGCTGTTCAAACTGCTGCCTTTTTGTGGCAGAAATTTGGGCAAAAACTCTGCTTTGCAGTTCAAAACTCAAATGGCAAAAACAATTGACATGTCGATAGTTTTTGCCATTTGCGTTTTGAACTGCAAAGCTGAGTTTTTGACCAAAGTTCTGCCACAAAAAGGCTGCAGTTTGAACAGCAATGTGCGGACAAGAAACCCAAATTCCCATAGACTTTGCTTGAAAAGCAGAACACAACCATTTTGACATTAAACGCTGCAGTTGAAAAAGCAGCAAAAAAAGCAGGTAAAAAGCAACGTGGACACAGCCTTAATGCAGCTCACCACAACGTGTCTCCTCACCTAGGACACCAGGGGAGAAAAAAACAAGCTGGAGGCCATTGGATCCCTCCTTTACTACAAACTGTCAAGCACTCCTGCTTGGATATGTGACCAATGCATTCAGATTTGGCCTGGAGCCCACCTGGAAAAGCGAAATAAGTAGTGAATATAATGCACGGGAATGTAAAAGGCCTCTACAGTGGAAATGTCCTGCCCATGTCACCTCTTCTAACTTTAGGGTCTGGAAACCTTGAGGCGGCTAAAATAAGTGACGTCATTATTTGTGCTCCTTCTGCTAATTGTAAAGTCTAGAAAAAAAGCAGGTGGTTCTGCAAAAACAACCGCAAGACTCTGGCGGCTTATACCTGAAGAGGCTTCACCTGGGAGGAGCGGTGTCCTACAGCTGTTGGGTACACATCTCCTGAGATCACATACTCCTTAGAGATGGAGTGCCCCAGTCATTCTGCCTTGGTAATCACAGCAGAGACTGGTGGGACATCCGCAGAAATGACATCATGCTGGCCTCTGCTCACATCTAAGAACTGCACCAATGGCCTAAGGATGGAAAGAACGGGCAAAGTAAAATATAGCAAATGCCTAATATATGATAATACAATATAACATCAATCCACAATTACAAAAGCCTCATATATTCTAAGAATAACTAATAGTATAGAGGGGACCAGAATAAAAGACATCCTCAGGGTGGAGGACCCCCATCATGCTGTAAACCTAAAATGGATGTCTCCTGTTCTCTAAGTGCATGTCCCATGAATCCAGGCACACACGCAATCAAAAAGTCACTGAACTCTGAAGACAGCAAACAAGAAAAAAAGTGACAGAATACAAACACGAGGGAAAGCCCCAAATAATATCATTTGCACAAATTTAAAGAAAAGTCTTGACATTTGCAGCTTTCTTTAAGCCTTCTGGATAAACTGATCTATTGGTAATCATGTGTCTCCTGAAGGCGTCTACGTCTGACTTCACATCCCCTAATTCCCAGATTAATACCACGTTCACAGTGTAGTTTTAGTTGTGTATGGGAACCTCAATGCTGTGCTAGATCCGTGTCACTACAGACACCAGTCAAATGCCCGTGATGATTTATAATAGGGTCTGTCAGGCTTTTCCATGGTATCTGACGAGACACAAATTGAAGGCAACCAGCCACCAGGTCAAAAGTGGCCAGTGTGGGCTTTTATTTTATCACGGCTGCTCCCCTGCGTATTGCTTTTTTTTTTTTTTTTTTTAATCTGCGGATGGGATCCAGACATATTGGGGTGTTTTTAGTTAGACAAACATTTTATTATCTTTCTAAGGCCTCTGCCACACTCACGTGAATTTCACGCACGTGCCGAGAGACACGTATTTTCCCTGCGTGTTGCGTGCAGGTAAGTACGTGTCTCTGGTACGTGCGTGACACGTGTGTTCTACGTGTGCTATCCGCGATAGCACACGTAGAACCGGTAATTATCATACTCACCTGGTCCTTCCTGATGTCCGCGCTGCTGTCCGTGGTGCTGATCCTCGGTCTCCAGCCCTGCCGTCTCCCCGCTGCTGCTGCTGCCAGGCAGTGAAGTGAATATTCAATGAGAATAATGAGCGGCGGTCGGCAGCAAGAGGCAGCAGCGGCAGAGACAGGAGGGCTGGAGAAGGTGAGTTAATGTTTTTTATTTTTTTCCCTGACATGTGTGTTTACTCCGGCGCGTGTCACACGGGACCGCATCCACACTACACCCGTGTGGTACGGGTGCGGGCCGTGTAACACCCGTGCTGCCGGAGAAAACACTGACATGTCAGCGCTTTGAAAATCGCACACACGTACAAACGCACACGGACACACGTTCCGTGTGGTTTTACGTGTGTGTGCCTGCTACCATAGGGTAGCATTGCTGTACATGTCTCCGTGCCGCCGGTACGTGTAAAAAATGACAAACACGTGCCGGAGGCACGGATGTGTGGCGCAGGCCTAAGAGGGCGTGGGTCACTGGATCCCCTTGTGAAGATTAGCACTAATGAAAAGGCCCAATATCTGTGGGATCATTTGTCGGCTTTAACAAAACAACAAATACTCAGGAGGGCTGCAGGTATGAAATAAGTGCAAAAACTGGTCACTTTTCATCTGGTGGCAAAAGATAATCTGAGAGGGTCTTCCTCCAATCTTACAGAAGTGTCCACAAAATGCATTCATTCTGTATCCACAGGTGATAACTGGGGGCCCCACTACTTATAAGATTGTGGATCTCAATCCTCAGTGTCTCCTCACTGTGTCGCTCTTGCCCTCTGCTGATCTTTTATGTCTATGGGACTAACAGATATAGCCACGTGCTTCACTCACCTCTCGGTCAGTCCTATAGACAATGAATATTGGCAGCATCATGAGTCACCACTTTGTGATCAGATGATACTGTATGTGTCTTTTGCCCTAAAACTCTTTCCATAAACCTAGCAAATAAATCACCAGGTTTTTGCTACCCCATCTGAGAGCAGGATAATATAGAGGCAGAGACCCTGATTCCAGCGATGTGTCACTTACTGAACTGTCAAATCAAATAGATAGGGCTCCGCTGCGACCATATGAGATTGGCACTCAGAAAAAAACATATAAAAGGAATAAATCTTTCTGGCACACGTAGGAATGTGAGAAAATATTTTTTTAGTACTTTCTGCAAAAAGTCAAACCGTCAGTTTTCCACCGTTTCAGCTCTTGTGAGCCTTTGTCAAGGCAAAATGATCTAACAAATAAATAGACAATATCAGTCTTAGAAAATGAGAAAAAAAACAAACAAGGTATATACAATACATGCACGCAATAAGGTATATGCACAACATACAAGAATATAAGAATATGCACGCAGGGCAACCATGGGTGCTACAATTTTAAACAGGTCATGGATGACAAAGGGCTCATGCGCATGTTGCGTCCTGACCAGTGCAGAAATAAATGCACCCTCTGGCAGACGTGATGCTGCATATTGACAAAAAGAATACATCCAAAATGCATGTATTTTGGATGCATTTTGCATGCATTTTACATGCGTTTTGGATGCATTTTTGTCAGTGCGGTCCCCCGGCAATTCAGCTCTGCTACATGTCCGCTGACAGCAGACACAGACAGAGTCGGGCAATGAGAATGAACTCGGATGAACTTCACCCGACTTCATTGTCATCCCGTGGCTCTGTCTCTGTATGCTGTCATGAACTCAGATGAACCTTCGAGGTCAGTTCCAGGACACAGGAGTCTGCAGCAGTGACGTTAGAGCTTTTCCTGATTTCACTGACATCGCGCGGCTCTCTATTTGTGTAGCAGCCTGATTTTCGGTCACACGTGAAGGACTCACCTGTGACCACAAATCCCCTGAGTGACTGAAGTGAGCAGCGCGATTAGTGGTGCCGTCACTCAGGTGACCCGCGGCCACAGCTGGAGTCCTGCACCTGAGAGTGGTGGCCGCGAGTAACCTCAGTGACGTCATCGCTGATTGCGCGGCTCACTTCAGTTGCTGCGTGGAGCTGACAGAAAGCGGTCGTGGTCTGTGGCCGCTCGCTGTCAGCTTCATGTAGCAGAGCTGAAAGCGTCGTGGGACCTCATGTGGATTATGTCGGACCTTGAGGGGTATTTGGGGATTAATAAAGTGGTGAAAGAGGGTGTTTTTTTGTCTTTCATTGCAAATAAAGGATTTTTTGGATGTATGTGTTTATTTTCTTTAACTTACAGGTTAATCATGGAAGGTATCTCGGGGAGACGCCTGCCATGATTAATCTAGGACTTAGTGGCAGCTATGGGCTGCTGCCATTAACTCCTTATTACCCCGTTTGCCACTGCACCAGGGCAATTCGGGATGAGCTGAAGAGAGTCTCAGGACTGTCGCATCTAATGGATGTGGCAATGCCGGGTGGCTGCTGGCCGATATTGTTAGGCTGGGGGGCTCCCCATAATGTGGAGCTCCCCATCCTGAGAATACCAGCCTTCAGCCGTGTGGCTTTACACTGGCTGGTATCCAAATTGGGGGGACCGCACGTTGGTTTTTTTTAATTATTTTTTTTTTACTGCTCGATATAGACACGCCCACGGGCGGCTGTGATTGGTTGCAGTGAGACAGCTGTCACTCAGCGTGGAGGCGTGTCTGACTGCAACCAATCATAGGCGCCGGTGGGCGGGGGAAGCAGGGAATACGAGATGGAATAATGAACGGCCGGCATTTTCAAAAGTGGAGAAGCCCCCACAGTGTGAATGCCGTACAGCGCCGCGCCGGTGATCAGGGAACGGTGAGTATGAGAGAGTGGGTGGGAGGGAGAGACCGACATGGACAGAGAGAGAGAGAGAGATAGAGAGAGACAAGACCGACAGAGAGAGAGACCGACCGACAGAGAGAGAGAGACCGAAAGACCTGCGTTTGTTATGTCAAAAAAACATGCGGATCGCAAAAATAACGCAATGCAAACGCACTGCTTAGCATTTTGGTAGCGTTTTTCTACAACTCATTGATTTCAATGGGTGTAGAACGCTGCCAACATGGACAAAAGTAGTGACATGCTGCTTTTTTAAACGCAGAGGATTTGTCAAATTTTTGACAATCAAAACGCTGTGTTTAAAAAAGCATCGTGCGCACAGATTTTGCATGATTCTTATAGACTTTGCTGGGGAAGCAGAACGCATTAAATTTGACAATGAGACGCTGCAGCTTAAAACGCTGCAGAAACGCAAAAAAATGCAATGTGCGCATGAGCCCTTAGGCAGAAATGTACAATTGGAAACATTAATAGATAGATTTCAAAAAGCACATAAGTAAATACAGATAAACAAGTGTATAAATGTGCATTTGGTGGGGAGGAGAACAAAGGGTATGGCATCCAACGCACGAGGATACATGGCATAACATAATTTAATATGCAAGATAACATACCCTGAGGTAGACTAAAGGTGAAAACCTTACTAAACTGTTTGCTGTCATTTTGATAAAATCAGTGTTTTCTTTGCTGCAGATCAATACAGAGCTCATGAATATGCTGGACTATTTGACAGCAGGTCAATTAGTCCTCTAATGAAAATCTACTACTGAATACTTGCAAAATCTCCTTAAGGCCTGCAACACACATCCGTAGAAAACGTGCGTGTTTGGTCCGTTTCCGTATATACCGGAGACACGGCCAAACGTGCACCAATGTTCTTTAATGTTTGAGGACACATGTGCGTTTTTCATTAAGGTCCGTGGGTCCGTGTGCGTGCTACGTTTGTGTCTCCGTTTTGCACGGAAGCATGTTCGTTTTCAGCACGCAACACGCAGCACTGACCCAATGAAAGTCAATGGGTTTGTGCGCACGTCCGAGTGACACGG
This sequence comes from Anomaloglossus baeobatrachus, assembly GCF_048569485.1. NCBI lineage: Eukaryota > Metazoa > Chordata > Amphibia > Anura > Aromobatidae > Anomaloglossus > Anomaloglossus baeobatrachus. Next base: position 193,989,558 of record NC_134357.1, on the reverse strand, counting down.
ACGCATCTCTGTTTCCTCCCTGTACGTTTTGTGCTTTTTTCATGTGATGTCGGTCTTTTTTCTTTTTCTGTTTCGTTCTCTCCCTCAGTCCGTCGGTCGGTCTCGCTCTATGTCTGTCGGTCGGTCTCTGTGTCTTATCTGTCCCTCTCGCTGTCTGTCGGTCAGTTTCCCCCCTCTCTTATACTCACCGTTCCCCGATCTCCGGTGCGGCGCTGCACGGCTGTTATAAAAACTCCGTCAGCTTTTACTATTTTGAAAAAGCCGGCCGCTCATTAATCAATCTCGTATTCCCTGCTTTACCCGCCCACAGGCACCTGTGATTGGTTGCAGTCACACACGCCCACCACGCTGAGTAACAGCTGTGTCACTGCACCCAATCACAGCAGCCGGTGGGCGTGTCTATACTGTGCAGTAAAATAAATAAATAATTTAAAAAAACGGCGTGCGGTCCCCCCCCATTTTAATACCAGCCAGATAAAGCCATACGGCTGAAGGCTGGTATTCTCAGGATGGGGAGCTCCACATTATGGGGAGCCCCCCAGCCTAACAATATCAGTCAGCAGCCGCCCAGAATTGCCGCATACATTATATGCGACAGTTCTGGGACTGTACCCGGCTCTTCCCGATTTGCCCTGGTGCGTTGGCAAATCGGGGTAATAAGGAGTTAATGGCAGCCCATAGCTGCCACTAAATCCTAGATTAATCATGTCAGGCGTCTCCCCGAGATACCTTCCATCATTAATCTGTAAGTTACAGTTAAAAAACACACACACCCGAAAAATCCTTTATTAGATATAAAAAACACTAACAAAGTCCCTCATCACCAATTTATTAACCCCGACAAAGCCCTCCATGTCTGGCGTAATCCACAGACCTCCAGCGTCGCATCCAGCTCTGCTGCATGAAGGTGACCGAAGCTGCAGAAGACACCGCCGCTCCTGTCAGCTCCACGCAACAAATGAGGTGAGTAGCGCGATCAGCTGCTGTCAGTCAGGTAACTCACTGGATCCAGCGGTGGCCGCTATTAACCTATTGTCGGGGTTAATAAATTGGTGATGAGGGACTTTGTTAGTGTTTTTTATTTCTAATAAAGGATTTTTCGTGTGTGTGTGTTTTTTAACTGTAACTTACAGATTAATGATGGAAGGTATCTCGGGAAGACGCCTGACATGATTAATCTAGGATTTAGTGGCAGCTATGGGCTGCCATTAACTCCTTATTACCCCGATTTGCCAACGCACCAGGGCAAATCGGGAAGAGCCGGGTACAGTCCCAGAACTGTCGCATATAATGTATGCGGCAATTCTGGGCGGCTGCTGACTGATATTGTTAGGCTAGGGGGCTCCCCATAACGTGGGGCTCCCCATCCTGAGAATACCAGCCTTCAGCCGTATGGCTTTATCTGGCTGGTATTAAAATGGGGGGGGGGACCGCACGCCGTTTTTTTTAATTATTTATTTATTTATTTTACTGCACAGTATAGACACGCCCACCGGCTGCTGTGATTGGGTGCAGTGACACAGCTGTCACTCAGCTTGGTGGCCGGTGTGACTGCAACCAATCACAGGCGCCTGTGGGCGGGTAAATCAGGGAATACGAGATTGATTAATGAGCGGCCGGCTTTTTCAAAATAGTAAAAGCCGCCGGAGTTTTTATAACAGCCGTGCAGCGCCGCGCCGGAGATCGGGGAACGGTGAGTATGAGAGAGGGCTGCTCAATTCAGTCACTCAGGGGATTAGCAGTCACCGGTGAGTCCTTCACGGGTAACCGCTAATCAGTACGCGGCACACAGACAGAGCCGCGGCATGACAATGAAGTCGGGTGAAGTTCACCCGAGTTCATTCTCATCGCGCAACTCTGTCTGCTGTCTGCCGACATGTATCAACGACATTGTGCATCACACACGGAACATTTCACACGCACAGACGGCTAGCATATGGGATACACACGCAGGCCACACATACCATAAAAACGGACCTAAAAAACGGAAAACGGACCCGAAAAACGTCCCGTTTTACACGGACGTGGTTTTAACGGATGTGTGTTTTCGGCCTAAGGAGAATAGTGTTCCCCCGTGGTCCCCACATAGCTTCTCATGAGCCAGATCAGACACCCCATACTTTGCACTGACGAGAGGCAAGCACCCCGAAACACCGTGTCTGCAAATTGGGATTCTGATCTGGCATAAATCCTAAAGCCCGCTTTACATGCTGCAATGTATCTTACGATGTGTCGGCGGGGTCACGTCGTAAGTGACGCATATCCAGCATCGTAAGGTACATTGTAGTGTGTAACAGCTACGTGCGATTGCGAATGAACGGTAATACGTTTATCGCACGTACGTCGTTCATTCCTCATAAATTGAACGTCAAATTGTTTATCGTACCCGGGGTAGCGCACATCGCAGTGTGTGACACCCCGGGAACGATGAACAGATCTCACCTGCGTCCTGCGGCTCCCGGCCAGCAATGCGAAAGGAAAGAGGTGGGCGGGATGTTTACGTCCCGCTCATCTCCGCCCCTCCGCTTCTATTGGCCGGCTGCCACGTGACATCGATGTGACGCCGAACATCCCTCCCACTCCAGGAAGGGGATGTTCGCCACCCACATCGAGGTCGTATGGATAGGTAAGTACGTGTGACGGGGGTTAATCGTATGTGCGGCACATTCAACAAATTGAACGTGCCGCACATACGATGGCGGCGGTTACGATTGCATACGATATTGTATGCGAAATCGTAACATATAAAGCAGGCTTAAGTCATATGCAAAGGATTGTTAAAAATCCACTTTTGACTTTTAGGATCGCCACTTCCAATAGGTGGCGCTGCGCTAGAGTTTGTCTCCTTTCCTGGAGAGACAATTTGAATACTACTGATTAAACAGTGATTTTATCAAAACTACACTTAAAGCTGGTGTCACACACAGCGACAACGACAACGACGTCGCTGCTACGTCACCATTTTCTGTGACGTTGCAGCGACGTCCCGTCGCTGTCGCTGTGTGTGACATCCAGCAACGACCTGGCCCCTGCTGTGAGGTCGCCGGTCGTTGCTGAATGTCCAGCTTCATTTTTTGGTCGTCACTCTCCCGCTGTGACACACACATCGCTGTGTGTGACAGCGAGAGAGCGGCGAAATGAAGCGAGCAGGAGCCGGCACTGGCAGCTGCGGTAAGCTGTAACCAGCGTAAACATCGGGTAACCAAGGGAAGACCTTTCCCTGGTTACCCGATGTTTACGCTGGTTACCAGCCTCCGCTCTTGCTCAGTGCCGGCTCCTGCACTGTGACATGTGGCTGCAGTATGCATCGGGTAATTAACCCGATGTATACTGTAGCAAGGAGAGCAAGGAGCCAGCGCTAAGCAGTGTGCGTGGCTCCCTGCTCTCTGAACTGTGACATGTAGCTTCAGCACACATCGGGTTAATTAACCCGATGTGTACTGTAGGAGAGCAAGGAGCCAGCGCTAAGCGCGGTTCCCTGCTCTCTGAACATGTAGCACAGCGACGTTATGATCGCTGCTTCTGCTGTGTTTGACAGCTAAGCAGCGATCATAACAGCGACTTACAAGGTCGCTGTTACGTCACAGAAAATGGTGACGTAACAGCGACGTCGTTGTCGCTGTCGTTTAGTGTGAACCCAGCTTAAGCAGCCCAATAAGTGACACATTGCTGGAATCAGTGTCTCTGTCTCTACACCATGCTATTCTCAGTTTAGGTGGCAAAACCTGGTGACAGATTCCCTTTAAGGCAGAGTTCAGATGAACGTATGAAAAAATTTCAAATTTCCCCTGTAGTGTCATCCATATTCCATTTGTGTGTCATCTGCATGTCTGTTTTGTACATCCATTTTGACACACAGGGCCGGCACCAGTACCCAGCAAACCCAGTCAAATGCCGGGGCCCTGGGCTGCCGGGGGGGTCCACTCGCGGTGGCAGGAGTGGCGTACCACTACTCAGGGGGGTCCGGTGCCCGTGCTATCACCAGCCCCCCCCACCAAGGTTCACGCTTTCAATTATATCGGCATACGCAGTTGCCGATACAATTGAAAGCAATGATGAGGGAGGGAGCGGCGCGCTGCCTCTCTAATCCTTCTTCCCGTTGTGACTGTCGGTGCTTTGACAGCTCTGCAGCGGAGCGCGGTGCCGTCAACACTGTGCGCCTGCTGTGAGGTCAGAGCGAGCGACAGCACTGGACGCGCCGAGGAGACCGGAGCAGCGGGGGAACGAGGAGGAGTGAGTATGTATTAATCACTGTTGCCAGACGACCATGGGGGCTGTATACTACATGAAGGTGCCTAATGCTATCTGGGTCTGTATTGTGCTATATGGAGCTGTATACTACATGAAGGTGCATAATGCTATCTGGGTCTGCACTGTACTATATAGGGGGTGTGCACTACATGAGGGTGCCTAATGCTATCTGGGTCTGTACTGTGCTATATGGATCTGTATACTACATGAAGGTGCATAATGCTATCTGGGTCTGTACTGTACTATATAGGGGGTGTGCACTACATGAGGGTGCCTAATGCTATCTGGGTCTGTACTGTGCTATATGGGGCTGTATACTACATGAAGGTGCCTAATGCTATCTGGGTCTGCACTGTGCTATATGGAGCTGTATACTACATGAAGGTGCCTAATGCTATCTGGGTCTGCACTGTGCTATATGGAGCTGTATACTACATGAAGGTGCATAATGCTATCTGGGTCTGCACTGTGCTATATAGGGGGTGTGCACTACATGAGGGTGCCTAATGCTATCTGGGTCTCTACTGTGCTATATGGAGCTGTATACTACATGAAGGTGCATAATGCTATCTGGGTCTGCACTGTACTATATAGGGGGTGTGCACTACATGAGGGTGCCTAATGCTATCTGGATTTGTACTGTGCTATATGGGGCTGTATACTACATGAAGGTGCCTAATGCTATCTGGGTCTGCACTGTGCTATATGGAGCTGTATACTACATGAAGGTGCCTAATGCTATCTGGGTCTGTGTGAAGCCCCGCAGGTGTTGTGTCGGTGTCGGTGCGTTACCTTCAGGGACTCCACGTTGCTGGATCTCCGTCACTGGTAGGAAATCTTCTGTTTTGATCGTGACGCCACTCTCAGTATTGCGGCCAGTAGGGACCGCCACTGCAGGTTGAGGGTCGCCTGGGGCTGATGGTGTGTGCAGTTAGATGTAGTAGCCTCCTGAGAGTGAGGCAAGCCCCAGGGCCCTGTGTAGGTTTGTAGTACCACAAGTCGCAGAATGACCACACAGGCAGGATGTCTTTCAGGGTTTTTACTCACTTCAGGTGGCAGGGTGAGTAACCCGGGCGTAGCTGAGATGAACCAGGTGGGAACCAGATATCCTTCAGGCTGACTTTATGAGGGTGACTACTGACTCGCCTTCCTTAGCCCTTCGTGGTTTGGGGTGACCCCGACTTTGAGTCCCTATGGGGGTCACCCAGGGAAGATGCTGCAGCCTCTCTCCCCTTGTTGTTTGCCGTGTGCTTGTTCCCCGGACCAGGCCACTCCAGCCTCTTGCCTCCTATGACCTATAGGCCCAAACTTGTGGTTACGTGGCTGCGGCTTTTGTAGTGTTGTGGTGTGGGCTTTAAGAGCCCCACACCGGCAGGTTTAGCAGAAGAAAGTTGAATCTATCCCCGCTTCGGGATCTGCCGCCCGGTTGGGCCTGGTGCTCTCTAGCAGTCTCCTTACTTCCCACTCCGTTGCACTCCCTAGCTGAAGCTGGCTTTCAGGCAGCACTCCTAGTTGACCGTTCTCCCCCGTCTGTAGCCACTGCGCGGGCGCTGTTAGACAGCAACAGCCCCACAGGTCTGCTCCTCACTGAGCCCTATGGAGTTCTGCTCTAACTGACTCACTGCCCCTCCTCTCCTGTTCTTGCCTACGCCACCTAGCAACCAGACTCTCCACCACACCCCTTGAGAGGAGATGGAGGCTCTACCCCCTCCACTATTCCAGTGAAGGTGAAGGCTTGCCCCCTCCTGGGATCCCCAGGGGTCCTCTCATGGGTACATGTGTGAGACCTGATCACTATGCGCCTGTGTTCCACACCCCAGTCAGCCTTCTGGATTACCTGTATTGTACTGTCCCCAGCATGGGTGCAGTACTCAGTGGTGCCTGACCAGGTCAGGGGCGCCACATTCCCCCTTAGTTATCACCAGCACGTCCTCGGGCTGCAAGACAACATTTTAAAATGCATAAACATTAAAACATGTAAAACATTTTTTTTTTTTTAAAACCACCAGATATCAGACATCACCACCCTCCACCCACAAGTCCGTTAACCCACCCAAAACCCTCTCAGGAGGCAGGTCACCGGTCCTGTTGGTGACCAGGTCTGGGCCATCCGTTTCCCCAGACCTTTCCTCCAATCTTCCTCTCCCGTTGGCCGCGACTTCAGCCACTTCTGGCAGGATGTAGAGGCGGCTTTCATGGGCTGGTGGTTTCAGGGTATACCTGGCCTGGTGGATCCGCGCCGTCAGCCTCTTCTGGCAGGATTCAGAGGCGGCCTCCACAGTTGGTGCTGACCAGGTACCCTCTTTGTGGTGGTGAGCCAAGGCCCCATAAACAGGCGTGCTCTCTGGTCGCAGGTGAGCCAAGGCCCTTTTCTACGGACGGGCCCCCCTGGTTGCAGACGAGCCAAGCCCCTAAACAGGCTGGCCCTGGTGGTGGTGCCACTGGTGTAACTATTTACACTGCGAGAGTTTGTGGCTATAGCAAGTTCATAGCCTTAAGGTTTATGGTTTTCTCACAATAGTTTTTGTGGGCACATGCTTAAACGTTGCAAAACAAAACTTTTCAAAACTTTAACTGGTAACTTGCTGTATTTCTTTACTTCTCTCTACTCTACTCCTCCGTTTCACCAGGGCGTGGGCATGTAGGGCACCGGCACCTGTGACTTTCTTGCTCTCCGTCGTCGTCCGTGGTTGTTTCATCTGTAGGATCTTTGTCTGTGGTTGTTTCATCTGTAGGTTCTTTATCTTTCCTTTCTTGGTCTTCGTCTGTTTCTACATCTGGTTCTTTATCTCTGTCTTTTCTTTCTTGTCTTTCTTGTCTTTCTTGTCTTTCTTGTCTTTCTTGTCTTTCTTGTCTTTCTTGTAGCATGGGATGGCTGTAAGGTTTGCTGGGACATAGCGCTACGTCCAGGGCATACAATCCCCTTTCGCCCTGATGCATGGTGAACTGAACTGAGTCTCCCATCTTTAGATTTCTGCCAGGGTGTCCTCTAGGCAGATGAGCGCTTACATCTCTCCTGTTAACAAATATCCCCTCCTTGATGCCAGGGGCTACAATGAATCCATAACCACTTCTCAGATTGAAATCTTCCACTACGCCATGACACAGGGGTCCTCTGGCCTGGGCTTTGGACCTTCTTAGGCACCTTTTCTCCTCCAGGTCTCTGACCGTGACTTCTCTCTGCTCTGGGGATTGTGGTGCTGGAGCAACCTGTGTTCTGCTGCGCCGTGTCTTGCGGGCTGGATTCATGCCTGTGGGCTTCCAGGTGAGGTCTTTGGGTTGATCTTCATCTGCTGACGGTGTCAAGTCTTCCTCCTCCCAGCGGGAATAGGGCAGCATCTCCGGCTCTGGGTAGGGGTCTGCTGCCGTTGGCATCGGAGTCAGCCCTTCTGCTTCCTGGCCTCCCCTCCCCCTTAGTTCTTCGCTGCACTCTGGTTGTGGCAGCGCTGGGGATGAGTGTTCTTCAGCTGGCCCAGGTGGTGGACTCTCCGGCGCAGCTGCAGGGGTTGCCTGAATCTCCTTGGGGGTATGCGGAGGGAGCAGATACCGATCCACCATCTCCTGTGGGAACTGGGCCTCTAGGTCAGCCTTCAGCTTCCAGTATTCAGGGTCCTCTCCTATCAGGGTCTTCCTAGCAGGGACCTCTCTGGACTGGGGAGCGGTGTCTGCTCTGGCCTTGCAGGCCGGGGAAAATAGTGATGCAATCTCTTGGCAGGCCGCGCCCTGTATGGCGGCGGCCTGGTCTTGGCGGGCCGCGCCTGGCATGGCGGCGGCCTGGTCTTGGCGGGCCGCGCCTGGCATGGCGGCGGCCTGGTCTTGGCGGGCCGCGCCTGGCATGGCGGCGGCCTGGATTAGTGTCGCTGTTGCAGGGGGCTCTGTGCAGGCTGGGCTGGACGTCGCTGCAGCGATCGGAGCTTGGCGGGCCGCACCCGGCGGGGCTGCGGCCTGGTTCAGCATATCACTTGCGGCGCGGACGAGCGTCACTGCTGCGTTGGGGTCTTGGCGGACCGGGTTCAGCAGGGTGGCAGCCTGGGTCAGCGTCACACCTGCAGCACGGATGAGCACTGCCGTGGTGGTCGGAGCCCTGCGGGACAGGCGGGGCATCGCTGCAGCGGCCTGGGCTTGGCGGGCCGCACCTAGCGTGGCTGCGGCCTCACTCAGCGTCGCCGCACCGGGCGCCTCCTCTGGGACCGCGGTCGCAGCAGCCAGGGTCGGGGCTCCTGTTCTAGCCGGGGCAACACCGGACTCACCCATCGGGGTCTGAATCGTCGTCGCCGCTCGATCCGGCAGGCTCCGCGCGGCTCTCTCCTCATAGGTCCGGACCGCTGCAGCCTTCTCTAGAAGCTCCTTGCGTTCCTCATAGAGCCGTCGCATAATCCTGGCCTCCAGCTGATCACAGAAGAGGGCAAGCTCCCGGCACCACCAGGCAGCAGAGCCTGGTTCGGGGTATCCGTGTCTGGATTCCATTTCTGCTCTCCGCAGCAGCAGGTTTGTGGCTTCCCTTCTCTCTCGCCGTTTCTGGACGCTTCCGCTTTCTTCATCAGCAAGGTCAGAACTCTGCAGAGGATCTCTGGGTAGCCACACCTCTTCGTGGGCGGTAACTTCTTCCAGCGCGGGCTGCTGTTGTTTTTCAGCGCGCTTTTCATGGTGGCAATATGGCGGCGCTTCCAATTTTTCAAGCGGACCGCCCAGGCACATGGTCACCTGTCTGAACAGGTCTAGTCCTTATCCTGTTCGTGACGCCAGATGTGAAGCCCCGCAGGTGTTGTGTCGGTGTCGGTGCGTTACCTTCAGGGACTCCACGTTGCTGGATCTCCGTCACTGGTAGGAAATCTTCTGTTTTGATCGTGACGCCACTCTCAGTATTGCGGCCAGTAGGGACCGCCACTGCAGGTTGAGGGTCGCCTGGGGCTGATGGTGTGTGCAGTTAGATGTAGTAGCCTCCTGAGAGTGAGGCAAGCCCCAGGGCCCTGTGTAGGTTTGTAGTACCACAAGTCGCAGAATGACCACACAGGCAGGATGTCTTTCAGGGTTTTTACTCACTTCAGGTGGCAGGGTGAGTAACCCGGGCGTAGCTGAGATGAACCAGGTGGGAACCAGATATCCTTCAGGCTGACTTTATGAGGGTGACTACTGACTCGCCTTCCTTAGCCCTTCGTGGTTTGGGGTGACCCCGACTTTGAGTCCCTATGGGGGTCACCCAGGGAAGATGCTGCAGCCTCTCTCCCCTTGTTGTTTGCCGTGTGCTTGTTCCCCGGACCAGGCCACTCCAGCCTCTTGCCTCCTATGACCTATGGGCCCAAACTTGTGGTTACGTGGCTGCGGCTTTTGTAGTGTTGTGGTGTGGGCTTTAAGAGCCCCACACCGGCAGGTTTAGCAGAAGAAAGTTGAATCTATCCCCGCTTCGGGATCTGCCGCCCGGTTGGGCCTGGTGCTCTCTAGCAGTCTCCTTACTTCCCACTCCGTTGCACTCCCTAGCTGAAGCTGGCTTTCAGGCAGCACTCCTAGTTGACCGTTCTCCCCCGTCTGTAGCCACTGCGCGGGCGCTGTTAGACAGCAACAGCCCCACAGGTCTGCTCCTCACTGAGCCCTATGGAGTTCTGCTCTAACTGACTCACTGCCCCTCCTCTCCTGTTCTTGCCTACGCCACCTAGCAACCAGACTCTCCACCACACCCCTTGAGAGGAGATGGAGGCTCTACCCCCTCCACTATTCCAGTGAAGGTGAAGGCTTGCCCCCTCCTGGGATCCCCAGGGGTCCTCTCATGGGTACATGTGTGAGACCTGATCACTATGCGCCTGTGTTCCACACCCCAGTCAGCCTTCTGGATTACCTGTATTGTACTGTCCCCAGCATGGGTGCAGTACTCAGTGGTGCCTGACCAGGTCAGGGGCGCCACATCTGCACTGTGCTATATGGAGCTGTATACTACATGAAGGTGCCTAATGCTATCTGGGTCTGCACTGTGCTATATGGAGCTGTATACTACATGAAGGTGCATAATGCTATCTGGGTCTGCACTATGCTATATAGGGGGTGTGCACTACATGAGGGTGCCTAATGCTATCTGGGTCTCTACTGTGCTATATGGAGCTGTATACTACATGAAGGTGCATAATGCTATCTGGGTCTGCACTGTACTATATAGGGGGTGTGCACTACATGAGGGTGCCTAATGCTATCTGGATCTGTACTGTGCTATATGGGGCTGTATACTACATGAAGGTGCCTAATGCTATCTGGGTCTGCACTGTGCTATATGGAGCTGTATACTACATGAAGGTGCATAATGCTATCTGGGTCTGCACTGTGCTATATGGGGCTGTATACTACATGAAAGTGCCTAATGCTATCTGGGTCTGCACTGTGCTATATGGAGCTGTATACTACATGAAGGTGCATAATGCTATCTGGGTCTGCACTGTACTATATAGGGGTTGTGCACTACATGAGGGTGCCTAATGCTATCTGGGTCTGTACTGTGCTATATGGGGCTGTATACTACATGAAAGTGCCTAATGCTATCTGGGTCTGCACTGTGCTATATGGAGCTGTATACTACATGAAGGTGCATAATGCTATCTGGGTCTGCACTGTACTATATAGGGGGTGTGCACTACATGAGGGTGCCTAATGCTATCTGGGTCTGTACTGTGCTATATGGGGCTGTATACTACATGAAGGTACCTAATGCTATCTGGGTCTGTACTGTGCTATATGGGCTCTATACTACATGAAGGTGCCTAATGCTATCTGGGTCTGTACTGTGCTATATAGGGACTGTATACTACATGAAAGTGCCTAATCCTATCTGAGTCTGCGCTGTGCTATATAGGGGTTGTGTACTACATGAGGGTACTTAATGCTATATGGGTCTGCATTGTGCTATATGGGGACTGCTTAATGTTATATGGGGGTTGCATAGTGCCATATGGGGGCTGCATAATGCCATATGGGGGCTACATAATACTATATGGAGGACTATGGGGGCTTCATAACACTATATGGAGGAATATGCTTGCTGCATACTATTATACCCCCAGAACTGTATGTCCCCCCCCACCCCAAAGCTGTATATCCCCAGAGCTGCATGTAACCCCCTACCTCAGAGCTGTTTGTCCCCCCACCCCAGAGCCACTGCCCCCCATTGCTGTATACCCCTTTCCTCAGTAATATGTATGCCCCTCAGTAATGTGTATGTCCCCAGCCTCTCTTGTGATGTATATACAGCAGTGTTAGTGTTCTCTATGTGCGGCCATGTCTGTTTGTGACTGCCACCAATCAGCGTGGCACAGACACATGCCCAGGAGGAGCTGGATGGAGACAAGTGGGGAATGTGAATGAGGCTGTTGCTGGCTTCCCAATATTAGAAATATCTCTAATGTGTCTGTGTGTGCATGTATGATGTGTATCGGTGTATGTCAGTGTATATGACTGTGTAAAGATTTATGTCTATTTATATGTGTTTTTGTGGATTTCTCTTTAAATATATATGTGTATGTATGCCTGTATGTGTATGTATCTGTGCAAGTCTATGTGTGGATGGGGCCCACTGAGACTCTTTCGTCCAGGGCCCACAAAAACCTGGAGCCGGCCCTGTTGACACATCAGCAGTAGTGATGGGAGCACTCGCAGATAACTGGGACCTGCAGATCCCAGTGATCCGGTTTTTAAAATTCCAATCCCGATATAAGTCTATGGCGACCAGAATCCGGCGATTAAAAATGTTGGTAGAAGGAAGAAGGGGATAGGAGCAGGTACGCTGTACTTACCGAGGCTCCGTCACTGCTGTACACTGCTCCGGCGGCCGCCCATTCACTTCCGGTGCCGCAAAATAGCCTTCATTGTATATGCACTGCATTCCCCGCCCACTGGCGTCTGATTGTTTGCAATCAGACATACCCCCACCCTGAGTAACAGTGAGTCTGATGCTTCCAAACACAGACATTAGATGCATTTATGATGGTATAAAAATAAACAAATAAATAAAACATTTGGATTAAGGTCCCCCCATATTATGATACCCAGCACAGATAAAACATACGACTAAAGGCTGCAGCCCTCAGCCATGCACTTATCTTGGCTGTGTATCAAAATAGGAGTAACAGCATGCGGCTTTTATTAAAAAAATATTTAACTAAATAATTTAAAAAAGCAGCTTGCAGTCCCTCTCAATTTTGATACCCAGCCAAGTTAAAGCCCAACAGCTAGGGGATGGTATTCTCAGACTGGGGAGACCGATGGTTATTGGGCCACCACCCAGCCTAAAAATAGCCAGCATCTGCCCGGGATTGTCGCATCCATTAGATGCAAGAAACCTGGCACTTTACCTGGCTCTTCCCGGTTGGCCTTGTACGGTAGCAATCGGGTTAATATAAGAGATTAATGTCAGCCCACAGCTGTCACTAAGCCCTAGATTAGTAATGGCAGGTGTCTATGAGACACTCCCCATTACTAATCCGTAAGTGAAAAGAAATAAACACAAACACTGAAACAATCCTATGTTTAGAATACAACACCCTCTTTCACCACTTTATTAACCACAAAACACCCCTGTAGGCCTGACGAGGTTGCAAGTGCAGTCCACCATACTGGCATAATGTGTTCTGGTCGCTGGATCATTCAAACCCAAACTGCCCCTCCTGGAGGGATTTTAGGGCGAGCAGACCCGTTTTGTTGCTTTTAGAGAAGCATGTAAGTTGTACTTCCGTCTTCCTCCCCACTCCTCTGGTAGTGAGGTACAGCGGGTGGGAATTGTCATCTCGCTCTTGAATGGGGACCCACAAGCATGGGCTTTTTCTTTGTCCTCTGAGTCACTGGTTCTTTTGTCGGTGGATGGGTTTTTCTCAGCACTCGGGCTCATCTATGATGATCCAGACAAATTATCTTTAGCTGAGTTTAAAATCAATTCACTGCAACAGGGGAATTAGCCTGCAGAGGATTATTGCACTGAATTCTGACACTGGTCCATGGACACTTACTGAAACAACTATATTGATAATGTATGAAACGCCTCCTTCTTTTGAGTGGGCCATGTCTGTAGTAATATGTATTCATCAATGTTTTCTGCAGAGGTCCCTTAACACCAAGACTCTTTGGGAGGTGGTTACTGTACCGATATTACCTCCAGAGGCCTCACCCAAGCCCATGCAGCTTGGAGGGGTGTGCCATGGGGGAGAAACTCCTCTACTCTTAAAAGAGTAGGAGTTTGTTTTCTTACTGTGGAAAAAAGGGACACTTTGTCAGTACTTGCCCCTCTGTGCCCAAGGAAAAACAGCAGTCGAAAATCTTTTAGACCCAGGTTGGTTGGGGGATTCCAACCTACATATTTTCTTCACTATGGTGTCTCAATGGTTATAACACGCAAGGGTTAAGATTGAGGCTTAGATGTCCCTATTGTAGTTTTTATAGATTTTGGTTCTGGGGCAAACATCATTAATGAATAGTTTGCACATTCTTCTGGGTTAAGGCCACGTCTCACTAAGCAACATCGCTAGCAACATCGCTGCTGAGGCACAACTTGCTAGCGATGTTGCTGTGTGTGACATCCAGCAACAACCTGGCCCCTGCTGTGAGGTCACTGGTTGTTGCTGAATGTCCTGGACCATTTTTTAGTTGTTGCTCTCCCGCTGTGAAGCACACATCGCTGTGTATGACAGCGAAAGAGCAACAACTGAATGTGCAGTGAGCAGGGAGCCGGCTTCTGCGGACGCTGGTAACCAATGTAAATATCGGGTAACCAAGAAGCCCTTTCCTTGGTTACCCGATATTTACCTTCGTTACCAGCGTCCGCCGCTCTCACGCTGTCAGTGGCGGCTCCCTGCTCACATAGCCAGACTACACATCGGGTAATTAACTCGATGTGTACTCTGGCTAGAAGTGCAGGGAGCCAGCGCTAAGCGGTGTGCGCTGGTAACCAAGGTAAATATCGGGTTGGTTACCCGATATTTACCTTAGTCCAAGCGCAGCATCGCTTCCATGTGTTGCTGGGGGCTGGTCACTGGTTGCTGTTGAGATCTGCCTGTTTGACAGCTCACCAGCAACCCATGTAGCGACGCTCCAGCAATCCCTGCCAGGTCAGGTTGCTGGTGGGATCGCTGGAGCGTCGCTTAGTGTGACGGTACCTTTAGAGGTGAAGGAGTTATCTAATCCGGTACAGATTTTTGCCATTGATTCATGATCTCTTTCTCAGGGTAGTTTGTTGAGCGTGTGCAGGGGTTGGAACTTCATATAGGGGTACTCCATTCGAAGCTCATAACTTGTTATGTCTTTGAGAGACTTATTGCAAAAATTGTACTAGGATTCAACTGGTTTGCATTACTTAAGCCCTCTGTTGACTGGAAAACCAAAGACATAATTAAATGGAACACGTATTGTAAAGAACCTGTATTTCGGCGGTTACCTCTAGTCTTCCGGATCCTCGCTAAGATTTTGGTGATGTGTTTACTGAGAAGGGTTGTCAGGAATTGCCCCAACATAAACCTTATGACTGCACCATAAGGTTGAAGTCAGGTGCAAAATTGCTTAAAGGTAGGGTGTCGCGGTTTTTTATTTTTGTATTAATAATAGTGATTATGAAATCAAGCATTTTTAATACAAAATTAAACTCACTGTTTTAGTTTTTATTTAATTCTAGTTTTACTGAAGCACTGGGGGCTGCCATCTTGGTTTTGCTGTGTGTAATGATCAGTGGCGTAACTACCGCGGTCGCAGCGGTCGCGATCGCGACCGGGCCCGGGAGGTTAGGGGCCCGGCGGCCGCCAGGCAGATCAGCAGCCAGCTTCTGTCGGTGTAAGAGGAGCTGAGCTGATCTGCCGCAGACCACGCGGCCGCTATTTGACCCGCTGCCGCCGCCAACACCGGGCCCCCAAGCCTGGTGTCAGCGGCGGCATCGGGGCCCCCTGCCTGGTGTCAGCGGCTGCGGCGTCTCCCCCGTCACCGCGCACAGTAATGATGAAGCATAGCGTGGCCGGTGCCGCGCTATGCATCACCATTCTCCCCCTGTGCGGTGACGTCACTCCCGCACGACTGCTGTGCTGAGTTCACAGAGTGCAGGATGGGAGGATGCCGACCGCACCGCAGCACCGGGAGAACGAGCAGCGGGGAGGACGAGCAGCGGTGGAAGAGGAAAGTGGTGAGGACAGAGCAGCGGCTGGGGATCGAGGAGAGCGGTGAGGACAGCAGCGGTGGAAGGAAGAGAGAAGGTGAAGACTTGTTGGTTTTTTTTTTTTTATACAAATTAGTGAGTAAACGGTGGCCAGAGGCTTGGGAAGGCAGTTCTGGGGAAACTGCATTATTATACATGGAAGCCTGAAGAGGCTGCTTTATACATGGAGGTCTGAGGAGGCTGCATTATATATAGAGGCCTGGAGAGGCTGCTTTATACATGGAGGTCTGAGGAGGTTGCTTTATACATGGAGGTCTGGGGAGGCTGCATTATTATACATGGAGGCCTGGAGAGGCTGTATTATACATGGAGGCCTGGAGATACTGCATTATACATGGAGGCCTGAGGAGGCTGGGTGCATTGTTATACATGGAGGCCTGGAGAGGCTGGTTGCTATATTATACATGGAGGCCTGAGGAGGCTGGGTGCATTGTTATACATGGAGGCCTGGAGAGGCTGGCTGCATTATTATATATGGAGGCTACCTTATACATGGACTATGGGGGTGCATTATAAAACATTGGGGACTATGTGGTGCAGTATAATATATGGAGAACTATGGGGTGAATTATAATATATGGAGAACTATGAGAAATTCATTATAATAATTGGAGGGATACTTTATACATGGAGGATTATGGGGGTGCATTATAATACATGGAGAACTATGGAAGTGTATTCTAATATATGAAGGGTTATGTGGGACCCTTTATACTATTTGGAAGGCTATGTAGGGGCCATTATTGTATTTGGAGATCTATATACAAGGGGTGACAAAGATACAAGCAGGGGATGGGAACGTTTTGTGCTGAGGACAAAAGGCTCTTTCCCTCAGCACCCAGCTTTCCCATGGTTTGCTGTACATCTCTCAGCACCCAGCTTTCCCATGCTCTGCTATACATCTTCTCTCAGCACCCAGCTTTACCATGCTCTGCTATACATCATTTCTCAGCACCCAGCTTTCCCATGCTCTGATATGGGAAAGCTGGGTGCTGAGGGAAAGATGTATAGCAAAGCATGGGGAAGCAGGGTGCCGAGGACAAGATGGATATCAGAACATAGGAAAGCTGGGTGCTGATAGGGGGAATTCAGATCATGGGAAACCTGGGTGCTGTGGGTAAGAGCCAAGTGTCAGCATCATTATCCTGTACCCCGAGTGTCAGTGTCATTATCCCGTACCCCAAGTGTCGGTGTATGTGGAGGGGGGCCCAGATCTGAACTTTGCACTGGGGCCCATCAAACTCTAGTTATGCCCCTGGTAATGACAGTTACTCACCTCCTTTATGGCAGCCCCCAGGGCATAGACTCTGATAGTCGGAATCCAACCCCTAGGCTTATTACAGATGAGCTCCCTGCTGTGACCTGGATGCGCCCCCTGGGCTGTCCAGATCACAGCAGAGGGAGGAGATCAGCGAGCATTGTGTGTGCATGCGTGGCAGAGCATTGTGTGTGTGTTTGTGTGGCAGAGCTGACAGGAGCGGCGGTGTCTGCTGCAGCTCCGGTCACCTTCATGCAGCAGAGCTGGAAGCAACGCTGGACTTGGAGGGCTTTTTGGGGCTTATTAAATTGGTGAACCAAGGAATTTGTTAGTGTTTTTTATTTCTAATAAAGGATTTCTTTCAGGTGTGTGTGTTTATTTACTGTCACTTACAGATTAATCATGGAAGGTATTTCGGGGAGACTCCTGACATGATTAATCTAGGGTTTAGTGGCAGCTATGGGCTGCCATTAACTCCTTATTACCCCAATTTGCCAACGCACCAGGGCAAATTGGGAAGAGCCGGGTACAGTTCCAGAACTGTCGCATCTAATGTATGCGGCAATTCTGGGCAGCTGCTGACTGATATTTTTAGGCTGGGGGGCTCCCCATAACGTGGAGCTCCCCATCCTGAGAATACCAGCCTTCAGCCGTATGGCTTTATCTGGTTGGTATTAAAATTGGGGGGGGGACCGCACGCCGTTTTTTTTACATTATTTAATTATTTATGTCACTGCACAGTATAGACCCGCCCACCGGCTGCTGTGATTGGGTGCAGTGAGACACCTGTCACTCAGCGTGGGGGGGTGTCTCACTGCAACCAATCATAGGCGCCGGTGGGCGGGGAAAGCAGGGAATACGAGATTGTTTAATGAGCGGCCGGCTTTTTCAAAATAGTAAAAGCCGCCGGAGCAGTGTGAATGCTGTACAGTGCCGCGCCGGGGATCGGTGAGTATGAGAGAGGAGGGGAAAATGACCGACAGACTGTGAGAGAGGGACAGAGATAGTGACAGACCGAAAGAGAGAGAATAGAGACTGAGAGGGAGAGACCGACTGACAGAGATAGAGATTGACAGACATTGTGACACATCACTCGTTTCGAGTGTTTTAGGAAACATGCGAGAAATGTATTTAGAAAATCGGATGTCACTAGGATGGTGTGAGTGCCGTCCCATGACATCCGATTATTTACACGCTCCCATAGACTTGCATTGGAGAGACTCGCAGTAGAAACTCGCAAAAAAGCAGCATGCTGCGATTTTTTTCTCAGTCCGATTTGGACTGAGAAAAAAAAAAAAATCGCAAATGCGAGCTGAATCATTGACTAACATGTGTCCGATTCCAATGCGAGTTTTTCTCGCATTGCTCTACTGCGAGAAACTCGCAAGTGAGAAGCAGCCCTAATATGTTTGGAAGTTGGAGTGTTTTTTTTCAGATTTGGCTATCTTAGGAGGATATCTGTTTGTGCAGGTAACTACGGTATTACTGTGCAGAATTATTAGGCAACTTAATACAAAACAAATATATTCCCATCTCACTTGTTTATTTTTCACCAAGTAAACGAATATAATTGCACAAAATTTAGAAATAAATATTTCTGACATGCAAAAACAAAACCCAAAAAAAATTAGTGACCAATATAGCCACCTTTCTTTATGATGACACTCCAACAGCCTACCATCCATAGATTCTGTCAGTTGCTTGATCTGTTTACAATCAACATTGCGTGCAGCAGCCACCACAGCCTCCCAGACACTGTTCCGAGAGGTGTACTGTTTCCCTCCCTGTAAATCTTACATTTTATGAGGGACCACAGGTTCTCTATGGGGTTCAGATCAGGTGAACAAGGTGGCCATGTCATTATTTTTTCATCTTTTAGACCTTTACTGGCCAACCACGCTGTGGAGTAGTTGGATGCATGTGATGGAGTATTAAAATCATGTTTTTCTCGAACGATACTGACTTCTTCCTGTACCACTGCTTGAAGAAGTTGTCTTCCAGAAACTGGCAGTAGGTCTGTAAGTTGACCTTCACTCCATCCTCAACCCGAAAAGGTCCCACAAGTTTATCTTTGATGATACCAGCCCATACCAGTACCCCACCTCCACCTTGCTGGCTTCTGAGTCGGAGTGGAGCTCTATGCCCTTTACTGATCCAGCCTCTGGCCCATCCATCTGGCCCATCAAGAGTCACTCTCATTTCAGCAGTCCATAAAACCTTTGAAAAATCAGTCTTAAAGATATTTCTTGGCCCAGTCTTGACGTTTTTTCATATGTTTGTTGTTCAAAGGTGGTCGTTTTTCAGCCTTCCTTATCTTGGCCATGTCCCTGAGTATGGCACACCTTGTGCTTTTTGATACTCCAGTAACGTTGCAGCTCTGAAATATGGCCAAACTGGTGGCAAACGGCATCTTGGCAGCTTCACGCTTGATTTTCCTCAATTCATTCAATTCTCCACCTCCCTCATGCTGCTCGGTCGCACACACAGTATATACACAGTGTTCATACGGTATATAGTATATACACACAGTATATAGTATATACACACAGTACATGGTATATAGTATATAAACACGCTGGCTCCGCTGCCCTCATGCTGGGTCACACACACTCAGTATATACACAGTGCACACACACACTGTGTCCGTCCGTGTGGCAGAGCATTGCAGGCATGCATGTGGCAGAACATTGAGGGTAGGCATGCATGTGGCAGAGCATTGCTGGACCGGGGCGTGCAGAGCGTTATGTGGGGAGCACGATGTAGCTGTCCTTGGTGACACTAGACATTTGTGGTCACCAACAAAATGGCTCTGCACTGTGTCCCTAAACTTCATTCTCTCTTATCTGTTGGAAACACCCAGATTAGGAGGGGGAGCTGTGACATCACACACAGGAGAGCAGACTCCGCCCACTTTACTGCAATTGTAATGTGAGCTTTTTCTACAGTAGGATTTCAGAAGCTGCTCCCCCTAGTGTTTAAGAGTGGAAAATATCAAACTTTTTAGTTTTTTTTTATATTTTGCTCAATTAAAAACAAAAAATAATATTTAAACAAAACATTAAAACATTAATACTTTACATTTTTTCAGTTATTGAAATTTTTTTGGGGGCACGACACCTTTTTAAGTGCAGACTGTATAATTTGTCAGGCCCTGAGAGATTATCTCTTCAGGAGTATATAACTGAAAGTTTGGGGAAAGGACACATCAGGCCATCTTCAACTCCGGTGGCTGCTGGTTTCTTCTTTGTTAAAAATAAAAATGGTGGACTACTGCCGTGCCTGGACTTTCGTGAGCTAAACCAGATAATGTTTTGTGAGCCATACCCCCTGCCACTCATTCCTGACCTATTTAATCAGACTGCCAGTGCTAAGTGGTTCTTTAAACTAGACCTTAGGGGGCCTATAATCTGGTCCAGGTCAGACAGGGGGATGTGTGGAAAACAACTTTTAATACGCTAGAGGGGCACTTTAGAAAATCTTGTGATGCCACTCGCTCTAACCAACGCGTGTTTTTTTCATCTGTTAGGGAAATTTGTAATCATTTACCTTTCTGAAACTCTCACATATTCATGGGATTTTGGGTCTCATTTGGAATATGTCAGACAAATATTACAAATTCTCAGAGTGAGTAAATTGTACGCTAAGCTAGAAAAATGTAACATTATCTCAGCAGATTTTAGGATTGATGCCACTAGATTTCAGGCTAATTTAAAATCAGACAATCCAGAGAACCTCAAAGCCCTGCATCAGTTTTTAGATTTTATTAATTATTACCGGAAGATTATTAAGAATTTCTCTGCTATAGCAAGACCGCTTACTGACATGACTAAGAAGGGTAAGGACTTCTCTTGAAGGACTCAGGGTGCTTTATATGCATTTGATTTTCTTAAAAAGTGCTTCTTGTTGGCACCTGAATTGATAAAGCCTGATGTATCTCAACCTTTTACGGTGGAGGTTGATGTATCAGAAGTGGGGGTGGGAGCTGTATTGTCTCGAGGTCCGTCTCTAGGTAAACTGCATCCATGTGCCTTCTTTTCTATGAAATTATCTTCAGCTGAACATAATTACGATATTGGTTAATGGGAATTACTGAAGATTAAGTTAGCGTTTGAGGAATGTCGACACTTTCTGGAGGAAGCTACTCATCCTTTCACAGTCATAACAATAAAGACGTTCTTTACCTTGAGTTGGCTAAACATCTTACACTGAGAGAAGCTCGATGGTCTTTATCTTTTACGAAGTTTAATTTTTGTTACATATCACCCTGCTTCTATAAGCATTAAAGCCAACACTTTCCCAGGAGTTGTCTGGGTGGGGGGACGGAACCCTGTGAGGAACCGGTTCCCATTTTTCAGAAAAGAGTGGTGGTCTTGGAGCTCAGTACTGATGTGGAATTTTAGATTGCTAAGGCTCAAGGTAATGCGCTGTCTGGGGTTCCATTGAGCAAGTCATTTGTTCCCCTAAATCTTCGTCTTAAGGTTCTGTGGGAGCTTCATGATTCCTGGCTGGTCACCCTGGGATCAAATGTACTCTTTATCTCATATTGCATCACTTTTCGTGGCCCAGAATCCAGAGGGATGTGGTATCGTATGTGTCTGCCTGTGCGCATTCGAAGGCATCTCACTCTCGTCCTTCAGTATGTTTGCAGCATTTGAGTGTCCCTAGTCAACCTTCGACAGACATTTCCATGGACTTCATTACGGGTTTGCCTTCCTCTGCTAGTAATATGGTTATTTTGGTGGTGATGGATAGGTTCTGTAAGATAATACAATTTATCACCTTACCGTAGTTACCTAATACCAATACTTTAACCAGGTGTTTATCCGTCAGATTGTCAAGCTCCACAGAGTCTCCTCTAATATTATTTCTGATAGAGAAACTCAGTTTATTGCCCACTTTTGGAGGGCTTTCTGCTCCTGTTAGAGATTAAACTATCTTATCCGTTTATTTCAGATAATCAGGAAGAATGTTCCTCATTCCTTCCTCTCGCCAAATTTGCCATCAATAATCGCTATAATGAATCTTCTGATATATCTATTTTTTTGTGTTTATTGTCATCATTCCCAGTTCTGCACGTTTCAGGAGGGGCACTCATCTGTGGTACTGGGGAGGACCAATTGGTCTCAGCATTATTGTGTACATGGGAGAGGGTTCAGCAGCATTTGCCTGATATGGGTTCTAAGTATAAACGTGCAGACAGATGTCTGGTCCGGACCTGTGTGAAGGTTATCTGGGGTGGTTATCTACGAGAAATATTAAGCGTAAGATACATTCACTGAAGTTAGGACCTCGGTTTATTGGTCCTTACAAAATCACAGCAGTCATTAACTTGGTTGCTTTCCGACAGGTGTTACCAACATCTTACAAGATTCATAGATCTGTGTTAAAGAAATATGTGGATTCAGGAATCCTTCTTCCCTTACCTCCGCCTCCGGTCTTAGTCAATGGGTCATTAGAATTCCAAGTGTCCAAAATTGATAATTCTCGTTTTGTTCACCAAGCTTTACAGTATTTGGCTCATTGGCGAGTTTCACGCTCACTGCCAGGGATGGTACTATGGCGAGCAAAAGTAGACCCACTGGACCATACGGGAACCCTGAGCCTACCCTTTTAGTGGGAGGGAATTGACTAAGTGCCCACTGCGAGGCAGACACCAGGAGCTACTCCCACAGCAGGGACCGGGACTATGGCAGCTGACCCCCAGGGCAGGGGTGGACACAGGAGAAGACAGGTCTGAGTCTGGAGTCTAAACAGGGACCACAAGGGTAGCCAAGGCAGGTGGCACAGCCAAGATGGGCAGGCACAACTGGGCTAAACAGGCAGAGTCTCTTGTGTAGTGAGAGCCACCGGGGTAGCTGAGGCTGGAAGCACAGCCGGGACGGACAGGCACAGTCTCTGATGTGGTGAGGGCCACTGGCATAGCTGAGAATGGAGGCACAGCCGGGACGGACAGGCACAGTCTCTGGTGTGGTGGGGGCCACCGGGATAGCTGAGGCTAGAGGCACGGCCAGGACAGAGAGGCACAGTCTCTGGTGTGGCAAAGGCCACCGGGATAGCTGAGGCTGGAGGCACAGCTGGGACGGACAGGCACAGTCTCTAGTGTGGCAAGGGCCACTGTGATAGCCGAGGCTGGACGCACAGCTGGGACAGACAGGCTCAGTCTCTGGTGTGGCGGGGGCCACTGGGATAGTTGAGGCTGGAGGGACGGACAGGCAGGGACACTGGCACCGACAGGACATGACCGACAGGAAGGGAACCAACAGGACTGAACGGACAGGACCGGCAAGGGGACCTGACAACTAGCTAGCTGGAGTACTAGATACTGACTAGCTAAGTTAAGGCATTGATCAGGCAACTCATCTAGTGAGAGCTTTTCCTAAATACCCAGTGCCTCTCAGCAATAGGAGTGATCTAGGAGTGCTTACTGAGATGCTAGGAAGCGCACACAGACCCTGGGAGGCGGAGGAAGGAGAACCCACGTGGAGAAGCAGGGACGTCAGCCAGCGTGGAAGGACCCGGCTGCGGCGGGGAGTCAAAGCGTGTCCCTGAAACTGAGCAAGAAGTGTAGGGATAAAGCGTTATAGCAAGGTTATGGTCCTGAGAAGACGACTTTGTGTACCAGCCTCAGATATCCATGCTGACCGCCTGTTTAGGACATACTATCATCTCCATCCTGAGAGATCAGGTCCTGAGGGTCTATAAGCCCCTCTTAGAGGGAGGGGTACTGTCACACGGAGTTTTGTACAAACTTTGCTGACTGTCATGGTGGCATTGCTCATATTGCGGATTCTGACACTCCGCCCCCAATGGTTTCTCTGGTGTCTAGAATCAACATATGCAGACTGGGGCGTCAACCTGCTGTGTGCTGTTTCATAGGCAGGCTGGCAAGAGTTAATCTCTTCTAGTCTGCTTGCTCCTTTAATCACATGCTGTGGGGGAGACAAATCACATCTGCTCCCCTCCTATTTGTACTGTTGGAATCCTATCCATGCCAGCTATATTTTATTCTATGTTGGTCTTTGAGGTGTGCTGTGCAAGACTCTGTGGTGAAAGTTGTGCATAGTTGTGCTTTTTGCTTTGTGTGGTTGTGGAGTATACCCTTCTCGTTTTGTACTTCCTTCCTGCTTTTGTTTTCCTCCTGAATTTCTTATTGTCTTATCCTGTGTGTGCATGCTGTGTGACAGAGTTATTGGTTTTTCCCTTGTTTGTCTTTATCTGTGGTATCAACACACTCCTGTCCCGTTCCTTCCTGGGGGGAAGGGGAATTAGATCAGGACTGATCAAAAGCAGGTCGTCCAGGAAGGAAACTCAGGCCTCTCTACCATTAGGAGTATTCCTGAGGTTAGGGATAGCGTAGGAACCCCTAGATTGAGGAACAGCTTAGGAGCCCCGATTCCCCGCTATCCGAAAGTCATCGTGACATCCAGTTCCACTCTTTATGGTCCATCCATGGGCTTCAGGACCTGACCTCAGCAACAGATCCTCTCCCCTCCAAACCCAGTACCAGCTCACTAACTATGTGGCTCACTCTTCCATCTCTCCTGGGGTCAGCCCCTTGGCTTAGGAGAGGTGATCACATCCGACTCCTTTAAACATTTGTTACATGAACTCCAAGTAGTAAAGGAGGCCAGTCTGCAGGATTGTGTATCAGGGAGACCACCTGCAGAGGGGAACAATAGATACACAACCCCCAACCAGATGAAGGACAATGAATCCTCTGCGGGGCCTGAATACATCAGCATCCAAGGAGGCCAGCTAATATGACACACTAATTACATATGGGTAGAGCTGATCGAACACCCCAAAAGCCGCCCCAAAAGCCGGGATCGGCGGATCACTGCCAGATTTTAAAAAGAGTCCGATCCGCTCCGGAATCCGGTGCCCATATAAGTCAATGGTGACCGGAATCCGGAGATCAAAAACGTCTGTGGAGGAGATAGGGGGTAGGAGCAAGCACGGCATACTCACCGAGACTGTGTCATGGCGGCAAACTCCTTCCAAGTCACAATGTTCCCTTCCGGAGCCGACAATTCAATATTCACTACTTTGCCAGACCACCGGCATGTGTAATTGGTTGCAGTTAGACGCGCACCCACCCTGAGTGTCAGCGTGTCAGCTGACTTCAACCAATCACAGGCGACAGGACAGCTGGTGGGTGGGGAAAGAAGTGTATCCCTTGCAAGCGTGACTCCGGCGCTTTTTTTTTTTTTTTAATTTAGTTATATAAATAATTAAAAAAAAAAAAAAGACGTGTGGTTCCCCTCAATTTTCATCCCCAGCCATGATAACGGCGACTGGGGGCTAGTATTCCAGCCCACAGCCACCCGGTATTACCGCATCTATTAGATGTGACAATCCCGATGCTTTACTGTAATAAGGTGTTAATAGCAGCGCACAACTGCTACTAAGCCCTAGTACTAAGCCCTAGGTTTGTGATGGCACAGGCACCTATCAGATACCTGTATCACAAACCTGTAAATAATAGTAAATAAACACAGACACAGAGAAAAATCCTTTATTTGGAATAAAATACAAAACACACACCCTCCTTCACCACTTTAAGCCCAAACACCCTGCAGGTCTGGCGTAATCCACACGAGGTCCCATGACGACACATCCAGCTCTGCTACATCTCACAGCTAGCAGCCATAGAGAAGACTGCCAGCTACGAGTGTAGCCTATTACTGAGCCGCGATGAGCGATGACTACAGCAAAGGCTGTCACAGGCTGGGGGGGCGCGTCACCAATCACAGAGAGAAGTATATGTCGCGGGCGGGGAGGGGACGCTGCGCTCACCACGCTCGGGTTCGGCACTGCTGCTGCTTCGCTTGCTGCTCAGTCGGTGGCTCGAGCGGTGGGCCGGATCCCGGGGACTCGAGCGGCGCTCCTCGCCCGTGAGTGAAAAGGGGAATGGTTTTGGGGATTTATTGTCCGTGACGCCACCCCCGGTTGTGGTGAGGTTGTGACACCACCGCTGCTCTGGACGGGGATCCCGGGAGCGATGACAGGGAGCAGCTTAGATGTTGTTCTTCCCCTCCGTGGGTAGGGGGTTGGTTGTCTCGGGGCCCGGTGAGGGAGGAATGGCAGGTGGGTTACGGGGCCTGGTGAGGTGCAGGGTCGCGGGGGCAGCGCGGTGCCGCACGGCACGGTGGTACTCACTCAGCCAATGATGAATGCAAAGTCTCCGGTAAAACAAACGGCTGGATGGACGGGTCCCACAGACGGCTGCGGTGGTTCTTCTCCCGGTAGGTTGGCGGTGACTGCCTTTCCCTGCACCTGTGTTATGTTTTCGGTTCTGGTGGCTTCCCACCAGTAACCCGCTCCCCAGCTTGGATGGATGCTGAGGGAGCCCCTTTTGCCCGCAGGCTCTGGCCCTGGGAACTGTAGCCTTGGCGGGGACTGTATTTCCCTTCACGGTTTGAGCGGTTGCCTTCAATCGGGTCTTGACTGCTGGGAAACCCCGGAGGTTCCCTTCGCTAACGGATTTGATCGGTTTTACGGCGACTCCAAGCCTGGTGTGGGTCCGTAGGCCCTGCCGAATGGTGCTGGCTTCTCTTCGCTCCCCGATCCGGTACCGGCGGGTCACCGCCCGTCCCCGGTCTTTACGGTTCACGTCAATCAGCCCCTCCTGCAGACAGTCACCACCGTATGCCAACCTTGCTGTATGTGCCCGGGCCACGCACCCGGATACGGTCAGTCTGCTCCACTACCACCTCACTCTTCCACTCTCCAAACTGAACTCTACTCCCTCCTCCTTTTCCCGCCTCCAGGACTGTGAACTCCTCGGTGGGTGGGGCCAACCGCCTGGCTCCACCCCCTGGTGTGGACATCAGCCCCTGGAGGGAGGCAACAAGGATTTTTGACTGACTTTGATGTGCCTAGCCGGGGTGTGGGGTGTGTTGTTGCAGTACCTGTGACATCCTGGCTCGTCCAGGGCGCCACATATACAAGGCACTCCCAAGATGATTTGAAGAAATATTTATTCATGTGCGTAACAAAACGTTTTCGGTCCTATGTGGACCTTCCTCAGTAGCACTATACAGAAATAAATAAATACAAAAATAAATACAAAATAAATGGTGCACAACAAAGAGGAAAAAAGACCATACAAACAGTGGTAATAAATGACATACATGTGTCAATTATGTATTATTCACAATATTCAAAATTCATATTGTGTCAAAAAAATGGATCAAAAATACAAAAACTGAATATGATATATACACATATACATATAAAAGAGGCAGGAGAGGAGGATAAAAGAAAAGAGTGGAGAAATGAGTGAAAAAAAGAAGCAAAGAGGGATTCTGTTAGTGTCATGTATTTCAATGAAAAAGAAGTTCAGCATATACACTTAGGACTAAAGGGTTAATAGAAAGGAGGTGGAAAGGGAAGGAAAGAGTTAAGAAGGTCGTGTGAGCAGTATGGGATGATGTTATAAAAAGGGATTAGCAGAATGAGGTGAGTATGATAAGGATGTGAGTGTTGGAGATATCGTGGTGTATGTAAAAAATGATGCAGTAATCTATGTGTTAAAATGAATGTAGGTGAGTGGCAGGTTTGGATATGGCTGTTGAGAATTTAAGATAAAATATGTGGCAATGGCCTGTGTGTTTATGAAGAACTGGGAGGATATGAGAAGCAAGGATGTAAGAGAGAGACATGACAAAAAGTCTAAAGGTGGCTTTACACACTGCAACATCGCAAACGACATCGCTGTAACGTCACCGGTTTTGTGACGTAATAGCGACCTCCCCAGCGACATTGCAGTGTGTGAAACACATCAGCGACCTGGCCCCTGCTGTGAAGTTGCTGATCGCTACAAATCGTTCAGGACCATTCTTTGGTCCTTTGTTTCCCGCTGTGCAGCAAAGTCTCAGTGTGTAAAGGGGACTTAAAACACTGGAAACGAGTGATGTGTGACAATATCTGTCAATCACTATTCTCTGTCAGTCGGTCTCTCCCTCTCGGTCTCTATTCTCTCTCTGTCGGTCCGTCACTATCTCTGTCCCTCTCTCACAGTCTGTCGGTCATTTTCCCCTCCTCTCTCATACTCACCGTCCCCCGATCTCCGGCGCGGCGCTGCACGGCATTCACACTGCTGCGGCGGCTTTTACTATTTTGAAAAAGCCGGCCGCTCATTAAACAATTTCGTATTCCCTACTTTCCCCGCCCACAGGCGCCTATGATTGGTTGCAGTGAGACACGCCCCCACGCTGAGTGACAGGTGTCTTACTGCACCCAATCACAGCAGCCGGTGGGCGGGTCTATACTGTGCAGTGAAATAAATAATTAAATAATTTAAAAAACCGGCGTGCTGTCCCCCCCATTTTAAAACCAGCCAGATAAAGCCATACGGCTGAAGGCTGGTATTCTCAGGATGGGGAGCTCCACGTTATGGGGAGCCCCCCAGCCTAACAATATCAGTCAGCAGCCGCCCAGAATTGCCGCATACATTAGATGCGACAGTTCTGGGACTGTACCCGGCTCTTCCCGATTTGCCCTGGTGCGTTGGCAAATCGGGGTAATAAAGAGTTATTGGCAGCCCATAGCTGCCACTAAATCCTAGATTAATCATGTCAGGTGTCTCCCCGAGATACTTTCCATGATTAATCTGTAAATTACAGTAAATAAACACACACACCCGAAAACATCCTTTATTAGAAATAAAAAACACAAACACATTCCCTCATCACCAATTTAATCAGCCCCAAAAAGCCCTCCTTATCCGGCGTAATCCACGGACCTCCAGCGTTGCTTCCAGCTCAGCTGCATGCAGGTGACAGGAGCAGCAGAAGACACCGCCGCTCCTGTCACCTCCACGCAGCTAATGAAGACAGCCGCGCGATCGGCTGAGCTGTCACTGAGGTTACCCGCTGTCACTGGATCCAGCGGTGGCCGCGGGTAACCTCAGTGACAGCTCAGCTGATCGCGCGGGAGACGCCTGACATGATTAATCTAGGACTTATTGGCAGCTATGGGCTGCCATTAACTCCTTATTACCCCGATTTGCCAACGCACCAGGGCAAATCGGGAAGAGCCGGGTACTGTCCCAGAACTGTCGCATCTAATGTATGCAGCAATTCTGGGCGGCTGCTGACTGATATTGTTAGGCTGGGGGGCTCCCCATAACGTGGAGCTCCCCATCCTGAGAATACCAGCCTTCAGCCGTATGGCTTTATCTGGCTGGTATTAAAATTGGGGGGGAACCGCACGTCGTTTTTTTAAATTATTTAATTATTTATTTCACTGCACAGTATAGACACGCCCACCTGCTGCTGTGATTGGGTGCAGTGAGACACCTATCACTTAGCGTGGGGGCGTGTCTCACTGAAACCAATCATAGGCGCCTGTGGGCGGGGAAAGTAGGGAATACAAAATTGTTTAATGAGCGGCCGGCTTTTTCAAAATAGTAAAAGCCGCCGCAGCAGTGTGTATGCCGTGCAGCGCCGCGCCGGGGATCGGTGAGTATGAGAGAGGAGGGGAAAATGACCGACAGACTGTGAGAGAGGGACAGAGATAGTGACGGACCGACAGAGAGAGAATAGAGACCGAGAGGGAGAGACCGACTGACAGAGAATAGTGATTGACAGATATTGTGACACATCACTCGTTTCCAGTGTTTGACTAGCTAGGTCGTTCTGCAGGTCCGGATCGCTGTTGCGTCGTTGGCCAGGTTTGCCTGTTTGACAGCTCACCAGAGACTCACCAGAGACTTTGTAGCGATCCCGGCCAGGTTGGGATCGTTGGTGGGATCGCTGAAAGTCTCAGTGTGTAAAGGGGCCTTTAGGAATGTTAGTGAGAAGCAGAGAGGGAGGGAGGAGGAAGGTGGAGTGGGGGGGGGAGACAAATATTGCAGACATGATTACAGCAGGTGGTGAGGACGCCAGTGAACTTACCATGTGTGAGGGAACACGCTGTGTGGGCTGTCAGACGCGGAATCCACCGCTGTATGGGGGCTGCCATGACAGTGGCTAGAGGGGCTGGATTAAATAGGAGTGTTAATTAATTGGGGCGGTGCCTTGGAGCAGCGTGGAGTCACGTGTGCACAATGAGGGCAGTGTTTAGGACCCACTCACCCATGCGCTATTTTGACGCAAACGGAATCCGTCACTAATGTAGTACAGTTCATTTATTTACAGTGGAAGCGCGACATCATGTGGACACAAGCAGGTACTGCATGACACACACACACGCGCCATAGTAACGTGCTTCCACTGTAAATAAATGAACTGTACTACATTAGTGACGGATTCCGTTTGCGTCAAAATAGCGCAAGTGTGAAACTAGTCTTAACCCTCAGTGTGGCTGATATAGCCAAATGCTAAGGACAAGTGTCAGACTGCGCATGTGTTGGGCAAGGAATAGTGAATATGGAGCAGACAGGCACTGGGCGTGCGTGGAGTACTCCATGCTGGTGGATAAACAAAGCAAAGTAGTAGATCCGTGATTTAGAGGATGCGCAGACATAAACAGGTGCCTGGGATGGTGCTAGCATAAGGCTTTCCGTGCTTGGTACAAGATAGCTGATATTCAAGAGACGGTGATGATGGTCGGAGAACAATAAGAGAGCAGTGAAGACCACAGGATGGAATCAATATTTTTTCTAGAAAAAAAAAAGAAACGAATTACAGGATGATCATATATTGTCATGACATAAACATAATAAATCTGGTACAAAATGTCATTTATATGCATAGAGATTCACAGAAAGGACTGGAGTTCATACTCCCGATTAAGTCCTCTGGGAGCTAAAGTACTGAGCTCATGAATCCAGTAAGCTTCTCTTTTTTTGAGAAGTTTGATCATATCGCCACCCCTCCTGGGAGTGTCTACATCAGGGGTGGAGACCCTTTTTTACTGCCGGGGGCCATTTGGAAATTTATGCCAACCTTCGGGGGCCGCACACAATTATTAGTGTGAAAATGAACCGGCTATAATTGGTCAAACAGTTAATTAACTCACCCCTATTGTGGTGGCCGGAGCGGCTTCTCTTTTGTGCGGCTGTGATGTTCGGTGATACTTATGTTGCTTCTCTCTTTTCCAGGTTTGTCACGGTCTGGAGCGCAGGCAACTCTTTGTGATAATAAGATTGGTAGACTATATACATCACACAACAGACACAGGGACTGGTGTATATAAATCACAGGAGACACATACATGACTGAAGGGGCTGTTGGCATAAACATCACATAAGAGACGCTGGGACTGCTGTATACACATCACATAAGAGATGCTGGGACTGCTGTATACACATCACATAAGAGACGCTGGGACTGCTGTATATACTGTACATCACAGGAGACACCTACATCACTGGAGACACTGGGGGCACATACATCACACGAGGGGCTGGGAACTTGTATATGCCCCCTCCTGTGATGTATATGCTTTCAGACTCTCCTTTGATGTATACGTGCCCAGCCCCTCCTGTGAAGTATATGCGCCCAGCCCCTCCTGTGAGGTATATTCGCCCAGCCCCTCCTGTGAGGTATATTCGCCCAGCCCCTCCTGTGAGGTATATGCGCCCAGCCCCTCCTGTGAGGTATATGCGCCCAGCCCCTCCTGTGAGGTATATGCGCCCAGCCCCTCCTGTGAGGTATATGCGCCCAGCTCCTCGTGTGAGATCTATGCGCCCAGCCACTCCTGTGAGATCTATGCGCCAAGCCCCTCCTGTGATGTATATGCCCCAGCCCTTTCTGTGATGTATATGCCCCCAGCCTCTCCTGTGATATGTATGGCCCCACATTTCCAGTGTGATGTATATGCCCCCAGCGTCTCCACTGTGATGTATATGCTCCATCCCCTCTTGTGATGTATATGCTCCTAGCATCTCCAATGTGATGTATATATCACAGGAGGGGTTGGGGCATACACATCACAGGAAATGCTGGGGCATATCCATGACAGGAGAGTCTGGGAGCATATACATGACAAGAGATGCTGGGAGCATATACATGACAAGAGGGGCAGGGGAACAGACATTACTAGTTCACTGGGAGGCATAAGCATTGCTGTGGGGCCCAGATGGTACTGGGGGGGCACAGACATCACTAAGGCGACACAGAGCGCACTAGGGGGGCATGGACATCACTAGGAGAGAATAGGCATCACTAGGGGGCCACAGGCATCACTAGGGGGCCACAGGCATCACTAATGGGGGGGCACACAGACATCACTAAGGGGGGGGCACACAGACATCACTAAGGGGGGGGCACACAGACATCACTAAGGGAGGGGCACACAGACATGACTGAGGGGGGGCACACAGACAAGGCTGAGGGGGCACACAGACAAGACTGAGGGGGGGCACACATACCTCACTAAGGGGGGTACACAGACATGACTGAGGGGGGTACACAGACATGACTGAGGGGGCACACAGACAAGACTGAGGGGGGCACACAGACAAGACTGGGGGGGGCACACAGACAAGACTGGGGGGGGGGGCACACAGACAAGACTGAGGGGGGGCACACAGACATCACTGAGTGGGGGCACACAGACATCACTGAGTGGGGGCACACAGACATCACTGAGTGGGGGCACACAGACATCACTGAGTGGGGGCACACAGACATCACTGAGTGGGGGCACACAGACATCACTAGAAGGACACTGGGGAGGCTGCACACAGCAGTGGAGGAGGCATGCTGCACCGGAGAAGGGGCAGGGAGCGGGCGGCACACAGCGCCATGCAGCGGGCGGCACACAGCGCTGTGCAGCGGGCGGCACACAGCAGTGGAGGGGGCATGCTGCACCGGAGAAGGAGCGGGGAGCGGGGGGCACACAGCGCCGTGCAGCGGGTGGCACACAGCACTGTGTAGCAGGCAGCACACAGCAGTGGAGGGGGCATGCTGCAGCGGAGAAGGGGTGGCGAGCGGGCGGCACACAGCGCCATGGAGCGGGAGGCACACAATCGCTGGAGAGTGGGCGGTACAATGCTGGAGGCGGTGAAGGTGATGTGGGACAGAATCGCAGAGCGATAAACCCGCCCACAAAGTAAGTCCTGAGCATGCTGGCCACTGCCACCAAGAGCACTCATTGGTGCGCGCAAGCAGCGCATGTGGAGATTTAAAGGGGCGGCAACCGGCAATATCGCGGCGGCGGCCACAGTACTGCCACCCCCGGAAATCTGCCCGCAGGCCGCACAAAAGGTCATGGTGGGCCGCTTGCGGCCCGCGGGCCGGAGGTTCCCCACCCCTGGTCTACATGATCGATGACCTGGAACTTTAACTGTGAGATGGCATGTCTGGCATTTTTGAAATGATACGGGATGGGCAAAAGAAGGTTTTCACACCTAATGGTGGATTTATGTTTGGATATGCGGTCTCCGATATGTTGGTTGGTCACGCCCACATAAAGGAGACCGCAAGGACATTTGATGATATAGACCACATTGACCGATTTACATGTAAAGTAATTGTGTATGGGGTATCTTGTACCAGTATGTGGATTGTAAAAACAGTCACCCTTGTGAACATTGTTACATTGAGGACAACTGAGACAGGGAAATGTACCAGACTTGGGTGTTCCAAAAAAACCTTTGCTTGGGAATTTTTTGTATGGGGCCTATATCCGTCCTGATGAGTTTGTCCTTAATGTTTGGTGGTCTCTTATAACAGGGTAAAAAAGGTGTCTTGAATTCAGGGATGTTGGGATATCCTTGTGTCAAAATATGCCAATTTTTGCGTATGGTTTTGTGGATTCTAAATGCAAAAGGATGAAATGTATGTGGAAAGGGTATTCTTTTTTCATTTTTCTTAGTGATACTACTAGTATGTTCGCTGCTATTAACTAGCAATGGTGACGGGTAGCCTCTGGCAGAAAATTTGTTATGCATTTCTTGTAATCTTAGGTTAAGAGTATCTTTATCAGATACTATCGTTTGACTCTTTGAAATTGAGAAATAGGAATGGATTTTTTTAACGGACATAGGGTGATGGCTGGAATAATGGAGAAGGGTGTTTTTGTCTTTACTTTTGGTGAATAAATCTGTAGTCAGATTTCCCTCAGAATCCTTGAGGACAGTGGTGTCCAAAAAGTTGATTTTATGTAGATCCTGTTGTAGGGTAAAATGTAGACCGGGCCAGGCTGTATTGAGTTGCTCAAAAAAGTCGTGAAGGGCTCCAACGGGCCCCGCCCAAACGCAAAAGACATCATCTATATATCTCTTTCAAACCGGACAATAAGTTTGAAATAGTGGGTTAGGGTAAACAACTTCATCCTCAAACTTAGTCATGTAGCTATTTGCGTAAGGGGGGGCTACGTTAGAGCCCATCGCGGTACCCTGCGTCTGGAGGTAGTAATTATCCCCAAAGAGAAAGTAATTTTTATTCAGAACCAATGTCAACAGGTCGAGGCATAGGGATATCACAGATGGATCAAAGTGATGTTGGGTCAAAAGGTCTTTGATTGCAGATATACCAGCATCATGAGTTATGCTGGTATATAGGCTGGCTACAGCCATCGTTACTAGGCGTGCCTCCTTGTTGACCTGTCCCAATTCTCTGATGGTCTGAAGGAATGCACCAGTGTCCAGAAGGAAGGATTTTGTGGTTTTGATTAAGGGAGTTAGGATCTTTTCTAAGAAGATCGATAGGGGAGAGAGAACAGAGTCTGAGCCCACCACTATGGGTCTCCCAGGTGGGTTGTCCAATCTTTTATGGACCTTGGGAAGTATGTACAAGACTGGGGTGATGGGATTGGATTTGGTGAGGAAATCTACTGTCTTGGAATCAATGGTGCCTAGGTGTAAATGGTATGAAAGAATGTTTTCCATTTTTTTGATAAGAGACGTCAGAGGACAACTGGTTAGTTTTTTATATACCTGACCATAACTGAGCTGCCGGTCTACTTCCCTAATGTAATCAATCTTATTCATTATCACAACAGCCCTGCCTTTGTCGACCGGCTTTATGGTGAGGTTCTTATCATTGGATAAGTCAAGTAGTGCTTGACGATCCAATGGAGAAAAATTGTTGTGATGATGAATCTTACCCAAAGTAATATCATGCCGGAGTTGTTGAAAGTCAGATTTTACAAAATCAATGAAAGCTTCAAACAGGTGGAGTACCACAAGGAGGACAATACATGCTTTTGGACCTCAAACCCAAATCAGACACGGAGATGGTTGATTGTTTGAGTGGAGTAGCAGATAAAAAGGGCTTATCCTCAAAATGAGTATTAATCCTCAGGGTTCTGAAGAACCGTTGTAAATCCATATCTAACTCAAAAGTATTGAGTTTGGAGGTTAGGCAAAAGGATAAGCCCTTTTGTAGAACAGCTAGTTGTGTGGTGCTAAGTACCTTGGAAGATTTATCACTAGGGATTCTTTACCTGTGATCTGGTTGTTCTGGAGTTTTTGAATCCTTCTGCAATGTCCACCACGTCTTGTCTCTTTCTCCGTCCTGCGTGACCGCCTCTTGGACCTAAAAAAGGAAGTTGGTTGCTTGTGGACGGGCCCCTGCGCTCGCTGTCCGTACTTGAGTTGGAATAATCTGATACAGATCGTCTGGACTGGTAGCGGAATCGGGGGGTGGAGTAGTTGTCCTGCCATCTGTAGACCCTCCCTTGGCTATAGTCGTCTGCGTCTCGAATGAATTTGCTGCGTTTTCTATTTTCAAGATCCTTTCTAAGTTGTTCCAAATTGTTCTGTATTTTATGCTTAAAATTGTTGAATTCTTCAGCTGTGGCACTGGCTGTCTCCTAGACGCATATATAGGAAGTGCCATTCTCTTCTTGCTGTAACCAATCACAGACGAGAGGATGGCCGGTGGGTGGGGAAAACACGGCTAGCTGTGTGTATGCGATGCACAGTACAGGAATTGAATGCGCGACCCGGAAGCAGTGTGCCGCCATGCCACCGAGTGTCGGTAAGTATGAAACTCACACTTATTTCTTCTTTTCTTTATTTTTACTTTAATTACCGAATCCGGTTCATGCACCTGGAATCCCGCGCCCGGGTCCAGCACCCAAATATTGTTGAAACCGCGCGGATCCGGACTTTTACAGTCTGGATCCGCTCAGCCCCACATATGGGAAATCAAACTGAATTTCAACAATGAAGCCATAATGCAAGAAAAATAACAATGAATATAACTTTATTAGACAATTTAATTAAACTCACAACCTGAAAAAAATACTACAGTTAAGGCCCATTTACACACAACGACATCGCTAACGAGATGTCGTTGGGGGTCACGGAATTCGTGACGCACATCCGGCCTCGTTAGCGACGTCGTTACATGTAACAGCTAGGAGCGAGTGTTAACGATCAAAAATACTCACCTAATCGTTGATCATTGACACGTCATTCATTTTCAAAATCTCGTTGGTCGTTGTGGACGTACAGTGCCTACAAGTAGTATTCAACCCCCTGCAGATTTAGCAGGTTTACACATTCGGAATTAACTTGGCATTGTGACATTTGGACTGTAGATCAGCCTGGAAGTGTGAAATGCACTGCAGCAAAAAAGAATGTTATTTCTTTTTTTATTTTTTTTTTTTTAAAAATTGTGAAAAATTTATTCAGAGGGTCATTTATTATTCAACCCCTCAAACCACAAGAATTCTGTTTGGTTCCCCTAAAGTATTAAGAAGTATTTCAGGCACAAAGAACAATGAGCTTCACATGTTTGGATTAATTATCTCTTTTTCCAGCCTTTTCTGACTACTTAAGACCCTCCCCAAACTTGTGAACAGCACTCATACTTGGTCAACATGGGAAAGACAAAGGAGCATTCCAAGGCCATCAGAGGCAAGATCGTGGAGGGTCACAAGGCTGGCAAGGGGTACAAAACCCTATCCAAGGAGTTGGGCCTACCTGTCTCCACTGTTGGGAGCATCATCCGGAAGTGGAAGGCTTATGGAACTACTGTTAGCCTTCCACGGCCTGGACAGCCTTTGAAAGTTTCCACCCGTGCCGAGGCCAGGCTTGTCCGAAGAGTCAAGGCTAACCCAAGGACAACAAGGAAGGAGCTCCGGGAAGATCTCATGGCAGTGGGGACATTGGTTTCAGTCAATACCATAAGTAACGTACTCCACCGCAATGGTCTCCGTTCCAGACGAGCCCAAAAGGTACCTTTACTTTCAAAGCGTCATGTCAAGGCTCGTCTACAGTTTGCTCATGATCACTTGGAGGACTCTGAGACAGACTGGTTCAAGGGTTTCTGGTCTGATGAGACCAAGATCGAGATCTTTGGTGCCAACCACACACGTGACGTTTGGAGACTGGATGGCACTGCATACGACCCCAAGAATACCATCCCTACAGTCAAGCATGGTGGTGGCGGCATCATGCTGTGGGGCTGTTTCTCAGCCAAGGGGCCTGGCCATCTGGTCCGCATCCATGGGAAGATGGATAGCACAGCCTACCTGGAGATTTTGGCCAAGAACCTCCGCTCCTCCATCAAGGATCTTAAGATGGGTCGTCATTTCATCTTCCAACAAGACAACGACCCAAAGCACACAGCCAAGAAAACCAAGGCCTGGTTCAAGAGGGAAAAAATCAAGGTGTTGCAGTGGCCTAGTCAGTCTCCTGACCTTAACCCAATTGAAAACTTGTGGAAGGAGCTCAAGATTAAAGTCCACATGAGACATCCAAAGAACCTAGATAACTTGGAGAAGATCTGCATGGAGGAGTGGGCCAAGATAACTCCAGAGACCTGTGCCGGCCTGATCAGGTCTTATAAATATGATTAGCTGTAATTGCAAACAAGGGTTATTCCACAAAATATTAAACCTAGGGGTTGAATAATAATTGACCCACACTTTGTTGAAAATTTATTAAAATTTAACTGAGCAACATAACTTGTTGGTTGGTAAGATTTATGCATCTGTTAATAAATCCTGCTCTTGTTTGAAGTTTGCAGGCTCTAACTTATTTGCATCTTATCAAACCTGCTAAATCTGCAGGGGGTTGAATACTACTTGTAGGCACTGTAGGTTGTTCATCGTTCCTGAGGCAGCACACATCGCTACGTGTGATACCCCAGGAACGACGAACAACAGCTTACATGCGTCCTCCGGCAACGAGGTGGGCGTAACTTTCTTTCGGCTGCTCTCTGCCCCTCCGCTTCAATTGGACGCCTGCCGTGTGACGTCGCTGTGACGCCGCACGAACCGCCCCCTTAGAAAGGAGGCGGATCGCCGGCCACAGCGACGTCGCTGGGAA
Source organism: Anomaloglossus baeobatrachus (assembly GCF_048569485.1). Taxonomy (NCBI): domain Eukaryota; kingdom Metazoa; phylum Chordata; class Amphibia; order Anura; family Aromobatidae; genus Anomaloglossus; species Anomaloglossus baeobatrachus. The sequence goes on along the minus strand of NC_134357.1, from coordinate 193,951,707 downwards.
GGTAAGTCCGTGTGACGGGTGTTAACGATATTGTGCGCCACGGGCAGCGTGTTTCAGAGGTTTGGTGAGTTTAGGGAACATTCCATTTGAATTCCTTTGGACACTTTTTTGATGTTTAATATGACACGCTGTTTCAAAGCTTTCCCCCTTTCAAGTGGGTACAGACAAATGACTTTAACCACATCATTCCCCAGCCTGATAATTTTATTTTGTTAGGAAGATTATTTTTTTAAATCAAATAGTTTTTATAAACTGATTTTTTAAACATAATATCCTCAGACAAATATATATTTCACCAGATTACAGTGGATAAGGAAAGTATTCAGACCCCTTTTTATTATTAGTATTATGGTAGTCCTAAATAGCATGAGTGCATGACACTTCATCATTAATTCACTCAACAAACCATCATTATATAAAACAATGATACAAGAGATTCATGCTTAAGTGTTTTAATAGTTATAAAATACAAGAAATACAAAAACATCAAATAGAAAACATTCCTATGAGGATGCACCCAGATGATATATATTCAATCAATGCTGCTATATTACAAAAATTAAAATCGCAGAGTAATACATGTATTGAAAACGCATATTAAACAATACATCGCTCATACAGTCATATGAAAAAGTTTGGGCACCCCTATTAATGTTAACCTTTTTTCTTTATAACAAATTGGGTTTTTGCAACAGCTATTTCAGTTTCATATATCTAATAACTGATGGACTGAGTAATATTTCTGGATTGAAATGAGGTTTATTGTACTAACAGAAAATGTGCAATCCGCATTTAAACAAAATTTGACCGGTGCAAAAGTATGGGCACCCATATCAATTTCTTGATTGAACACTCCTAACTACTTTTTACTGACTTACTAAAGCACTAAAATGGTTTTGTAACCTCATTGAGGTTTGAACTTCATAGGCAGGTGTATCCAATCATGAGAAAAGGTATTTAAGGTGGCCACTTGCAAGTTGTTCTCCTATTTGAATCTCCTATGAAGAGTGGCATCATGGGCTCCTCAAAACAACTCTCAAATGATCTGAAAACAAAGATTATTCAACATAGTTGTTCAGGGGAAGGATACAAAAAGTTGTCTCAGAGATTTAAACTGTCAGTTTCCACTGTGAGGAACATAGTAAGGAAATGGAAGAACACAGGTACAGTTCTTGTTAAGCCCAGAAGTGGCAGGCCAAGAAAAATATCAGAAAGGCAGAGAAGAAGAATGGTGAGAACAGTCAAGGGCTATCCACAGACCACCTCCAAAGACCTGCAGCATCATCTTGCTGCAGATGGTGTTAATGTGCATCGGTCAACAATACAGCGCACTTTGCACAAGGAAAAGCTGTATGGGAGAGTGATGCGAAAGAAGCCGTTTCTGCAAGCACGCGACATACAGAGTCGCCTGAGGTATGCAAAAGCACACAAGCCAGTTACATTTTGGAAGAAGGTCCTGTGGACTGATGAAAGAAAGATTGAGTTGTTTCGTCATACAAAAAGGTGTTATGCATGGAGGCAAAAATCACGGCATTTCAAGAAAAGCACTTGCTACCCACAGTAAAATTTGGTGGAGATTCCATCATGCTTTGGGGCTGTGTGGCCAATGCCGGCACCGGGAATCTTGTTAAAGTTGAGGGTCGCATGGATTCAACTCAGTATCAGCAGATTCTTGACAATAGTGTGCAAGAATCAGTGACGAAGTTGAAGTTACGCAGGGGATGGATATTTCAGCAAGACAATGATCCAAAACACCGCTCCAAATCTACTCAGGCATTCATGCAGAGGAACAATTACAATGTTTTGGAATGGCTGTCCCAGTCCCCAGACCTGAATATCATTGAAAATCTGTGGGAGGATTTGAAGCATGCTGTCCATGCTTGGCGACCATCAAACATAACTGAACTGGAATTGTTTTGTAAGCAGGAATGGTCAAATATACCTTCATCCAGGACCCAGGAACTCATTAAAAAGCTACAGGAAGAGACTAGAGGCTGTTATTTTTGCAAAAGGAGGATCTACAAAATATTAATGTCACTTTTATGTTGAGGTGCCCATACTTTTGCACCGGTCAAATTTAGTTTAAATGCGGATTGCACATTTTCTGTTAGTACAATAAACCTCATTTCAATCCAGAAATGTTACTGAGTCCATCAGTTATTAGATATATGAAACTGAAATAGCTGTTGCAAAAACCCAATTTGTTATAAAGAAAAAAGGTTAACATTAATAGGGGTGCCCAAACTTTTTCATATGACTGTATATAAAATATGAATGTATATAAATATATCTATGCTATCAGTACATATAAAACCTGTGTAGTAACAGGCATTACTTCTAAATATTGGTACCCCGACCTAAATGATCGTTATATTTAGTTTATGTATAAATATAGCAATATGAGAGACAAAAACTGATAATTCCCAATAGTTCATAAGATGTCCGCTATTTGTAAAACACATGTATATTTCTGCTTGAAGACAGAAGGCATGGCATACTAGATGGAATAAAAATAATGTGACTATAGTCCACAGCACAATATAGAAAAACTTGCTGCATTAAATCCAAGTGGAAAACGCATGTGCGATACCGCAGATAGATCTATAAGGCAGAAAGACAATGCTGAGCTAGAAGCTAAACATCATAAAGTCTAATCTGCTGGTATAGTGGACATTAAATTTAATCACTAATGCAACCTGCAATTGATGAAATGAGTATTTTTAGAGCCTAGAAAGTTATTAAAGCTCTATCTCAGGGATAACTGACATAGTGATGCCGTACACATTTTCTTATCTGATAAAGCATATACAAGGACAGCAAATAAAGGCAATAGAAAATATCAAATGTTACATAATATGCCTATACATGTCAAGGGCACTTTTAATAAAAATATTGACAGTATAATACCTTAGTAGCAGCACGAAATAGACAGTTAGTACATCACTGGCAGCATGTGCGTCCCTCCACCTCGACGATCGTTTCGCCTCTGGGCTTCTTCCTTTTTATTATTAGGCTACTTTCACATCAGCGTTTTTTTTTTTTTAACTGCGGCACAAATGGATTTTTTGCCGCAAAGCCGGATCCTTTACAAATGCGTTGTCATTTCAATGCATTTGCAATGGAATCGCGGAAAGATGCAGTCACTTGCGGTTGCGTGCGGCATACACTGGATCCGGTGAGATGTGGTATTTTATCTTTTTTTTTTTAAAAACGCTACTTGTAGCGTTTTTGACATCTGACAATATACTGCATCTCACCGGATCCTTCATATTGATGAGGTACCTGCAATGCAATTCAATGAGCCACTCTACGTCCATTGGTTAAATAGTCTTTAGTCCGCAGCCAGCTCCTCAGTCACTAACATCCACCAGCTCCGTGATGTTGTCATGAAGGAGTAGAAAAGGTTTTCAGTCGCTCCTGTGAAGCTCTAGTGAACTGCATGCCCAAGAGGCAGTGCGTGAAAATAATGGTGGCCACACAAGATTGCACACTATATTTACACTGTTATACAAGCTTTATACTGACTTTATATTGTATCAAAGCGTCATATCTTTACTGTTGTCCCATGAAATGATATAATAAAATATTTACAAAAACGTGAGGGGTGTACTCACTTTTGTGAAATACTTTTAAAAAGAAAAGAGACTGGTATATAATGTTTTTTTCACAGAGTCTCAGTCCTTGTGACGTGTGCGATCTAATTTTTAGTCGCACATGGACAGAACAATGACCCATGTTATTCATTAGTACTGTATAGATGAACAATCTTTCTCTCGGTCGGAACGTTCGTGAGAAAGGAATCGCAGCATGCAATGTTCTTATCCAAATCTAGGATGAGACTTGCCCATTCAAGCCTATGGGTGTGTAAAAAAAAAAAAAAAAAAAAAAAAAAAAAAGTGGATCCCACACAGAACATCCCTACAGCATCTGATTTTTGGTACATTTCCGTGATAGAAATCTGTATTTGATCCTGCACATTTTATGATGTTATGGTGCCTTGCGAAAGTATTCGGCCCCATTGAATTTTTCAACCTTTTCCCACATTTCAGGCTTCAAACATAAAGATAAACATTTTAATGTCATGGTGAAGTATCAACAATAAGTGGGACACAATTGTGAAGTTGAATGAAATTTATTGCTTATTTTAAAAAAGAAATAACTGAATAGTGGGGCGTGCAATATTATTCGGCCCCTTTATTTTCAGTGCAGTAAACTCACTCGATAAGTTCATTGAGGATCTCTGAAGGATCCAATGTTGTCCTAAATGACTGATGATGATAAATATAAGCCACCTGTGTGTAATCAAGTCTCGTATAAATGCACCTGCTCTGTGATAGTCTCCGTGTTCTGTTTAAAGTGCAGATAGCATCATGAAGACCAAGGAACACAACAGGCAGGTCCGTAATACTGTTGTGGAGAAGTTTAAAGCTGGATTTGGTTTGAAAAAAATTTCCAAAACTTTAAACATCTCAAGGAGCACTGTGCAAGCGATCATATTGAAATGGAAGGAGTATCATCCCACTGCAAATCTACCAAGACCCAGCCGTCCATCCAAACTTACATCTCAAACAAAGACAAGATTGATCAGAGATACAGCCAAGAGACCCATGATCACTCTGGATGAACTGCAGAGATCTACAACTGAGCTGGGAGAGTCTGTCCATAGGACAACAATCAGTCATACACTGCACAAATCTGTCCTTTATGGAGGAGTGGCAAGGTGAAAGCCATTTCTCAAAGATATCCATAAAAAGTGTTGTTTAAAGTTTGCCACAAGCCACCTGGGAGACACACCAAACATATGGAAGAAGGTGCTGTGGTCAGGTGAAACCAAAATTGAACTATTTTGGCCCAATGTCAAACGATATGTTTGATGTAAAAGCAACACAGCTCATCACCCTGAACACACCATCCCCACTGTCAAACATGGTGGTGGCAGCATCATGGTCTGGGCCTGCTTTTCTTCAGCAGGGACAGGGAAGATGGTTAAAATTGATGGAAAGATGGATGGAGCCAAATACAGGACCATTCTTGAAGAAATCCTGTTGCAGTCTGCAAAAGACCTGAGAATGGGATGGAGATTTGTCTTCCAACAAGACAATGATCATAAACATAAAGCAAAATCTACAATGAAATGGTTCACAAATAAACGTATCCAGGTGTTAGAATGGCCAAGTCAAAGTCTAGACCTGAATCCAATCGAGAATCTGTGGAAAGAGCTGAAAACTGCTGTTCACAAACGCTCTCCATCCAACCTCACTCAGCTCGAGCTATTTGCAAAGGAAGAATGGGCAAGAATTTCAGTCTCTCGATGTGCAAAATTGATAGAGACATACACCAAGCGACTTAGGGGTACTTTGCACGCTGCAACATCGCTACTGCGATCTCGTCGGGGTGAAATCGAAAGTGACGCACATCCGGCACCGGTAACAACGTCGCAATGTGTAAAGCCTAGATGCGCCGATAAACGATCGCAAAAGCGTCGTAAATTGGTGATCTGTGTAGTGCCGGTCATTTTCATAATGTCGCACCAATAAGAGATACAATGTTGTTCCTCGTTCCTGCGGCAGCATACATCACTGTGTGTGAAGCCGCAGGAGTGAGGAACATCTCCTTACTTGCCTTCACCGGCTATGCAGAAGGAGGTGGGCGGGATGTTTACGTCCCGCTCATCTCCGCCCCTCCGCTTCTATTGGCTGCCTGCCGTGTGACGTCGCACGACCCGCCCCCTTAGGAAGGAGGCGGGTCGCTGGCCAGAGCGACGTTGCAGGGCAGGTAAGTACGTGTGAAGCTGCCGTAGCGATATTGTTCACTACCGCAGCTATCACAAGATATCGCATGTGCGACGGGGGCGGGTGCTATCACGCTCGGCATTGCAAGCATCGGCTAGCGATGTCGCAGCATGCAAAGTACCCCTTACAGCTTTAGTCGCAGCAAAAGGTGGCGCTACAAAGTATTAACTTAAAGGGGATGAATAATATTGCACTTTTCTAGTATTTATTTTTTTTAAAAAAAGTTTAAAATAAGCAATAAATTTCATTTACCTTCACAATTGTGTCCTAATTGTTGTTGATTCTTCACCATAACATTAAAATTTTTATCTTTATGTTTGAAGCCTGAAATGTGGGAAATGGTTGAAAAATGCAAGGGAGCCAAATACTTTCGCAAGGCACTGTAATGTATAAAAAAGGTATGGCATATGGATGACAATATGGATGCCGTCCAAGCTTTTTGGATGAAAAGGAAGATTATTTTTCTTAGGCTGCTTTCACACCTCCGATTTCTGCAATGCGGCACAATCCGGCACTTTGCAGGAAAATTGCAATTGTTTTTTTATGCTGCCGGTTGCGTTTTTTTTCTGCATAGACTTTAATTAGTGCCGCATTGTGCCGCAAGGCCTTGCGTTCCATCCGGTTTTTGCCGCATGCGGTAGATTTAGCCGATGCGGCGGCCAGATGGAACGTTGCCTGGCACGTTTTTTCGTGCGGCAAAAAAACCCGCAGCGCGCCGCATTCGGCCGATGCGGCGCATTTTTCAATGCATGCCTATGGCAGCCGGATGCGACGCGATGCGGCAAAAACCGCATCCGGCCGCCGCATGCGGTTTTTGCCACTGCGCATGCTCAGTAGCATGCCGCAAGCGGCAAAAACCGGACGGGCCGCATGGGAAAAACTTACGCAAAGGATGCGGTGTTTTCACCGCATCCGTTGCATAGGTTTCACAGCCGGATTGAGCCGCACGGCTCAAACCGGATGTGTGAAAGTAGCCTTACGCTCGTCTGACCCCGGTCTTCTATCCAGTTCTAATACAGACAGCATACGTACGTAAAATCTGCTGGTCTGAACACGTCCTCATATATACAGTGTGCGCTGTCTGAAAGAGGTACATTACAATCTATTGAGAACACTTGCCACTGTAGCTAGTTGTCTTCCCAAGCCGGATGGCCTCACAGTCCACAATGTGAGGACACTACGGACAGCGCTGGGGAGTTTTTCTTTGCTATATAAGCAGCATGAAAACATTAAGGCCTTGTGCGCACTAGGCGTTTTTGCCGCGTTTTTAGCGGCGTTTTTTACCGCGTTTTTGTGCTGAAAACGCAGTGACATTGCTTCCCCAGCAATGTCTATGGGTTTTCAGAAGTGCAGTCCTCACACAGCGTTTTTTTGTAGCTGCGTTTTTGTGGTGACCACAAAAATGCAGCATGTCAATTATTTCTGCGTTTTTCACTGCGTTTTTCACCCATTGAGTTCAATGAGATGTTAAAAACGCAATGAAAAACGCATATAGCCGCGTTTCTATGACTAAAAACGCAGCTATAAACGCAAGGGGTGGGTACTAAAGTGACGTGTACAGGAAGAGGATTCCTTCTGTTGGTAAACGCAGAAGCATGAATCCTCCCGGTACCGTCACCGCTGCCTCCACCTCCCGTCCTGTGCATGTCAGATCCGTGCGGCGCCATGTCCGGGCGGGAGGTGGAGGCAGTGGCGAAAACCAAAGTGAACAGTAGAAAAGAAAAAAAAATGTCATATATACTCACCTGTCTGCAGGGTCCCGGTGCCATGTCCGCTCCCAGCCCCTGTCTCGGTACCGCCGCTCCGGCTGTGTGCAGTCTCCCCGGGGCAGGACCTTGCTTGCAGGACCTGGTGGTGGATCACCTGATGCAGTCACCTGACGCATCAGCTGATCGTAGTCTCGCCGGCTTTTTCGCGCCCGGCCGGCTATCAGCTGATCCTGCCGTCAGGGGACTTCATCAGCTGATTACCGGCAGCTCCTGCAGCGATCGGACGGGATCAGACTCCTGTCCAATCGATCGCTCCAGGAGCTGCCGGTAATCAGCACATAAGTAAGTATTATTTTTTTTTTTCTACTGATGCATCAGCTGATTGTATAATCGGCTTTTATACAATCAGCTGATGTGTGATGTGATTCACATCCTTTATCCTGACACATCATCTGATCGCTTTGCCTTCCAGCAAACCGATCAGATGATATTGGATCCGGATTGGACGGCGCGGGACCCTTGACCCAGGATTACTGCGGAGGGGGGTTTATTTCAATAAAGATGGAGTCACTAATTGTGTTGTGTTTTATTTCTAATAAAAATATTTTTCTGTGTGTTGTGTTTTTTTTTTTTATTACTAGAAATTCATGGTGGCCATGTCTAATATTGGCGTGACACCATGAATTTCGGGCTTAGGGCCAGCTGATAATATACAGCTAGCCCTAACTCCATTATTACCTAGCTAGCCACCCGGCATCAGGGCAGCTAGAAGAGTTGGATACAGCGCCAGAAGATGGCGCTTCTATGAAGGCGCCATTTTCTGGGGTGGCTGCGGACTGCAATTCGCAGTGGGGGTGCCCAGAAAGCTTGGGCACCCTGCACTGTGGATTCCAATCCCCAGCTGCCTAGTTGTACCCGGCTGGACTCAAAAATTAGGCGAAGCTCACGTCATTTTTTTTTTTTTATTATTTCATGAAATTCATGAAATAATTAAAAAAAAAAAAAGGGCTTCTCTATATTTTTGGTTCCCAGCCGGGTACAAATAGGCAGCTGGGGGTTGGGGGCAGCCCGTACCTGCCTGCTGTACCCGGCTAGCATACAAAAATATGGCGAAGCCCATGTCATTTTTTTTTTTTCTTTTTGGGCAAAAAACTGCATACAGTCCTGGATGGAGGATGCTGAGCCTTGTAGTTCTCCAGCTGCTGTCTGCTCTCCTGCATACACTAGTTCTTCAGCTGTCTGTCTGCTCTCCTGCATACAATGAACATTTTGAAGAAGGAAATGACATCAGACCTTTTTTTTTTTTTTTTTTTCATCAACAATCTTTAATGGCATTGTGCGCTGATTAAAAACGCAGCAAAAACGCACCAAATCGCGGCAAAAACGCATGCGTTTTTGTTGCATTTTTTGGCCGCGGGTGCGTTTTTTGAGACAAAAACGCACATAAAAACGCAGCGTGAAAAAAACGCCTAGTGCGCACATACCCTAATGGCATACTATGATAACTGTACACTTTGGGAAAACCCCTTGTATTCACATGATTTATATTCCAATGGTTATAACTAGGAATGAGAGAATGTATTCGCACCATTCGGTATCCGACGAATAAAACAGCATCCGCTCTGATACTTTCAGTTTCATTTCTAATTTCCTGGCGCCTGTTTTCCAGCCAATGAACACATCTGATGTTGCTTGACCTCACAGTAACGCTGCAGCCATCTTTGTTGTGGTGTTACTGTGATTGGCTTGGCCGCACAGCGTCATAGGGGTTATATAAGCCAGCGGCCATTTTGTGAACACGCAGTAATTGGGGAGCTGGCGGTGTAGATAGACTGTACTGTATGCGGGAGAGCGTTTGTAGATGCAACTAATAAATAATCCTTCTAAGGGCTGAACACAGTGTCCAGTAGCATGCTTTTTTGACAAACAGAGCGCAGGTCTTTCAGTCTGTCGATGTCGGTCTCTCTCTGTTCATGTTTATCCCTCTGTCTGTCCGTCGCTCTCTCTCTCTCTCTCTGTTGGTTGGTCTCTCTCTCTGTCAGTCTCTCCCTGTCCCCCCCCTCTCTCATACTCACCGATCACCAGTGTGGTGCGGCGCTGCACAGCTGTCACACTGCTCCGGCAGCTTCTCCTGCTTTTTAAAATGCCAGCCGCTCATTATTCCATCTCGTATTCACTGCTTCCCCCGCCCACCGGCGCCTATGATTGGTTGCATTCAGACGAGCCCCCACACTGAGTGACAGCTGTCTCGCTGCAACCAATCATAGCCGCTGGTGGGCAGGTCTATGTAGTGCAGTAAAATAAATATATAAATAATTTAAAAAAACGGCGTGCGGTCCCTCCCAATTTTGATACCAGCCAAGGTGAAGCCACAGGGCTGAAGGGTGGTATTCTCAGGATGGGGAGCCCCACGTTTTGGGGAGCCCCCCAGCCTAGAATTATCAGCCAGCAGCCGCCCGGAATTGCCACATCCATTAGATGTGACAGTCCCGGGACTCTACCCGGCTCATCCCGAATTGCTCTGGTGCGGTGGCAATCTGGGTAATAAGGAGTTAATGGCAGCCCATAGTTGCCACTAAGTCCTAGGTTAATCATGGCAGGCGTCTATGAGACCCCCCCCCCCATGATTAACCTGTAAGGGAAAGTAAATAAACACATACACCCAAAAAATCCTTTATTTGCAATAAAAGACAAAAAAAACCCCACCCTCTTTCACCACTTTATTAAAATCCACAAATACCCCTCTAGGTCCGGCGTAATCCACACATGGTCTCACGACGCATTCAGCTCTGCTATATGAAGCTGACAGGAGCGGACACAGACCACGACCGCTCTCTGTCAGCTCCCCGCAGCAACTGAAGTGAGTCGCGCTGTCAGCGATGATGTCACTCAGGTTACCCGTGGCCACCACTCTCAGGTGGAGGACTCCAGCTGGCCACGGGTAACCTGAGTGACGGCACCGTTGATCGCGCGGTTCACGTCAGTCACAGGGGATTTGCGGTCACCAGTCCTTCACCTGTGATCGCAAATCGGGCCGCGGTGCACACACACAGAGCAGTGTGATGACAATGAAGTCGGGTGAAGTTCATCCGAGTTCATTCTGATCGCTCGGGTCTGTCTCGCAGTCAGCCATGCTCTATGGAGATGTAGCAGAGCCGAGTGGGACGCACTGTCAAAAATGCATCCAAAATGCATTCAAAATACATCCAAAACGCAGTGTTTTGGATGCTTTTTGAAATGCACATGCAGTGACAAAACGCTGCTTTTTATTTGTCACTCCAGTACGCAATGTGCGCATATACCCTTAAAGTGATTAGGCATTACAAACTGTTTCTTATCAATTTCCCCTCTTTTACTTTGGTTTGAGAGCTGTTCTGGCGACTATGTAAAAGCAGAGTGCTCCTCTGAGCACGTTATTCCAAGCAGGGCCGGACTGGGACTAAAATTCAGCCCTGGCATTTGGGGGTACACAGGCCCACTTTTCGCGTGGTGAATGTGTAATATCTTTGTGCAGAGGTGTATCTAGGCTTTCTGGCACCGGGGCAAGAATTCAATTTGGTGCCCCCCCTCATGTGACCAATTATTTATATGTGATTTGCACAGTAATGCGGGCGTCACACGAGACGAGCCATCGCACCGCCCCCGTCGTTTCTCCGTCACGGGCAATTAGTTGCCCGTGGCGCACAAAGTAGTTAAACCCCCGTCACACGCACTTACCTGCTGAGCGACGTCGCTGTGGGCGGCGAACATCCACTTCCTAAAGGGGGTGGGATGTTCGTCGTCACAGCGACGTCACACAGCAGCCGGCCAATAGAAGCGGAGGGGCAGAGATGAGCGGCACGTAAACATCCCGCCCACCTCCTTCCTTCCGCATTACATGCGGGACGCAGGTAAGCTGTGTTCATCGTTCCCGGGGTGTCACACGGAGCGATGTGTGCTACCCCGGGTACGATGAACAACCGGCGCAGAGAAGAAGAAACGACTTTTTGAAAATGAGCGACGTGTCAACGAACAACGATAAGGTGAGTATTTTTGCTCGTTCACAGTCGCTTGTAGCTGTCACACGCTACGATATATATCAAACGATGCCGGATGTGCGTCACTTACGACGTGACCCCGCCGACATATCGCCCGATATATCGTCTCGTGTGATGCCCGTATTAGTCACGTGATGACGAGCTGCTCTTAGTAATTCTCTCGATTCATAAAGAGAAACGTAGGAAGAAAAGCTAATTGTCTCAATCAAGTATGAAAATCAGATATGAGTGGAGAGGCCATATGGTGTCTGCTGGAACCAGCGAGCAGAGCTGAATCCAGCGAGCAGAGCTGAATCCTGACAGGGAGTATATTACACGCTGTTATGATTGGGCTACGCTGCTTAGTTTTATAAGTAAAGGGCTTCTCCAGGTTTAAGATAAAAATCTGCAGTCACTGTGTGTCATTCTATGTGACTGTAGACTTCTAGAATTCTCACACTGCACACTGTCAGGATTCTCTGGTGCCGGCGGTGAGAGTGGGAGGTCACAAAACTGCAAGTATGTGATTTACATACATGTGGTCATATGCTTAATAGACATGTGTGAGCTCTCTCAATAAAAATGAATTGAGTGAGGCCGGACACATCTAGTCAGAATGTGGCCAGAAATCTAAAAATCTCATACTTGCGGTCACATGACCGTCCACTCTCGTTACTGGCACCGGAGAATCCTAAAAGTGAATCCTAAAAGTGATGAGCATGCATAGTGAGAATTCAGAAGCCTGCAGTCAACTAGAGAGACTGGAAACTTTCATCTCAAACCTGGACAAGACTTTACTTATAAAATTAAGCAGTGGAGCCCAAATTTAAGTAAAAGGGTTGTCCAATGTCACAATTTATGTATTGTTACTTGTGTACAGGATCAGAACTAGTAACAGCACCAGAACCAGCAGAGGTACAGAAATACATAAATAGATCTCCATCAATACAGAAGCACAGCATCACAACCACCAACAACACAGAAATTAATCATCAGAACCAACAGCAGTACAGAAATACATCCATATAACCCCATCAGTTCAAAAACACAGCATCAAAACCCTCATCAGTATAGAAATACATAATCAGAACAACAAGCAGTACATGGTACATCAATTGTAATGTCAGCTCAGACATATACACGTTTGAATTGCACGAATCTACAACTTCCAGTACATCTGTCACCAGGATTTTAACACCTAATCTGAGAGCAGTATTAGGGTATGTGCGCACGTTGCTTTTTACCTGCTTTTTACCTGCTTTTTTGCTGCTTTTTCTTCTGCGCTGTTTAATGCCAAAATGGATGTGTTCTTCTATTCAAGCAAAGTCTATGGGAATTTGGGTTTCTTGTTCACACTATGTTGTTCAAAATGCTGCCTTTTTGTGGCAGAACTTTGGTCAAAAACTCAGCTTTTCAAAGAAGCAACATGTCAATTGTTTTTGCCATTTGGGTTTTGCACTGCAAAGCTGAGTTTTTGACCAAAGTTCTGCCACAAAAAGGCAGCATTTTGAACAACATAGTGTGAACAAGAAACCCAAATTCCCATAGACTATGCTTGAATAGAAGAACACATCCATTTTGGCATTAAACAGCGCAGAAGAAAAAGCAGCAAAAAAGCAGGTAAAAAGCAGGTAAAAAGCAACGTGCGCACATACCCTTACGTAGGGGCAGAGATCCTGATTCCAGCAGTGTGTCACTTACTGTGCTGCTTAGTGTAGTTTTGATAAAATCACTGTTTAAATCAGCAGTAGATTATCATTACAGGACTGCTTGGCCTGCTGCCAGGTAGTCCAGCATATTTATGAGCTCTGTATAACTGCTAGATCTGCAGCAGAGAAAACATTGACTTTATCAAAATAACAGCAAAGAGCTCAGTAAGTGACACATCGCTGGAATCAAGGTCTCTGTCTCTACATTATGCTGCTCTCAGATAGGGGAGCAAAAGCTGATGACAGATTGATTTTAACAATGGTAAGGAGTTACTTGGGAGTTATCAATCATCATCAGACTGCAGACTATACAGGAACTACAGTAAGGCCTCAGTTCCACTTGCGTTTTGCATGGACGAGTGTAATCCAATAAAACATCGAATTGCACTTGCACCAGTGTAAAACTATGGGGCAGTGTCTATCTGCGATTGATTTTTTTATGATCTATAGGCATGAGAAAAAAAATTGCAGCATGCTGCATTTGGCAGCGAATCTCAGCTCACACACCCATACAGGTCTATGGGAGCGTGTGAAACATCGCACTGCACTTGGATGTCATCAGAGTGCAGTACGATGTACGCAGAGACAGGCCATGGAGAAGGGGGAGAATTACCCTACCCCTTCCTCTTGTCCGTACCTGTGATCCGATCACAAGATCGGATCACAGTCGCAGGACACTCGGCTCAGGCTCGCAGCAGAGCCTGAGCCAAGGGTCATTAGCATATCGCATCTGATGCTCTCGCATGGGAAGCAATACGCAAGTGGGACTGAGGCCTAAGGCCCCTTTCACACGTCAGTGATTCTGGGACGTTTGTGCTTTTTTTTAAACGTACCAGAATCACTGACATACGCAGACCCATTATAATGAATGGGTCTGCTCACACATCAGTGATGTTTCACTGACCATGTCTCCGTGCGGCGTACCCGCGTGTGCGTGATTGCCGCACGGAGACATGTCCATTTTTTTCTGGCATCACTGATGTCCCACGGACCACGCAGTGGTGTGGTCCGTGAAACAAGTGCCAGAAAAAAAAACGTGCATTTAAAATAATAAACGTTTTTACTCACCCGGCTTCTGCCGCGCTCTCTACAGCCCGTGCAGCTTGCTGCTTCTAAGCCGGCTGATTACTGTTGCGCATATTAATGATGCGCGACACAGCCGACCCGGAAGCAGCTGCTGCGGGGGTCACCGCCGGCCGGATGCTGCACAGCGGGAGCGATCAGCACCATGGAGAGCGGGAGCGCGCACAGGTGAGTTGTTTTCTAAGTGCAATCACGGACCACGGAGAACGGAGCCCGGATTGCACTTAGACAACCCAACGGCACACGCAGGAACATGTGCGTGTTTTACACGCCAGTGAAAAACGTCACTGTTTTTCACGGACGTGTGAAACGGGCCTAATGATGAGAATTAGTCAGTATCACAAATAAAGGCTGGAGCCTCATTAGCGTATGGCATGGTGGGGGGATAGACAGTTCTGAGGGTATACAGCATTGGGGTGGGGGGAAAGACAGTTCTGGAGGTATAGAGCACTAGGGTCAGGGGATAGACAGTTCTGGGGGTATACAGCACTGGGGTGGGGGGGATACAGTTCTGGGGGTATACAGCACTGGGGTGGGGGGATAGACAGTTCTGGGGGTATGCAGCTCTGGGGTGTGGGGGGTAGACAGTTCTGGGGGTATACAGCTCTGGGGTGGGGGGGATAGACAGTTCTGGGGGTATGCAGCTCTGGGGTGTGGGGGGTAGACAGTTCTGGGGGTATACAGCTCTGGGGTGGGGGGGATAGACAGTTCTGGGGGTATACAGCTCTGTGGTGGGGGGGATAGACACTTCTTCATGGTATACAGCTCTGGGGTGGGGGATAGACACTTCTGCATGGTATATAGCTCTGGGGTGGGGGATAGACACTTCTGCATGGTATACAGCTCTGGGGTGGGGGGGATAGACACTTCTGCATGGTATACAGCTCTGGAGTGGGGGATAGACACTTCTGCATGGTATACAGCTCTGGGGTGGGGGGGATAGACACTTGTGCATGGTATACAGCTCTGGGGTGGGGGGGATAGACACTTCTGTATGGTATACAGCTCTGGGGTGGGGGATAGACACTTCTGCATGGTATACAGCTCTGGGGTGGGGGATAGACAGTTCTGCAGGGTATACAGCACTGGGGTGGGGGATAGACAGTTCTGCAGGGTATACAGCACTGGGGTGGGGGATAGACAGTTCTGCAGGGTATACAGCACTGGGGTGGGGGAGGGGGGACAGGACATACAGCTCGTCGGGATGTTAATGCTTCGGCTCCTCTCTTCATCTGTGGGATGAGCCTAGAATGTGTGGGCTCCTTCCAGGTTAGTGGGCGTGACCAGCTTCATGACAAATTAAGTCATACCTGGAAGGAGCCCGTATATTCTAGCATCTTCCTCCATCTGTGGGAGCGCTGTGCATGCTGCGTGTTAGCTCCGCCCACAGATAAAATTTGACCCTACACGCGGCGGTGAAAGCTGCGTGCAGGTGAGGATTTAAGAGCCTGCAGCCAGGGAAGTGCGGGTGCCGTCATGAGCGCTGCGGTCCTCGGAACTCGGCTCGGGGGCTGCAGCATACATCACCGCCCTTCCTCACGGGTGCTGAAGCCGGCCCTGGCCGCCTGGAAGACTCAGTGCTGCATCAGTCGGCCCGACATCGCCGGCCGACACTGCGCCCGGGGCAGATGCCCCGCCAGCCCCCTCCCTAGATACGCCTCTGCTTTGTGCACTTGTAGATTGTGTAACACGACCATATAACATGTAGTCACAGCTGTGTTCAGTATTACAGCTCAGTCCTATTTATTGCTCTTAGTAGCAGGACCTGGTGAAGCCGCTATTTTCCCTACAGAGCTGGGTCTCGCAGATAATGAAGAGGATGCTGCTCTCCACATAATGCTGCGGTCACATAGCTGATGGGCAGGGATACAAAATCACATCCCCCTGAACTAATATTGATGATCTATTCTACAGATAGGTGATCAGGGAAGCTGTCGTTTTCACTGGTGATAATTTTGGACACATACCACTTAGGGTATGTGCAATGACATTTTTGGGGGGCAGATCCCACCATAGAAAATACTATGAAAAATACTGGAATGACCATCTGCATCTCCTCGCTGTGCACAGGTTCAGGAGTTTGAGCATCTTTTACCCACTTCAGATTTCTAAAACCACCAAGTGATTAAAAGAAGTGACCGCTCCATTCTTCTGGTGTTCTCCACTCGGAAAACGTTCTGTATTTTACAATGCAAATCAATGGGAAGGCTCGGAAGATGGTGGAATCTACAACTCCAAGCTTGTCCTTAACAAAAACTCCCAGCATCTCCTCACCATTGTTATCAGACTGCGGACCATACAGGAACCACAATACTGATAAGATGCAGGCAATATAACAAATAATCATTTACATCCAGGTACCTTTATAGGTGACATCTTCTGAGTCGATCCCATCCCTTTTGTCTCCACGCAGTACAGACACCATGATGAGGTTCGTGCCCACTGCTCGTCTCTGAAGACCTCCATCTTTATTCTTCAGCAGCACTTTCCCACACAGCAGCTTTAAAAATAAAAGTATCTATACTGCCCCATAAATATAAATATCTCCCATGCTGTGCCACTGAAAAAATAATTGCTGTGCTTACTTCACAAAATATCCCCCCACACTGCCCTTATCCAAAATACCTCCCACACTGCCTCTCTCCTTAATATACACCCACGCTCTCTTTCCATAATGTCCCCTCCACACTGCTCTCTTTATAATATACCCCCACACTGCCTCTCTCCTTAATATGCCCCACGCTCCCTCGTTCCATAATGTCCCCATGCACAGCTTCTTTCCATAATGTCCCCTCCACACTGCTCTCTTTGTAATATACCCCCACACTGCCTCTCTCCATAATATCCCCCCATATTGCCCCTCTCCGAAATATTCCCCTCAAAGTGCTCTATTGTACCCCCGCACAAACGCACAGTACAATGCACCCCCATCAGCCCCTCCCAAGACACACACACACACACACACAAATATAATGCACCCCCCTACCCCTCCCTACACACAAACAATACAATGCACCTCCATTACCCCCTCCCCACATACAATACAATGCGCCCTCATCACCCCTCCCACACACACACACACACGACAAAACACCCCCCATTACCCCCTCCAAACGCATGCAATGTACCCCCCCATCACCCCCTCCACACACAATATAATGCACCCCCGATCACCACACACACACACACACACACACACACACACACAATATAATGCACCCCCCATAACCTCTCTCGCGCGCACACACACACACATGCAATACAATGCACCCCCATCACCACACACACCCGCCCCCACCCTACCTCTGAATACAGTACTCCCCCTCTACCTGTCACAAAGCTGTGTTCTTCACAAATGTTCCCCCATTATGTGCCCCCAGCTTGTCCCCACTCATCCCCATTAATTAAATCTCTCTCTTCGGCTCCTCCATGGAGCGCTTACCGCTGCCCGATGTGTCTGTGTCTCCCGCAGCACTGTGATGACGTCAGCAAGGTGCTGATCTCATCACGTTGCTGCACGTCGGGGGCGGGCCGCAGTCATGGCACTACATACTGTTCAAATGTATTTACGTATGAGAGACGTAAATACATTTGAATAGGAAGGAGGAAGCTGCTGTCACCGGTACGGCCACCGCCTCGCTCCTTATAATCGCTCCACGTAGCCCTGGTCTGGCTGCACTCACCTCAGTCTTGACTCAGACTTAATATCGGAGCCCTGTGCTCAGCCTCCACACAGGCTGCTCCATGCAGAGCTCTCGGCTCTGCTCTCACTCTCCCAGCACACACGCTGGAAGTCTAGAGCTAGTCTCTAACTAGACTGCCCTAGACACCCCCCCCCCTCCAGGTTCTGAGACTGGATTGCTTTAACCCCTCGAGCCACACCCACAGGTGGAGGTATGTGAATCTTAGCCCTGCACAGCACCTTGGGATTATTAAAGGGAACCTGACCCTTATGTGCAGCAAGAATCTTTTGTGGACTACAAGTTCCATAGCAACCTCTTCCGTTTAGATACTGCAGGTACCTTCTCCACTGTGACATATAGCGACCATTTACCACATTGGTGGTCGCTACCTCACAACATACAGGAAAATCTCTGATGAAACTGATAGTAAAAACTCATACTGACCAAACCCCATTGAAAATCTGATCCAAAACACTGAGGAACAGAGGTCTGTCTTTTCAGCATCAGAGAAATCACTGCTGTGAGAATGAAGCCTGATACACTGTGTATTTCACAGTCCCTATACTGGCCACAGTGCCCGGAGTGACCGCCAGGCTGCATATTTCACAGTCCCTATACTGGCCACAGTGCCCGGAGTGACCGCCAGGCTGCATATTTCACAGTCCCTATACTGGCCACAGTGCCCGGAGTGACCGCCAGGCTGCATATTTCACAGTCCCTATACTGGCCACAGTGCCCGGAGTGACCGCCAGGCTGCATATTTCACAGTCCCTATACTGGCCACTGTGCCTGGAGTGACCGCCAGGCTGCATAGTTCACAGTCCCTATACTGGCCACAGTGCCCGGAGTGGCCGCCAGGCTGCATAGTTCACAGTCCCTATACTGGCCACAGTGCCCGGAGTGGCCGCCAGGCTGCATAGTTCACAGTCCCTATACTGGCCACAGTGCCCGGAGTGGCCGCCAGGCTCTGGAGCCTACCTCACCTGCATATTTCACAGTCCGCTGGTTTCACACTACGTCTTTTTAACATCCGTCAAAAACGTTTTTTTAACGGAAGTACGGATCCTGTGCAAATCCGTTTTCATGTCAATGCATTTTCAATGGACTCTCGTCCACCTGCGTTTGCGTGCGTTTGCGTCCGTTAGACGCAGGATCCTTCCTTTTGCGTTATTTTAACATGTTTCAAAAACGCAACATGTAGCGTTTTTGAGCTCCGTCCAAATACTGCAAATTGCTGGATCCTGACTATAACGCACGCAAACGTAGGTGAACGTTGCATGCTGATAGACAGGATCCTGCATTTGGACTGAGCATGCCCAGACAGTACTTTGCATGGCCGGAAACAGAGTCTCTCTCTCTCTCTCTCTCTTTCTCTCTCTTTCTCTCTCTTTCTCTCTCTCTCTCTCTCTCTCTCTCTCTCTCTCTTTCTCTCTCTTTCTCTCTCTTTCTCTCTCTCTCTCTCTCTCTCTCTCTCTCCTCCCGTGCAAGCAGCCCGGCTCCGCTGGCAGCAGCAGACTCGTAACCAAGATAAATATCGGGTATCCAAGGCCGATGTTTACCTTAGTTACCAGCGTCTGCAGCTGTCAGAAGCCTCCTCCCACTCTAGTTCCCCTCACTCCCGATCACATGACTACAATGCCCGCCCCGAAACATCCACTGCAGGATCCTGCAAAATAACATATGCGTTTGCATACGTTATTTGCTGTAAAAGCAGGATCCGTACTTCCGTTAAAAAAACGTTTTCAACGGATGTTAAAAAGACGTAGTGTGAAACCAGCCGCGCACTGTCTGTGCTAAGTACAACACAAGTCTGCTGTGCTGCACACCAAACCATAGAGGGCTCTACTGAGCAGGCGCAGTGTTTTTTTTTTTTTTTTTTTTTTTGTTTTGTTTTTTTTTATGCGGCCCTTTGAAATCTGCGGACTGTGTATCGATGATTGACGGACTTTCCAACCAATGCTTGTTCGAATGCAGGCGCTTGCAACCACACCCACTTCCTGTGAGTCCTACGACCTGATTGGCTGAAGAAGCTTCGGTCTTTCTTTCCTTCCTCCCTGAGAGCGACGGTACCAAAATGGTGAGTGTCGGCGCGTAGAATTTGTACAATCCGAGACTTATCCACGCCATCCTGCCTTAGGAGCTGACGAGCGTGTTATGTGGGGCTCCCTCGGTGGCAGTGCGGCTGGTGGCGGGATATTTGTGAGGTTCTGTTGGGAGAGCTCTGGATAATCCGCCCTGTTGCAGGCCCGTGTGGCGGCTGCTCCAGGTATACGCCATTGGTGGAGTGACTGTCCGGAGCAGTGCTGTTGATCCGCCTGTCCCCGAGTCAGCCCTGCAGGTAGTGCTATCACGTGATCTGCGCGGGTCATTACAGGCTCTGTCCTCCCCTGATCGCCTCACCCCGGGGTAGCCCTGCAGGTAGTGGTATCAGGGGGCCTGTGTTGGTCAGTACAGGCTCGGGGTCTCCCCTTTCTCCCTGTGGTTGCCTGCCGGCCTCCTGTCCCTGGGGTACTTCTGCAGGCAGTGCTATCATGGGAACTGAGGGTCATTACAGGCTCTGTCCTCCCCTGGTTGCCCTCTCTTCGCAGGGTCACCCCAAAACCGCCTATACCTTGAGCAGCCCTGCAGTTAGTGCTGTCATGTGATCTGTGCAGGTCATTACAGGCTCTGTTCCCCTGGCTGCCTCTTCCTGGGGCAGCACTGCTGGTAGTGCCATCACTGGATCTGTGCAGGTCATTACAGGCTCTGCTCCCCTGGGTCGTTACCCTGGCTGCCTCTTCCTGGGGCAGCACTGCTGGTAGTGCCATCACTGGATCTGTGCAGGTCATTACAGGCTCTGCTCCCCTGGGTCGTTACCCTGGCTGCCTCTTCCTGGGGCAGCACTGCTGGTAGTGCCATCACTGGATCTGTGCAGGTCATTACAGCCTTTGCTCCCCTGGGTCGTTACCCTGTCCGCTTGTTCCTGGGGCAGCACTGCAAGTAATGCCATCACTGGATCTGTGCAGGTCATTACAGGCTCTGTTCCCCTGGGTCGTTACCCTGGCTGCTTCTTCCTGGGGCAGCACTGCTGGTAGTGCCATCACTGGATCTGTGCAGGTCATTACAGGCTCTGCTCCCCTGGGTCGTTACCCTGGCTGCCTCTTCCTGGGGCAGCACTGCTGGTAGTGCCATCACTGGATCTGTGCAGGTCATTACAGGCTCTGCTCCCCTGGGTCGTTACCCTGGCTGCCTCTTCCTGGGGCAGCACTGCTGGTAGTGCCATCACTGGATCTGTGCAGGTCATTACAGGCTCTGCTCCCCTGGGTCGTTACCCTGGCTGCCTCTTCCTGGGGCAGCACTGCTGGTAGTGCCATCACTGGATCTGTGCAGGTCGTTACCCTGGCTGCCTCTTCCTGGGGCAGCACTGCTGGTAGTGCCATCACTGGATCTGTGCAGGTCATTACAGCCTTTGCTCCCCTGGGTCGTTACCCTGTCCGCTTGTTCCTGGGGCAGCACTGCAAGTAATGCCATCACTGGATCTGTGCAGGTCATTACAGGCTCTGTTCCCCTGGGTCGTTACCCTGGCTGCTTCTTCCTGGGGCAGCACTGCTGGTAGTGCCATCACTGGATCTGTGCAGGTCATTACAGGCTCTGCTCCCCTGGGTCGTTACCCTGGCTGCCTCTTCCTGGGGCAGCACTGCTGTTAGTGCCATCACTGGATCTGTGCAGGTCATTACAGGCTCTGCTCCCCTGGGTCGTTACCCTGGCTGCCTCTTCCTGGGGCAGCACTGCTGGTAGTGCCATCACTGGATCTGTGCAGGTCATTACAGGCTCTGCTCCCCTGGGTTGTTATCCTGGCTGTCGCCTGCAGCTCTGCAGGTAGTGCTATCATGTGACTTGTTCCGGTCATTACAGGCTTTGTCCTCCCAGACCTTTACCTAACCTCCAGTGTGTACAGCATTGAAGCTGCGGCCTACAAGCCAACGTGGTCACAGGCCCCTATAAGTTAGAGTGTGGCCTAGTGGAGCAGCCGTCCCTCTTCATCTGCAGGGCCTGGTAAACCTTCATTGATCGGTGCCTCTCCCAGCGGTGCGCGTAGGTGATAATTAGTGATGAGCGAGCACTACCGTGCTCAGTGTTCGTAACGAACAGTCGGGCCCTCTAATGGCCTTTACTCCTGTACCAGAGTATAATAGAAGGCAATGGGGAATTCCAGCATTTTTCCGGAAAGCCCGTCTGAGCATCTGACTGGTCTTCGAATACCAAGAGCCTAACATGGTAGTGCTCACTCATGACTACTGATATTTCCTTGGGAGAAGCCCTTTAAGGACACTTAAGGTGTAAAACATAGCATGGATATAGCCTTGTTGTCTTGTATAGACATCACATAGTGCTAAAGTACTGGCAGCAGTCACCAACTGCGACAACGTGGAGGTGGTATACGCCATGTGACCTTTACATGTGACTACTGGCTGGTGTCAGTCGTCCACCACTGATCCTTAGGATGGGCCATTAGAGATGAGCAAATTCACAGGACCCTGGTCCATCTTCCATAACTGTGACCAGGAGGACTACGCATGTCCTTATCTGCTGATCCTACAGGATGGCGGGGTGTCTTAAGTGTGTATCATGCGGCAGTGATGATGCCACGTCGGCCTGGCTAATCAACACATGAGATTTGCTGGCCTCTCGTCCAGCAGTCACACATCACTGACTGAATTCATTCTCCCAGCCTTATACTGCGCAGCTAGGAGCCCGGTGCACAAAGCTCAGTGATCAATTGTGAGACCCTTATGGGACCCTTTAGGACTTCCACCTTTTTAATGTAGCTAGTCAATGTAGCACCGTATTGTTACGCTTTCCATTTATTCATTTCTGCCTTGAGGATTAGAAGTGAGACATTGGGATTCTGACTAAGGCTAAGTTCACATTTCCGTTGTTTTGCATCAGTCACATGTGTTGCTTGACGCATGTAACTGATCCGTTGTACAACGGATGACAACGAAAAGAATTTCATTGTCGGACTCCGTTGTGTGCGGGGGGGGCGGAGCTGAGGACGTCAGTGCCGCGGTCTGCATGGCTGGGGACAGGTGAGTGTGTGTGTGTCTCTACATGCGTGTGTACATGCGGAGTGCGAGGGGGCGGAGCCGAGCGGGGCCGTGCAGCTGAGGACGTCAGTGCCGCGGGGACTGCAGGGCTGGGGACAAGTGAGTGTGTGTGTACACATGCTGAGTGCGGGAGGGGGCGGAGCCAAGTGGTAAAGTGTCGGCCTCCTTGCACACTGTATCCAGTGTAAATATCGGGTAACTAAAAGCAATGCACTTTTTGCTTGGTTACCTGATATTTATCTTGGTTACCAGCATACACCACTTAGCGCGGGCTCCCTGCACCCGTAACCACTGTAAATATCGGGTAACTAACCAAAGCGCATTGCTTGGTTACCCGATATTTATCCTGGTTACGGGGCAGGGAGCCAGAGAGAGCATGCGCAGCAAAATCCTACGGATCGCGCTGCTCAAAAAAACGTTACAGGCTGCGTTGCTCCCGCCCGGCGGTTAGTTAAAAAACAATGCGGATGCAACGCAGCATAATCAGTCGCAATCCGTCACTAATAGAAGTCTATGGGGAAAAACAGGATTCCTGCAAAATATTTTGCAGGATACCGTAATACCTCAAGGCGACGGATTGTGACTGATGCAAAACAACGGAAGTGTGAACTTAGCCTTATCCTGCCTAGTAGAGACATGTGAGAAACTAAATCATTTTTTGTATTTTATTTTAGAACGACAGCGTCACCATTAGAACTCGGAAGTTCATGACCAACAGACTGCTTCAGAGGAAGCAAATGGTAAGTCGCTGCCACCCCTGCCCATAGCGGCCTATGAGACGTTTTGTCAGCATTCTTTCCTTATTTTGGTATTGCCTTAAACTGTTACATTAGTGTAAAGATATTTATTGTGCAGTTTTCATTAAATCTGTATTGTGATTCTTGCTTTTAGGTCATAGATGTCCTTCATCCTGGGAAAGCTACTGTCCCCAAGACCGAAATCAGGGAGAAGCTGGCGAAAATGTACAAGACTACCCCAGATGTGATCTTTGTGTTCGGTTTCAGGACTCACTTTGGTGGTGGCAAAACTACCGGCTTTGGCATGATTTATGATTCTCTAGACTACGCCAAGAAGAATGAACCCAAGCACAGACTGGCCAGGGTAATTGTCAGGGGTGTAAAAGCTGTTTGTTTCCAAAAATGTGTTTATGGGTGAAAAAGACTTAAAGCACCATTCCAGCGTTTTTGCGCAGAAATTGCTCTTTTAAAGGGAACCAGTCACCAAATTGAGGTATAACCCAAAATTAGCACCTTAAGTAACGCTTGTGCTGCATTCCATAAAGGTGCATATTCTCCCCTGACTCTCCCTGTACACCCCCAAATCCCTTTTTAATCTCCTGTGCTGTATGTAAATCTTTGGGTCTGGTCCTATGGGCGTCCTTGGTTGAGGCTCCTGTCCCTCCTCCATGTTGATCACTGTCCTCTTCTGATGATTGATGTGGATAGTTCCTCCTGTGCTGGGTAAACTCTTACCCTTTTGCAGAGACCTCTGGTTTGACCATGCACACATGTATTCGGCTCTGTCTGCAGTAGGGCAGAGTGAAGTGCGCCTGCGCGAGCCAGCAATGTCTTTGATGTGGATGGTGCTGGAGGCGTCATCCAAGTCAGTCATCACAAGAGGACGGCGATCAGCATGAAGAGGAGGGACAGGAGCCTCAACTAAGGACCCTCTTCTGACCGGGCCCAAAGATTTACATGCAGCGTGGGAGAATATTAAAAGGTTTTTGTGGTGTGAACAGGGGTAGTTGGGGGATAACATTCATTTTTTTTTATGGAATGCAGCACAAGCGCTGCTGAAGGTACTAGTTTTGGTTTATACCTCAAAAATCTGGTGACAGGTTCCCTTTAAATGTAAGTCCCCTGCCCTTAGCGTTTTATACTTGACCTCTGGTGGTTTCATACCCTTTTGTGCCGCTCCATCACTTCTGATGTTTCATCACAAGCTCCCAGTGGAACTGTAGAGAGCCAGAACAAGGCTTTCCAGAGATGTATGTAGTTCTGCGCTCCATAAAACACTGGAGCTACGGCAGGTCACAAATCACAGGCGACAATAGAAGATGAAGGGGGGGTATAATGCAGGGGTCAGGAAACTTGGATATAAAGCGACAATCCAGTGGGGCAGTAAAAACCCTAAACACTGGAGTGGTGTTAAAACTGACATGCTGCAGAAATACAACAGCTCCAAATCTGCAAGGAGAAAGTTGGCAGCACGAAATTTCAGAAATCTCATTCACTTGGCTGGGAGTCTTGGTGTGCGTTCCCACGATCAGTGTTTGCAGTATTTTGGACACAGCGAGCTTCAGTTGCATCCAAAATGCTGTGTTGTACAGTACAAGCATAGTGAATGGGATTTCTAGAAATCCCGTGCCAACTGTGCTTGTTTTTTCCGGAGCAAACACTGACCTGTGGTGTGGATTTCCAAGCCGCAGCATGTCAATAGTTTGCTGTGGAATCGCATGCGTTTTCTGTGTAGAGAGGACACAAGCGAGAGACCGCAGCGAACTGAACCCTGATCATGTGTACAAGCAGCTGCGGTCTCCTGCCAAGGAGACTGACTGCCCCTGCATCCAGGACACTTTGACGCCTGATCGTGGGCACATACACTTAGGATTGTTTTGCTGCAGAAAAGCTTTACATCAAATGGCTAGAAAAGTCAGGGACATCTTCACCACTCAGCAGTTTTCAGTTTTTTGTTTTTTTTGTTTTTTTTTTCCATCCCCTTTAAAGAGCCATAACTTTTTTTTATTTTTTTTTATTTTTGCGTCAACTGTTGTATAAGTGCAATTTACTGGACGAGTTATACTTTTTGAAGGAAACCAGTAATTTTACCATATAGTGTATTAGAAAACTGGGGGAAAAAAATCCAAATGCGGTGAAATTGCGAAAGAAAGGTGAATTCCACAATTTGTTTTTTTGGGAGTGTTTATTTACAATGATCACTATACAATACAACTGACCTTGTAGAGTGATTCTTAAGATCAGTATGGGTACATAGATACTGTCCATATACATTGGATGCAAATATCTATGGTGTATGTGGGCGGCTCATCTCACCTTAAAATACCCGGGTTGCTGTGAGTTACTTATTTGTAAGACGCCAGGCCAGAATGTTTGGGGAATAAACCTCAGTGTATGGGAAAGTCAGGAGGTTGTAGTTCACATTACTCGTTAATTAGCTGTCTGCTTAACCATCTGTAGACCATAACGTTTTGCTTAAAAGTATATGCCAACTAGAGCAAGAGGGTTGGTGAAGACAAATAGCCAAGGCTGAAATCTAACTGTTCTTACATGATGATAGAAGTAGGATGGCCTACAACCCACTGAGGGTACTTCATCCAGGCACATCAGAAAATAACATCTTCATTTATAGCGCCAACATATTCCGCAACACTTCACAATTAACATCCTCATTTATAGCCAACACATGGGAGGAGCACTAACAATGAGTTACGGAGAAGAGCAAAATGACGCACTACCCTGGTACAGTTTCCTATAAATTGTGTATCCTAATGTCCTTTTTATAGCATGGTCTCTATGAGAAGAAAAAGACCTCTCGAAAACAGCGTAAAGAAAGGAAAAACAGAATGAAAAAGGTTCGGGGTACAGCCAAAGCTACCGTGGGTGCCGGTAAAAAGGTAAGTGTAAAGCACAGCAGCTTGCAATGTCTCTTTAAATGTCATGAGGTCATGTTAGTAACGTCTTCACATTTTATCTTGTCTCTGTTCTCCCCTCTGATGTACAGAAGGTAACACATCTTATAGTGGATTAGTATGTAGCATTTGCCAGATCATAGTGTTTTTTTTTGGGGGGGGGGGTTTATACAAATTTAGTGGAGTGAGCACTACCATGCTCCATTACTTGAAATAAGCAGGTTGGATGGGCTCTACTCTTTCCAGAATAATGGAAGTCAATGGGAAACTTGATTATTATTCCAGAAGATCCTCTAAAAATGTTTTTCCCATAGACTTCCACTCTACGCTGTACATGAGTTGAGCCTGTCCGTTCTGCTCGGTTCGAGTATCGGAGCATGGTAGTGCTCAAACATCACTAATGAAAACCCATTGAAGTGTAATACTAGGAATTTGTATTTGGCTCTGAAGCTAAAGTGCAAAAATCCACATTTCCGTAGAGGGATATTTCTCCATTAATGACTGAATAGTGTCTACTAAAGTGCAACTATTGGTAAAGCTGCCTTGATTAAAAATAAATAATGAAGTGGTTGTGTAACAACTCTATCACAATGGCGCGCTGATCTCGGCGAGGCGAATTTCCTCATCACCACACTTCTCAAAATACCCAGTGTCTGTAGCTCGAGCCACAGCATTAAATGGCTATCGGCGTCCTTCGTGTAACGTAAAGGCACCCTGATGCAGCCATTAAAGGACCACCAATTGGCTACACAGAATACTCGTGCCTGGTATTCATATCTGGAAACAAGCCTTAGGCTCTGTGCCCACGTGTGCGTATTGCATGCAGTTACACTGTGATCTGCACCGCAGCGTAACTGCATGCGTCCTGCGTCCCCTGCACAATCTATGAAGATTGTGCATAATCCATGCCCACGTGGCGTTTTAGAATGCTGAGATTTTCAAGCTGCCAAATCGCTGCGTTCTAAAAAGCAACATGTCACTTCTCTCGTGCGCTCTGCATGCTGTCTCCATTCTGTCTATAGGGATAGGCAGCATCCAGAGCGCACAAATTCTGCAGTCACCAAAGTTTCAGAACGGAGCTTTTCAGCTGCGCTCTGAAGCGCACATGCAGTGACTTTACGCTGTGGTGCAGAGCGCACACACGTGGGCACATAGCCTTATAGTGTTCCCCCACTCCTTAGCTGTGTGCAGGAATACCATCTTATCTGTGTAGTGCTGCTTTTGGAGGAATTGTCAAGTTCTTTGCCTTTGCTTGACTTAAATGTAAAGAAGCGAAGTGTAAGACTTGGTTCACCTTGTCTTTTTCCCCACATGATGGTCTCTTGGTTTATACATCATTGACCATTGGGATATATTTAATGTTAATTCTGCTGCAAATTGCATTAAAATGCAACACAATCAGCATCACTTGCATGTGGATTTCACTGTCTCCTCCAAAGAGTGAAATCCTTGCTAAAAATCCACCACATAAATTGCATCTAGTATTGTATTGCAGGTCTAATCTTGGGCGGCACGGTGGCTCAGTGGTTAGCACTGCAGCCTTGCAGCGCTGGGGTCCTGGGTTCAAATCCCACCAAGGACACCATCTGCAAGGAGTTTGTATGTTCTCCCCGTGTTTGCGTGGGTTTCCTCCGGGTACTCCGGTTTCCTCCCACACTCCAAAGACATACAGATAGGGACTCTAGATTGTGAGCCCCAATGGGGACAGTGTTGCAAATGTATGTAAAGCGCTGTGGAATTAATAGCGCTATATAAATGAATAAAATTATTATAATTATTATTATTATAATCTGTTTGCTGCTGTGCTAGTACCTAACGGCTGCAAATCCAATCTGACAACCTGCAGCACCGCAGCCATGTATGAACACTCTCTTAATGGCTCTGCTGGCTCATGAGTCTTGGCTAAGTCCTCACTTAGTGTTCAGTTCTGTGACATGAAGCAAATGGCTTGTAATGATTCTTTCATATTGTTGGTTGCTTGACTATTATGGGAAAATGAATTTCTGGCTATAGGTTTGTATAATAACACTGACTTTTTATTCCACCCTTTCTTTGCATTCTTCAGAAATGAAGTGACCAGCAGGTAGAGTGATTGCATGAGTGTGCCCACTGTGTGCTTCATACAGTCCCATTGTAGGTTTGCATGTGACTACTTGGTTATAATCCCCGTGATTGTGTTAATCTCACAAGTTGTCTGAAGACTGTTAGTTTTTAGCAGTGATGTCCCTAAGGTCAGGAGGACATGGTCATTGTACAATATGTGCTTGCATGCTTCTGGAACATAAGTGGATCACACATTATGCTTATGTATGCATCATTGTAGGCTGAATGTGTACATATTCAGCTTCCTGAACCTGTATTCTGTGTGTGTGTGTGTGTGTGTGTGTGTGTGTGTGTGTGTGTGTGTGTGTGTGTGTTTGTAATTTTTTTTTTTTTTTTTTTACTTTAAATCTGTAAATATTTTGCACCGTTCCTAGATACAAGCACACTGCTTATGTAGCCGTGGACTTTTTTTACAGACAGGACTTTACTCCCTTGTACCTCCTCACTGGAGAGGATTGTCCTCACTGATGTCTGTTTCAGCTGTTGGCCTTCCCTACATGACTGACTAGTCACTGCCCAGAGGGAAGTGGGTTGGGAAGAAGATTCCTTTAACTGGCCTTTTGAACTTGTCACTGAAGCGGCATGGGTTTTTTTCCCATGCCACAGTGATTCAGAGTAAAACATACCTGGCTGCGATGAGAGGCAGTTTCTGATGCATGCAGCCTGAACCTTGGGCAGCAAGCATCAGCTGTTAAGTTCCCTTTAAGTCAACCATGCATTATATTTCCCAGTGTATGCCCAGTCTTCTTTCACTCAACTTCACTCCTTCCTTATAGTATGCGATCTGCATGCCTGGGACCATGCTTGTCAGCCATCCCTTCTCGGAGCATGTAGGGCAAAGTCATCTCTACATGCTCATTAAACTGCAGAGGAATATAGTTGGCAACATGACAAGCTCATTTAATCTCCTGTTCAATAGTATGAGACCTTTTGATCATAATCTTCTCCAACTAGTGTAACGTATAGAACAAATAGTTCACACGATACATTAGACTTGATAGATACAGCAGGTGAAATAAATATTGAATACCACCGATTTCCTAAGAAAATAGGTTTCTAAAGGTGCAATTGACATGAATTTTCTCACCAATGTCAACAGCCCATCGAATGCAACATAGGCAAAGAAATTAAACCATAGATGTCTATAAATTGTGTAGTAATAAGAACTGACACTGGGGAAAAATAAAGTATTGAACTTGCTTACTGAAATTATTAGTTTGTACAAAAGCCTTTGTTGGTGATGACAGCTTCATGACGCTTCCTGTATGGAGAAACTTGTTACATGCACTGCTCAGGTGTGATTTTTGGTCCATTTTTCCACACAAACGCGATTCAAATCCTGAAGCTTCTGTGGGCTTTTTTATGAACGCTAAGGCTATGTGCGCACGTTGCGTACTGGCGCTCCAGAAACAAAAGCCTATTCCATGCGCTCTGCATGTGGCCCCTCCCAGCCCTTCCCATAGACAGAGCTGGGACTTCATGCAGAGCGCACAAAAGAAGTGACATGTCAATTCTTAGAACGCGCGCTTCGGACAGCAGCCGAAGCGCTGCGCTCTAATATGCCACGTGCGCATGTCTCCTGCATAATCTCCATAGATTATGCAGGGGACGCAGGATGCATGCAGAGACGCTGCGGTGCAGATCGCAGCGTAACTGCATGCAATTACGCAACGTGCGCACATAGCCTAAGCTTTAGTTCCTTCCATAAATTTTCTATTTGATACAGGTCAGGTGATTGGCTGGATAATTCCAGCAGCTTTTATCTTCTTTCTCTGAAACCATTTGGGTGGTTCTTGGCTATGCGTTTGGGACCATTGTCTTGCTGGAATGTCCACCCTCTTCATTTTC
Source organism: Anomaloglossus baeobatrachus (assembly GCF_048569485.1). Lineage (NCBI taxonomy): Eukaryota > Metazoa > Chordata > Amphibia > Anura > Aromobatidae > Anomaloglossus > Anomaloglossus baeobatrachus. Next base: position 193,921,028 of record NC_134357.1, on the reverse strand, counting down.
ATCATCCTGGTAGATGGCATCTGATTTTTATCATTATGTATGTAAATTTGTCCTTTTCATCCTTCCATCAATTATGACGTTTGCCACTGCTCTATGCTGAAAAACAACCCAACACCATGATGTTCCCACCTCTAAACTTCAGTGTCTGTACTTGGTATGGCGTTTTCAGGGTGATATACGGGGCTTTTTTTTTTTTCTCCATGATCAAACTTTAATCCGCTTGAACATTCTTTGCATTAAGCGGTTGAGTCTTGCATGGAGAGCATGCATACAGGCCATGAAGGTTGATTTGCTTTACTTAATATTTATTTTTTTTTTTTTTTTGTATACAGGAACCAATCACCAGGCTTTTTGTGTATAACCTAAAGCCAGTGCTATACTGGTACTATCAGGCTGATTCTAGACATACCTGTAGTGGTCAGCTCAGATGTTTAGGTTTTGAAATCCAAAAAAGTAAAGTATTTAAATTGGCTCCTTCTTGAGTTGCAACGGAGCAGATAATATATTAATAGTTACCCCTCCCTCTGTTAGAATTAGCATAAGCATTATACAAACGACTCACTTTGTCTGTTGCAGGACCTGTGTGAGGGGATACCCATATTACCTGGTATCCAGCATTGGTGGATGAGGCCCCGCCCCTTCTGGTCACATGGGTATGACCTCACACAGGTCCTGCAACAAAGTGAATAGTTTGTATGCTTTTGCTAATTCTTACAGGGGGAGGAGACAACTATGAATATATTATCTGCTCATTGCAACTGCCATTCCACAAGCCGCTAATTTTATTAACTTTACTTTTTTGGATTTCAAAGCCTAAACATCCGAGCTGACCACTACAGGTATGTATAGAATCAGCCTGATATAGCACTGGATTTAGCTTGTATACGAAAATCCTGGTGATTGGTTCCCTATAAACCGTTGTAGCTAGTGAGTCGGTCCAAACCAAACCATCCCCCCCCCCCCCCCTTTTTGTAGGGGTGTGCACACAATCAATAGATGCTTCGTCCTAGACATAGTGTCAGTCCTCCTGTGGTGACATAAGTGGTGTACGCAGGAGGGAGAATGCAGTTGCCTGTGCCCACATTCAGTGTTCGTGGAGCTGCGGACTTTTGCAATGTTCTTCCCGCAGAGAACACTCCGCGTCGCATGTCCGTTCACGCTGCGAAGAAAAGCACAGTGGGCATGGAATTTCTAGAAATCCATCCACTGTGCTTCTACTGTACAATGCAGCGTTTTGCACTCGGTGAAAACACGCTGCATCCAAAATGCTGCTAATCCTGATTGTGTGCACTCTCTTTACCTCTCTACAGATGATCCTTTTGTTCTTGAACAACTCTAATTGTTTTCACTCCTGTCTAAAATCTTGCGGTGAGCACCTGGTCGTGATTGGTTTATGATGAAATGAAATTGTTGGTTTTCACTTCCAGATTATGGACCATTCAGTTGTTTTGAAATTCTTATGTAACCATTGCAATCTATATGCTTAATGATTGCAAAGGTCTTGAGACAGCTCACTGATTTTTACCCATCATGAGATGTCCTTGTGGTTCCTTCCCTAGCTCCCCCCCTATGACGCCTTTTTTTTTTTTTTTTTTTTTTTTTTTATACGCCATCAGATGAACTAGCTTATATTATTTTTCACCAAGTGGCAGAATTGTTTAATTACTGACAGATATCAGCTGGTGTCATGATTTTCATTGCTTTTTGCACCTTTCCATGTGTTTTTTCCTGTCATTAAACATCTAGATTTATGGACCTCTATAGTTTGATTTCTTCACCTGTGTAGATTGGATGGGTTGCTACCAACATCTGGCAAGAAATTAATTTAAACAGCACCTTTAGAAATGTTTACCGTATTTTTTGCTTTATAACCAGCACCTGGTAAGATGCACCTAGGGTTTAGAGGACAATTTAAAAAAAATATATATTTTGAGACAAATAATGCACTAAACATTTTAATAAAATTCTAAAAACATTATTTTAACAATATAGACTCAACAGCATTGTAAGTAACATGAACCATGTTTGTGAATAACATGAGGGGAAGCTTGTGGGATGATGGGGGACCTGCGGATGACGCACTGTTGTGGAGGACTGCCAGCCCCCTCATCCTTAGGAATACACCCACTTACTGTATACCATACATAGGTGTGTTCTGCAAGATGAGGGGGGTGGTTGTCACTTTTGCAACGCTTTGGCCATTGCATTACATTCCCTTCCTGGGGTGTTTATACTAAATGACTACAGTCCCCATCATCCTTCAGAATACACACCCATTGATTCAGTATATTCTGAAGGCTGATGATGGGGGTTGTTCCACTTCAGTGTATTTGCTCAGTTATTAACGATCCTTCTTTCAACTGACAATTTTGTCAGGGTCAGATCACTGATTGGTGGAGGCAGCTCTGCAGCAGTGTCCGGCCCTGCAGAGGAGGAGAATCACTCCTTTCTTACCTCTTTATTAAAATAGTCTCCACCTGCTGAGAACTAAAACGGAGCCCTCCACGATCTCTATCTGCGCTGCCTTCGACGCCATGGACTTTAGGAAAAAATGGCTGCGGAGGCAGCGCATGCGTGGATCGAGATCTCACTCTGTGCCACTTCCGCAGCCATTTTCCTGAAGTCCATCACGTCTGAGGCAGCGCAGGTACAGATAGAGGTCTCTGTTCTGAGATCCATGGCGCCTGCTTCTGCAGCCATTTGCCGGCAGATCCAAATACTTGGCCCAATAGCAAAATATGTATCATGAGCACATATGCTGCACGTGTATACAGAAGCACAGGTATACGTGTGTAATTAATACAAATATACATCTGCATTGTAGAGTACATGTGCAGTGTGGGGGAGTTTGTTCTGTAGTGCTGAGGATGAAGAGGTGAGGGGGTTTTCATACATATTGTGCACCTTACTTAATATTCCTCTTTACCATTGATCTGTAATACGTGGTAATAACTCTTGTCCTTGTTCCTTAATATTGATACAATATCGTAAATGCTTTGAAGGGAGCCTGTCACCTGACTAGTGCTGCACAAACCACAATCATGAATCCGGCCCTTTGTCACGATTGTGAGACTTGTCAGTCACCTCTTAATAGTATATAGATAATGGTAAACGTCACTTTTGCAGTGCTGACGCCAGTGTCTGATCAATACTGCCTGTAGTTTGGGCAGCGTGAATCTGGTGACAGGTTCCCTTTTAACTTGTATAACAAATCTTTTTGTTTTCTTTTATTAGATTTTTTTTTTTTTTTTCTTTTTTTTTTTTTTTCTCTTGCCCAATTAAGTCACTTGATCTAATTTAAAAAATTAAACTCATTTTCTTTTTATTTTCCTGTTACTTTCCCAGTGAGTTTGAGGCTAGTTTTCGCAGGTACTTCAATTGTGTTGTAAAGCATGCTTGCATGGAAAACATTGCATTTATAGGGCAGCTGCTGACCTTGTTTAATTTGCTTTTAAGGGTTGTTGTAGCTTATAAAGTTTATTGCCTATTCCGAGTACAGGTGGTAACTACTAGGTGAGACTGCTGCATCTCCACTGATCACCAGGACAGTGTTCCCATGTGCCTTGTTGAAAGAGTTGTGTTCACACGGGTGTGCTAACAATCTATAGTGTATGGGGCTGACAGATTGCCAACAGCAGTAATCTGCTAACCCAGTACCTTAGCGGGACATGGATGTCGTAATTTATTACAAAAGGGACCTCCTGGTTTCACCTGTCCTGTTAAAAATACCATGGGGAAGTTGGAATACCCTTTAAAGTATCTGCATGGTATTTCATGTGCGCTTGGAGAGCACAATTTTTTATTTTTTTTATTTGCTTTAGAAAGCGAAAATTCTCAATTTATAGTAAAATAAACTTGCCATATTAATGTTGGGAAAAGGTGGTGCTAGGTGCCTGCTTGTCGTGTCTGTCTTGGAACCGTTTATTTTTCTTAGAATATAAATCACCTATTCGGCTGCGTAAATGTGTTCTTCTGTCCATTCTTTATTCCTAAACTTAGATATGGACATAGCTTCATGAAACCTAATCTGTTCCTAGAGTTTTTGACTTTTTTTGTTTTTCTTTTTTGTTCCAATCTTTATTATAGGCAATTAAAGGGAATCTGTCACCAGGTTTTTATAATTTATCTGAGGTCAGCACAAGGTAGAGACAGACTCTGATTCCAGCACTCTATTACTTAGTTTACTGGGTGCAGCACTTAAGACACAATCAGAGTTCTTGGCTGTTACAGACCTCAGAAAGTTAAAGGGAACCTGTCACCTAGAATATGTGTTCTGACCTATCAGCAGATGCATGTGTACCCTAATTACACCTCCCTACCCATCCTTGTGTTGTAAAATTGTATAAAATGAAAGTAATAAACGTTTTATTACCTTCATATTTCGTATGTAAATAGCAGGGAATGTGGTCACAGAGGCGGCGCCTTGCCCTATGGATGTCTGCATATTTCCGTAGTATCACGCCCCTGTGGGCGTGATGCCATGGAGTGATGTCCCCGTTGCTCATTCTGTCCTGCGAGCTTTGCGGCAGGCTTCTCTTCCGGGTTCTCCTTGTCTGTTTCAGAGCCGGCGATTGAACACCCGGAAAAGAAGCCTGTTGTAATGCACACAGGATAGAATGAGCGACTGTGACGTCGCTCTACGGTATCACGCCCACAGGGGCGTGATACTACGGAAATATGCAAACGTCCATAGGGCAAGGCGCTGCCTCTGTGACCACATTCCCTGCTATTTACATACGAAATATGAAGGTAATAAAACGTTTATTACTTTCATATTATACAATTTTACAACACAAGGATGGGTAGGGAGGTGTAATTAGGGCACACATGCGTCTGCTGATAGGTCAGAACGCATATTCTAGCTGACAGGTTCCCTTTAACCCGACCCACACCACAGCTTTCTGGGTACATTGTATAGTGACTGTAAGCTGCTAGTCAATGCTGGGGGTGCTGTTGGACCAGAGCTCACATAGGCACCTGGCTTGTGCAGTGTTGCTCTCCTGCTGACAAAACTCATACTATGCAAACTGCCAAATAATTGACCTCTCTAAAATCAGTGTCTCAGCCCCTTCCTTGTACTTTTCTAAGATTACATGGCAAATATCTGCTGACCGATTCCCATTAAAGGGGTTGTCCATTCTCAGTAGCAGTGATTCTGTGACTGCCATATGGTGGCAGTGTGTGGTGTACTCTCTCTTCCACAATTCTCCTGTATTTCTCATGAGGTTTCCAGGCAAGTGACTGCATGTATAATACCTGCAAACTCATGGACACAGCCTATTTCAATAGAAGTGAATTGGGACAAGTGCATGGGTTAAACACATGTCTGCAAATATGGAGAGCTCCTAATGTCCCCACTTGACCGCCCACCTCATAAGGAATAAGGGGTCTTATGACAGTTCATTGCACACTTTCACAATCCAGTAGTCAGTGACTGCAGACTTTTTTCCAAGACTGAACCCCTTTTAATAAGAGTGCATGTGGCCTTGTAGCATGTTTGCATGCGGTTTTCCCTCAATCTCCTCTTCATGAAAGGTTTATTTTTAGTTTACAAAACTTGTTGATTTTGTGTGTATCTGTATGCGCACACCCTACACTAGGATCAGTGAGACATGGCTACACTTATTGATGTCCTAATTTTTCACCACGTTTCCCTTATACACCCTCTGTAGCTTAATTAGTTGAGGTGGTTATCTTCCCTTGGACAAATTTACCATATATAACTTTTGCGTTAAGTTTCATTAAAAATGTTGCACCATTTGGGTTGTGGTGCTGTCTATTGCTGAGAATCCATCAGGCAGCCCCACTATAACTAAAGGTTGTGTGTGATTATCGGTTTCTTATCTCGGCTGATATGTATGTATGTATGTATGTATGTATGTTATGTGTGTATATGTATTATATAATATTTCTCTAGATCTCATCAAAGTTGCAGCGGGAAAGAGCCTAAGGGCAAAACTGCATGCAAATGGTTTAATGAAACGCAATTGCAAAAAATTTTTAGCCCCAAATACTGACATTTTAAGTAAAAAAAAAAAAACAACAAAACAACCTGTCCCTAAAGCTGGACCACCAGTAGGAATGTTGCACTTGTTTACGATTGTCTCTAATGGTAATGCAGTGAATGTCTATAACCCTTTAAAATGTATGTTGATTGTAAAATTTTTTTTTTTGTTTCTCTTACAGAAGGATTAAAGGATCCAAAGATTGTCTGCATGAAGATTATGCTTCAGTCCTGGACTTTCTAATAAAATGTATAAAAATCGATGTCTTTTGTATGTTTTTATATACACAAAGTATACCTCTTGTTCACTTCTTCATGCCTACTCAACATCACGGCCACGGTGTAGTCACAGACTCCTACTGTTTAACCCCCTTGTCTGTAACTTTACTTCCACTTATTCAATGTGTGCAGTTACAGCTACACAAAGATCTGTCACTTGTCAAGACAGTGACATTGCTTTGATTGCTGCTGTCCAGGACTGCTCACAATCACTTTTGATTGGTCAATTGCAGCCATTTAGAAATGCTATCTGGCTTTGAGAATGATCTCTGAGAGATCTCAGTGCTGGTTATAGCAACAATCAGAAGAAAAATAGTTCTAAAGAAGCTCCACAGCACAGACTTGCAGGTCAGAGAATTTGTCAGCTGTGGAATTAAGTGGTCAGTGACGCTGTCTGTAAAGATCCTACCTGCCCGGTCCCATACATTGGAATCCAGCTGGTCAAGCACTGTTTGTGACAGATCTCCCTGACATCTGCCCGTTCATACTTCTCCCCCGCCCCCCAAAAGATAATTAGGAAGTGTCTATTGTCACCACCTGTGTCTTGTACAGTTAAACTATATTTTTTTTTTTTAATTTTTAAATAAAAAATGAAGATAATGTTAATTTTTAGAGGGTGGTGTGATTAGGACTTCAATTATATTATATTGATCTGTTACAGCCTGTGATCTGTACACTATGCTTCATCCCACCACTGCATCTAAAGGAGGACAAAATTGAATGTATTCTTCCATCTTTCTCTCAATTTAACAACTCCAATGAGTCCCCTCACCTATAGTTCAGAATACTAGCCAGTAATGAAAGGGTGTGGGGGACCTGCAGCCGAGTATACACCGGTCTTCATTTATATTATGAAGTAATCTCACCCCTCATTGATGGTCGGTGTATGAGTGGTTGTTCTTTAGTATTTTTATCATTTTGGGCTCCTGTATTCTACCATGCATTATCTAGTAAATGTTGCTGTTTTTAATTTAAGGCCTTGTGCACACGCTGCATTTTTTTTGGGTGCATGAATTTCCTACCCCAGCAAAGTCTGAGATTTCATTTTTTGCGGTCTGCACGTTGCAGTTTTTTTTCTGCATCTTTGTGGTGACCATAAAGATGAAGAATGTGAATTCTTAATGCATTTTTTTTTTGCCAGCGTTTTTGAGCCCTTCCAGACAATAGATTTGACTTTAAAAAAAAAATGCATTGGGCAAAAGCACAGTAAAAAAAAAAAATGCATGAATTTTTCTGGATGCACTTTTGCCAAAAACGCTGCATCTTTGTGGCCTAAGGGCAAGTATATAATCAACCTCCTAAAACACAAATTTTTCCCAGACTTGTACCCCTGAAAAAAAAAATATTTCTTCAGCGCTTTATTGGGAGACCCAGACGATTGGGGTATAGCTACTGCCTCCGGAGGCCACACAAAGCACTACACTAAAAAGTGCAAGGCCCCTCCCCTTCTGGCTATACCCCCCCGTGGTATCACGGGTTCTCCAGTTTTCAAGCTTTGTGCGAAGGAGGTCAGACATCCATGCATAGCTCCACAGATTTTAGTCAGCAGTAGCTGCTGACTATTTCGGATGGAAGAAAAGAGGGCCCATATAGGGCCCCCAGCATGCTCCCTTCTCACCCGTTGATGGTGTTGTAAGGTTGAGGTACCTATTGCTGGTACGGAGGCTGGAGCCCACATGCTGCTTTCCTTCCACATCCCCCTGGGGGGCTCTGAGGAAGTGGGATCCTGCCGGCCTCAAAGCTCTGACGCCGGGCTCCATCCACAGACCCATTTGAACCTGCTGGATACGGAGCTGGAGTACCGTTCAGGGACATGGCCCTGCACCATTACAGGTACTCTGTGTCCCCGTACACACAGGCACAGCACACTCCAGACTTGCTGGGTGTGCTAGTGCGCCGGGGACAGTAAAGGGTTACAGTCACTGCAGCTTTGCTGAGTGACTTTGTGTATTGGGAACTACCGCGCCGGACGCTCCGGGAGCGGCGGCGCGGATGGGACTTGTAGTTCGCCGGGGACTGGGCGCCGACCGCGCTTTTACGGCGGCGGCGCTTATAAATCCAGTCCCCGGCTTCTGCGGCCTAGTGCCGCTTCGTTCCCGCCCCCTCCCTGTCACTCAGGGAAGGGGACAGACGCTGAGCAATCAGCAGCGCCGAGGGCTGGAGCCTTATTTACATGCTCCAGCCCTCTCACTGCACACTGTCGGACGCCGGATTCCCGCTCTGACTTGGGGCACGCCCACGGCCCGCCCCTCCTCACACGAGCTGGGGAAGACGCTGGCAGCCATTACTGCAGCAGGACGGTGGCGACCATACACCCGCTTATAGGCGGGCGGTAAGCGGCACACATAGTGCTGACCCCAATATATACTGCAGTGTGTACATGTGTATTTTAACTGCATAGGTCGCTATATGCCCGCTTGGAGAGCGACACATCAGCAGCAGGAAAGCAGGTGTGCTAAGGCACAGGCTTTCTAGGCTGCTTGTATTGCACGTACTGAAGTGTTCATTTGTGTTTATGCTTGTATGCTATACACTGCACTGTACAGTCGCTAGTCTTAGCTATATTCTCCTGGAATGGCTAGACTACAGCAGCAGAAAACCAAGGGTGCTGGGGCACAGGTTTTTTTCTATGCTTCTTGTATTGCATGGGCTGCAGTGTGCATTTGTACTTGTGCTTGTATGCTATACATTGCACTGTATGGTCACTCTTCTGGGCTATATTCCCCTAGATGACTAGTCTACAGCAGCAGAAGAGCAGAGGTGCCAGGGCACAGGCTTCTATGCTGCTTGTATTGCTTGTGCTGCAGTGTTCATTTGTACTTTATGCTTGTATGCTATACATTGCACTGTACGGTCACCAATCTTGGCTATATACTTCTAGATGGCTAGTCGGCAGCGGCAAAAAAGCAACACAGATTTTCAGTGCTGTTTTTACTACATGGGATGCTGTTCATGACACCGTCCCATTGTGTGCATGCTCCCCTGTAGCACTTCGTCTGCCGGGGTCTCTAGCACTTCGTCTGCCGGGGTCTCTACTAGTCGTGGCCAAAGAAACCACCTGTCATCCCTGTCCAAGGACAGGGACGGAGTTGCAGTTTCGACAGATATATTGTCATAAGATAGAGACTTGCAGTCCAGACAGGCCATGGGCAATCTTCCTGACCAACCTCATTTGGAACGGGGGGGTCCCAGGAGGACTCTCTGTATGATAAGGCAGCTCTCCAGGACTTTGATCCTGACATCGCTATCAATCCGGATACACCGGATGGTAACGCCATACGGAATGATCCTATAGCGTCCATCAATGGAAGGTTGGATCTTTCTCCCTCAGCTCCCCCAGTGGAGGAGTCAGCTTCACAGCAGGAGAAGTCCCTTTTCAGTATCTCAAACGGATATTGAGTATTTTTCTGGCCACGCTGACTTCAGAGAAGCAGTCCAGAAACACCACACTTACCAGATAAGCGTCTTCTCCAAACGTTTTTAAGATACACGTTATCCCTTTTCCCCTGACGTGGTCAAGCGCTGGACCCAGGGTCCAAAGGTGGATTCTCCAATCTCCAGGCTTGCGTCTAGAGCCATAGTTGCACTGGAGATGGGGCTTCACTTAAAGATGCCATTCACAGACAGATGGACTCTGGTTGAAATCTGTCTAGGAGGCTATCGGCGTGTCGGTTGCTCCGGCAGTCACAGCCGTATAGGCAACCTAACCTTTTCAGCTGTTCTTGCGCAGCTGGCCTTGAGCACATGTACATCTGTACCGCAGAGGCGTCCGTAACTCCGCAATGTCTGCACTGCGACTTACCCTATTAATGCTGTCCTAAAAGTACAGTCGAGGTTTCGGTCCTTCCCAAGCTCGGGCAGGTCCCAATTGTCCTCGTGCAAAAGGGCTACAAAACCTCAGACGGGCTCAGATTCCGGCCGGGCTCAATCACGCCCAAGGAAGGCAGCCGGAGGAACCGCTACCAAGGCGGTCTCCTCATGACTCTCAGCTCTCTCTCTCTCTCCGCATCCGCGGTTGATGGCAGACTCCCCCGCCTTTGGCGACATTTAGCTGCCACAGGTCACAGACCGGTGGGTGACGGACATTGTGCTCACGTGCACAGGACAGTGTTCTGTTCTCGTCCTCCGACTCCATTCTTCAGAACGGCCCCACCTCCCCACCGAGCAGATGCCCTGCTGCAGGCGGTGGACGCTCTAAGAGCAGAAGGAGTGGTGATCCCTGTCCCCCCTCAGGAACGAGGGCGAGGGTTTGTACTCCAATCTCTTTGTGGCTCCAAAAAAGGACGGCTCCTTCCGTCCTGTTCTGGACCTAAAACTGCTCAATAAGCATGCGAACGCCAGGCGGTTCCGGATGGAATCCCTCCGATCCGTCATTACCTCAATGTCTCGAGGAGACTTCCTTGCCTCAACAGACATCAAAGATGCCTATCTCCACGTGCCAATTGCTACGGAGCACCAACGTTTTCTACGTTTTGTGATAGGAGACGACCATCTTCAGTTCGTAGCTCTGCCATTCGGTCTGGCGACAGCCCCACGGGTGTTCACCAAGGTCATGGCAGCAGTGGTAGCAGTCTTGCACTCTCAGGGACACCCGGTGATCCCTTACTTGGACGATCTACTCGTCAAAGCACCCTCCCTCGAGGCATGACAACGCAGCCTGAATGTTACGCTGGAGACTCTCCAGACTTTCGGGTGGATCATCAATTTGGCAAGGTCAAATCGGTCACCGACTCAATCACTAACGTATCTCGGCATGGAGTTCACACTCTATCAGCGATAGTGAAGCTTCCGCTGAACAAGCAGCGTTCACTGCAAACAGAGGTGCAGTCTCTCCTTCAAGGCCAGTCGCACCCCTTAAGGCGCCTCATGCACTTCCTAGGGAAGATGGTGGCAGCCATGGAGGCAGTTCCCTTTGCGCAGTTTCATTTGCGCCAACTGCAAGGGGACATTCTCCGCCAATGGGACGGGCAGTCAACCTCCCTGGACAGGAAAGTCTCCCTTTCCCAGACGGCCAAGGACTCTCTGCAATGGTGGCTTATTCCCACCTCATTGTCACAGTGAAGATCCTTCCTACCCCCATCCTGGGCAGTGGTCACGACAGATACGAGTGTCAGGGTGGGGAGCAGTTTGTCTCCGCCACAGGGCTCAGGGGACGTGGACTCAGCAGGAGTCCACCCTTCAGATCAATGTTCTGGAAATCGGGGCAGGGTATCTTACCCTACTAGCTTTCCAGCAGTGGCTAGAAAGAGAGCAGATCCGAATCCAGTCGGACAACTCCACAGCGGTGGCATACATCAACCACCAAGGAGGGACGCGCAGTCGGCAAGCCTTCCAGGAAGTCCGGCGAATCCTCATGTGGGTGGAGGACACAGCATCCACCATATCCGCAGTTCACATCCCGGGCGTAGAAAACTGGGAAGCAGACTTCCTCAGTCGCCAGGGTATGGACGCAGGGGAATGGTCCCTTCACCCGGACGTGTTTCAGGAAATCTGTCGCCGCTGGGGGGTGCCGGACGTCGACCTAATGGCGTCTCGGCACAACAACAAGGTCCCGGCATTTATGGCACGATCGCGCGATCACAGAGCTCTGGCGGCAGACGCCTTAGTGCAAGATTGGTCGCAGTTCCGGCTCACATATGTGTTTCCACCTCTGGCACTCTTGCCCAGAGTACTGCGCAAAAAATCAGATCCGATTGCAGCCGCGTCATACTCGTCGCCCCAGACTGGCCGAGGAGATCGTGGTACCCGGATCTGTGGCATCTCACGGTCGGCCGACCGTGGTCACTACCAGGCTGGCCAGACTTACTGTCCCAAGGGCCGTTTTTCCATCGGAATTCTGCGGCCCTGAACCTGACTGTGTGGCCATTGAGTCCTGGATCCTAGCGTCTTCAGGATTATCCCAAGGGGTCGTTGCCACCATGAAACAGGCTAGGAAGTCCACCTCTGCTAAGATCTACCACAGAACGTGGAAGATTTTATTAACTTGGTGCTCGGCGCAGGGAGTGTCTCCCTGGCCATTTGCATTGCCTACTTTTCTTTCCTTCCTGCAATCGGGGTTAGAAAAGGGCTTGTCGCTCGGCTTCCTTAAGGGGGAAGTCTCGGCACTATCCGTGTTTTTTTCAGAAGCGTCTAGCACGTCTTTCTAAGGTGCGCACGTTCCTACAGGGGGTCTGTCATATCGTACCCCCGTACAAGCGGCCGTTAGATCCATGGGATCTCAACAGGGTATTAGTTGCTCTCCAGAAGCCGCCTTTCGAGCCTCTGAAGGAAGTTTCCTTTCTCGCCTGTCACAGAAGGTGGCGTTTCTCGTTGCGATCACATCGCTTCGGCGAGTGTCTGAGCTGGCAGCTCTGTCATCCAAGGCTCCCTTCCTGGTGTTCCACCAGGACAAGGTAGTGCTGCGCCCCATTCCGGAGTTTCTCCCTAAGGTCGTATCCTCATTTCATCTTAATCAGGATATATCCTTGCCTTCCTTTTGTCCTCATCCGGTTCACCGGTATGAAAAGGACTTACGTTTGTTAGATCTGGTGAGAGCACTCAGACTCTACATTTCCCGCACGGCGCCCATGCGCCGTTCCGATGCACTTTTTGTCCTTGTCGCTGGTCCGCGCAAGGGGTTGCAGGCTTCTAAAGCCACCCTGGCTCGATGGATCAAAGAACCAATTCTAGAGGCCTACCGTTCTGCGGGGCTTCCGGTTCCTTCAGGGCTAAAAGCCCACTCAACCAGAGCCGTGGGTGCGTCCTGGGCATTACGACACCAGGCTTCGGCTCAACAAGTGTACCAGGCAGCTACCTGGTCCAGTCTGCACACTTTCACCAAGCATTATCAGGTGCATACCTATGCTTCGGCGGATGCCAGCTTAGGTAGAAGAGTCCTGCAGGCGGCAGTGACACCCCCGTAGGGGAGGGCTGTTTTGCAGCCCTAACATGAGGTATTTCTTTACCCACCCAGGGACAGCTTTTGGACGTCCCAATCGTCTGGGTCTCCCAATAGAGCGCTGAAGAAGGGAATTTTGTTACTTACCGTAAATTCCTTTTCTTCTAGCTCTTATTGGGAGACCCAGCACCCGCCCTGTTGTCCTTCGGGATGTTTTTGTTGTTTGCGGGTACACATGTTGTTCATGTTGAACGGTTTTTCAGTTCTCCGATGTTACTCGGAGTTAATTTGTTTAAACCAGTTATTGGCTTTCCTCCTTCTTGCTTTGGCACTAAAACTGGAGAACCCGTGATACCACGGGGGGGTATAGCCAGAAGGGGAGGGGCCTTGCACTTTTTAGTGTAGTGCTTTGTGTGGCCTCCGGAGGCAGTAGCTATACCCCAATCGTCTGGGTCTCCCAATAAGAGCTAGAAGAAAAGGAATTTACGGTAAGTAACAAAATTCCCTTCATCGGTCCCTCATACATTTTAACCCCTTCACGACCATGGACGGATCTTTCCGTCATGGATCGTGTCCCGGTAATCCCCGCCCCCTGCCGCGGGCAGGCGGCGTGGATCGGCACACATATCAGCTGTTTTCAACAGCTGACATGTGTGCCTACATGTTCCGAGTGGAATCGCATTCCACCCGGAACATTAACCCCTTAGATCTCGCTGCCAAAGTCTGGCAGCGAGATCTATATGCGCGCGGCCATCTTTTTTTCTTACCGCCGCCCCCTCCGGACGTCACGTGAGTGATCACGTGACGTTCGGTGGTTGCCATCGTAGCACAGGGTCATGTGATGACGCCTGGTGCTAAGAAGTTTCACTTTCATTCTTCCTCGGCACGGAGCAGAGGAAGAAAGAAAGTGACTATTTCTGCTGATTACAGCGGTATAGCTGTGATCAGCAGATAGCGATCAGCAATCGGATTGCTGATCGCTATAGCCCCCTAGGGGGACTAGTAAAATAAAATAAAAAAAGTAAAAAAAAAGTTTTAAAAAATTAAAAAAAAACAAAAAACCTAAAAGTTCAAATCACCCCCCTTTCCCCCCATTGAAAATTAAAGGGTTAAAAAATAAATAAATATACACATTTGGTATCGCCGCGTTCAGAAATGCCCGATCTATCAAAATATAAAATCAATTAATCTGATTGGAATTTTTTTGCCACTACGCCGTTTACCAAACGCCAAAATTACGTTTTTTGGTCGCCGCAATTTTTACGCAAAATGCAATAACAGGCGATCAAAACGTAGCATCTGCGCAAAAATGCTACCATTAGAAACATCAGCTCGAGACGCAAAAAATAAGCCGTCACTGAGCCATAGATCCCAAAAAATAAGAACGCTATGTGTTTTGGAAAATGGCGCAAAACGTGCGCCACTTTTATTGGACAAACTTGTGAATTTTTTTTAACCCCTTAGATACAAGTAAACCTATACATGTTTGGTGTCTACAAACTCGCACCGACCTCAGGTATCATACCCACACATCAGTTTTACCATATAGTGAACACCGTGAATAAAACATCCCAAAAACTATTGTGCCATCACACTTTTTTTGCAATTTTTCCACACTTGGAATTTTTTTGCTGCTTTCCAGTACACCATATGGTAAAACTTATGGTTTCATTTAAAAGTACAACTTGTCCCGCAAAAAACAAGCCCTCATATGGCAAGATTGACGGAAAAATAAAAAAGTTACGGCTCTCGGAAGAAGGGGAGCAAAAAACAAAAACGCAAAAACGGAAAGTGCCCCGGGGCTGAAGGGGTTAAAGGGAGGCTCCATTTTTGTCAATACCTTACAAATAGTGCGCTGTATGGGATCAAAATGTACAAGTGATACCAGTGTAATAGTTACACACTTAGTTTTCTGTTGGAAAACATTAAACAATTTTGGCACCAATACCAAGGAATGATGGACTCAATTATTGGAGCCCTCACCTCTTACTTGGACAGGAATCTCACCTGTAGTTGGGACTTTTAAGGCAGGGACACTTAAAGTAATTATCTTTCACTACTGATCCACCATGCCTTGTATAACAATGTCTGAGAGGTGCATGCGCTCTTAGGGTATGTGCGCACGTTGCTTTTTACCTGCTTTTTACCTGCTTTTTTGCTGCTTTTTCTTCTGCGCTGTTTAATGCCAAAATGGATGTGTTCTTCTATTCAAGTAAAGTCTATGGGAATTTGGGTTTCTTGTTCACACTATGTTGTTCAAAATGCTGCCTTTTTGTGGCAGAACTTTGGTCAAAAACTCAGCTTTTCAAAGAAGCAACATGTCAATTGTTTTTGCCATTTGGGTTTTGCACTGCAAAGCTGAGTTTTTGACCAAAGTTCTGCCACAAAAAGGCAGCATTTTGAACAACATAGTGTGAACAAGAAACCCAAATTCCCATAGACTTTGCTTGAATAGAAGAACACATCCATTTTGGCATTAAACAGCGCAGACGAAAAAGCAGCAAAAAAGCAGGTAAAAAGCAGGTAAAAAGCAACGTGCGCACATACCCTTAAATTGGATTTTGGGGGCACAGGGTTGGGGAGCAAATAAAGGAATAGAGTAGATCCTGAGACAGTAAGGGGTCAACAAGTATTTATGGGGCGCTGGGAAGTGGGAGGTGAGTAGGAGTAAAGTGCTAATAGTATTAACCCCTTCACGACCGGCCTATTCGCTTTCAGGTGTTTTTTTTTTTCGCCATTCTTTTTCTCAGACGTAACTTTTTTATTTTTCAGTCAATATGGTCATGTGAGGGCTCATTTTTTGCGGAACGAGCTGTACTTTTAAATGAAACCATCAGTTTTACCATATAGTGTACTGGAAAACGGCAAAATTCCAAATGCAGAAAAATGTCAAAAAAAGTGTGATAGCACTATGGTTTTTGAGATTTTATTCACTGTTCTCTATATGGTAAAACTGATGTGTGGGTGTGATGCCTCAGGTCAGTGCGAGTTTGTAGACACCAAACAGGTATAGGTTTTACTTTTATATAAGGGGTTAAAAAAAAAATCGGAAGTTTGTCCGAAAAAAGTGGCGCACGTTTTACGCCATATTCCGTGACCCGTAGCGTTCTCATTTTTCGGGATCTATGGCTCAGTGACGGCTTATTTTTTGCGTCTCGAGCTGACGTTTTTAACAGTACCATTTTTGCGCAGATGCTACTTTTTGATCGCCTCTTATTGCATTTTGCGCAAAAGTTGTGGCGACAAAAAAAAAAGTAGTTTTGGCGTCTGGAATTTTTTTGCCGCTACGCCGTATACTGATCAGATTAATTGATTTTATATTTTGATTGGGCGTTTCTGAACGCGGCGATACCAAATGTGTGTATTTTATTTTTCTTCGGCGCTCCATTGGGAGACCCAGACGATTGGGTGTATAGCTACTGCCTCCGGAGGCCACACAAAGCATTACACTAAAAAGTGTAAGGCCCCTCCCCTTCTGGCTATACACCCCCAGTGGGATCACTGGCTCACCAGTTTTCTGCTTTGTGCGAAGGAGGTCAGACATCCACGCATAGCTCCACTGTTTAGTCAGCAGTAGCTGCTGACTATATCGGATGGAAGAAAAGAGGGCCCATATAGGGCCCCCAGCATGCTCCCTTCTCACCCCGCTTGTGGTTTGTAAGGTTGAGGTACCTATTGCTGGTACGGAGGCTGGAGCCCACATGCTGTTTTCCTTCCCCATCCCCCTGAGGGGCTCTGAGGAAGTGGGATCTTACCGGCCCCAAAGCCCTGAGGCCGGGCTCCATCCACAGACCCATTGAACCTGCTGGATACGGAGCTGGGTACCGTTCAGGGACATGGCCCTGCACCATTCAGGTACTCTGTGTCCCCGTACACACAGGCACAGCACACTCCAGACTTGCTGGGTGTGCTAGTGCGCCGGGGACAGTAAAGGGTTACAGTCACTGCAGCCTAGCTGAATGACTTTATGTATTGGGAACTACCGCGCCGGACGCTCCGGGAGTGGCGGCGCGGCTGGGACTTGTAGTGCGCCGGGGACTTAGCACCGACCGCGCTTTTACGGCGGCGGCGCTTCTAAATCCAGTCCCCGGCTTTTGCGGCCTAGCTCCGCTTCGTTCCCGCCCCCACCCTGTCAATCAGGGTAGGGGAGAGACGCTGTACAATCAGCAGCGCCGAGGGCTGGAGCCTTATTTACATGCTCCAGCCCTCTCACTGGACACTGTGGGACGCCGGTTTCCCGCTCTGACTTGGGGCACGCCCACGGCCCGCCCCTACTCACACGAGCTGGAGAAGGACGCCGGCAGCCATTCCTGCAGTCCGAGCTGAGAGAACGGACTCTGGGCAACCAGGCACAGGACTAGGGCGACCACACACCCGCTTATAGGCGGCACCTGAAGTGCTGACCCCACTAAATACCGCAGTTGTCCATTTGTATTTTATGCTTACACTGCATAGGTCGCTATTTTTGGCTATATGCCCTCTTAGATGGCGACACATCAGCAGCAGGAAAGCAGGGGTGCTAAGGCACAGGCTTTCTATGCTGCTTGTATTGCATGTACTGAAGTGTTCATGTGTATTTATGCTTGTATGCTATACACTGCACTGTACGGTCGCTAGTCTTGGCTATTTTCGCCTAGAATGACTAGACTACAGCAGCAGAAAAGCAAGGGTGCTGAGGCACAGGTTTTTTCTATGCTGCTTGTATTGCAGGGGTTGCAGTGTTCATTTGTACTTATGCTTGTATGCTATACATTGCACTGTATGGTCGCTATTCTGGGCTATATTCCCCTAGATGGCTAGTCTACAGCAGCAGAAAAGCAGGGGTGCCAAGGCACAGGCTTTCTATGCTGCTTGTATTGCATGTGCTGCAGTGTTCATTTGTACTTTATGCTTGTATGCTATACATTGCACTGTACGGTCGCCATTCTTGGCTCTATATCCTAGATGGCTAGTCGGCAGCAGCATATAAGCAACACAGGCTTTCGATGCTGTTTTTACTGCATGTGATACTGTTCCACGGCACTGAACCCCATTGTGTGCAATGCTCCCCTGTAGCACTTGGTCAGCCGGGGTCTCTACTAGACGTGGCCAAAGGAACCACCTGTCAACCCTGTCCAAGGACAGGGACGGAGTTGCAATGGGATAGAGACTTGCAGTCCGGACAGGCCATGGGCAATCTGGATCAGTGCTCCCTGGCCACCCTCATTTGGAATAAAATCGGTGCTCCGGGGGGGGTCCCAGGAGGCTCTCTGTATGATGAGGCAGACGTAGCTCATCAGGACTTTGATCCTGACACCGCTCTCAATCCGGATACACCGGATGGTGACGCCATAAGGAATGATCCTATAGCGTCCATCAATGGAATGTTGGATCTTTCTCCCTCAGCTCCCCCAGCGGAGGAGTCAGCTTCACAGCAGGAGAAGTCCCATTTCAGTAGCTCAAACGTATATTGAGTATTTTTCTGGCCACGCTGACTTCAGAGAAGCAGTCCAGGAACACCACGCTTACCAGATAAGCGTTTTCTCCAAACGTATTAAGGATACACGTTATCCCTTTTCCCCTGACGTGGTCAAGCGCTGGACCCAGGGTCCAAAGGTGGATTCTCCAATCTCCAGGCTTGCGGCTAGAGCCATAGTTGCAGTGGAGATGGGACTTCACTTAAAGATGCCATTGACTGACAGATGGACTCTGGTTGAAATCTGTCTATGAGGCTATCGGCGTGTCGGTTGCTCCGGCATTCACAGCCGTATGGGCACCCTAAGCTTTCAGCTGTTCTTGCGCAGCTGGTCTTGAGCATATGTACATCTGTGCCGCAGGGGCGTCCGTAACCTCGCAATGTCTGCATTGCGACTTACCCTATTAATGCTGTCCTGGAAGGACAGTCGAGGTTTCGGTCCTTCCCAAGCTCTGGCAGGTCCCAATTGTCCTCGTCCAAAAGGGCTGAAAAGCTGAAAAGCCTCAGAGGGGCTCAGCTTCCGGCCGGGCTCAATCACGCCCAAGGAAGGCAGCCGGAGGAACCGCTACCAAGGCGGTCTCCTCATGACTCTCAGCTCTCTCATCTCTCCGCATCCGCGGTTGATGGCAGACTCGCTCGCCTTTGGCGACATTTAGCTGCCACAGGTCACAGACCGGTGGGTGAGGGACATTGTGCCCACGTGCACAGGACAGAGTTCTGTTCTCGTCCTCCGACTCGATTCTTCAGACCGTCCCCACCTCCCCACCGAGCCGATGCTCTTCTGCAGGCAGAAGGAGTGGTAATCCCTGTTCCTCTTCAGGAACAAGACACGGTTTTCCTCCAATCTGGTTGTGGTGCCAAAAAAGGATGGCTCTTTCCGTTCCGTTCTGGACCTAAAACTGCTCAACAAGCACGTGGAGGCCAGGCGGTTCCGGATGAAACCCTCCGCTCCGTCATTGCCTCAATGTCTCAAGGAAATTTCCTAGCATCAATAGACATCAAAGATGCTTATCTCCACGTGCCGATTGCTACAGAGCACCAATGTTTTCTACGTTTCGTGATAGGAGACGACCATCTTCAGTTCGTAGCTCTGCCATTCGGTCTGGCGACAGCCCCACGGGTGTTCACCAAGGTCATGGCGGCAGTGGTAGCAGTTTTGCACTCACAGGGACACTCTGTGATCCCTTACTTGGACGATCTACTTGGCAAGGCACCCTCTCAAGAGGCATGCCAACTCAGCCTGAATGTTGCGCTGGAGACTCTCCAGACGTTCGGGTGGATCATCAACTTCTCAAAGTCAAACCTGTCACCGACCCAATCACTAACGTATCTTGGCATGGAGTTTCATACCCTCTCAGCGCTAGTGAAGCTTCCGCTGGACAAGCAGCGGTCACTACAGACTGGGGTGCAGACTCTCCTTCAAGGTCAGTCGCACTCCTTAAGACGCCTCATGCACTTCCTCGGGAAGATGGTGGCGGCAATGGAGGCGGTTCCGTTTACGCAGTTTCATCTGCGTCCACTTCAATGGGACATTCTCCGCCTATGGGACGGGAAGTCAACATCCCTGAACAGGAAAGTATCCCTTTCACAGACGGCCAAGGACTCTCTGCAATGGTGGCTTCTTCCCACCTCATTATCACAGGGAAGATCCTTCCTACCACCGTCTTGGGCGGTGGTCACGACAGACGCGAGTCTGTCAGGGTGGGGAGCAGTTTTTCTCCACCACAGGGCTCAGGGTACGTGGACTCAGCAGGAGTCCACCCTTCAGATCCATGTTCTGGAAATCAGAGCAGTGTATCTTGCCCTACTAGCCTTCCAGCAGTGGCTGGAAGGAAAGCAGATCCGAATTCAGTCGGACAACTCCACAGCGGTGGCATACATCAATCACCAAGGAGGGACACGCAGTCGGCAAGCCTTCCAGGAAGTCCGGCGGATTCTGACGTGGGTGGAAACCACGGCCTCCACCATATCCGCAGTTCACATCCCCGGCGTAGAAAACTGGGAAGCAGACTTCCTCAGTCGCCAGGGCATGGACGCAGGGGAATGGTCCCTTCACCCGGACGTGTTTCAGGAAATCTGTCGCCGCTGGGGAAGGCCGGACGTCGACCTAATGGCGTCCAGGCACAACAACAAGGTCCCAACCTTCATAACACGGTCTCGCGATCACAGAGCTCTGGCGGCAGACGCCTTAGTGCAAGATTGGTCGCAGTTCCGGCTCCCTTATGTGTTTCCACCTCTGGCACTCTTGCCCAGAGTGCTACGCAAGATCAGATCCGACTGCAGCCGCGTCATACTCGTCGCCCCAGACTGGCCAAGGAGGGCGTGGTATCCGGATCTGTGGCATCTCACGGTCGGCCAACCGTGGGCACTACCAGACCGACCAGACTTACTGTCCCAAGGGCCGTTTTTCCATCGGAATTCTGCGGCCCTGAACCTGACTGTGTGGCCATTGAGTCCTGGATCCTAGGGTCTTCAGGATTATCCCAAGGGGTCGTTGCCACCATGAGACAGGCTAGGTAGCCCACGTCCGCTAAGATCTACCACAGAACGTGGAGGATATTCTTATCCTGGTGCTCTGCTCAGGGAGTGTCTCCCTGGCCATTTGCATTGCCTACCTTTCTTTCTTTCCTGTAATCTGGGTTAGAAAAAGGTTTGTCGCGCGGCTCCCTTAAAGGGCAAGTCTCGGCGCTATCCGTCTTTTTTCAGAAGCGTCTAGCACGACTTCCTAAGGTGCGCACGTTCCTGCAGGGGGTTTGTCATATTGTACCCCCGTACAAGCGGCCGTTAGATCCATGGGATCTGAACAGGGTACTAGTTGCCCTCCAGAAGCCGCCCTTCGAGCCTCTGAGGGAGGTTTCACTTTCTCGACTATCACAGAAAGTGGCTTTTCTGGTAGCGATCACATCTCTTCGGAGAGTGTCTGAGCTAGCAGCGCTGTCATCCAAGGCTCCTTTCCTGGTCTTCCACCAGGACAAGGTAGTGCTGCGCCCCATTCAGGAGTTTCTCCCGAAGGTGGTATCCTCTTTTCATCTTTAATCAGGATATCTCTTTGCCTTCTTTTTGTCCTCATGCAGTTCATCGGTATGTGAAGGATTTACATTTGTTAGATCTGGTGAGAGCACTCAGAATCTACATTTCCCGCACGGCGCCCCTGCGCCGCTCCGATGCACTCTTTGTCCTTGTCGCTGGTAAGCGCAAAGGGTCGCAGGCTTCCAAAGCCACCCTGGCTCGATGGATCAAAGAACCAATTCTTGAAGCCTACCGTTCTGCTGGGCTTCCGGTTCCATCAGGGCTGAAGGCCCATTCAACCAGAGCCGTGGGTGCGTCCTGGGCATTACGACACCAGGCTACGGCTCAACAGGTGTGCCAGGCAGCTACCTGGTCGAGTCTGCACACTTTCACCAAACATTATCAGGTGCATACCTATGCTTCGGCGGACGCCAGCCTAGGTAGAAGAGTCCTGCAGGCGGCAGTTGCCTCCCCGTAGGGGAGGGCTGTCTTCGCAGCTCTAACATAAGGTATTTCTTTACCCACCCAGGGACAGCTTTTGGACGTCCCAATCGTCTGGGTCTCCCAATGGAGCGCCGAAGAAGAAGGGAATTTTGTTACTTACCGTAAATTCCTTTTCTTCTAGCTCCTATTGGGAGACCCAGCACCCGCCCTGTTGTCCTTCGGGATTTTTGGGTTTTTTCGGGTACACATGTTGTTCATGTTGAACGGTTTTTCAGTTCTCCGATGTTACTCGGAGTGAATTTGTTTAAACCAGTTATTGGCTTTCCTCCTTCTTGCTTTTGCACTAAAACTGGTGAGCCAGTGATCCCACTGGGGGAGTATAGCCAGAAGGGGAGGGGCCTTACACTTTTTAGTGTAATGCTTTGTGTGGCCTCCGGAGGCAGTAGCTATACACCCAATCGTCTGGGTCTCCCAATAGGAGCTAGAAGAAAAGGAATTTACGGTAAGTAACAAAATTCCCTTCTTTTAACACTTTAATTTTCAATGGGGCGAATGGGGGGTGATTTGAACTTTTAGGTTATTTTTGTTTAATTTTTTAAAACTTTATTTATTTATTTTTTTTTTATTTTCTAGTCCCCCTAGGGGGCTATTGCGATCAGCAGTCCGATCGCCCTGCACTATATGCTGATCACAGCTGTAAACAGCAGATACGCTCACTGTCTTATTCACTGTGCAGTGGCCACAGCGAAAGTGAAAGCAAGTCGTGTGTAGTACAGGAGTTATCACATGACCCTGTGCTACCATGACAACTATCGGAAGTCACGTGATCGCGATAAGTAAAAGTTTACCGCGATCGCGCTTATAATGGCGCTGACACATATTGACAGCGCCATATAAGGGGTTAAACGGCACGAGCAGATAACGATTCTGCTCGTGCCTAGCAGGCACACATCTCAGCTGTCAAAATCAGCTGAGATGTGTGCCGATCGCAGCAGACTGGGCAATAACGTTATGACCGCTAGGATGTAATTTTACTGCCCGCGGTCGTTAAGGGGTTAAATGACTGCTGGCAAGTGCAAGAAGTCTTGCAAACAAAATGAATGTATTGTAGACTTTTAGTCCAGATTCCCAGATTATGATGTGGTGGGCATTACGGAAACTTGGCTGGATGAATGAGA
The DNA here is from genome assembly GCF_048569485.1 of Anomaloglossus baeobatrachus. Taxonomy (NCBI): domain Eukaryota; kingdom Metazoa; phylum Chordata; class Amphibia; order Anura; family Aromobatidae; genus Anomaloglossus; species Anomaloglossus baeobatrachus. Next base: position 193,897,782 of record NC_134357.1, on the reverse strand, counting down.
GTCATTACTAGGGGACAACCGTAGAGGGTTATACTACATTCAGGAAGGACAAAAAAGTGTGTTTTTTGTGAAATCTAACCTAAGATCTATGCTTAATGATGACATGGGGGGGAAGGGCTGCAGCAATGTAGAGTCAGTATGGGCAAATGTACATGGCGAGGGCAATAATTTAATGGAAAGCTGCAAATTGGAGTTTGCTATAAGCCTCCTAACATACCTGAGCAGGTAGAGGATGAAATGCTGGAAGAAATTAAAAAGGCATCTAATAATAATAATAATGGGGTCCTTTTTTTATTATGACGGATTTCAACTATCTAGACATCCAATGGGACACAGAATCTTTGGGTTGTGCTAAAAGCTGCAAGTTCTTATCGACAGTTACCTCTCTTGGATGGTAGATGAACCAACCACGGGAAGTGATTTGGTTCTGGCAAATAGACCAGCTACCATTTCAGATTTACAGGTCAAGCATTTGGGATGCAGCGACCATAATATGGTAAGTTTCAATGTAACATTCAATAGAACAATTCAAAGGGGAAATTCAAAAACCTCGAACTTTGGGAAAGCGGATTTTATCACATTAAAGGGAACCTGTCAGCAGAAATTTCGACTAAAACCTAACAGATTCCCCCTCTGCAGCTCCTGGGCTGCATTCTAGAAAGGTCCCTGTTATTATAGTGCCCCCTTTCTGACCCAAAAAAAGAGTTTATATCGAGGTACCTTTTTTGCTGCTGATTCTCTAAATGTGTCACGGGGGCGGGCTGCCTGATGGCCGTTATTCTGCCCCCTGGTCCTGTATGCCGCCCCCATCGCAGCTTTCTATACTTCTGGACGCCGCCCACTGCTCCAGCCATCCCCGCGCATGCCCAGTGCTCATCTCTCGTGGATGAGCACTGTGCCCAGTGTCACCGGTGGTGACGTGCGCGCAGGGTTTAGATTATGGGCGGTGCTGTGATGTTAATTACCAAGCAACCGCCCATAATCGCGGGACCGCGCATTCCCCCTCGGCCTGCTTTCTGCGCAAGCGCGCTGCAGCTGAACTCACGTCACCTCCTTCCCATCTTGCCCTGAGGCAGGAAATAGATGGGAGAAGCGCGGAGCAGTGACTACACCGATCAGGAGGAGTTCAGCTGCAGCGCGCTTGCGCAGAAAGAAGCAGGCCGAGGGGGAATGCGAAGTCCAGGACCTCCAAGGTGGTGTTTTCAGAAATACTACCGGTGCTACGAGCGTCACTAGAAAGACAGCAGTAGCTTAGGGAGATAAGTACGTGGCTTAGAAATTGGTGCAGGAAGAAAGGGTTCGGCTATAGGCTCTACGGTAGGGACGGGCTGCACCTCAATGGGGAAGGTGCAGCTGTGCTGGGGGAGAAAATGGTTAGACGGATGGAGGAGCTCTTAGACTAGGATCTGGGGGGAGGGAGGGTAGTGGAGCAAAAAAAGGGGATAGAGCAGATAGAGACAGTAGGGGTCAATGAAGGATTAGGGGGGGAGGGGACATGCAAGGAACGTAGGGAGGCTAGGAGTAATAAAGGTGTTAATAGTATTAAATGTCTACTGGCAAATGCAAGAAGTCTTGCAAACAAAATTAATAAATTGGAGACTTTTATGTCAACCATGGATTATGATGTGGTGGAAATTACGGAAACCTGGCTGGATGAAAGCCATGACTGGGTGACAAACATACAGGGTTATAGTACATTTAGGAGGGACAGGAAAGACAAAAAAGGTGGTGGGGTGTGTATATTTATCAAATCTAACCTAAAACCTGGGTTGAATGATGACATTGGGGGTGAACTGCAACAATGTAGAGTCAGTATGGGTAAATGTATATAGATATAGAAGTGTGGTACTCCTTATGCGCTGGTGCTTGGATTAGGGTTCCACCCCTTATCAAAAATATCAAAAAAATGCAGCACTCAAAGCATGAAATGAAATTATCTTTTATTTGTATTTTGTCAAAAACGCAATTTTGTGGCAATGACATTTCGGTCTTCTGACCTTCATCATATAACACTATAACAGAAAAAAAACTTTTAGATAAAGACATATGTAATGACATAGTACAATCATGGTATCAAAGAAAGGCAGAGTAATCTCATCAATTTGGCAATAATGCATTAACCATGAAAATGACAAAAAAATGTCAAAAAACATAGAAAAAAGAGAAAATCAAAGTAAATAATCTGTCAGTTGAGCCACTTCACTAGCAGATGCAATAATCCTAAGAATAAGGGGAAAGGAGATATAGTATATAAATACATAGTAAGAAAAAACACAGAAAAAAAGGGAATCAAATAATGTGCCATGCTGATTCACTAAGAGATTACTTAGAAAAAAGCAGAATGAGAAAAAAAAGGAGAAAATAATAAGCTAGTCTCAATGGTATGGTCATATAACAGGAACAGAGACAATGCTGTATAGTAACACGCACCAAAAAGGCTCAAATACAACTTGTGGAAATCCTGGAAGAAAGGAAAAAGGTGCCCGTCCGGGTCTGCGATGTGTGTGATCTGACAGCCCAATACCCAGATTTAAATAGACCGCTTAATTAACACATGGCTCGAAGCGGAACGTCACTTTTGGTCCGCAAGTCGGAAGTGAGGATCCTGGTTGGCAATATGTAAAGCCGGCTGGTTGGCAAACGCGCACATGCGCAGATTGCCTAAACCGCTATATCTCACTAAAGAGCAAATCCAATCAGCTGGACAAACGGAACAATCTTGAATGTCAAAGAAACATGGGCTGGATAACACAAACACAAACCCTAAGGTATGCTATGAAAAGGAGAACCAGAGCAACAAACAAAATCTCCTAATTATGTAGTTACTATAATATAGAAATAAGGACATCACTGTCCGTTGCAACCACGGAAAGTGATGTCAGCTTGTTTAAATGAATATACATGTAACAAATGTTGAAAAATAATATTGTCTGTAGTACAGAAAAATATATAGAGATATGGAAAAATAAGTATCCCAGGAAAAATAAAGTAAGTAAAAAAATAAATTACAGAAAGAGGATTCAGGGAAGGTGTATATAATTAAAGTCAAGAAATAATTATTTTAATGGTATAGATGAAAGCTATTATCAAATTATGAACTACAATATAGGGTAGGAAAAGGAGGGGAAGGTGGAAAAAAAAGGGGGGGGGGAGAGGGGAAGAAAGGGAAAGGGAAAAAAATCAGAAAGGGAGAGAAAAAAACAAAAAACTTTTTATAAAAAAAAAGGGGGGGGGGAAGGGGTTAAAGAGAAATACCTAAATAGACCGGCCATCGTCAAGTCAGTGATCAACTCTTCTGTGACGGGAAATAAGAAATTTTAAATATACAAAAGCTATAAGAAACTAGAGGTATCGAAATCATGATTAAGGCCCCCTGGGCTCCAAAGTTTGGAGGATAAAAATCCAATACGCTTCCCTTTGTTTTAGGGTTTTTACTCTATCTCCTCCTCTTCTATGTGGTAAGACCTGTTCCAAAACTTGGAATCTTAATTGACTAACACTATGTCCCTGTTTGTGAAAATGAAATGGAAGTGGTAACGTCAATCTTTCACACCTAATGGTGGATTTATGTTGTGATATATGTTCTTTAACAGACTTGAGTTGTCTCACCTACATATAGTAGGCCACAGGGGCACTTAATAATGTACACCACAAAAGATGTTTCACAAGTAAAGAAGCCTCTAATGGGGTAGCCCCGACCGCTGTAGGGATGCAAGACCTTATCACCTTTTAACACATTGCTACATTGAGGACAACTTAGACATGGAAATGTACCTCGTCTCTGAGTAAGTGGGTTTGAATGGGTCCAGTCGAACTGGTGCCCAGATCAGCCCTCACTAATTTATTACTGAGGTTAGACGGACGTCTAAAGCAAGGAAAAAGAGGTGATTTAAATTCTTCTACCTCTGGATACCCTTTGCGTAAGATATTCCAATGGCTTCTAATAAACTTGTGGATTTTGTAGGAAAAGGGGTGATACGTATGTACAAAAGCTAGACATTTGTCTTTAGTCCTGTCGTTTGAAGATTCAGTATTGGTACTAGCACTGTTCAAAACCTCATTCGGATAACCCCTGGCCAGAAACTTGGTTCTAATTTCCTGTAATCTGGTATTTTTGGTCTCCTGCTGATTAACTATCCTGTGTACCCTAAGAAACTGGGACTTAGGTATAGAATTTCTCATGGCTTTGGGATGACAACTGTCATATGAAAATAAGTTATTCCTGTCAGTGGACTTTGTATACAGATCAGTTTGCAAATGCCCATCATCCAATTTCGTAATTGTGACATCCAAAAAATTGATATGATGTAAATCATGATGTATGACAAATTGGAGTTCAGGCCAAATGCTGTTGATATGATTATGAAACTCCATAATGGAGTCCAACGGGCCACCCCATATGCAAAAAACGTCATCAATAAATCTCTTCCAACAAATACAATGTGCTTGAAATCCCTCCTGTGAATAAATGAATCTATCGTCAAAATGAGACATATACGTATTTGCATATGGGGGCGCCACGTTGGACCCCATTGCGGTCTCCTGTCTTTGTATGTAAAAAGTGTCCTGAAACAAAAAGAAATTCTCAGTGAGTACGATCTGTAACAAATCCAGACAGCAATCACGTGTATCACTCGAGAAATTATGCTGTAACAACAACTCATGTACTGCTGACATGCCCTTCTGATGTACAATAGGCGTGAATAGACTTGTCACATCCCAAGTCACAAGAAAAGCATTAGACGGAATGGTACCCAAATCTCTGATCACTTCTAAAAAATGGCCCGTATCCAGAAGGAAAGAAGAAACATGTTTAGTTAGAGGAGTAATAATCTTCTCAAGTAGGATAGCCAAAGGTGAGAGGATAGAATCTGTGCCAGCCACTATCGGTCTACGGGATTTACCAGTGTCTTATGGATTTTGGGGAGAACATAAAAAACAGGAATAATAGGATTCTGTTTCTGTAAGAAGTCAAATGTTTTCTGATCAATAACTCCCTTTTGTAGATAATGGCTGGAAACGGATCTAATCCTCTCCCGTATCCTATTGGTTGGATTACATGACAATATCTCATAAATATTACTGTCCCCCAACTGTCTCCATATTTTTTGTAAATACATTGATCTGTCCATAACAACTAGAGCTCCGCCTTTATCCGCTTGTTTTATGATAATTTCCTTGTCCTCCATAAGAGATGTCAAAGCTACTTTATCATTATTGGAAAAGTTGGAAGGACAGTGAAATGATTTATTAGACAAATCTTTGCAAAATGAGGCAATGTCATTTTCTAGTAAACCTATGAATGTCTCTACTGGAGGGTTATTTTTGGGAGGCATGAACGTACTCTTGGTTTTAAGGCCCAATTCTTTGATATTGATAGGAGCGATAGGACTAGGCTGTATCGATGGTCTCAAACCTGTTACAGGTGTTGAAGAAAAATGTGCCTTAAAACGTAGATTTCGATAAAATCTTAGTAAGTCCATTTGTAACTGAAAGGTATTAAATTTATAAGAAGGACAAAATGATAACCCTTTTCTTTTTTTTTTTTTTTTTTTTTTTAAAACATATTTTATTTGATGTCAGCAAGCACATATCATCAACAAGAGAACATGTTGTTACATTCCATAAAATGTCTCCGGATTGTACAAAGCTTCTGTTACATCATTTTCTTTTTCATTGTCACAACAATTTCAACTCCATAGAATTATCTTAACAATAATTATCTTTAACTTAACAACCTGACATATTTGTTCAATTCAGTTGGTCCTTTGGATGCTCCCTACCTTCAGTGTCCCTAGTGTCCCTGCAATGTCTTCTACACAATACCAAGCCGTGTGTTCAAATGCTTTAATTAACTGGGTGATTTCCGTTTGTGTGAAGCTTTGCTCAATAAATGTTCTCCACTTTTTGAAGAATCTCTTAGTGGACTTCTCCTTATGTTTCTCCGAATCCAGTTTGTCGTACATCATTATTGTTTTTAGGGTATCAACTATTTCTGTATTTCTCGGAGTCTATCTTATCAGCCAATTCCTAAGTAGGCATTTCTTAACTACAAGCAATACTACATGTATTACACCTGGAATGTGAGCACTTGCTCTGTTAGTTTCCGTAGGGGCTTCTATACAGGGAAACAAACAGGCCTGAGGGGTGACGGGTATAACTACTTTCCAAATCCTCAATATGTACGCCACCACTTCCTCCCATACCCCCCTAACTCGTGGGCATTCCCATATGCAGTGAAACAGTTTTGCTTTATGGAGTCCACATTTAGGGCAATGGTCCAAGAAATGCACTGGTGAGCTGCTATGTGGTATATTAAAGGCGTAAATTGCGTTGTGTACTAGCTTAAATTGCATCTCCCTCCACTGTTCGTTTATCATTACTTTCTTAACAGATTCCAACCCCCTTAGAATTTTATCATAGATGTCTGGATCGCCTAGAGCAGTCTCCCAGGTTTTAAATATTTGCTCTTTCCAGGGGCCCTGTACTTGATCTCTCAATCGTTGGTATATGATCGAAAGGGATTCATGTCCTGCTCCCTGACCAATCAATACATCAATACTCCCCTTCTTTTCAGCCTTCCCAACCTCTTTTACCACTGATGTGTAATGTCTTGTTATTTGTAAATATTGTAGGTAATGGTGATTTTCCATGTTAAATTTTTCCGATGCCTCCGCCCAGCTCAGAACTCTCCCCTCCTCTGTTTTCAGTAAATCACCCAACCTCCGTATCCCCCTCTGCTTCCATCCTTGAAATAATTTTGTGACCTTTGAATAAAATTTGGATCCTCCCACAGCGGGGTAAATTTTGAAAGACAATAAGGGAGTCTATACAGTTTTCTCAGTGCTCTCCAGGCCCCCACCGTGTCCTTTATTAAACAGCTCTGTTTCACGTACGTTGGTATTTTATCTAGCTTCATATGTAATACCGCTACCAAGTTAAAAGGGCTTGTTAGCTCCTTCTCCAGCTGAACGTTAGAAAAGAAGGTTGTCCCATTGATCCAGTCTTTTATATGTCTGGCAAGCGCCGCTAAGTTGTACAATCTAATCATGGGCATTTGTACCCCTCCATCTTTTTTCTGTAGACACAGCTTTGAGTAGGCTATTTTTTGTCTCTTTCCCTGCCATAAAAATTTTACATACGCTTTTTGCAACTTGTTGATATCGGTGTGTTTCAGCAGTAAGGGAATAATTTGTAGAGGATAGAGCAAACGGGAGAAGCTGATCATCTTTATCAGATGTGCTCTGCCAAACAGGGACAGGGAAAGATTTTTCCACCTGTCTAGCTCTTTAGTTATGTTTTCAATTAGGTGTGGATAGTTAAGTCTATATAATGAGATTGAGTCTCTGCCTATTTTAATTCCTAAATAAGTAATGTAGTGGGGGGCTATGGCTACTTCTATTCCCTCACCTTGCCTATTTCCCAGGGGTGTCAAATATAGAATCTGACTTTTACTGATATTTATCCTGTAGCCTGAAAAGGAGCCAAAGTACGCCAGTTTGTCTATTACGTTCTTCAGATGTTTGTCTGGGTCTGACATATATAAAAGCATATCATCTGCAAAGCAGGTTAGTTTTATCTCACTATTCCCCACCTTGATTCCTGAGAAATCATGTGATTTTATTAAGTATTGGGCTAGTGGTTCAAGGGCCAAGTCAAACAGAAGAGGGAACAGGGGGCACCGCTGCCTAGTCCCCTTCTGTAGCTGAAAAGATTTTGACAGAAAGCCCATTGTGGAAATTCTAGCTTCAGGCGTAGCGTAAAGTGCCAACATATAGTTCCAAAAAGTACCCATTATACCAAATTTATCTAATACTAGCCCTAACCAATCCCAATTTATATTATCAAAGGCCTTTTCTGCGTCTAAGGCCAACAACGCAGGGTTCCCCTTTATCAGGCCCGGTCTTTTTGTTCCATCTAGTACCGCCAACACTGTGCGAATGTTGAATACTGCTGACCTATTTTTAACGAACCCCACTTGATGTGGTCCTACTATCGATGGGAGGACCAATGTTAGCCGGTCCGCCAGGATTTTAGAGATTATTTTAATGTCTTGATTTATCAGCGATATGGGCCTGTATGATGAAGGGTCCGAGGGGTCTTTTCCTTGTTTGTGTATTACCTTTATATACGCCATATGGCCTAACTGTAGTAGAATTTTATTTTGGAGAGTGTAGTTAAAAACTTTTACTAAAGTGGGCATAACATCTTCCTGTAGTATTTTATAAAATTCCCCTGTCATTCCGTCGGGGCCTGGGGCCTTGTTATTTTTAAGGTTTTTCACAACTGTTCTCACTGCCTCCTCTTTTATTGGGGCATTTAACATTTCCCTGTCCGATTCCGCAATTGTGAGTAATGACAGATTGTTTAGGAAGTTGCCTCCTTCTGTATTGGCTGTACCTCGCACAGATAGACGGCACTGCGGGTATTTACCTAGCCTGTAGCCGCATGGAAGACGACTTGCCCTGCACCCTAGGCCACTGTTGTCGCTTTGAAAAAATTACAAGCTTATTAGAACGCCCAAGAGAAAATACTTTTGGATTGGATATGAAACTTTTGAATTCCCCTGATGAACCCCTAAGTGAACCTAAATAGGGGGGAAACGCGTCGGGATATGTCATTGGATGGTCCCAGCAGATAAATCATCCCTTCTGGGGTTCTTTATTTTATTTTCTCTCTTCAGACTTTGTGAATATAGATATTTAGTAACATTGTATATGACTGTGCAGACCTATTTGCATGTGCAGTTCTCTTTGGCTGTCATATTTATGGCAATCCAAGTAAAACAAATATACCTGACCTGTGATAACTGGCACTAACTATCTCCTTTTGGTGGTGGGTGCCTCCTTGGCAACTGTTAGGTTGCAGGGAGAGATTAGGGGGAGACGACGAGGAGCGGGGGGTACCCAAAACTTCATGATGCACCTCCGCTGGTAGGTAGGCAATAAGGGAGGGAAAGATAACCCCCTACTCCCTATGTATAGGACGACTACCTCTAAACTACAACTATCTAGTTGGCTTACCTATAGCTAAGAGACTACCATCACTCACCCCCTCAGTCGTCTCTACCCTCCACACTCACCTTACGTGACTGATCTATAAAATTCAGATACTAGAAGCGATTTAGCTTTTATACATAATGATTTTAATACTAATATTATTAAAATAATTATTTTAGGAGTGTTTTTTTCTTTTGTTTTTTTCTGTCATAATACTCCTATCTACTTAAATTGGTTATAAATCATTGCATCGGGGCCTGGGGCCTTGTTATTTTTAAGGTTTTTCACAACTATTCTCACTTCCTCCTCTTTTATTGGGGCATTTAACATTTCCCTGTCCGATTCCGCAATTGTGAGTAATGACAGATTGTTTAGGATGTTGCCTCCTTCTGTGTCATTTGCTGGCCCTTGTTCATACAGTTTTTTGTAGAATTCTCCAAATATGTCATTGATTTTCTTCGGGTCATTGTGACTAGCCCCAGATGGGTCCCTCAAATGACTTATAGATGTTAAAGGAGTTATTCCCTTTGCCATTCGTGCCAGAAGCGAACCTGCCTTGTTCCCGAATCTAAAATAATGTGATGCAATTCTCTGGCCCCTCATCCTCTCTGCCCTGTCCACACACAAGTCAAATTCTGCTTTCTCTTTTACCCACTTGTTCCTATTACCAATAGATGGATTATTAATGTAGTTTGTGTATGCTTCTCTGGTCCTTCTGTTGGCTTCAGTGTATGCTTTAGTTGTTTTGTTTCGCAATGCTTTCACATATTCCATTATTCTTCCCCTTAGAACTGCCTTAGCTGCGTCTCAGTATAAATGGGAATTTTCCTCATGCTCCTTATTATTCCATGTATATTCCTGCCACCACATTTTCACCAGTTTTTGGAAGTTCTCGTCCTGGGCTAAGTGTGAAGGGAATCTCCACAGTATGTCTGTTCCCTTGGGGTAGGTCTCTTCTAAGTCTAGGAGTAATGGGGCGTGATCTGATATCACCAGATCTTGTATGTCGATCCTCCTCATTTTGTTGAGTAGACCCTGTGTTAGTAGAAAATAGTCTATTCTAGACCATGTGTTCTGTATGTGGGAGAAATGAGTGTACTGTCGGTCTGCCGGGTGTGAGTTTCGCCAAGCATCTATTACGCTAGTATGTTCTGTGAATGGATTCAGCACCCTGTCATGTGTCCTGGCTATCATGCGTTTGTGTCCTGTGCCCGACCTATCTTCTTTGACGTTCATTACCGTATTAAGACCCCCTCCTATTATTATGTTCCTCTCAGGGTCCTCCAAAACCTGCCTCTCGAACTCCTGGAGGAAAATCTTATTACTCTCATTTGGTGCATATACATTATAGATTTTGAGTCGTCCACATGGGGTATCAAGCAAAGCTTTTTGTATTCTTCCATCTCCATCATTTTCCTGTGTTATTACCTTACAATTTGCCTGCTTATGGAGTAGTATTAACACACCTGCTTTATTATTTTGGGCTGAGGATCCCATCACTTCTCCCACCCACATTTTGCACATTCTGGTGAAATCCTGATTTTTCAAATGGGTCTCCTGAAGTAGTGCAATGTCTACTTTAAGCTTCTTTAAGTGCCTCAATATCATTCGTCTTTTGTGTGGCGACTGCAGGCCTTTAACGTTCCATGACACAATTCGCATCCTTATATATTACTTGAAATCTTACTTCTTATCCTATCTTAACTAAAACCTTCTTTAAAACCTGTCCACCACGTCTCTCTCTGGTGGTGCAAAAAAACCCCCAAAAAAACAGTCAATTAAACCAACAAAATAACACCGCTATCCTATATCCTTTGTAGGAAAACACAGTTGGGACTTCATTTTTTGATCCCTCTTAAAACTCCTCAAAATATTTTCGCTTTCTTGAGCTTCCACACTTCACTTAAAGGCATGCTAAACATAGCTTCAGAAATATATACAAGTATCCCCAAGCCCTGAGGACCGAAAGTAGGTTGAACCTCGACCCAGTATAGAGAGGCTCATTCCCAGGAGAGATTAAGGAAAAGAAAAGAAAGAAAAAGGAAACAAAAGGAAGAAAGGAGGGAAGAATGGAGGAGGGGTCCAGAGGATGGTTATGGGAAGGAGAAGGGTCGTAAATGGGGGGAGGTGTGAATGGGATGGGGGAGTTGATTGGGACCGATGGGGTGGGAGGTAGTTTGTGGGTAGGAGAAAGTGTGTAGTCGGGGGGCAGGAGAGGGTTTGTCTGTGGGTGGCAAAGGGAGTGTGGGAGGGGGTGGAAAGTAGTTTGTGGGTGGGAGAGTGTAGTTGGAGGGAGTGGGAGGGGAGTGTGGTTATGGGAGTATAGGGGGGCAGTTATGTGTTGGAGGGGGGTGTGTTTGGGTGATGGGATAATAAAGGGGTTGGGCAAGACAGGGAAAGAAGAAGGAAAGAGGAAGAAAAAAAAAGGGGAAAAGCGGGGGTATGAAGAGGGACTGGGGTTGTCTGGGTTATGGTAGAGTTAACGCTTTCAGGCCCACATCATGAACTCCAGACCCCCATACAAATCCCCCTCCCCCATCGCTCCTTTAGAAACAGCATCAATACTTCACATTAATCATCAGCAATTTTGCCCCTGTATGGGCTATTTTATGTCCTCACCCCCTCTGGGGAGTAGCATCCCCACTCTTCGCCAGGGGTGATGATTTTGCAAAAGTCTTGTCCACATAACGTCTTGCCTGATCAGCGGCCGTGAATGTCTCTGTACCTCCTCCTGGGGCAAAGATTTAAAGGACGGCCGGGAATTGCAAAGCAAATTTTATCTTTTTTCTGAAAAGCTCTGTGCAGACATCGCTGAAGGCTCTTCTTTTCTTTGTGACCTCCGCCGAATAGTCACCGAATATCAGAATCTTATGTCCCCTTACCACCGTGGGGGATGTCTTCTTCCGAAATGCTTGTAAGATGTTAGTTTTATCCACAAAGTTCAAATATCTGACAATCACTGGCCTGGGTCTTGGAGGTGTGTTTGCACTTGAGTGCTGGGCTGGAGGTCCCACTCTGTGTGCCCTTTCAGCCTTGAGTGTATCAGCAATCCTCAGAGCGTGAGGTATGTCCTCCATGCATATCCCCATTAGCTGGTGAGGGGTGATAGTTTCTGGGAGCCTAATGATTCTTAAGTTGTTTCGTCTGGAGCGATTCTCTAGATCGTCAATTTTATCTGCAAGCTGCTGGTTCAGCCTGGTGACTCTTTGCAGCTCGGCCTGCACCTCTCCCAACTCTTCCTCCACAGTGCTGATCCTGTTCTCCACTGTAACCAGTCTTTCTGATTGCTGTGAGATGGCTTCCTGCATTTGCTTCAGGGCATCAGACTCTGTCTGCTCCAGCATTTCCTGAAGCTTGGGGGTTAACATCTTTACCACCTCATCTGCTAGGCACTTGTAAGAAATGCTGAGACCTGTGGCGCTTATCTCCTGCTCACCCCCTCCCTCCTGCTGGGTAAGCTGATTACCAGGTTTATTGCTTTTCCTGGGCTTGGTCACCTCCTCAGCAATTTTAGTATGGCTATTCCTCTGGGTTAGGGGGCTCTGTCCTGCAGTCCCGTTCTTGTGTACATACCTCTCCATTATGTCTGAGGGGCATGCACACTATCTTATCTCCTCTTTCTGACCTCTTATCAGCTGGTTTGTGTGCTGGAACTGCAGGGGTCTTGATAAAGAAGCAGGAGCTCTCTTCACAAGCTGCCTTCCATGTGAGCACAGGACCTGGAAGTTCATGATAAACCTTTCTGAAGAAGATTAATTTGATCTGGTAACAAATTCCTAGAAGAAATGTTAACTACAATAGTGTCCGTCGTACCTGGGATCTGGTTACTATCGTGGATCTTGTTGAGTCGGTGACACTGTCCCCCCCGCCTTGGTTTCCTCTTTGGCCTCTGCGATTTCTTTGACCTAAAAAAAGAGGTTTTGGTCGTCTAGTATAGGAAAATTCCGATTCCGAAGCCGAATTATCACTAGAGGAATATTGAAACCGTCTCTGAAACACTTGGGAGGATGTGTCACGCCACCGATAGACTCGGTTATTTTTATAGTCCTCAGTATCCCTTAAGAATTTTTCTCTTTTGATTTTCTGACTCTCAATTCTATGGGTTTGTAAATCCCATGTGATTTGATCCTTTATTTTCTCCAGATCTTCAGCTGAAGAGGTAGAACTCAATTGTTGTTCGATCACATTAATCTCTTCCCGTTTAGAGAGAATAGCTTGAGTTATTAAATCAAAAGAACACTTATTGAGGATCTGTTCAAACCGATTACAAAAATCTTGATTATCACTGAAGATGGTCGGTCTTAAGGTGGTGTCACACACAGCGACGACGACAACGACGTCGCTGCTACGTCACCATTTTCTGTGACGTTGCAGCGACGTCCCGTCACTGTCGCTGTGTGTGTCATCCAGCAACGAGCTGGCCCCTGCTGTGAGGTCGTTGCTCGTTGCTGAATGTCCTGCTTCAATTTTTCATCGTCGCTCTCCCGCTGTGAAGCACACATCGCTGTGTGTCACAGCGAGAGAGCGACGAAATGTAGCGAGCAGGGAGCAGGAGCCGGCGTCTGGCAGCTGCGGAAAGCTGTAACCACTGTAAACATCGGGTGACCAAGGGAAGACCTTTCCCTGGTTACCCTATATTTACCTTCGTTACCAGCCTCCGCCACTCTTGCTGCTAGTGCCGGCTCCTGCTCTGTGCACATGAAGCTGCAGTACGCATCGGGTAATTAATAGTGATGAGCGAGTACTAAAAAGCTCGGGTGCTCGAAGCTCGGGCCGAGCCTCCCAAGATACTCGTGTACTCGGCCCGAGCACCGAGCCCAATGTTATCCTATGGGAGACCCGAGTATTTTTGTGAAATGACCCCCCGGCAGCATGTAGAAACCCTAAAAATGTCACAAAAGTCTCAGAAGAGTGCTCAAATGACATGGCATCAGCATGGGGAAGACCCCTTGAAGCATTTATCACTCAAAAGTCACAGATGTGAACAATTTTGTCCGAGTTTTACGCCATTTTTACGGACTCACCAGAAAACCTTCCAAAATGACACCAAAATGAATTTTCATGGCGGAAATGTTAAGGGCACATACCCAATAGTGAGATAGAGCTGGTGTATGTTACTTTTGGAGATTAATACATGAAAGATTTTACATGAAAACCTTGTGTGGCACTCCGATGTCCAAAACGCACGTTTTGTGCTTTTTACTAGCGATGTCGGTCATTTTTTTTTTTTATTCTATCTCCCTCAGTCCGTCGGTCTGTCTCTCTCTGTCTTGTCTGTCCCCCTCTCACAGTCTGTCGGTCAGTTCCCCCCCCTCTCTCTTACTTACCGTTCCCCGATCACTGCCGCGGCGCTCCACAGCTGTTCAAACTCCGGTGGCTTTTCCTCTTTTGAAAAAGCCGGCCGCTCATTAAACAATCTCCTATTCCCTGCTTTCCTGCTTTTCGGCGCCTATGACTGGTTGCAGTGAGACACGCTCCCACGCTGAGTGACAGCTGTCTCACTGCAACCAATCACAGCAGCCGGTGTGTGTATACTGTGCAGTGAAATAAATAATTAAATAATTAAAAAAAACGGCGTGCGGTCCCCCCAATTTTAATACCAGCCAGATAAAGCCATACAGCTGAAGGCTGGTATTCTCAGGATGGGGAGCTCCACGTTATGGGGAGCCCCCCACCCTAACAATATCAGTCAGCAGCCGCCCAGAATTGCCGCATACATTATATGCGACAGTTCTGGGGCTGTACCCGGCTCTTCCCGATTTGCCCTGGTGCTTTGGCAAATCGGGGTAATAAGGAGTTAATGGCAGCCCATAGCTGCCACTAAATCCTAGATTAATCATGTCAGGCGTCTATGAGACACCCTCCATGATTAATCTGTAAATTACAGTAAATAAACACACACACCCGAAAAATCCTTTATTAGAAATAAAAAACACACACATATACCCTGGTTCACCACTTTAATCAGCCCCAAAAAGCCCTCCATGTCCGCCGGAATCCAGGATGCTCCAGCGTCGCATCCTGCGCTGCTGCATAGAGGTGACCGGAGCTGCAGAAGACACCGCCGCTCCGGTCACTTCCACGCAGCAAATGACGTGAGTAGCGCGATCAGCTGAGCTGTCACTGAGGTTACGCGGCGTCACTGGATCCAGTGACAGCGGGTAACCTCAGTGACAGCTCAGCTGATCGCACGGCTGTCTTCATTAGCTGCGTGGAGGTGACCGGAGCGGCGGTGTTTTCTGCAGCTCCTGTCACTTCCATGCAGCAGAGCTGGACGCGACGCCGGAGTCCGTGGAGTACGCCGGACATGGAGGGTTTGTCGGGGTTAATAAATTGGTAATGAGGGACTTTGTTAGTGTTTTTTATTTCTAATAAAGGATTTTTCGGGTGTGTGTGTTTTTTAACTGTAATTTACAGATTAATCATGGAAGGAATCTCGGGGAGACGCCTGACATGATTAATCTAGGATTTAGTGGCAGCTATGGGCTGCCATTAACTCCTTATTACCCCGATTTGCCAACGCACTAGGGTAAATCGGGAAGAGCCGGGTACAGCCCCAGAACTGTCGCATATAATGTATGCGGCAATTCTGGGCAGCTGCTGACTGATATTGTTAGGGTGGGGGGCTCCCCATAACGTGGAGCTCCCCATCCTGAGAATACCAGCCTTCAGCTGTATGGCTTTATCTGGCTGGTATTAAAATTGGGGGGACCGCACGCCGTTTTTTTTTAATTATTTATTTATTTATTTTACTGCACAGTATAGACCCGCCCACCGGCTGCTGTGATTGGGTGCAGTGTGACACCTGTCACTCAGCGTGGGGGCGTGTCTCACTGCAACCAATCATAGGCGCCTGTGGGCGTGGAAAGCAGGGAATATGAGATGGCTGTGTACAGAGCACAGCGCGCTGGCCGGTATAAAGGCTCGGTCACGCTGTGCAGGCCGGCCAATCACTGCAATTCCACAACTAACAGGGCTGTGGCATTGCAGTGGTCTGCCAGCCAATCCCTGCATGAGGGCTGGCTCTCAAAAGAGCGCCAACATGCAGGGATGAAGACCACGAGTAAAGCACGAGTATTGCAAAATTACTCGGTACCCGCCGAGTAGCCCGAGTACAGTGATACTCGTGCGAGTACCGAGTAGTAACAAGCATACTCGCTCATCACTAGTAATTAACCCTATGTGTACTGTAGCTAGGAGAGCAAGGAGCCAGCGCTAAGCAGTGTGCGCGGCTCCCTGCTCTCTGCACTGTGACATGTAGCTGCAGTACACATCGGGTTAATTAACCCGATGTGTACTGTAGCTAGGAGAGCAAGGAGCCAGCGCTAAGCAGTGTGCGCGGCTCCCTGCTCTCTGCACATGTAGCGACGTTATGATCGCTGCTGCGTCGCTGTGTTTGACAGCTAAGCAGCGATCATAACAGCGACTTACAAGGTCGCTGTTACGTCACAGAAAATGGTGACGTAACAGCGATGTCGTTGTCGCTGTCGCTATGTGTGAACCCAGCTTTACACCAACCAGGTAATCCTCTTGGTATTCTTTGAACACGAACATATTCAGCAATAGTGGCACAGTGCAATTCCAAATTTTGCAATTTTCTAGATTCTTTTTGATAATCCTGGGTTCGAAGCTCTTGAGCCGGAATATGCAAAAAATCACTCTGTAGTGTGATGTGGCTCACAATATCTGCCGTTTTATCAGCAGTATAGGAAAAAGCTTCACTTGCCATATTTATAGAAAAAATTAAGGGTGCTCACACTAAAGGTATAACTATGTAGATAAGGAAGTGTGGCATTCCTTATGCGCTGGTGCTTGGATAGGGTCCCACCCCTTAACAAAAATATCAAAAAATCCAGCACTCAAAGCATGAAATGAAATTATTTTTTATTTTTATTTGTATTTTGTCAAAAACGCAATTTTGTGTCAATTTTTATCAATGACGTTCAGACATCAGATAACACTATAACAGAAAAAATACAGAAAAAAATCTTTTAGATAGACAAAGACATATGTAATGACATAATACAATCATGGTATCAAAGAAAGGCAGAATAATCTCATCAATTTGGCAATAATGCATTAACCATGAAAATGACATAAAAAAATGTCAAAAACATAGAAAAAAGAGAAAATCAAAGTAAATAATCTGTCAGTTGAGCCACTTCACTAGCAGATGCAATAATCCTCCTAAGAATAAGGGGAAAGGAGAAAGAGTATATAAATACATAGTAAGAAAAAACACAGAAAAAAAGGGAATCAAATAATGTGCCATGCTGATTCACTAAGAGATTACTTAGAAAAAAGTAGAATGAGAAAAAAAAAGGAGAAAATAATAAGCTAGTCTCAATGGTATGGTCATATAACAGGAACAGATACAATGCTGTATAGTAACACTCACCAAAAAGGCTCAAATACAACTTGTGGAAATCCTGGAAGAAAGGAAAAAGCTGCCCGTCCGGGTCTGCGATGTGTGTGATCTGACAGCCCAATACCCAGATTTAAATAGACCGCTTAATTAACACATGGCTCGAAGCAGAACGTCACTTCCGGTCCGCAAGTCGGAAGTGACGATCCTGGTTGGCAATATGTAAAGCCGACTGGTTGGCAAACGCGCACATGCGCAGTTTGCCTAAACCGCTATATCTCACTAAAGAGCACATCCAATCAGCTGGACAAACGGAACAATCTTGAATGTCAAAGAAACATGGGCTGGATAACACATAAACACAAACCCTAAGGTATGCTATGAAAAGGAGAACCAGAGCAACAAACAAAATCTCCTAATTATGTAGTTACTATAATATAGAAATAAGGACATCACAGCACATTTTTCTTCAACACCTGTAACAGGTTTGAGACCGTCGATACAGCCTAGTCCTATCGCTCCTATCAATATCAAAGAATTGGGCCTTAAAACCAAGAGTACGTTCATGCCTCCCAAAAATAACCCTCCAGTAGAGACATTCATAGGTTTACTAGAAAATGACATTGCCTCATTTTGCAAAGATTTGTCTAATAAATCATTTCACTGTCCTTCCAACTTTTCCAATAATGATAAAGTTGCATTGACATCTCTTATGGAGGACACGGAAATTATCATAAAACAAGCGGATAAAGGCTGAGCTCTGGTTGTTATGGACAGATCAATGTATTTAAGAAATACGGAGACAGTTGGGGGACAGTAATGTTTATGAAATATTGTCATGTAATCCAACCAATAGGATACGGGAGAGGATTAGATCCGTTTCCAGCCATTATCTACAAAAGGGAGTTATTGATCAGAAAACATCTGACTTCTTACAGAAACATAATCCTATTATTCCTCTTTTTTATAGTCTCCCCAAAATCCATAAGACACTGGTAAATCCCCCGGGTAGACCGATAGTGGCTGGCACAGATTCTATCCTCTCACCTTTGGCTATCCTACTTGAGAAGATTATTACTCCTCTAACTAAACATGTTTCTTCTTTCCTTCTGGATACGGGCCATTTTTTTAGAAGTGATCAGAGATTTGGGTACCATTCCGTCTAATGCTTTTCTTGTGACTTGGGATGTGACAATTCTATACACGTCTATTGTACATCAGAAGGGCATGTCAGCAGTATATGAGTTGTTGTTACAGCATAATTTCTCGAGCGATACACGTGATTGCTGTCTGGATTTGTTACAGATCGTACTCACTGAGAATTTCTTTTTGTTTCAGGACACTTTTTACATACAAAGACAGGGGACCGCAATGGGGTCCAACGTGGCGCCCCCATATGCAAAAACGTATATGTCTCATTTTGACGATAGATTCATTTATTCACATGAGGGATTTCAAGCACATTGTATTTGTTGGAAGAGATTTATCGATGACGTTTTTTGCATATGAGGTGGCCCGTTGGACTCCATTATGGAGTTTCATAATCATATCAACAGCATTTGGCCTGAAATCCAATTTGTCATACATCATGATTTACATCATATCAATTTTTTGGCTACAGCTACACAAGATGACAGCGTCTGTGTAGCTAAGGTCAGGGATTTCCTCGCTGCGTTTCCCCATTAGGAGGGATAGAAAGGCAGGCTTCCTTTTCTCTAGCCAGAGACCCACAACCCTGCCACTGTACCCTCCTGCCCTTTGCACACTCAAACTCATTGTTGCTAAGCCATTATACTAGCAAACACTGAGTGAACTTAGTGGCATCATAAAAGTGGCTGTTGGACTTCTGTATTGTCCCACTAGTGCAAAGATATTTGCAGCACGTCTGCCTGCATTGCACACTCAAA
Organism: Anomaloglossus baeobatrachus; assembly: GCF_048569485.1. Classification (NCBI taxonomy): domain Eukaryota; kingdom Metazoa; phylum Chordata; class Amphibia; order Anura; family Aromobatidae; genus Anomaloglossus; species Anomaloglossus baeobatrachus. The sequence goes on along the minus strand of NC_134357.1, from coordinate 193,878,511 downwards.
CTCATTGTTACTAAGCCATTATACTAGCAAACAATGAGTGAACTTAGTGGCATCATAAAAGTGGCTGTTGGACTTCTGTATTGTCCCACTAGTGCAAAGATATTTGCAGCACGTCTACCTGCATTGCACACTCAAACTCATTGTTACTAAGCCATTATACTAGCAAACACTGAGTGAACTTAGTGGCATCGTAAAAGTGGCTGTTGGACTTCTGTATTGTCCCACTAGTGCAAAGATATTTGCAGCACGTCTGCCTGCATTGCACACTCAAACTCATTGTTACTAAGCCATTATACTAGCAAACACTGAGTGAACTTAGTGGCATCATAAAAGTGGCTGTTGGACTTCTGTATTGTCCCACTAGTGCAAAGATATTTGCAGCACGTCTACCTGCATTGCACACTCAAACTCATTGTTACTAAGCCATTATACTAGCAAACACTGAGTGAACTTAGTGGCATCATAAAAGTGGCTGTTGGACTTCTGTATTGTCCCACTAGTGCAAAGATATTTGCAGCACGTCTGCCTGCATTGCACACTCAAACTCACTGTTACTAAGCCATTATACTAACAAACACTGAGTGAACTTAGTGGCATCATAAAAGTGGCTGTTGGACTTCTGTATTGTCCCACTAGTGCAAAGATATTTGCAGCACGTCTGCCTGCATTGCACACTCAAACTTATTGTTACTAAGCCATTATACTAGCAAACACTGAGTGAACTTAGTGGCATCCTAAAAGTGGCTGTTGGACTTCTGTATTGTCCCACTAGTGCAAAGATATTTGCAGCACGTCTGCCTGCATTGCACACTCAAACTCATTGTTACTAAGCCATTATACAAGCAAACACTGAGTGAACTTAGTGGCATCATAAAAGTGGCTGTTGGACTTCTGTATTGTCCCACTAGTGTAAAGATATTTGCAGCACGCCTGCCTGCATTGCACACTCAAACTCATTGTTACTAAGCCATTATACTAGCAAACACTGCTGCCAGTTTAAGGGCCGTAGTTGCATTGTCAGGGATAATTATTGTTGTTTATTCTGCTGTTAATAAAGCTAGACCACCGCTGAATTCTACACCACCTCTCAATTTTTACTACCACATTTTAAGTGCACAATCTTGTCGCAATCAAAATGAGTGGCAAAATGACAGATGCTGGTGGAAAGGGGAAGAGGCGTGTTGGAAAAGGAAAAAAAGGGTTTGTCCGTGGGGAAGGTGGCAAAGCTCCATTAACATCTGCTGAAGATAGACCATCTTCCAGCAAAAGTAAGATGTCTACTACTTACCGTAGACAATCCGATGTGCTCCCTTTTTTACGGACACGAACAACTGGAACAAAGGTAGATGATGGCCAAAAAAGGAAAATGCTTGAATGGATCTCAAGTGGTCCAACAAGTGCCCTCTCCTCCACCTCAACTACCGCATCCAAAAAACACCAGTCCTCTGAGTTGTCATCCCAATCAAACTTGCTTTCTCCCAGCTCTGAAGTCTCCATCCGCCCTGCACAGTATGGTGGAACTGAGATGGCTGAGTCTGCAGAGCTGTTCAGTCACACTATAGCCTGGGAATCAGAGGTCTGCTCCCATACAGTGAGTACAGACCAGGAAATGGTCTGCAGTGATGCCCAGAACCTTTGTGACTCTGATTCAGGCCGTGAGGACCAAGTTTCTGAGCATAATGTTGACCCTTTTTCACAAACTGTAACACCTGTTGTTATAGACAATGAGGAACATACTGATGACGATGAGACGCAGATACCTAATTGTGATGACAACTTAAATATTCAGTCAGGGCAAGAAGAGGCTCGGTCTGAGGGTAAGGGGAGTGCAAACACAACAATTGATGAGGAAGTTCTAGATCCCACCTACTGTCAACCCACAGTCAGGCCCTCGAGGAGGTCAACAGAGACAGTGGAGGAGGATGCAACTGACGACGAAGTTACCTTGTGCCTTCCTGGACAGAGTAGGAGTACTGGTAGCACGTCTACAACTGCATCCTCAGCCACCACTGTGCCTCTGAGCACTAGTCGGGGTGGATCAGCAGGTCGCATGCCCTCTAAGCCTTGCCTAGCCTGGTCCTTTTTTGACATAGCAAAAGATCGCCCAAATTATGTGATCTGTAAAATTTGTCATGATTCTGTTAGTAGAGGGCAAAACCTCAGCAGTTTGACAACTTCTTCCATGAATCGTCACATGAATAAATATCATATGTCCCGGTGGTAAGCTCACCGTGCTGCAATGCGGCCTAGCGGAGCGAACCATCCACCGCCTGCCCCTTCTCTTCATCTTCTAGGACTGTGGGGACAGCTGTCACACCCGGTTTTCCACGCACAACTTCCATCACTGTAACCGCAACAGGCAGTTTGCTTGGTAGGTCGTCAGTTGGTTTGGAAGGGGAAACAAGTACGTGTGTACAGCTCTCTCAGACATCGATAGCACCAACGTTGGAGGAAGGCGACATCATGTCTACGCCTGCACTTTCCTCACAAAGCTGCATTTTTCCAGGGACACCCTACTCAACACCGTCTACACACAGCAGACAGATCTCTGTCCCTCAGATGTGGACAAATAAAAGGCCATTTCCTGCGACCCATGACAAAGCTAAGAGGTTGACTTTATCCCTCTGTAAGCTCTTGGCTACCGAAATGCTGCCTTTCCTCCTGGTGGACACACAGGATTTTACAGACCTTATGTCTGTCGCTGTGCCCCAGTACCAGATGCCCAGTCACCACTACTTCTCTAAGAAAGGTGTGCCCGCGCTACACCAGCATGTCGCACACACAGCATCACCGCTTCTTTGAGAAACTCTGTGTGTGAACGGGTGCATTTCACCACCGATACTTGGACCAGTAAGCATGGACAGGGACGTTACATGTCGCTGACTGGGCACTGGGTAACTATGGTGATAGATGGTGAAGGGTTTGCTGCACAAGTCTTACCGTCCCCACGACTTGTGTGTCAATCCTCTGTCTGTCCAAGTTCCGCCACTGCTTCTGCCTCCTCCACCTCATCTGGGTCCTCCACCTCTGCCCCAAGCCTGCCTGGTCAGGCCACCAGCGTTCTCACTGCGCAGAAGGAATCACGCACCCCTCATTATTATGCTGGCAGCAGAGCGCAACGGCATCAGGCGGTCTTTAGCTTGATATGTCTTGGGAATAGGAGTCACACAGCTGAGGAGTTCTGGTCAGCTCTGCGGTCCGAGTTTAATAAATGGTTGTCTCCACTCAACCTGCAGCCTGGTAAGGCCGTGTGCGACAATGCTGCAAACCTGGGTGCGGCCCTTCGCCTGGGCAAGGTGACACACGTGCCTTGTATGGCTCACGTGTTGAACCTTGTTGTCCAGCAATTTTTAACACACTATCCCGGCCTAGATGGCCTTCTGACCAGGGCACAAAAACTGTCTGCTCACTTCCACCGTTCAACCGCCGCAGCTGAGCGACCTGCATCGCTCCAGAAGTCTTTCGGCCTGCCATTTCATCGCCTGAAATGCGACGTGGCGACAAGCTGGAATTCGACTCTCCACATGTTACAGCGACTGTGGCAGCACCGTCGAGCCCTGGTGCAATACGTCATGACGTATAGCCTGGGCCAACGAGATGCAGAGGTGGGGCAGATCACCCTGATGGAGTGGTCTCAGATCAAGGACCTATGCACCCTTCTGCACAGTTTCGACATGGCGACGAATATGTTTAGCGCTGACAATGCCATTATCAGCATGACAATTCCAGTCATTTACATGCTGGAGCACACGCTAAACAATATTCGGAGTCAGGGGGTGAGACAACAGGAAGGGGAGGAACTACAGGAGGATTCATATGCGCAAGACACAACAACATCACCAAGGTCCAGACGTTCATCATCACCAACGCGGCAGGCATGGGACCATGGGGGACAGGGATCAACAAGGGCGCATGGTAGCAGGCGAAATGTTGAGGAAGGTGCAAGAGAACATGAAGAAATGGAGGACGAACTGTCCATGGACATGGAAGACTCAGCGGATGAGGGAGACCTTGGTCAAATTTCTGTTGAAAGAGGTTGGGGGGAGATGTCAGAGGAAGAAAGAACGGGTAGCACCTCTATGCCACAAACACAGCGTGGACTTGGTCCGCATGGCTGCGCAAGACACATGAGCGCCTTCTTGCTGCACTACCTCGAACATGACCCTCGTATTGTCAAAATTAGAAGTGATGATGACTACTGGCTTGCCACACTATTAGATCCCCGGTACAAGTCCAAATTTTGTGACATAATTCCAGCCATAGAAAGGGACGCACGTATGCAGGAGTATCAGCAGAAGCTGTTACTCGATCTTAGCTCGGCTTTTCCACCAAACAACCGTGCAGATGCAGGGAGTGAATCTCCCAGTTGTAACTTGACAAACATGGGACGGTCTCGTCATCTTCAACAGTCTACCCGTACCAGTAGCACCGTAACTGGTGCTGGTAACAGCAATTTTATGGAATCTTTTCATAATTTTTTTAGACCGTCCTTTGCAAGGCCACCAGAGACAACAAGTCTGACACATAGTCAACGGCTGGAGAGGATGATACAGGAGTATCTCCAAATGAACATTGATGCCATGACTTTGCAAATGGAGCCTTGCTCATTTTGGGCTTCAAATCTTGAAAAATGGCCAGAGCTCTCAACTTACGCCTTGGAGATTTTGTCGTGTCCAGCTGCCAGCGTTGTCTCTGAACGTGTCTGCAGTGCTGCTGGGTGTGTGCTGACAGATAAGCTCACGCGTCTGTCCAGTGACAATGTGGACAGACTAACGTTCATCAAAATGAACAAGTCATGGATCCACAAGGAATTTACTACCCCTGTGTCATCCTGGGGAGAGTAAATGCTTGTGGATTTGGAATGTGCTTGATGCAAATCAAAACATCCTGTTTGCAACTAGGGCACAAGTGCTGTCACTGATGGGGTGTCTGTGTGGCCCAATTTTTGGAACAAAAAGGGAGACTCCGCTTGGAGTAACCCTTGCTTGCCGTGTTTTTTAAAAGGAGCCAAGATGAACAAGTCATGGTTCAGCAAAGACTTAGCTACCTACCCCGGTGTCATCCTGGGGACGGTTAAGGATGGCGTATTTTTGAATGTGCTTGATGCAAATCTAGCTGTGAAGTGTACAACTGGGGCACAACTGCTGCCACTGAAGGGGTGGGTGTGTGTGGGGCCCAATTTTTGGAAAAAAGGGAGAATCCGCTTGGAGTAACCCTTGCTTACAGTGTTTTTAAAAAGGAGCCAAGATGAACAGAGCTGGGATCAGGAAAGACTTTGCTACCTACCCCGGTATCATCCTGGGGACGGTTAAGGATGGCGTATTTTTGAATGTGCTTGATGCAAATCAAAACATCCTGTTTGCAACTAGGGCACATGTGCTACCACTGATGGGGTGTCTGTGGGGCCCAATTTTTGGAAAAAAGGGAGACTCCGCTTGGAGTAACCCTTGCTTACAGTGTTTTTAAAAAGGAGCCAAGATGAACAGAGCTGGGATCAGGAAAGACTTTGCTACCTACCCCAGTGTCATCCTGGGGACGGTTAAGGATGGCGTATTTTTGAATGTGCTTGATGCAAATCAAAACATCCTGTTTGCAACTAGGGCACAAGTGCTGCCACTGATGGGGTGTCTGTGGGGCCCAATTTTTGGAAAAAAGGGAGACTCCGCTTGGAGTAACCCTTGCTTGCTGTGTTTTTTAAAAGGAGCCAAGATGAACAAGTCATGGTTCAGCAAAGACTTTGCTACCTACATCGGGGTCATCCTGGGAACGGTTAAGTATGGCATATTTTTGAATGTGCTTGATGCAAATCTAGCTGTGAAGTGTACAACTGGGGCACAACTGCTGCCACTGAAGGGGTGGGTGTGTGTGGGGCCCAATTTTTGGATAAAAGGGAGACTCCGCTTGGAGTAACCCTTGCTTACAGTGTTTTTTAAAAGGAGCCAAGATGAACAGAGCTGGGATCAGGAAAGACTTTGCTACCTACCCCGGTGTCATCCTGGGGACGGTTAAGGATGGCGTATTTTTGCATGTGCTTGATGCAAATCTAGCTGTGAAGTGTACAACTGGGGCACAACTGCTGCCACTGAAGGGGTGGGTGTGTGTGGGGCCCAATTTTTGGAGAAAAGGGAGACTCCGCTTGGAGTAACCCTTGCTTGCTGTGTTTTTTAAAAGGAGCCAAGATGAACAAGTCATGGTTCAGCAAAGACTTTGCTACCTACCCTGGGTCATCCTGGGAACGGTTAAGTATGGCGTATTTTTGAATGTGCTTGATGCAAATCTAGCTGTGAAGTGTACAACTGGGGCACAAGTGCTGCCACTGAAGGGGTGGGTGTGTGTGTGGCCCAATTTTTGGAAAAAAGGGAGACTCCGCTTGGAGTCACCTTGCGGTGTTTTACATGATTTTAGAAGGGCGTGCCATGCCTATATCTGTGTCTCCTCCTCTTTTTCCTTGTCCAGCTTTTTTGTTTTCGCATGAGTATATGTCCTTGTCACTTTCCCATGTGTTTGTGTTGTGTTGTGAGTTGTTTGTCACCTTTTGGACACCTTTGAGGGTGTTTTCTAGGTGTTTTTATGTGTTTGTGATTGCCTGCCATTGTTTCCTATGCGGTTCGAGTTCGGTTCGTCGAACGTTCGATGAACTGAACTCGAACGAGACCTCCGTTCGACGAACCGAACTCGAGCCGAACCACGACCGGTTCGCTCATCTCTAATCCAGTGGTAGAAGAATTTAAATCACCTTTTCTTCCTTGCTTTAGACGTCCGTCTAACCTCAGTAATAAATTAGTGAGGGCTGATCTGGGCACCAGTTTGACTGGACCCGTTCAAACCCACTTACTCAGAGACGAGGTACATTTCCATGTCTAAGTTGTCCTCAATGTAGCAATGTGTTAAAAGGTGATTTGGTCTTGCATCCCTACAGCGGTCGGGGTTACCCCATTAGAGGCTTCTTTACTTGTGAAACATCTTTTGTGGTGTACATTATTAAGTGCCCCTGTGGCCTACTATATGTAGGTGAGACAACTCAGTCTGTTAAAGAACGTATATCACAATATAAATCCACCATTAGGTGTGAAAGATTGACGTTACCACTTCCATTTCATTTTCACAAACAGGGACATAGTGTTAGTCAATTAAGATTCCAAGTTTTGGAACAGGTCTTACCACATAGAAGAGGAGGAGATAGAGTAAAAACCCTAAAACAAAGGGAAGCGTATTGGATTTTTATCTTCCAAACTTTGGAGCCCAGGGGCCTTAATCGTGATTTCGATACCTCTAGTTTTTTATAGCTTTTGTATATTTAAAATTTCTTATTTCCCTTCACAGAAGAGTTGATCACTGACATGACGATGGCCGGTCTATTTAGGTATTTCTCTTTAACCCCTCCCCCCCCTTTTTTATAAAAAGTTTTTTGTTTTTTTCTCTCCCTTTCTGAATTTTTTCCCTTTCCCTTTCTTCCCCTCTTCCCCCCCCTTTTTTTCCCCTTCCCCTCCTTTCCCTACCTTATATTGTAGTTCATAATTTGATGATAATAGCTTTCATATAATACCATTAAAATAATTATCTCTTGGCTTTAAATATATTCACCTTCCCTGAATCCTCTTTCTGTAATTTATTTTTTACTTACTTTATTTTTCCTGGGATACCTATTTTTTCATATCTCTATATATTTTTCTATACTATAGACAATATTATTTTTCAACATTTGTTACATGTATATTCATTTAAACAAGCTGACATATCACTTTCCGTGGTTGCAACGGACAGTGATGTCCTTATTTCTATATTATAGTAACTACATAATTAGGAGATTTTGTTTTGTTGCTCTGGTTCTCCTTTTCATAGCATACCTTAGGGTTTGTGTTTATGTGTTATCCAGCCCATGTTTCTTTGACATTCAAGATTGTTCCGTTTGTCCAGCTGATTGGATGTGCTCTTTAGTGAGATATAGCGGTTTAGGCAATCTGCGCATGCGTGCGTTTGCCAACCAGCCGGCTTTACATATTGCCAACCAGGATCGTCACTTCCGACTTGCGGACCGGAAGTGACGTTCCGCTTCGAGCCATGTGTTAATTAAGCGGTCTATTTAAACCTGGGTATTGGGCTGTCAGATCACACACATCGCAGACCCGGACGGGCAGCTTTTTCCTTTCTTCCAGGATTTCCATTCTGCTTTTTTCTAAGTAATCTCTTAGTGAATCAGCATGGCACATTATTTGATTCCCTTTTTTTCTGTGTTTTTTCTTACTATGTATTTATATACTATATCTCCTTTCCCCTTATTCTTAGGAGGATATTGCATCTGCTAGTGAAGTGGCTCAAGTGACAGATTATTTACTTTGATTTTCTCTTTTTTCTATGTTTTTGACATTTTTTTATGTCATTTTCATGGTTAATGCATTATTGCCAAATTGATGAGATTATTCTGCCTTTCTTTGATACCATGATTGTACTATGTCATTACATATGTCTTTGTCTATCTAAAAGATTTTTCTGTATTTTTTCTGTTATAGTGTTATCTGATGAAGGTCGGCAGACCGAAACGTCATTGATAAAAATTGACACAAAATTGCGTTTTTGACACAATACAAATAAAAATAAAAAATAATTTCATTTCATGCTTTGAGTGCTGGATTTTTTGAAATTTTTAGTATGGGTAAATGTACATGGGGAGGGGAATAATGGTAAAATGCTAATTGGAGTTTGCTATAAGCCTCCTAACATACCTGAACAAATAGAGGGTGAAATGCTGGAACAAATTGAAAAGGCAGCTAATAATAATAATAATCGGGTTCTTATTATGGGAGATTTCAACTATCCAGACATACAGTGGGACATAGAATCTTCTGGTTGTGCTAAAAGCTGTAAATTCTTATCTACTATTCAAGACCATTTCGTCTCTCAGATGGTAGATGAACCAACGGGGGGAGATAATTTGGTAGATCTGGTCCTGTCAAATAGACCGGATACAATTTCAGATCTACAGGTCCGGGAGCACTTGGGCACCAGCGATCATAATATGGTAAGCTTCAATGTAATATTCAATAGAACATTTCAAAGGGGAAATGCTAAAACCTGGAATTTTAGGAAAGCCTATTTCAACAAATTAAGGGAAGAGCTTAAATGTGTAGATTGGGACAAAGTCATAGTAACTAGGGATACTGCACATAAATGGGGAAAGTTTAAGGATATACTGCTAGAGTCCTGTAAAAAACTTATACCCACTGGTAATAATGTCCAGGAATAAAAAGAAACCACTATGAATAAATAAGACTGTACAAAGTATAATAAAACAAAAACAAAGGGCGTTTAAAATCTTAAAGGCTGAGAATACAGAACTAGCATTTCAGAAGTATAAAGATATCAATAGGAAATGCAAAAAAGAAATCAAACAAGCAAAACTAGCTAACATTAAAATAAATCCCAAAATGTTTTATAAATACATTAATGCCAAAAGGAAAACAAAGGATAGTATTGGCCCCTTAAAATATAATAACAAGTTAGTTATAGAGGACAAACAAAAGACTGAGATATTAAATAGGCATTTCTCATCTGTGTTCACCAAGGAACTGACTGTACCAGGGATCATTCAACAAGTGAAAAATCAAAGTTCACCACCCGAAATAATTAAACACAAGATGAAGTACGCCTACATCTGAGTAAATTAAACATTAACAAATCCCCAGGGCCAGATGGCATTCATCCACGAATATTAAGGGAATTGAGCTCCGCAATTGACAGACCGCTGTATCTCATCTTTTTAGACTCGCTTGTAACAGGGTTGGTGCCTCAGGATTGGAGGATTGCTGATGTGGTACCGATATTTAAGAAAGGTAAGAGGGTAAATCTAGGCAACTACCGTCCAGTAAGCCTGACATCAGTAGTGTGCAAAGTTTTTGAGGGCGTTTTAAGGGATGACATGCAAAAATATATTGCAAAAAATGATATAATAACATGCAGCATGGATTCATGAAAGATAAGTCGTGTCTAACCAACCTGTTGGGGTTCTATGAGGGGGTAAGTGCAAACCTGGATATTGGTAATGCAGCTGATGTGATTTATTTGGACTTTGCAAAGGCATTTGATACTGTACCACATAATAGCCTTATACTAAAGCTCCTCCAGAAGCAAGTTCTAGGGGAAACTATATGCAACTGGGTAAGGAATTGGCTAAAAGATAGGAAACAAAGAGTAGTCATAAATGGTACATTCTTTAAATGGGCTATAGTCAGCAGTGGGGTGCCGCAGGGATCTGTGCTAGGACCGATTCTTTTTAATCTCTTTATTAATGACCTTGTGGATCGGATTGATAGTAAAGTGTCAGACTTTGCTGATGACACCAAACTATGTAAGATATTAAAAACTGACCTTGATAGTACAATATTACAAAAAGATCTGGATAAGATTTCAGAATGGGCAGATACTTGGCAAATGAGATTTAATTTAAGACAGCGAAAAAAAGTGATACAATTCTATAATTCAATAAAAATATTCTTTATTAAATCATCAATTCATAAAATTTCAACAAGGAGTCCGATTTAGGGGACCTCAACCACATACAATATGTAACAAGAAACCACCTGTACAATAATAGATCAGTGTAGCCTGATGTAAATTCTATATATACATATAGTACTGATAGGCACAATTTACAGTATATTTATCCAATTAGGACCATAGAAAAAATATTTAACTAGGAAGTTTTTTGGTATAATTACTGTTATATTTTTAAATTAAAAAAGGCTGTCAAAATGATGGCCATGTATATACAGTGAAACAGTATAGCAAGATATATATACTTTTATGCACAATAATCTTCCCTATAGGTATAAATAACCATATTCTTCCCAATTGGATTATAGAAAAAAGTATTTTTGTACCACAATTAATGTATATTCATTTTGCTAAACCGTCTATATAAATTATGCACGTGGTAACTTATTCACATCAATTAAATAGAAGGGAACAGGAACAGAATTGGCACCCGTTGCTCTAATGGCAACAGGGCAATAACATCAATTCAATAACAATCAATGTGATTATACATTAATTTATACATACAAATTGTAATTCCCTTACAAAATCATGGGATATAATAGCTCACCGGATTAACAGCTGATGCCCCTCAATTGTTCAAAAGTATAATTACTAACCCGTAGTTTGTAGTGGTGTAAGTCTCCCAGCAGTCCCTACGCGCGTTTTACCTCTTCATCAGGGGTCGTATGATCTCAGTGGTTTCCTATCAATTTTGTTGATCTGGGTCAGTGACCTTTTCTAAATGATATTTAATGTTGATAAATGTAAATTTATGCACCTAGGATGGAGTAATCCTATAACTGCGTATCCATTAAATGGAAGTAAACTCCGGACTACAGAACAGGAGAAGGACTTGGGTATTCTCATTACAAATAAGCAGAGCAGCAGCACTCAATGTCAAGCAGCAGCTGCTAAAGCAAGCTAGATGTATAGAAAGAGAGATTAGATCTCGTGATCCCAACGTATTGTTACCCCTCTATAAATTACTTGTAAGGACACATCTGGAATATGGGATCCAGTTTTGGGCTCCACATTTTAAAAAGGACATTCAGAAGTTGGAGTCAGTTCAAAGGCAGGCAACTAGACTACTACAAGGAACGGAAGGCCTCCCATATGATGACAGGTTGAAAAAGTTAGATATGTTAAGCTTAGAAAAAAGACGTCTCAGAGGAGATCTCATTTATATGTATAAATACATGTGTGGTCAATATAAAGGACTGGCACATGACTTATTTCTTCCAAAGACAATACTAAGGACCAGGGGGCACTCACTGCGAGTGGAAGAAAAGTGATTCCGGCAGCTAAATAGGAAAGGGTTCTTTACAGTTGGAGCAGTCAGACTGTGGAATGCCCTACCACAAGAGGTAGTAATGGCAGACACTATAACAGCCTTTAAAAAAGGGCTGGATGATTTCCTCAGTACACAAAACATTGTTGGTTATAAATGACTTGGTGACCAAATGTAGAATTGGTGGAGGAAGGTTGAACTAGATGGACCTAGGTCTTTTTTCAACCTAAGTAACTATGTAACTATGTTTTAGATGTACTGCTAGCATCCTATAGGAAACTTATACCCTCTGGTAATAAAATGTCCAGGAAGAAAAAGAAACCACTACGGATAAATAAAACGGTATAATATGACAAAATCAAAGTGCATTCAAAATCTTGAAGTCCATGAATACAGAAATGGCATTTCAGGAGTATAAAGTACTCAATGGGAAATGTGTAAAAAAGAAAAAAATTAACTACTGAAACACAAATCGCAATTGACGTTAAAATAACCCCCCCAAAACTTTATAAATATAGGCTAATAAGATAAAGACAAAAGGCTCAGATGTTAACCCCCTAATGATGGACCCAATCTTTGACCCCAATGATCAGGCCAAATTGTCAACAATGTGTGTGTGTGTGTGCGTGTGCGTGTGCGTGTGCGTGTGTGTGTGTGTGTGTGTGTGTGCGTGTGTGTGTGTGTGCGTGTGTATGTATATCCACTGAGAAATAGAAAGGTGTTTATGTCTCTTCCAGCGGTCCAGAATACATGCTCTAGCAGCCATTATCAGAAATTTCAGAAGGGAAGGTCTAAGTGGACACAGGAGTCTTGCAGTGATGGGACAGATCCATCTTTAGATGTGCTGGTCACACTCTGGATGATGTCAGACACTCCTGACCAAAAGGAATGGAGCTTATTACATTCCCAAAATATGTATGAGAACCTTTAATTGAACCACATGTCTAGCAATTGGGATCTGTCAGCGGGAAGATGGCACTGTATACCATCTGGACAAGAGCTTGTAGCTGGCCTGAAACCTAAGGCTAATTAAGGCACTATGTACAGGCATGAAAATGAGTCCTTTGCTCCTCCGTTAATGTAATAATTACAGTTTTGCTCAAAAGTTTACATACCCCAGCAGATTTTTTGCTTTCTTCACCTTTTTTTCAGACAATATGAATGATCACACAAAATCTTTTTTCCCCACTTGTGGTTAGTGGTTGAACGAAGCCATTTATTGTCAAACTACTGTGTTTTCTCTTTTTAAATCATAATGACCCTGATCAAAAGTTCACATACCCTAGTTCTTAATACTGTATATTGCCTCCTCTAACATCAATGACGGCTTTGAAATCTTTTGTGGCAGTTGTGGATGAGGCTCTTTATTTTCTCAGATGGTAGAGCTGCCCATTCTTCTTGGAAAAAAGCCTCCGGTTCCTGTAAATTCCTGGGCTTTCTTGCATGAACTGCGTGCTTGAGTTCTCCACAGAGTGACTCAATGATATTGGGGTCAGGAGACTGAGAGAGCCACTCCAGAACCTTTTGTTATGCTGTAGGCAATGACAAGTCGACTTGGCCTTGTGTTTTGTATCGTCATGTTGGAACGTCCAAGTATGTCCCATGTGCAGCTTCCGGGATGATGAGTGCAAATTTGCCTCCAGTATTTGCTGATGATGTGCTGCATTAATTTTTCCTTCAGCTTTTGACCAAGTTTCCTTTGCCTTTGTAGCTCACACATCCCCACATCAGCTATTCACCTCCGTGCTTTACAGTAGGAATGGTGTTCCTTTCATTCATAGGCCTTGTTGATACCTCTCCAAATGTAATGTTTATGGTTGTGGCCAAAAAGTTCGATTTTGGTTTCTTCATTCCAAATTACCTTGTTCCAGAAGTTTGGAGGCTTGTCTGCTGTTTGGCGTATTGTAGGCAAGATACTTTGTTGAATTTGCGCAGTAATGGCTATCTTCTGGCGACTCAAGCATGCAGCCCATTTTTCTTCAAGTACCTCCTAGTGAGTCCTATATTTCAGCTGATGTTAGCTGTGGGTTTTTCTTTGCATCCCAAACAATTTTCCTGGGAGTTGTGGGCGAAATTTTTGTTGGCCTACCTGACCGTGGTTTGGTTTTTACAAATCCCCGGATTTTCCATTTGCTAATCACAGTTTGAACACTGCTGACTGGCATTATAAATTCCTTGGATAGCTTTTTTTATCCCTTTCCTGTTTTATACAATTAAACTTTTCCCTTGTACCCGTTGACAATTCTTTTGCTTACCCCATGACTCACAATACAGAAACATCAGTGGCTGGATAAAAAAATGCAAGAGTCTGTTTAGATCCCAGAAACTCACTCAGCTTTTATGCGCACACAAACTGATTACACGCAAACAGGTCACAGGTGAGAATGTTACCTTTTGTTAGCCATTCAAACCCATTTGTGTCAACTTCTGTGCATGTTATCAGGCCAAAATCACCATGGTGTGTGAACTTTTGATCAGGGTCATTTGGATGTTTTTGGTTGACATTATGATTTAAAAAGAAAACAGTAGTTTGACAATAAATGACTTCACCTGACCACTAACCACGAGTGGGAAAAAAAGATTCTTTATCATTCGTATTCTCTGAAAAAAAGGCCAAGAACGGGGTATCTGCCGGGGTATGTAAACGTTTGAGCATAACTGTAAATCATTCTCCCAATGCAGAATGAAAGGAGGCGAGTGCTGGTTCAGGGAGGATGCCAACATAGAATAAACCCTAGAGAGAGCCCAAATTAGCACAAATCAACTTATTTTGCGGCTTAGGTTGCATGAACTATGATTTTTGGGTAATGTGTTTAAGAGTAAGAAGTTTCAGTTGTATACATCCCCAATGTCCAATGAGTTTGCTTTGTCAGATCCTCTAGGGAAGACAGAATACAGATCCTGTAGGGAAGGCTAATTGAAAGTATTGCCAAGACGGTCTGCACTGTCTATTCCAACTTCAATCCACATTTCAAAAATCATGTCTGCTTGACTTGGTATAAGGTCTGGGTGACTTAAAATTAGGGTCAAGGACGATAATATATTTGCGTGTAACAGACAAACTAAACTACAATATTTTAGTGTAGGTCCAATTGTCGGCTGTAATTTCAACTGGTTGGGGGCTGAGTCCATGAGCCAGGGAAGTTTACATAATGGGAAGTGGCAAAAACTTTGCTTTATATTCACCCATGCTTTATCCATACCATTTCTACACTAATCTATTAATCTTGAATGATGACCCCCAGGTGATAGTATCTGACTAGAGCTAGGCAAACTCTCTCTAAAAATAAAAAAAAAATCCGGTACGGAATCTGCCCCTATATAAGTTTATGGGGGCAGAATCCGGAGATTAAAAATGGAGGTAGAAGGGCTAGAGGATTGGGAACGCGCAGTGGACTTCCCAAGGCTCTGTCATGGCTGTATGCTGCTCCCAGGCCTTGCATTCACTGCCTTGGCCGCTGTTTATAGTCAGACGTGCAGTCAGATATCCTCCCACCCTGAGTGGCAGCGTTTCAGCTGACTGTATCCAATCACAGGCACCAGGATAGCCGGTGGGCGGGGGAAAGCAGTGTAACTTAAGGAGCCCGTACATTCTAGCATCTACAGAGAGCCTAGAATGTATGGACTCATTCCAGGTTAGTGGGCATGATGTTTCCCCCTGCCCTCCCACTATCTGGGGGTCTCACCTCTAGGCCCCCACTTCTATAATAAACAGCTCCATGCCCACGTGGAGTTAAAAAAAAGAATGCTTATTCTGCCTGGAAACGTAGGACGGTATTTTGAACATGACCCTATTGATAGGGGTCGTGTTGAAATGACGTCATGCCTGGAAATAGTCCATAAACTCTAATATCTACCCTCAGTACCGAGGTATAAAAATAAATAAAACAATTGGTGCAGGGTTCCCCTGCATTGCGATACCCAGCTCAGATAAAGCCCACAGCCCCTAGCCCTGCACTTATCTTGGCTGTGTATCAACAGAATGCAGCTTTTTTTTTTTTATTAAATTCAAATAAATAATTTAAAAAAAATCAACGTGTGGTTTTCTCAATGTTCATACCTAGCCAAGATTAAGCTAGCTGGGGGCTAGTATTTTTAGGCTGGGTCTCTCCTGCCTGTGAATATCAGCCTCCAGCTGCCTGGAATTGTCGCATCCATTAGGTGTGACAAGCCAGGCGCTTTACCAGCTCTTCCCGATTTTCCTGATGCGGTGGTAGTTGGGGTAATAGCAGGGGTTAATAGCCCACAACTGATACTAAGCCCTAGATTAGTAATGGCATTAGTAATGAACTCCAACTGTTGTCAGGTCACCTGCAGTCACAGGTGAAGGACCGTGGGAACCTCCAGATGTGACCGAAAATTATTTGAGTGATGTAACCACTCATTGCGCAGCTCATTCATTCTCTGCTCTCACATCGGGCAGTCATGTTCTATGGCCACTCGCTGTGACTTGGATATAGCTGAGTTGAATCACCATGGGATCTCGTGTAAATTACTTTGGACCTGCAGGTGTGTTTGGAGGTTAATAAAGTGGTGAAAGAGGGTGGGTTTTTGCCTTTTATTCCAATTAAAGGATTTTTTCGGTGTCTGTGTTTATTTACTTTCACTTCATTTCAGATTAGTGATGCAGGTGTCAGACGCTGCCATCATTAATCAGGGGTTTAGTAGCAGCTGTGTTATTAACCCCTTATTATCCCGTATGCCACCGCATCAGGGCAATCAGGAAGAGCCGGTAAAGCGCCGGGCTTGTCGCAGAGAAAAGAATTTGAACGTCAATCACCCACCGAGGTTCATCTAAAATTTTACAACAGACATCATGGACCAGGTGAGACTCTTAGGGACTACGCACTAGCCCTTCAGTCTGCCTACAGGGCTTTACAGCAAATAGACACTGTAGAGCCTGCTGCAGAAAACATAATTACCGACAGATTCATAGAAGGTGTGGACTCCAGGCTAGTACAAAGTCAACTCCGCATGCTAGCAGCACAAAATCCAAACATGACTTTCTTAGACTTTAACGCTTTAGCCCTGCGAGTAGTGGGTACTGACTCACCTTATACCAGTTATGCTCTTGCGCCTCGTTCCTCAGACCTAGCTGCTGGAATTTCTACTGTATCTCCTCTTTCACCTGTTTCCCTTATGCAGGCCACACAGTCTGTGCAAGCCCATACTTTCATTCATGCACCTCCTACCACGGATGCTCTTGTCCAAGTCCTTGAATCTATATGCCAAGCCTTAAAGGAGCTAAAAGACCAACCCCCTGCATCACGTGAATCATCTGTAAACCGGACATTGTCCCCAGAGCCATGTTCTAGTAGGCCAAGTCCTGATAGGCCCCCTCCTGGAAGGCCTCAATCTGGTGATTGTGTGTACTGTACTTATTGTGAGTGTCTTGGACACTAGAAGTATCAATGTTATAAGTTAAACGGGCCACCCCCAAGGCCAAGGGCCACCCCTCGGGAGGTGAATCCAAGGGCCCAAAGGGACAATCACAATGGATTTCCCGGTTCCAAATGCCCGTATAGAACCATATGGATCGACGGTGTACCTCTAGAACAGTGTTTCGCAACTCCAGTCCTCAAGACCCACCAACAGATCATGTTTTCAGGTTTTCCTCATCAGGTTTTCTTTAATGTTTCACAGGTGATGAAATTATTCCCTGTCTTACATTGAGGAAAACCTGAAAACATGATCTGTTGGTGGGTCTTGAGGACTGGAGTTGAGAAAGACTGCTCTAGAAGCTTTATTGGACACTGGTTCACAAGTTACCCAATTGAGCAACAAGCCTTTGAAAAGAATTGGGACTTTGATCTCCTGAATCCAGTGGGTAAAGCAAAGTTAGACTTAATTGCAAGTAATGGTCAACCTATTTCCCAGCTAGGCTACTCTGAACCCACAATCCAAATTGGTGATCGCAAGTTACTAGGTCAAGGTGTAATTGTTACTGAGGCTGAGGGAGATACAACAACAGTAGTGTTAGGCATGAATGTCATTCACCATGTGTTTACTTAATTGCTCACTGCCTTGCATGCTTCTCTCCCTTCTGCTTCTCCCCCTTACAGGCAAGCTATTCAGCGGACTATCAAAATGCTCTGCGCCCAACAGAAGTTTGCCAACAGTAAAGGTGAGATCTGCCGTGTGCGTATCACCGACGCACGACCAGTTACCCTGTCAGCCAACAGCGAGACTCTAGTCTGGTGTCGAGCTCGACCAGGAATTGACAACGAGGACTATGTAGCTCTTCTTGACTCCATCCAGATTGAAAGACAGCCCCTGGTAAAAGCTGCCAGAAGTATTGTCACCGTCTCAAATGGTAGAGTACCAGTACAGCTAGTCAACCTAAGTGATGCGACCATCGAACTATACAAGTTTAATTCAGTTGCTCAACTGTATAGCCTTGATCCAGAAGACATCATAGATGAAGAGACCCTTGCTCATCAAAAGTCATTAAAAGCCACTCCCAAAGGCTCTAATACACCCACTACCTTCTGGTGGAATGAACTTAATTTTGGAGTTGCTAACACTCCTATCGAATCCATCAAAGGCGTAACTAAACTTTCTAAGCGACACAGCCAAGCTTTCAGCAAACACCCCCTTGACTTCGGCAAGACTACTCTGATCCAGCACAAGATCAACACAGGGGATCATCCTCCTATGAAAGAAAGACACTGTCCAGTACCTCCTGCTAACTATCAACAAGTAAAGAAGCTGTTAAAGGAGATGAAAGATTCTGAAGTCATCCAAGAAAGTCAAAGCCCATGGGCTGCACCCATCGTCCTGGTGAAGAAGAAGGATGGTATCAGATTTTGTGTCGACTACGGAAAGTTGAATAACGTTACACATAAAGATGCCTATCCTCTTCCACGGACTGAAGAATCCATCACCGCTCTTGGCTCAGCTGCATACTTCTCCACTCTCGACTTAACCAGTGGTTACTGGCAAGTACCCATGGCTCCTGAGGATAGAGAGAAGACAGCTTTCACCACCCCAACGGGACTCTTTGAGTTTATCGGTATGCCTTTTGGGTTATGCAAGCCCCTGCTATATTTCAGCGACTCATGGAAAGATGTCTTGGTAACCTCAACTTCCAGAGCGTTCTGTTATATCTTGAGGATGTTGTCGTATACTCTCGCACTTATGAAGACCACCTAAGCCACCTTGCAGAAGTATTCCAGGTACTCATGGCCTGAAACTAAAACTGTCAAAGTGTCATCTGCTCAAGCCGAAGGTCAACTACCTGGGTCATGTTGTAACTGCCGAAGGTATCCAGCCTGATCCTGAATAGATCTCAGCTGTGAACAACTGGGACACCCCAAGAACCGTCGAAGAAATCAGAAGTTTCCTAGGTTTTGCGAGCTACTATCGCCGCTCCATACCTCATTTCACGCAAATAGCAGAACCCCTTACAGAGCTACTGTTAGGGCCAGGTGAACGGGCAGACCCAGGAGGTGGATCCACTGGGCCGAACTCCTTGATGATGGTAAGGGGTCCGGTAGCTGAAGCACTAGAGGTAGCAGGACAGTCCTTGCACACAAGTATAATGGAGAAGTCCCTGGGACCACGGAGTCACTGATGGTAGTCCGGGTGACGGAGCTCAGGTTCGGAAGCCGAGATGATGTCAGGCGGAGTCCGGAACCGTTGGAGCGAGATGACGGGTCACCGCAGGGATCAGAGATGGTACGGACTGTCAGGATGGCAGATAGACAGCGTTCGGGGTTCGGGATTCGGCAGGACCGGATGGCAAGGCAGGATCGGCTCTAGAAGAGAGAGAGGTGAGTATCTCACAGGAACACAAGGAGACCTGACTCCTAGCTTGGGAAACACGAAGAACAGGCCCCGCCCACTTGGACACTAAATCCCTTTATACCCTGTACCTGTGTGCTTCATTTCCTGTCAGTGGATGCTGGCCCTTTAAGAAAGGGTCAATGACCGCGCGCGCGCCCTAATGCGCATGCGCGCGGCCCGGGTGCCAGAAGCCAGAGCAGGAAGCTGTGAGGAGGAAGCAGCAGAGCCGGGCTGGGGCTGGGAAGCCGACGGGCGCCGGGAGCGGGGACCAGGAGGCCTGGGAAGCGCGGGCAATGGAGGCTGGAGAGCGGGGAGCGTGGCAGGTGAGCCGGGGAGCAGAGCAGGGGACCCGGGGAGCGTGACAGTACCCCCCCCCACACCCCCCTCCCCGCAACCGGGACAGGAAGGCACGGATCAGAGGAGTGCCCACATTCTCCCGAGGCTCCCAGGACCTATCCTCAGGACCATACCCTGCCCAGTCCACCAGGAAGAACTGTCGACCCCGTACGGTCTTCATGGCCACGATATCCCTTACCGCATAGATGTCATCATCGGCAATAGGAGGAGGAGCCGAACTGGCAGCAGCGGAGAAGGAACCAAGGACAACTGGCTTGAGCAGGGAGGCGTGGAAGGAGTTGGGTATCCTCATCGTGACCGGGAGCTGTAGCTTGTAAGAGACCTCATTGATCTTGCTGAGAACTTTAAACGGCCCGATGTAGCGAGGTCCCAGCTTGTAGGATGGTAGCTTCAATCGGACGTACTTGGAAGCAAGCCAGACGAGATCTCCTGGAGAGAAACACGGAGGGTCCAGACGTCTCTTGTCTGCGTGTCTCTTCATCCGCAGGGAGGCACGTGCAAGGGACGCCTTAACCGAGTCCCAAATGGTTGTGAAGTCACGGGCTACAGCATCAGCAGCAGGGACATCCGAGGAAGAGGATACAGGCAATGGGACGGTAGGCTGAAGTCCGTAAACGACATGGAAGGGAGAGCTGGAGGAGGACTCACTGACGTGGTGATTATGGGAGAATTCAGCCCAAGGAAGAAGCGTGGACCAGTCGTCATGATGGGCGTTGACGTAGTGACGTAAGAAGGAGGTCAATATCTGATTGACCCGTTCCACTTGGCCGTTCGACTGAGGATGGTAGGCTGAAGAAAAGTCCAGAGTCACTCCCAGATGTTTGCAGAGAGCCCTCCAGAAGCGGGAGGTGAACTGAGTTCCTCTGTCGGACACAATGTGTGATGGAAAGCCATGCAAGCGGAAGATGTGATGTATATAGGCGTCCGCGAGTTCCTGGGCAGAGGGCAGTCCAGCCATAGGGACGAAATGAGCCATTTTAGAGAACCGATCCACCACGACCCATATGACTGTGTGTCCGGAGGACAATGGCAAGTCCGTAATAAAGTCCATCGCAATGTGTTGCCATGGAACTGAGGGTATAGGCAGAGGCAGAAGACGGCCATATGGCAGGTGTTTGGGCTTCTTGTTCCTGGCACAAGAGGAGCAGGCAGAGACAAAAGAGGCGACGTCCGTGCGAAGGGATGGCCACCAGTAATGACGTACAATCGCACTCCAAGTTCTCTTCTGACCAGCATGACCGGCTGTTTTCGAGGCATGGCCCCAGTGTAACACTTTTTTTCTGTCAGTCTCAGAGACATAGGTCTTCCCGGGCGGTATCTGGGCCAGGGTGACAGGAGCCACTGGAATGATTTTACTAGGACAGATGATGGGTTGGGTCCTCCTCCTGCTCCTTGGGCATGAAAGACCTGGACAAGGCATCAGCGCGTACATTCTTGTCCGCGGGTCGGAAATGGAGCTGGAAGTCGAATCTGGCAAAGAACAAGGACCACCTGGCTTGCCGTGGGTTCAGTCGCTGAGCAGACCGCAGGTATTCCAGGTTCTTGTGGTCCGTGTAAATAATAACGGGGTACACTGCTCCTTCCAGAAGATAGCGCCATTCCTCCAGAGCCAGTTTGACTGCCAATAGCTCTCGGTCACCGATGGTATAATTGCGTTCAGGCGCTGAGAAGCTCTTGGAGAAGAAAACGCAGGTCACCATCTTCCCGGAGGAGGACTTCTGCATGAGCACTGCTCCGGCTCCCGAGGAGGAGGCATCCACCTCCAAGGTGAACTGGCGGTTTAACTCCGGACGGTGGAGTACAGGAGAGGAGGCAAATGCCTGCTTCAGAGAGCCAAACGCGGCGGCGGCCGCAGGTGACCAGTCCTTTGGATTAGCCCCCTTCTTGGTCAAGGCGGAGAGAGGAGCAGTCAGAGCAGAGAAGTGAGGGATGAACTGGCGGTAATAGTTGGCGAATCCCAGAAAGCGTTGGATTGCCTTCAGTCCAGAAGGAGGAGGCCAGTTGAGAATGGAGGAGACCTTCTTTGGATCCATCTGCAGTCCGGTATCGGAGATGAGGTAACCCAGGAAGGGGAGAGAAGACTGCTCAAAGACACACTTCTCGTACTTGGCGTACAGACGATTCTCCCTCAGTCTTTGTAGAACCAGCTGCACGTTCTCTCTGTGGGTCTGGAGGTCCGGAGAGAAGACAAGGATATCATCCAGATACACCACCACACAGACGTAGAGAAGGTCCCGGAAAACGTTGTTCACCAATTCTTGAAAGACTGCTGGTGCGTTACACAGGCCGAAGGGCATCACGCAGTCTTCATAGTGCCCATCGCGAGTATTGACGCGGTCTTCCATTCGTCCCCAGAGCGGATGCGGACCAGGTTGTAGGCACCCCGAAGATCCAACTTGGTGAACACACGAGCTCCTCTAAGCCGATCAAACAATTCGGGGATGAGCGGCAGGGGGTACTTGTTTTTCACGGTGATTTGGTTCAATCCCCGGTAGTCTATGCATGGGCGTAAGTCGCCTTCTTTCTTCTTAACGAAGAAGAAGCCTGCTCCAGCAGGAGAGGAGGATCTCCGAATGAATCCCCTTGCCAGGCTCTCTGTGATGTAAGTAGACATGGCCCTTGTTTCGGCTGGAGACAGTGGATATATCCGTCCTCGAGGTGGTGTAGTTCCCGGGAGCAGGTCGATGGCACAATCGTAAGGACGATGTGGCGGAAGTACCTCTGACTCCTTTTTATCAAAGACGTCCACGAAGGACCAATAGGCCGAGGGCAGTCCCGGTAGGGACTCTGGAACCGGAGGTCGCCGGATGGGTTGTATGGTCTTCAGACAGTTCTCATGGCAAGAAGAGCCCCATCGGGTGATTTCACCAGTGCCCCAGCTGATTGATGGTTCGTGTGTCCGTAACCAGGGAAGTCCCAGCAGGATTTGGTGAGACATGTGTGGGAGGACGTAGAGAGCGATGTTCTCGGTGTGCAAGGCACCGATACGCAGTTCGACCGGCCTGGTGATCCAGGAGATGGTGTCAGAGAGGGGTCTCCCATCCACAGAGGCTATCACGAGGGGTTTGTCGAGTGGAGTAACAGGCACCTGGTACTTGTCCACCGTGGCCTGCTGGATGAAATTGCCTGCTGCCCCAGAATCGAGGTACGCCTCAGCCGTGAACCGCGTCTCTCCCGTTGTCACTTGCACAGTCCATGTAACCGGGTCTGAGAGAGTCCCAGCACCTAGGGTGGCCTCTCCTACCAACCCTAGGCTTTGGAGTTTCCCAGCCTCTCTGGACAGGAGCGTAGCAGGTGTGTGCCCTCTCCGCAGTAGAAGCAGAGGCCCTTGGCGAGCCGCTCTGCTCGACGTTGTTCAGACTGCCGCACACGGTCGATCTGCATGGGCTCGTGGAGGGAGACACCAGATGCCGTTGACTGGAGTACGGCGGGCTTCTGCGGAGGAGAGGAATGCCGTACCGGACGTCTCTCACGGGACACCTCTTTGGATCGCTCCTGAAAGCGAATGTCCACTCGAGTCGCTAGGGTAATCAGGGCATCCAGGGTGGACGGTACATCACGACCAGCCAGCTCATCTTTAATTCGACCCGAGAGTCCTTCCCAGAAGGCGGCAGTTAGGGCCTCGTTGTTCCACCCGAGTTCCAAAGCCAAGGTGCGAAAACGGATGGCGTATTGACCCACCGTCAGAGTCCCCTGACGTAACCGGAGAAGAGATGAGGCAGACGCGGAGGCGCGTCCGGGCTCGTCAAAGGTGCCACGAAAAGCCTGCAGGAACTCCTGGATGTTCTTGGTCACCGGATCCTCCCTTTCCCACAAGGGGTTCATCCACGCCAGTGCCTCACCCTCTAGATGGGACATGATGAACGCGACCTTGGCTTGGTCGGAGGCAAACAAATGCGGCAGCTGCGTGAAATGGAGGGAGCATTGGTTTATGAATCCCCTGCAGGTCTTGGGATCTCCGGCGTACCGGGGTGGTGAGGCCAAACGAAGTCTGGAAGCATCCGAAGAGGCTGCCACGGGAGCTGAAGCCGTGGATTGACTAGTGGAAGCCCGAGATGCTGAAGATGTAACTGACGCTTGTAGCGTGTTCAGGCGGGCGTCCACAGACGACATGAATTGCAGCATGCGGGTCTGAGTCTCACGCTGGCGTGAGAGTTCCTCCTGTAAGGCTACTAGTGCTGCAGCGGGATCCATGGCCTGTTCTTACTGTTAGGGCCAGGTGAACGGGCAGACCCAGGAGGTGGATCCACTGGGCCGAACTCCTTGATGATGGTAAGGGGTCCGGTAGCTGAAGCACTAGAGGTAGCAGGACAGTCCTTGCACACAAGTATAATGGAGAAGTCCCTGGGACCACGGAGTCACTGATGGTAGTCCGGGTGACGGAGCTCAGGTTCGGAAGCCGAGATGATGTCAGGCGGAGTCCGGAACCGTTGGAGCGAGATGACGGGTCACCGCAGGGATCAGAGATGGTACGGACTGTCAGGATGGCGGATAGACAGCGTTCGGGGTTCGGGATTCGGCAGGACCGGATGGCAAGGCAGGATCGGCTCTAGAAGAGAGAGAGGTGAGTATCTCACAGGAACACAAGGAGACCTGACTCCTAGCTTGGGAAACACGAAGAACAGGCCCCGCCCACTTGGACACTAAACCCCTTTATACCCTGTACCTGTGTGCTTCATTTCCTGTCAGTGGACGCTGGCCCTTTAAGAAAGGGTCAATGACCGCGCGCGCGCCCTAATGCGCATGCGCGCGGCCCGGGTGCCAGAAGCCAGAGCAGGAAGCTGTGAGGAGGAAGCAGCAGAGCCGGGCTGGGGCTGGGAAGCCGACGGGCGCCGGGAGCGGGGACCAGGAGGCCTGGGAAGCGCGGGCAATGGAGGCTGGAGAGCGGGGAGCGTGGCAGGTGAGCCGGGGAGCAGAGCAGGGGACCCGGGGAGCGGGACAGCTGCTACGAGGTTGCCCTAGAGAAAACTACAACAGAAGACTTCCAATTAATTGGTCTGAGCAACAAGAAACTGCCTTTCAGATGTTGAAAAGTCTATTGACTTCACCTCCAATTCTGGCGTAGCCTGACTACCGCCATCCTTTCCGTCTCTACACGGATGCCAGCTACTAAGGCCTCGGAGCGGTACTATCACAAGTCCAGGGTGACAAAGAGAGAGTCATTGCATATGCCAGCCGAAGCTTGAGAGGTGCAGAAAAAAGCGATAGCAATTACAGTTTGTTCAAGTTAGAGCTTTTAGCTCTTGTGTGAGCAGTCACAGAGAGGTTCAAAGATTACCTCGCTGCTATAGACTTCACAGTTTACACGGACAATAATCCTCTCGCTCATCTCAATACTGCATGGCTAGGTGCTCTTGAACAGAGATGGGCTTCAAGATTAGCAAATTTCTGCTTTGATATTAAGTATCGCAGTGGCAAGATCAACATCAATGCCGATATGTTGTCCCTTTTGCCGAAAGAGAAGAGCCTCCTGAGGAAGATCTGTGGGAAGATGTTGAGATGCCTCCCTTCTATCAAAGGTTTGCTACACAGAACGCTGTTGCTGCTACACAAACTGATGAAGTTCCTCAACAGAAACCTGACCTATTCCAAGATCGATCGAGATGGCAAACTCTTCAAAATGAGTCTCGTGTCCTAGGTGAGATCTATGATTACCTGACTACTGGGAGAATACCGTCAGGCGACGCAGAAGTTGTCCTGATGTTGAGCTTAATCGTCTATGGAGACATCGCAAAAGATTTTTCATTCAAAAGGGCTTAATCCTGCGCAATACCCTAGACCCGGTTTCAGGTGAAAGGCTACATCAGATTCTAATCCGACGGTGAGATGCCAGAATTGTTCTTGATGCCTACCACGACCAGTCTGGGCACTTTGGCGTGCACAAAACTGAAGCCACCATACGCCAAAGATTCTATTTGGATTGGGATGCGGTCAAATATAGAAAATTGGTGTAGTGAATGTCCAGCCTGCAATCTCACCAAAGTCGGTAATAAAGATGCCAGAGCTCCTCTTCATCCAATCAATTCTCAGAAACCAAACGAGCTAGTCACTCTTGATCATGTGAAGCTAGCACCAACTCGTTCAGGCTACACGTATGCCTTTACCATGGTGGATCACTATACTAAGTGGGTTGCTGTTGTGCCAGTAAAAGACCTTACAGCTCAGACTACAGCTATCACCTTCTACTGTGAATATGTGAGACATTATAGTTGCCCTGAAGCAGTCCTCACAGACCGTGGATCTGCCTTTGAGTCACAATTAGTTCAAGAACTCTGTCAATTCCATGAGTGCAAAAAGCTGAGAACAACTGCCTATCATCCCCAAGGGAATGGCCTCTGTGAGAAAGTCAACCAGACCTTCATCAATATGCTGCGAACAGCATCTGTTACCAAACAAGCTGAATGGTCTCAATTGCTTGACGAGTTAGTGAAAATCTACAACAATACTGTCCACTGTTCTACAGGCTATTCACTATATTACCTGATGTTTGAAAGACCAGGTCAGTTCCCAAAATATCGTGCTCTTGGAATACAAGTCCCTGACGTGATCAATCCACTGCCAAAAACTGATTGGGTCTCAGAGCATCAGCGAAGAATACACGAAGCCCAACAGATTGTTGAATACCACATGGGTGAAGCTCACCGTCGACAAGAAGAGAGCTACAAGCAAAGAGCTAATGCTTCCCCACTTCAAGTTGGAGACAAGGTATGGCTAAAGAAGTACCACCATACAGGAAAACTCGATTCACTCTGGGTAACAGAGCCATACACAGTTGCAGCTATCCAATATCCTGAGTCAGATGTCTATGAAATGAAGAAACCCGTAATGGCACCACAGATGGTGCACAGGAACCGCATGAAGCTTTGCACCAAAGAGGATCTACTGATTATGTCATCACCTCCTCCACAAGTCATGCTGGTCTACACACCAATTCCTGCATTGGAAACACCAGCCAGACAACCTAATGTGGAAGAGTCCCTCTGCAACACTCAATTTATCCTTCCATTCTATCAATATGTCCCCATATCGGTTCCTGCTCCAGTTGCTGCTCCTCTGCCAACTTCACCTGAACCAGCAAACAATATCATTCCTGCTCAAGAGGAAGATCAAGTGTTGAGGCGCTCAGAGCGAAGCACAAAAGGAACACTTCCAGCCCGCTACAGAGACTAAAAGGTCATATTCTTTTCCATCAGTATATAATCTTGTGTTTATTTATTTAGCTGGATAGTTACAGTAGTTTAGTAACGTTTAAGCCTTTGCACCTGGGTAATACCAAGCACCTTGTTTATTATTTGCACTACGTTCCATATACAGCCATGGACTTATGGACTGTTGTTGCCACTAAAGTGCCTTTCCAGAGCCTTTCATATGGACGATAGTATATTGCGGAAAAAGACTCTATCTCATATTGGCACTACCACATTCATGTTTTGCATTTATTCATTGCCTATTGTTCTTCCGTCTGGCTGCATATTCTTGCCTTATTGTTACTGTGCCTTACATATATATTTCCTTCCTTTCTTAGCAGTCCTCCACTCGCACAATCGCTGAGGACAGCTCACCTTCAGAGGGGGAGTATGTAGTGGCCCGGTCCAGATTGTGTATGTTTCTTTAAGTACATTCACTTATATGTAATATTATGTTGTATGTTATAAGTAAAGCATTTTTCATTTGTTGCGTTCTAGCACCATCTACTGGTGAAAACTGTAAGAATCTGAAGTGTGCATTGGGTGTTATCCTATTGGCCAGCTCTTGGTCACATGGCTCAATAGGTGGAGCTATTCTCCAGCCTCTGTCTAGAAAAAACTGGAATGTTCTGGTTCTGGCTGAGACTCTGTGACGGGGTGTACAGCAGAGCAAGGAGAGACAACAGGCCGAGGATGATCCAACAGGTTTACTAACAGGAATACAGGAACAGCACACGACAAGTCCAAATAAAACAGATTCGGGGGCACCTCCCGATAATCCAAAGTGCCAGATCACGACGTAATAGTCCTTTTCAGAGTCCCAGAAATCCCACACAATCCACTGGACGGCGAGATCTGTCCGCAGAATCAGATCTCGCTCCCTTCCTCTTCAAAACTAAGCTCCCAACTAACTGCTCTAACATGTTCTTCTCTCCTGGGATCAGCCCCTTAGGTGGGCACACCTCCCCCTGGCCATTTGATGCATGAATGGACTTTAGACTGCTGGCTCTCTTCTGTTTACCAAGTTGTAGATTGGAGAAGTCCCATGCTGAGAAGAACAATATATATATGCAACCCCCACCAAATCAATGACAATAGCTACTGCTGAAGCCTGATTGCAATATGATACAGGCTGGGGGGGTATGGTCACTTACATCCCAAGACATAGTATTACAGCAAATACAGTGAGAAGGCAAAACACATCATGACAATTCCTTCCCCTCCCAACTTGTGTACGTACTAGGGACCTCTACAGGTCGCTGGTTAAGTACACGCAGGCATGGCTGACAGGACTCAAGGCTCCTCTTGCCTGGACAGTCCATCTGCATTTTGGTGTTGGCTGCCCCTTCTATATTGTATGGTAAAGTTATAGGGCTGCAGAGCCAGGCTCCATCGCAGTAATCGTCCATTGTCCCCAGAGACTCTGTTCAGCCAGGTGAGGGGATTGTGATCAGTAACCACAGTGAATTCTCGTCCATACAGACACGGCCTTAGTTTCCTAAGGGCCCACACTACAGCCAGACATTCTTTTTCAACAGTTGCATAGGCCACTTTTCGGTCCAGCAGTTTCCTGCTGAGGTAGGCAATGGGGTGTTCGTCCCCAGCTGCATTCACCTGGCTGAGGACAGCTCCCAGTCCATAAGCAGAGGCGTCCGTTTGCACAATAAATCTCCGCTTGTAGTATGGAGCAGCCAGGACAGGATCGCAGACCAGAGCGTCCTTCAGCCGGTTAAAAGCCTCATCACAGGCTGGAGTCCAGATCACCAGCCGGGGCATTGTTTTCTTGGTCAGGTCGGTAAGAGGCTTGGCCACAGTACTGAAATGAGAAACAAATTTTCGGTAATAACTGGCAGTGCCCAGAAAAGGGAAGGAAAAAGAGGTATTCAGCTCACCCAAATAGTGTCCTCCAGTCTGCGGTGAATGCACGTAGTCCCTCGGACAGGCAGGTCCGTGTTCCAGGAAGGTAGCAAAGAAAAGTAAGTGGGGCTCAGCACCAATGCAAATAGATAAAAATCTTCATGCTTTATTTGAAAAAAGTTAAAATTAATAAAGGGTCACAGATCTTTCCAAAAACGCCATGCGGCTTGCCATGCGGCTTGACGCGTTTCGGACACAAAAAGGGGAATTTAAAAGCAGTCCTTAATCATAAGCCATGTAAGATAGAAGGCAAGAAGTATATATAGCACTTTAAAGGTAATGAGACACAAAGGCAAGATGGGAAACAGGAAAGGAGTTCACTCAGAAAATGCAAATTAGTGAGAGGGGTAGTATGTCATTAGACTCTATTAACCCCATACGTTGTATGCAGTAGAATAAGCGTGTGTTCATACATATATGTGCATGCATTTGAGAAACAGAAAAACAATTCATCAGAATGTGAAGAGGGCCCCACAAGAGCAAATTTTTGTGCGTTCATGCATATATATGTATGTATCGATCCTTTCTTTTGTCTTATTAATTTATATGTGTCAATATTCTAGTATTCTAGTTTA
Organism: Anomaloglossus baeobatrachus; assembly: GCF_048569485.1. Taxonomy (NCBI): domain Eukaryota; kingdom Metazoa; phylum Chordata; class Amphibia; order Anura; family Aromobatidae; genus Anomaloglossus; species Anomaloglossus baeobatrachus. The sequence continues at coordinate 193,848,869 of NC_134357.1, read as the reverse complement.
AAAAAAACAAACAAAAAAAACCAACTTGTTTTTATTTATTTATGTTTTATTTTATTTTTATTATATATATATATATATATATATATATATATATATATATATATATATATATATATATATATATATTTCTGCAAGGAATATTGGTATCATAGTAAATGGATGTGCTTCATATGAATGGATTTTGAAGTATATATATGAAGATGTGTGCGCATCTATATGTGCACACATGAGTATATATATATTATATGAATGTAGGGCAGGAATAGACTAGATATGTATGTATGCAAATTAGATATTATATAATTTCAGGGCAAATACATGTTTGTGTGTTAAAGATAAATCGACAAACCACGTTCTACCTATGGAGTATATATCGCATTAAATTATATGTACATATATGTACACTATCAGGAACACACAAAACATGTAGTACCCAGGAATCCAACAATAAAAATTGCATTATATATCGAAACATGAATAGTTCATTAATTTATTAAATTCTCCGCTCCTCTGCTACACTTGTTTATCCTTGTTTATTTATTATATGTATATAATTATTTACTTATTTATTTGTATATTTATCCATTTTTTATTTTTATTTTTTATTTTTTATCTTTTATATATTTCTTATCACCTCTACTTTATTTATTCATTCATTATTTCATTATACTGTTATAATGTGTTATTTATTGTTTATTATTTTACAATTATTCCTTTCCCTATACATTTATTCATACTAAATTGTTTGTATATATTTAATTTATTTATATGTATTTATTATTTCTGGTTTATTTTCCTATGTATATTTATTGCTCAAAATGTTTATATGGCCATTGGTGCTAAAGGAAAGAAAAAAAAAAAAAAAGTAGAAAGAAAAAAAGGGACAGAAAAAACATCATATAACATAGCGTAAATCAGAACGATAATTGAGTCCTTTAGGGTGCCGGGTATCCAGCCGCAGTATCCACTTAGCTTCAGTATAGAGAAGTTCACGGAACCAATCACCTCCTCTCAAAGGTTTTTTCACTTGCTCAATACCTACAACATTCATAGTAGAAAAGTCTCCATTATGAAGATCAAGAAAATGTCTGGTGAGGCCAGAAACAGATCTTTTATATTTCGGGGGATTAAAAGAGGAGGTTGGAAGTGGAATGTGGGTATGCTCAGATATTCTTTTCCTGAGAGGCCTGGAAGTGCAGCCTATGTAATCTTTCAGACATATAGTACAGGAAGCTTTGTATATGACATATGTGGTAGAGCAGTTTATAAAAGCAGAAATATTGTGGATGATGTCACCCACTGGAAAAGATAATGTTTTCTTCATGAATTTGCAAAGTCCACACCGGGGCAGGGCACACCTATAGGAGCCTTTTGTGCTGAGCCAGGTCTCAGTTCTATTTTGGGAGATAAATAGGCTTAGAGATATCATATTGCCTATGGTCTTAGCCTTTCTGGCCACCACATTGACACCATTGGATAGTATTTGAGCTAACTCCGGATCCTGATGAAGAAGAGGGATATAACGTAGAAAAACTTCTTTTATTCTAGAAAAATCAGCACTATGAGGGGTGGAGAAAACGATGGAACAATTCCGATTATCAGATGCGTTCTTATTAAAAAGTAGTTCACTGCGGGTTTTCTTTCCAGCGGTTTTTTCAGCACGGAAAAGGATCTTATTCTTATAGCCTCTGCATCGTAGCCGCTTTTTCATGGTTTCCAATTCAGAGAAATAAGCAGTATCTGTGGAACAGAGGCGGCGTGCTCTGAGAAATTCACCAAGGGGTAGATTGTTTATAGTATGTTTGGTATGATTACTATTTGCATGCAGAATGGTATTCCCACTGAGCGGTTTCCTGTATAAGGAGGTATTGATGCAACCAGTTTCAGGGTCACCAGTGAGATATACATCTAAAAATGGAGTAGAATTTTCAGAAAATACCACAGTAAAGCTTAAATTCATGTGGTTTGAATTCAAATAGGAGAGAAAGGTATCAGGTAGGTTGGTTAAGGGTGCGTGTTTCTTGCGTTTCCAGATCATTATGAGATCGTCTATGTATCTCGCATACCAAAAGATTTGGTCCATAAAAGGATTGTCAGGCGTATGTATGTACATGGCTTCCCAAGAAATCATGTATAAATTAGCTAAAACGCAAGAAAAACTAGCACCCATAGGGCAACCATTGACTTGTAAAAAGAATTTCTGGTTAAAGCTGAAGAAATTATGTTTCAAGAGAAACTCACAAATCAGGATGACATAGTCTTTAAATATGTCACTCAGGTTAGTCAGCTGACTTAAGTGGTGAGATAGAGATTTGAGGGCTAATGTATGTGGAATACATGAGTATAGCGATGCAACATCACTCGTGACCCAGAACAGATCATCATTCCAAGTGAGGTCAGGAAGAGTTTGTAAAATGTGCTTGGAATCTCTGATGTAGCCAGCAGAATCCTTAACTAGGGGCTGTAAGATGTTATCCAGCCAGTCTGAAATCCGACTGGTGAGAGAATTGGTGCTGGCTACAATAGGTCGTAAGGGTGGTGGAAAGAGGCCCTTATGGATTTTGGGAAGTCCTTGGAAAATTGGACACACAGGAGTGTCATTAGTCAGGTAGTCGCATGTATGTTTGTCAAAGGGTATGTGCGCACGTTGCTTTTTACCTGCTTTTTACCTGCTTTTTTGCTGCTTTTTCTTCTGCGCTGTTTAATGCCAAAATGAATGTGTTCTTCTATTCAAGCAAAGTCTATGGGAATTTGGGTTTCTTGTTCACACTATGTTGTTCAAAATGCTGCCTTTTTGTGGCAGAACTTTGGTCAAAAACTCAGCTTTTCAAAGAAGCAACATGTCAATTGTTTTTGCCATTTGGGTTTTGCACTGCAAAGCTGAGTTTTTGACCAAAGTTCTGCCACAAAAAGGCAGCATTTTGAACAACATAGTGTGAACAAGAAACCCAAATTCCCATAGACTTTGCTTGAATAGAAGAACACATCCATTTTGGCATTAAACAGCGCAGAAGAAAAAGCAGCAAAAAAGCAGGTAAAAAGCAGGTAAAAAGCAACGTGCGCACATACCCTAAAGACAGTCCTTGTTCAAGGATAGTATTTAATTTCTTGGAAAAAACGTCCGTGGGATCAGAAGTAAGCCGTTTATAAGTGGCAGCATCCTCCAACATATTCATGATTTCCCTTTCATACAGTGAACTGTCGAGAATAACCACTGAGCCACCCTTGTCTGCTGCTCTTATGGTAATGTAAGGATTTTTACTCAAATCTTTAAGAGCTTTGCACTCTTGGATGGTAAGATTATTGGGGGACACAGGACTTGAAGAAATAATATTTTTAATCTCAGTTTCCATTAGATCCTGGTATGTGTCCATAATGGGGACACGTGAGGCCACTGGATAAAAGTCCTTATTGGCAGTTTTGAAAGGAGGAATGTGGAGTTCAGGATTATTAGAATTGTCCATTTCAGACAGAATTTTCGTGGAGACATGCTCCTTAAGACTCATGTGTAGTGGAAAGGAGGGTACTTCAATGGTAGTATTAGAGGTGGAAGGAATATCTGCATGGCTCTGTTCAGATGAAAAAAAATGTTTTTTAACCATGAGGTTTCTGATAAAGATATTGATGTCCTTGATGGTCTGAAACAAATCAGCCCGAGATGTAGGGGCAAAATTCAGACCTTTCTTGAGGACTTGCAGTTGACAAGAGCTGATGGAGCATGCAGATAAGTTTATAACAGAAAACTCAGTATGATTAGGTATATTTAATATCTCTGATGCCGGTTTCTGTTGGTGCGTCGAGGAGTGAATTTTACCGCACCTCTGGTGCTTCCTTCCTCCTCTGTGGCCATTCCGTTTTTTGATTTCTTAAAAGTCGCACCCTAAGCAATATTTGAGCTTTTATCCGAGTCCAGTGAACTGCCACTGCCACCTGTAGTGTCCAGATCGGTGGAGGTAAAAATTACAGATCTTTCCCTAGGATTGTTATCTTTGCGGTATTTTAAGATAGATTTCCTTGATGTGCTCCAAGAATAAACTTGGTTGGTATTATAATCATTGGTGTCCCTCTTATATTTCCTTTGTTTGTATTGGATGAGGTTATCCTCAATTCTATGAATATTGGTGAGGAATTTATCGTCTACTGCGTCATAGTTTTTATTCAAGAAGTCTTGTATTTCATTAATTTGTATGTCAAAGGATTTCAGTCTATCTTCTTCCTCTTTAATGATGATATTCATGAGGCTAAGTGAACAGGTGGTAAGAATATTATTCCACTCTGTTTGGAAGTCCTGATGGAATATAAAAGTAGGAAATTTCTTTATCCTGAGGCCACGTGGGATTATGGATTTTTCTATGTACTTTTTAAGAGTGGCAGAATCCCACCAAGTTCTAAGTCTCTGTGTGAACACCTTTTCAAGGTCCCAAAAGGTATATGTTTTTTATGAACCAAAGGGGAGGTCAGGTGTGTCTGCAGTATTATCAGAAAAAATAGATTCAAGTTTCCTTCGCCTTTCCTCAATATCGAATGATGAAATATCCATAGTTTACTCTTTGGGAAAAATATATATATGTGATGGTAAAGAAAAAAATAGATAGAAAAAAAAATATATATATATATATATATATAGAAAAAAAGTGCTAAACGTCTTGCAGGCGCTAGGAATGATCTATGACCAAAAATAGTATATATATGAGATGCATGGAGTTGTATATACCAACTGGAGATATATATTATACTTTTATAACATAGAAAATCCAATTACTATAAGGACAAATCCTGGGGTGGGCACGAAAAATGGACGCCAAGAACAGGGAAGGAAAAAGAGAGGTATTCAGCTCACCCAAATCGTGTCCTCCAGTCTGCGGTGAATGCACGTAGTCCCTCGGAAAGGCAGGTCCGTGTTCCAGGAAGGTAGCAAAGAAAAGTAAGTGGGGCTCAGCACCAATGCGAATAGATAAAAATCTTCATGCTTTATTTGAAAAAAGTTAAAATTAATAAAGGGTCACAGATCTTTCCAAAAACGCCATGCGGCTTGCCATGCGGCTTGCCGCGTTTCGGACACAAAAAGGGGAATTTAAAAGCAGTCCTTAATCATAAGCCATGTAAGATAGAAGGCAAGAAGTATATATAGCACTTTAAAGGTAATGAGACACAAAGGCAAGATGGGAAACAGGAAGGGAGTTCACTCAGAAAATGCAAATTAGTGAGAGGGGTAGTATGTCATTAGACTCTATTAACCCCCATACGTTGTATGCAGTAGAATAAGCGCGTGTTCATACATATATGTGCATGCATTTGAGAAACAGAAAAACAATTCATCAGAATGTGAAGCGGGCCCCACAAGAGCAAATTTTTGTGCGTTCATGCATATATATGTATGTATCGATCCTTTCTTTTGTCTTATTAATTTATATGTGTCAATATTCTAGTTTAAAAAAAAACAAAACAAAAAACAACTTGTTTTTATTTATTTATGTTTTATTTTATTTTATTAATATAATATATATATATATATAATTTCTGCAAGGAATATTGGTATCATAGTAGATGGATGTGCTTCATATGAATGGATTTTGAAGTATATATATGAAGATGTGTGCGCATCTATATGTGCACACATGAGTATATATATATTATATGAATGTAGGGCAGGAATAGACTAGATATGTATGTATGCAAATTAGATATTATATAATTTCAGGGCAAATACATGTTTGTGTGTTAAAGATAAATCGACAAACCACGTTCTACCTATGGAGTATATATCGCATTAAATTATATGTACATATATGTACACTATCAGGAACACACAAAACATGTAGTACCCAGGAATCCAACAATAAAAATTGCATTATATATCGAAACATGAATAGTTCATTAATTTATTAAATTCTCCGCTCCTCTGCTACACTTGTTTATCCTTGTTTATTTATCATATGTATATAATTATTTACTTATTTATTTGTATATTTATCCATTTTTTATTTTTATTTTTTATTTTTTATCTTTTATATATTTCTTATTACCTCTACTTTATTTATTCATTCATTATTTCATTATACTGTTATAATGTGTTATTTATTGTTTATTATTTTACAATTATTCCTTTCCCTATACATTTATTCATACTAAATTGTTTGTATATATTTAATTTATTTATATGTATTTATTATTTCTGGTTTATTTTCCTATGTATATTTATTGCTCAAAATGTTTATATGGCCATTGGTGCTAAAGGAAAGAAAAGAAAAAAAAAACAAAAACCTACCTGATACCTTTCTCTCCTATTTGAATTCAAGCCACATGAATTTAAGCTTTACTGTGGTATTTTCTGAAAATTCTACTCCATTTTTAGATGTATATCTCACTGGTGACCCTGAAACTGGTTGCATCAATACCTCCTTATACAGGAAACCGCTCAGTGGGAATACCATTCTGCATGCAAATAGTAATCATACCAAACATACTATAAACAATCTACCCCTTGGTGAATTTCTCAGAGCACGCCGCCTCTGTTCCACAGATACTGCTTATTTCTCTGAATTGGAAACCATGAAAAAGCGGCTACGATGCAGAGGCTATAAGAATAAGATCCTTTTCCGTGCTGAAAAAAACGCTGGAAAGAAAACCCGCAGTGAACTACTTTTTAATAAGAACGCATCTGATAATCGGAATTGTTCCATCGTTTTCTCCACCCCTCATAGTGCTGATTTTTCTAGAATAAAAGAAGTTTTTCTACTATGAATGTTGTAGGTATTGAGCAAGTGAAAAAACCTTTGAGAGGAGGTGATTGGTTCTGTGAACTTCTCTATACTGAAGCTAAGTGGATACTGCGGCTGGATACCCGGCACCCTAAAGGACTCAATTATCGTTCTGATTTACGCTATGTTATATGATGTTTTTTCTGTCCCTTTTTTTCTTTCTACTTTTTTTTTTTTTTTTCCTTTCCTTTAGCACCAATGGCCGTATAAACATTTTGAGCAATAAATATACATAGGAAAATAAACCAGAAATAATAAATACATATAAATAAATTAAATATATACAAACAATTTAGTATGAATAAATGTATAGGGAAAGGAATAATTGTAAAATAATAAACAATAAATAACACATTATAACAGTATAATGAAATAATGAATGAATAAATAAAGTAGAGGTGATAAGAAAGATATAAAAGATAAATAAAAAATAAAAATAAAAAATGGATAAATATACAAATAAATAAGTAAATAATTATATACATATAATAAATAAACAAGGATAAACAAGTGTAGCAGAGAATTTAATAAATTAATGAACTATTCATGTTTCGATATATAATGCAATTTTTATTGTTGGATTCCTGGGTACTACATGTTTTGTGTGTTCCTGATAGTGTACATATATGTACATATAATTTAATGCGATATATACTCCATAGGTAGAACGTGGTTTGTCGATTTATCTTTAACACACAAACATGTATTTGCCCTGAAATTATATAATATCTAATTTGCATACATACATATCTAGTCTATTCCTGCCCTACATTCATATAATATATATATACTCATGTGTGCACATATAGATGCGCACACATCTTCATATATATACTTCAAAATCCATTCATATGAAGCACATCCATTTACTATGATACCAATATTCCTTGCAGAAATATATATATATATATATATATATTAATAAAATAAAATAAAACATAAATAAATAAAAACAAGTTGTTTTTTTTTTTGTTTTTTTTTAAACTAGAATATTGACACATAAATTAATAAGACAAAAGAAAGGATCGATACATACATATATATGCATGAACGCACAAAAATTTGCTCTTGTGGGGCCCTCTTCACATTCTGATGAATTGTTTTTCTGTTTCTCAAATGCATGCACATATATGTATGAACACGCGCTTATTCTACTGCATACAACGTATGGGGTTAATAGAGTCTAATGACATACTACCCCTCTCACTAATTTGCATTTTCTGAGTGAACTCCCTTCCTGTTTCCCATCTTGCCTTTGTGTCTCATTACCTTTAAAGTGCTATATATACTTCTTGCCTTCTATCTTACATGGCTTATGATTAAGGACTGCTTTTAAATTCCCCTTTTTGTGTCCGAAACGCGTCAAGCCGCATGGCAAGCCGCATGGCGTTTTTGGAAAGATCTGTGACCCTTTATTAATTTTAACTTTTTTCAAATAAAGCATGAAGATTTTTATCTATTCGCATTGGTGCTGAGCCCCACTTACTTTTCTTTGCTAGTGCCCAGAAAAGCCATAACTTGTTTCTTAGTTTGGGGTACAGGCCAGTCTCTAATAGCCTGGATTTTGGCAGGCTCAGGACGGAGCTTCCCTCCTCCCACTCTATGCCCTAGATATTGGACTTCACCCATCCCCAATTGGCATTTGTCGGATCGAATAGTTAGGCCGGCTGCCAGAATCAGGTCCAAAATAATGGCTACTTGATTCAGATGTTCCTCCCATGTGTGGCTGAAGACGGCGATATCATCCAAGTAGGCACAAGCAAAGTCACCACATCCCCGGAGGATCTGGTTTCAGACGTTGATTGGCCGTTGTCCTCCATTTCTTCTGCTCTGATCCCGCCGCTGCCACCAGTTGATACAGGCTGGGGGGGGGGTATGGTCACTTACATCCCAAGACATAGTATTACAGCAAATACAGTGAGAAGGCAAAACACATCATGACAACTCCTCTGAGGGCAGACATTATATGGAGCCTCTCTTCACCACATGACTCCTACTAGGCCCAGGGCCTAAAATTTCATCATTTCCTGACTTCTACAGCCAATATACTGAAGGCTTCCTATCCTGAATCCTCACTGGCCAGATATACATTGTGCATCTCTTCAGACAGTAGGGCGTACTGAGTATATACTAGACCCTACTGCACGCAGCTTGAGGGTCTCCCGCCACACTGCAATATTAGTGGCTTGCATGCCATTGTCCACGCACCAGCCGTTTGGTCCCCATAGTGCGCTGGGCAACTGTCTACATTTGTTTACAAGTACTGCACGTGTCTGAACTAGCAGTGGAATTAACCCCAGGACTCCAGGGCTGTACAATCTTATCTTAGCTACCCTCTAAGCTCCAAGAGACTCTGAACCTACTTCTAATAAAGGTCCAGTCACACTAAGCAACTTACCAGCGATCCCAACAACGATAGGGATCGCTGGTAAGTTGCTAGGAGGTTGCTGGTGAGCTGTCACACTGCGACGCTCCAGCGATCCCACCAGCAACCTGACCTGGCAGGGATCGCTGGAGCGTGGCTACACGAGTTGCTGGTGAGCTCACCAGCAACCAGTGACCAGCCCCCAGTCTCCTAGTTACAGCACACATCAGGTTAATTAACCCGATGTGTGCTGCAGCTAAATGTGCACAGAGCAGGGAGCAGCGCACACTGAGCGCTGGCTCCTTGCTCTCCTAGTTACAGCACACATCGGGTTAATTGCCTGATGTGTGCTGCAGCTACATGTGCACACAGCAGGAGCCGGCAGCACAGACAGTGAGAGGGGAGGAGGCTGGTATCAAAGGTAAATATCGGGTAACCAAGGACAGGGCTTCTTGGTTACCCGATGTTTACATTGGTTACCAGCCTCAGCAGAAGCTGGCTCCCTGCTCACTGCACATTAGTTGTTGCTGTCTCGCTGTCACACACAGCGATCTGTGCTTCACAGCAGGACAGCAACAACTAAAAAATGGCCCAGGACATTCAGCAACAACCAACGACCTCACAGCAGGGGCCAGGTTGTTGCTGGATGTCACACACAGCAACATCGCTAGCAACGTCACAAAAGTTGTTCGTTACCAGCGATGTTGCTAGCGATGTTGCTTAGTGTGACGGGGCCTTAAAAGCATACCAGTATTAAATCTGAAACAAATCGTGCTCTTAAAGCTCCAGATCCCCAATTGCTCTTCAACATTCAACTCCAAGCTGTATTTGCCATGTCCTACCCACAAAAGACTGTGAAACATATATTCCGTGTTGATTTTCTTTGTTCCTGCTATATTAAAGCAACTGTTATCCCCAAGACCATGTCTGTGGACTGTCCATCAGCTGTTGATACTGTGTGGGGGTGGATAGCAGGGAACATCAGGGCCTTGTAGACCACCCAGGGAACATGGCCCCTGCACCCTCATGCCAGAACAGCAACTGTGACATATGGAACATTTGAGGTCCTTTGTCCCTGGGCCCTTACACTACCTCAAACATTTAATTTATCTATATATATAATTGCCTTATTCTGTCTGTCTGTCTGTCTTGCTCCAAAATTCTGTCGTTACCGCGACAAGCGTCTCATTGGCCGCTCGCCTCGCCTCTGCCCCCCCCGCACGGATTGGCCGCTCGCCCAGGCTCCGCCCCCCCACGGATTGGCCTCTCGCCCCGGCCCCCTGCACGCATTGGCAACTCGGCCACGCCCCGCCCCCTCACGCATTGCACGCTCGCCCTGGCCCCGCTTCCCGCACGCATTCCCCGAACCAACACGGAGCCCCGACTCCTAGGTGAGTGCTGTACCCCCGGGAGCCCACACCAGCGTATGCCGGCAATCCAGCCGTCACATACCCTCGCATTGCTGGGGTTGCTGGCGTACGCTGGTGTGGGCTCCCGTGCGTGCGGGGGGCGGGGTACGCTGGTAACCATGGTACACATCGGGTAATATTGTGTAGCATGGTTACCAGCGTACACCGGCTCCCGGTACACATGTGCAGAAGAGAGAAGACAGAAGAAAGAAGACCCCCGATCATACTCACCAGAAGCCGACCGGGAGCTGGTGAGCGCATCAAGGTCCTGCAGCGGCGGAACACACACACACACACGCACACACATAAGAACAGACACACACACACACATCAGATCACACTCACTCTCACACACACCTCACACACACATCAGATTGCATCCACACTCTCACAACATCCAGTGATATCGCTTGCTTCTCGGCGGCGATACTGTGCGTGCAGTGACCTTCCAGGACCTGCCGGAGGATCACATGGCCGGAAGCATGTGGTATCTCCGGATGTTGTGAGTGTGAGCGCATATGTGTGATATCGTCAATGTGTGTGCGTGTATGCGATCGGATGTGTGCGTGTATGCGATCGGATGTGTGCGTGTATGCGATCGGATGTGTGCGTGTATGCGATCGGATGTCTGCGTGTATGCGATCGGATGTGTGCATGTCGGCAAAAGGCAGAGGCGCACTGGGTGCAGCACAGCTGCTGGGACCGCCCACCGGAGGGCACAGGCATAAGTGGGGTTTGAGTGTATGCGATCAAATGTGTGCGTGTATACTGTCTGATGTGTGACTGTGGAGCACGATGGGGGGTGCACAGCATGGGGGATGGAGCACGATGGGGAGTGCGCAGACTGGGGGGATGGAGCACGATGGGGAGTGCGCAGCATGGGGGATAGAGCACGATGGGGAGTGCGCAGCATGGGGGATGGAGCACGATGGGGGTGCGCAGCATGGGGGATGGAGCACGATGGGGGTGCGCAGCATGGGGGATGGAGCACGATGGGGAGTGCGCAGCATGGGGGATGGAGCACGATGGGGGGTGCGCAGCATGGGGGATGGAGCACGATGGGGGGTGCGCAGCATGGGGGATGGAGCACGGTGGGGGGTGCGCAGCATGGGGGATGGAGCACGATGGGGAGTGCGCAGCATGGGGGATGGAGCATGATGGGGGGTGTGCAGCATGGGGGATGGAGCACGATGGGGGGTGCACAGCATGGGGGATGGAGCACGATGGGGGGTGCGCAGCATGGGGGATGGAGCATGATGGGGAGTGCGCAGCATGGGGGATGGAGCACGATGGGGGGTGCGCAGCATGGGGGATGGAGCACGATGGGGAGTGCGTAGCATGGGGGATCGAGCACGATGGTGGGTGCGCAGCATGGGGGATGGAGCACGATAGGGAGTGCGCAGCATGGGGGATGGAGCACGATGGGGGATGCGCAGCATGGGGGATGGAGCACGATGGGTGTGCAGCATGGGGGATGGAGCACGATGGGGAGTGTGCAGCATGGGGGATGGAGCACGATGGGGGGTGCGCAGCATGGGGGATGGAGCACGATGGGGGGTGCGCAGCATGGGGGGATGGAGCACGATGGGGAGTGCGCAGCATGGGGGATGGAGCTCGATGGGGGGTGCGCAGCATGGGGGATGGAGCACGATGGGGGATGCGCAGCATGGGGGATGGAGCACGATGGTGGGTGCGCAGCATGGGGGATGGAGCACGGTGGGGGGTGCGCAGCATGGGGGATGGAGCACGATGGGGGGTGCGCAGCATGGGGGATGGGGCACGATGGGGGGTGCGCAGCATGGGGGATGGAGCACGATGGGGGATGCGCAGCATGGCAGATGGAGCACGATGGGTGTGCAGCATGGGGGATGGAGCACGATGGGGAGTGTGCAGCATGGGGGATGGAGCACGATGGGGGGTGCGCAGCATGGGGGATGGAGCACGATGGGGGGTGCGCAGCATGGGGGATGGAGCACGATGGGGGTGCGCAGCATGGGGGATGGAGCACGATGGGGGGTGCGCAGCATGGGGGATGGAGCACGATGGGGGGTGCGCAGCATGGGGGATGGAGCACGATGGGGGGTGCGCAGCATGGGGGATAAGCACGGTGGGGGGTGCGCAGCATGGGGGATGGAGCACCGTGGGGGGTGCGCAGCATGGGGGATGGAGCACGGTGGGGGGTGCGCAGCATGGGGGATGGAGCACGGTGGGGGGTGCGCAGCATGGGGGATGGAGCACGATGGGGAGTGCGCAGCATGGGGGATGGAGCACGATGGGGGGTGCGCAGCATGGGGGATGGAGCACGATGGGGAGTGCGTAGCATGGGGGATCGAGCACGATGGTGGGTGCGCAGCATGGGGGATGGAGCACGATAGGGAGTGCGCAGCATGGGGGATGGAGCACGATGGGGGATGCGCAGCATGGGGGATGGAGCACGATGGGTGTGCAGCATGGGGGATGGAGCACGATGGGGAGTGTGCAGCATGGGGGATGGAGCACGATGGGGGGTGCGCAGCATGGGGGATGGAGCACGATGGGGGGTGCGCAGCATGGGGGATGGAGCACGATGGGGAGTGCGCAGCATGGGGGATGGAGCACGATGGGGAGTGCGCAGCATGGGGGATGGAGCACGATGGGGGGTGCGCAGCATGGGGGATGGAGCACGATGGGGGATGCGCAGCATGGGGGATGGAGCACGATGGTGGGTGCGCAGCATGGGGGATGGAGCATGGTGGGGGGTGCGCAGCATGGGGGATGGAGCACGATGGGGGGGTGCGCAGCATGGGGGATGGAGCACGATGGGGGGTGCGCAGCATGGGGGATGGAGCACGATGGGGGATGCCCAGCATGGCGGATGGAGCACGATGGGTGTGCAGCATTGGGGATGGAGCACGATGGGGAGTGTGCAGCATGGGGGATGGAGCACGATGGGTGGTGCGCAGCATGGGGGATGGAGCACGATGGGGGGTGCGCAGCATGGGGGATAGAGCACGATGGGGAGTGCGCAGCATGGGGGATGGAGCACGATGGGGGGTGCGCAGCATGGGGGATGGAGCACGATGGGGGGTGCGCAGCATGGGGGATGGAGCACGATGGGGGGTGCGCAGCATGGGGGATGGAGCACGATGGGGGGTGCGCAGCATGGGGTATAAGCACGGTGGGGGGTGCGCAGCATGGGGGATGGAGCACGGTGGGGGGTGCGCAGCATGGGGGATGGAGCACGGTGGGGGGTGCGCAGCATGGGGGATGGAGCACGGTGGGGGGTGCGCAGCATGGGGGATGGAGCACGATGGGGGGTGCGCAGCATGGGGGATGGAGCACGATGGGGGGTGCGCAGCATGGGGGATGGAGCACGATGGAGGGTGCGCAGCATGGGGGATGGAGCACGATGGGGGGTGCGCAGCATGGGGGATGGAGCACGATGGGGGGTGCGCAGCATGGGGGATGGAGCACGATGGGGGGTGCGCAGCATGGGGGATGGAGCACGATGGGGGGGTGCGCAGCATGGGGGATGGAGCACGGTGGGGGGTGCGCAGCATGGGGGATGGAGCACGGTGGGGGGTGCGCAGCATGGGGGATGGAGCACGGTGGGGGGTGCGCAGCATGGGGGATGGAGCACGGTGGGGGGTGCGCAGCATGGGGGATGGAGCACGGTGGGGGGTGCGCAGCATGGGGGATGGAGCACGATGGGGGGTGCGCAGCATGGGGGATGGAGCACAATGGGGGGTGCGCAGCATGGGGGATGGAGCACGATGGGGGGGTGCGCAGCATGGGGGATGGAGCACGATGGGGGTGCACACCTCCCCTGAAAACACACACACACACTGCCACACGCGCACAGCATAACACACCACACACACACTGGGAACCACAAACATCGCCTTACACAGACACCCACACACACAGACAACGCCGCACACACAAACACCGCAGCATACACAAATATAGGCACATTGCACAAAACATACTTCCCCCCCAAAACACACACACGCACCCCACACCCACACCCACACAAACCGCGCAACACACACAGCACCACACACAGACAACACTGCAGACACACAGCGCTCCACAAACAACACAACATACACACAGCGCTCCACACAAACAACACCGCTCTCACACACCCCCACCCAGACAACACCCAGAACATTTACAGCCCCTACATAAACACTTGGCAACTACACACAACAACCTCTATATATATATAACAAAAATCATACATTAACTACACAATAAATTCTAGAATACCCGATACGTTAGAATCGGGCCACCTTCTAGTTGTTTAATAATACAGCTCTTAGCTGCATTTAATGTAGGGTAAGCTGATGGAGTAGGAATTGTTTCAGGCCTTTAGGCAGTGATTCTAGCTTTACAGACCATGCTGATCATACCTCAAAAATGTAATTTATTCTCTAATACCTCACTTAGCTGTATTTACTGTAGGGCAAACTTCTGGAGTAGGGGTAGTGCACAGACCTGTAGGCAGTGATTGCAGCCTTACAAACTATGCTGCTAATACCTCAAAAATTAAATTTATTCTCTAATAATACCGCTTCTAGCTGCATTTATTGTAGGGCAAGCTTTTGGAGTAGGGGCAGCGTATTAGAGGCATGTAGGCAGTGATTGAAGACTTACAGACTGTGCTGCTCATACCTCAAAAATGTAATTTTTTTCTAATAATACCACTCTTTGCAGCATACATAATTTAAAATGTTCAAGGCCTGCGGTAAGGGTTGTGGAAGTTGATGTCCCCCTGATAGTGGTGCACACAGAGGCTGTGGGCATTAACCAAGGTAAAAGACACTTATCATCTAGACCTAGCTTCCTGTTTCACTTTGCAGGGGGGCACGGGACACCACTGTTGAAGTCAAGACAGTGCGAGCAGGTTGTTTGCTGGATTGCAGATAATGCTTTCAGTCTATTTACCAGCACCACCCAATCTTTGACTAGTAAAGAGTCAGGACCACATAATCCTCACTCTGATGCTCCTCCCTCCTAACATGGCGAGTCTAAGGAAACAAGTGATACCACACTTGGACACTCTGAGGAGCTCTTTAGCTTGGCTTCGTCTGACCTCCCACATGCATGATTCAAGAGGCACATGAGGATATGGTGTGCGGTGATGGCCAAATATTTGCGCAGCCATGGTCAGAAGAAAGTGGGGAATGGCATTTACTGTCTCAAGAGGTGGATGATGAAGAGATATAGAGGCCAGGAAGTAGAATTAAATTTAGAAGTCAGGAGAAAGATCAGAGTGCGGATGTAAAATACGAGGTGTTGGAAGATGATGTAACTGACCCAATATTGCAAGGTAGCATGCAAAATGAGGACAGCAGTACAGAAGGGGAGGAACCTGCAGAACCGCAACAGGCAGAAAGATGCAGTGGAGGGTTAGAGGGAAAAGGTGGACAACTGTCCCTCAGAGCACCCACACACAGCAAGATCCCAGGCAAATCTGGCGCTTTTTTAGAGACAGTCCAGAAGAAAAGAAAATGGTAATTCGCAACCTGTGCTATACCAAGCTCAGTATGGGCCAGACCACTACCAGCATGATCACCACCAGCATGCTCAGGCACATGTCATCCAAACATCCAACCAGGTGCCCTGAACGCCGGGGGTCGAACAATCATTGTCTGTGGGTGACCCCTCTGGCTCTCTCCCTATGCTGGTTAATTCCCTGTCCAGAACACAGGTGTGGATGCATCCCGCCTTTAAGCTGCCTTTGCACATTCACATACACCATCATCAAGCAAACCCACTTCCTTGTCACAGCACAGTGTACAGCTGTCTCTACCCCAGGGCTTGGAACACAAACAAAAATAGTCAGCCATCAACAGGCCCAAGCTCTTAACTGCCATATTTCCAGACTGCTTGCTGTGGAAATGTTGCCATTTAGGCTTATTAATCTGGGTACGTTTTTGAAAAATGATGAACCACTAAATTGATCACATGTGCCAAAAATAGTACGTGTCAGTGTCCCAAGCTTTAGAACCGCCATCAGGTTATTCCCATTATGACACACAACCGTTCCTGGTTGAAGGGTTAGCGGAGAGAGCCACAGATCTGTCTCATCTGTTAGACATTTCAACAACTCTGTGGCAGTGACCTGTTTGTCACCTAAAGATATACGTTTCAGCAGTGCCTGTTGCCACCTCACTGAAGCAGTGTTACAGGACTTACAGCTTGCAACTGACAGTGGGCGACAATTCTACAATGGAGGATGAGGAGAAGGAAAGTGGGTGCAGGAACTGATATAGGAGGTAGAGGAAACCCTGATGGAACTATGGCCCACAAACACCAATTCATTTCCAACCCCATGAGGTTCACCTAGTGCTGTCAGCGAAATGTAGCATCCCTCGCCACAAGAATTTATCCACGTGTCCATGGTTACGTGTACCTTGCCGGTAAGTGCGTTGGTGAGGGCACAGGTGATATTATGTGTAAAGCAAGGACTACAAACTGGGAAAAATAGTGACAGCTGAAATCAGGTTGCAGAAAGCTTCATTGTCCACAAGACTAAATTGCAACATTTCCAGGGCAAGCACTCTGGAAATGTGGCCTTTTGATGTTTGGCATTTGGGTGTGTGGCTGCTTATTTCCACTTGCGTTCCAAAGCCTGGGGTAGAGACAGCTGGACGCTGCGCTCGGAAAAGGAAGTGGACGTGCTTTCTGACGGTGATTGCAAATGTGCAAAGACAGCTTCAGAGCAGGTGAAATCCATACCTTTATCCTGGACAGGGATTGACCAGCACGTAGCACAGGGAAGAGGTAGTGGGGTCACCTGCAGACAATAATTGTGGACCCAGACATTTGGCCCACCCAGTTGTTTGTTTGGATGACATGTGCCTGAGTATGCTTGTGGCGGTCAGGCCCATACTAACCTTGGTACAGCACAGGTTGCAAATGACTGTTTTTTTTGTCTTTTACACTCTCTGTAAAAAAAAAACCTGAGGAACATCTAACCCTTGGCCTAGGATCTTGCCACTTGTGGCTGCTCTGGAGAAAAGTTGCCCACTTCCTCTTTCTAGCCCCCCACTGCAAATTGCGGCGCTATGGATCCCTCCCCCTCTAACTACTATCTTCTCTCTGCATGCCATCTCGCTATGTTGGTTCAGTGACTTCGTTTTCCAGTCTCTCCTCTGCCCACTCCAGTTTCATTTCTCAAGTCTCTCGACATCAGGGGTGGGGCTTGACTTTCGCGCCACTCCAGCTTGCCAGCCTGCAACTGTCATTCCATAATGGTGGGAAGGAAAGTGGTGGATGGGAAGAAGGATGGAAAAATGAGGGTAGTGACGTTGAGGAAAGTCTTTTAAGATCGTGATGCCACCTGTGGTCCGCGGCCAGGGATGGGCTGCCGCTGCAGATGCTGCTCTTTGGGGCTGATGGTGAAGGTCGCAGCCGGGATGGTGTCGCTCCCCACAGGTGGAGCAGGGTTACCCCGGGGAGGATGATGGAGGACGGATGGGGGTGGTGGTAGTCCCCATTGGTGCTGCAGCGCTGGGCACCGGCAAAGGGGAGGCAGAGACAGGGACTGCAGTTCCAAATCTTTTACTCACTGGTAGTTCAGGCGGTGCCCCGGAGTACCAGTCTCTGCCACGATGGGCTCCAGCCGATCCCGAATTCGTGGAAGGTCAGGTCCGGTGTGCCAGCCTAAGGGCCCTTCCTCCTTTGAAGCAATAAGTATCGGATCCTCAGGACGTGAAGCACTTGGGGATCCTGGTGTCAGTAAAGTGTCCATCCTGTATGCTGATAGCGCGGTTCCGCCGTGGGGCTGGTCGAAGACCTCAGCCCCGGATCATATATGCTATTTGGCTCCAGGAATGGTGGGACAGGTCCGGTGACTTTTCTAGCCTGTTCCTGCAACCCTTGCAGAGTTGGTAGACAACGTGAAGTATGCCTGTCCTAGGGTTCTGTACACTGACAGTGCTGGTCCTATGGAACATCCTCCTGCTTCTCCCCAGCGACCATGTTCAAACATCTTGGCCAACAGAGCTGCCTTGCGGCACGTCCGTTCTGCTCGGCGTCTTTAGCTGTTCTCTCTTTTGAAGTTGTGTTGGGTGTTTCAAGCTGTTGTCCCCAGCCACTGCCACTGGCTGGTTTACTACTCTCACTAGGTCAACCTGCTTTTCCCCACTGTGTGCTCCTAAATCCCCCTGGTGGTTGCTTCTTCCTGACCCTGAGAGCCGGTTCCAGTGGATCAGGAGCCCCTGGTGCTGTGGCGTCCTGTAAACTCAACCGCTGTGGTGACCCCCTTCTGTGACCCGACCCTGGCCCAGTCCCCACTGGGGAGGGCAACTCACTGTAATCTATATGTGTGTGTTGGTGAAACCGATACCGATCTTCCTTGGACCCGGGATAAGTACTACACCTGAAATGAGGTGCAGTACCCTGTGGTGCCTGTGAAGCCTCAGGGGCGCCACATTCCATGGTGGCAAATGGCAGCACTCTCAGGCTGCAACAATTTACAGGGATCACCGCATTTGGTTATGCAATTAACCAAACAATATTTCTTCCCTTCATGGGAGGCACAGCACATTAAACGATTCAAACAGTTAACTCCGTATGGTTCACAGCTAGCCTAGCATCATTATCACTTTTCACACACACACACACACACACACACACACACACACACACACACACACACACACACACACACACACACACACACACACACACACTATATGCATTATGTACATGGTATCAACATTATCTACAGTTTTCAGCAGAGCATAATTACAAGTCATATACATTCTGTACACGGGATCAACATAATTTACATTTTTCAGCAGGGCATTATCGCACCTGTATTAAGAAGAAAATAGTCATTAACTTATGACTTTAGAGTCCAGTGTGCAACCGGTCAGTGCACCAATTTAGCAGATGTCTTGAAAGACCAAAAAGGTTGCAATAATTCTAGAAGGGTGCACAAAAGGTGCAACTATTTACAGGTACAGTTCCGACCACACAATGTCCAGTGGTCCGGTTGTCCATCATATCAAACAAGGAACATTATTCACAACAAGCGCAAATTACTGGGAGCATGGGAATTCCTGGCCAGCCGGTCTCAGGTAATTCTCCCTTGGGGTTTGGGTGGACTTGTCACAGCTCTGCTTTCTGTGGGGCTCCTGGAGACAACAGGAATTAGCTCTGGCTTTGCTACTGAGGTGGGTGCTGATGCTGCAGCTGCCGCCTCCGTTCGACACAGCCCCACATCCAGGGCATACCAGCCCCACTCTCCCTTTTTTGCCGGGGATAGATGACTCTATCACCGGGGTACAAGTCTCTACCAGGGTGACCTCTGGGGAGATGGGCTTCCACATCCCGCCAGGACACAAACAACTCCCTACTCAGGCCCGATTCAGCAATGAACCCCCACCCCTTGCTTAGGGCAATCTTGGTTACAGTACCTTTATAGAGCTCCCCCGGGTCGATGGACGGGCCTGTCGGTGGCGCTCCTTGTCTGCCAGGTTCCTACTTTTCACCTGCGCCAACCGAGCCCATCGCTGAATTTCCTCAGCAGCTAGCTGAACGAGGGTGGCCTGATAGTTCTCCTCCGCGTCGATGCCCACAGTCATGGCACACCCCGCTGCAGTGGCAAAGGGGTTTGAATAGGGCTTTCCCCACACCAGTCCCGGGTGGGTGCCCTCAGCTCCCAGTTCTCTATTATCTCCCCTTTCGGAGGCAAAAGCTTCCCCTGCTGCCGGAACAAGGAAAACTGTTGTGAATGTCATCCGAGTGGGTGCTGGCTTGGAGCTCCCTCTGGTGGCCAGGAATGGTAATGAAACTGAGTCTGAATCTGTGACTCAAACAGATGTTGGTATTAATTGGGAATCCAGGAAGTCCTATTGCTGACCAGCCTGGTGTATGTAGGAGAGCAGTTTCTGTTTAGCTGCTGCCGGTGATAAATGTTCCTTCTGCCTCTGAAGATAGCTTGGAGTTTGTCCTTCAGTTTCCTCTATTTATTCTGCGCAAGAATTAACTCCAGATAATTCTGTTGGTTTTCTTTGCCAAATTGCTGATTTTGCACCTATGGTTGTTTGTGTTTTTGTTTCCATTTTGCTTTGTATTTGAGGATATAGCTCTCTGCTATTTTTGAGACAGTAGTTCCTTCAGCAAGAAAGGGATTTTCTCCCTGTTCTGATTTTGATTATTTGCACTTTTGAATTCCATTTGTTCTGTGAGTTGTTTTTCCCCATTATATCTGCAGTTCTGTTTAAACTGTCTGGCACAAGAGTACCTGATATAGTGGGGGAAAGACCGTGTGGTCTATCAGGAGTTTGTTATTTTTTTGCAGGGTTTTTTGCTGGCCACAATCAGTTTTCTTTCCTGTCCTGTTGTATCTAGTAAGTCGGGCCTCACCTTTGCTAATCTATATTTTCTGTGTATTGTGTTTTCTTACATCACCATCGTTACATGTTGGGGGCTTGCTAATCCTTTTGGGACTGCTCTGAGGTCAAATTAGGATTCCTCATTTCTCTCTTTCAGGTGTAGCAAGTTTCTCCGGCAGTGACGAGGTGTCTAGCTGTGTTAGGAACATCCCACTGCTACTTCTAGTGTTGTCCGATAGATAGGGGATTGCGGTCAGCTTAGTTTCCAACTACTCTTGTGATTTTTTGTTTTTTTCCTGATTGATGGGATTTTTTGTGATCATCCACAGTTACCAGTTCATAACACTATCACCGGCCACAAGAGCTACCTGTAAGCAGTAAGTAGCAGCTGGTTCCTGGTCGAGGTTAGCAGTCTGGCCTTCCCCACTCTGGTTTTCCCTGGCCTGGGCGTTGGCTGCCGGGTCAGAAGCAGCGGGGTCTTTGGCTACTGGGATATCTGCTACCGGGTCCTCAGCTGCCTGGTTGGCATGGGCCTGGGTGTTGGCTGCCGGGTCGGAAGCAGTGGGGTCTTCGGGTAACGGGATGTCGACGGCCGGGTCCTCAGCTGCCTTGTCATTGGTGGCCTGTTCAAGGGTCAGGTCACAGATCTCCCAATTAAGGACCGGAGCAGGCAGACAGGTTGGTGGCTTCTGGATGGTGTCGCGTTCGGCAGGGGCAACCGGGTCATTTGTCACCCCTCCGCATTGCTCTTCCTCCAGGTGTTGCTGTCTTGGTCGGGCAAAGGCCCGCATCACCGCCACCGATCCCATCATGGAAGCTTCCCATTCCTTGATGGAAGCAGCTGCTGCTGCTTCATCTGCTGGGTCAGGCAGAGCACCTCCGCTTCCAGGTCCTCTGGTGTCCAAATGCATGGGTGTACTAGTGTACTTCCTTGGTGGCCTTGGTCTGCCATCCTGAATGCTATTTAGCACATGAGGTTAAGGTGCGACCACTCCCTTGGAGCTCCAGGGCTGACTCCTCTTCTTGGTCATCTCTCTGGCTCTCTCTAGGTGAAGTCTCTCCTCTCCCCACTCCAGTTTCGTTTCTCCACTCTCTCAACATCAGGGGCAGGGCTTGACTTTTGCGCCACTCCAGCCCGCCAGCCTGCAAAGCTCGGGAATTTTCTCGCCAACTATCGTTCCATAATAGCGGCTAGATCCAGATTTCAAACAAACAGTCTCACTTTCATAAGGCGCACAGTACCCGGTTGTTGTGGGCATGAGAATCCTGTTTGTGACGCCAAATGTAACACCCTGGGGCCGAGGGGTTTTTACCCGACTCGTTGCCGGGCCGGGGGGTGCAGATCCTCGGCATCGTCACAGGCTGGCCTGGCCCGGTTTCGTGACTCCAAGACATACAGGAGGGAGGGAAGGTGTTGGGCGGGAGGAAGAAAGGAGGATGGGGGATAGTAACTGTGAGGAAAGTCTTTTTAGATCGTGACGCCACCTGTGATCCACGGCCAGGGATGGGCTGCCGCTGCAGGTGCTGCTCTCCGGGGATGATGGTGAAAGTTGCAGCTGGGATGGTGTCACTCCCCACAGGCGGAGTGGGGTTACCCCGGGGAGGATGATAGACAATGGACGGGGGTGGTGGTAGTCCCCGTTGGCGCCGCAGCGCTGGGCGACGATGCCTGCAAAGGAGAGGCAGAGACAAGGGCTGTGGTTCCAGATCTTTTACTCACTGGTAGTTCAGGCGCTGCCCCGGAGTACTGGTCTCCGCCATGATGGGCTCCAGCCGATCCTGAATCCATGGAAGGTCAGATCCGGTGTGTCAGCCTATGGGCCTTTCCTCCTTTGATGTGCTAAGTATCGGATCCATGTTGTGAAGCACTTGGGGTTCCCGGTGTCAGTAAAGTGTCCCGTCCTGTATCCTGTATACGGTTCCGCCGTAGGGCTGGTCGAAGACTTCAGCCCCGGATCCCATATGCTATTTGGCTCCAGGAATGGTGGGACAGGTCCGGTGACTTTTCTAGCCTGTTCCCGCAACCCTTGCAAAGTTGGTAGACAACGTGAAGTATGCCTGACCTAGGGTTCTGTAACTTGACAGCGCCATCCTGTGGAAGCAGCCTCCTGCTTCTTCCCAGCGACCATGTTCAAACACCTTGGCCAACAGAGCTGCCTCGCGGCACGTCTGTTCTGCTCAGCGTCTTTAGCTGTTCTCTTTTGGAGTTGTGTTATGTGTTTCAAGCTGTTGTCCCCAGCCGCTGCCACCGGCTTGTTCACTACTCTCACTAGATCAACCTGCTTTTCCCCACTGTGTGCTCCTAAATGGTTGCTTCTTCCTGACCCTGAGTCCCGGTTCCAGTGGATCAGGAGCCCCTGGTGCTGTGGTGTCCTGTAATCCCAACCGCTGTGGTGACCCCCTTCTGTGACCCGACCCTGGCCCAGTCACCACTGGGGAGGGCAACTCACTGTAATCTATATGTGTGTGTTGGTGAAACTGGTACCGATCTTCATTGGACCCGGGATAAGTACTACACCCTAAAGGAGGTGCAGTACCCTGTGGTGCCTGAAGCCTCAGGGGCGCCACATGTCCAAGTGTGGGGTCACTTGTCTCCTTAGACTTGTCATGGTGGGAGGAATGTGGATCAGGGTTAGGATTATGTGGTCTTGAGTATTTACTAGTCAAAGACAGCGTGATGCTGGTACTCAGACTGGAAGTATTACTTGCCCTGTTCTGGCTTCAACAGTGGTGTAACGTGCCACCCTGCAAAGTGAGACAGGAAGGCCCAGTTTGCCCTGGCTCTGCGTACACCACCAACAGTGGGACGGCCACTTTCATGTTCCTTACTGTAGGTCTTGTACATTTTAAATTATATACACAGCTGTGAACGGCAGACAATAAATTAAATTTTGAGGTATCAACAGCACAGTCAGTCAGACAGAAATCCCTGCCTACAGGCCTCTAATACACTACCCCTACTCCAGAAGCTTGGCCTACAAAAAGTGCAACTGAGAGTAATATTATTAGAGAATAAATTACATTTTTGAGGTATTAGCAGCACGGTCTGTAAGGCTAGAATCACTGCCTAAAGGTCTGAAAGGCACAATTCCTACTCCACCAGTTTTCCCTACAGTAAATGCAGCTAATAGCGTTATGATTACCCAATAAAATACATTTTTGAGGTAATAGCAGCACGGTCTGTAAGGCTAGAATCTCTGCCTAAAAGCCTGTAACACACAATTCCTACTGTACCAGCTTGCCCTACACTAAATGTAGCTAAGAGCGATACATGTTTCTAATTCACTAATACTACTCTAGAAGCTTGCCCTACAGTAAATGCAGAATAATAACGGTATTATTAGAGAATAGAATAACGATCAAATGACTGTTTGTTTACTGTTTTACTAGCAGGTATTGTCATGCTATAACACACTGTCCCTTCTCCAGCAGAATCTCTCCCTAATCCATTAACTATTTCCATTTAGAGTGCAGCAAACATGGCATCTCTAAGGCGGGCTTTGCACGCTGCGACATCAGTAACAATGTGTTACCGATGCTGCAGCGATAGTCCCGCCCCCGTCGCACGTGCAATATCTAGTGAAAGCTGCCGTAGCGATTATTATCGCTACGGCAGTTTCACACGCACATACCTACCGTGCGACGTCCCTCTGGCCGGCGACCCGCCTCCTTCCTAAGGGGGCGGGTCGTACGGCGTCACAGCGACGTCACACGGCAGGCGGCCAATTGAAGTGGAGGGGCGGAGATGAGCAGGATGTAAACATCCCGCCCACCTCCGTCCTTCTCATTGCAGCCGGCGGCAGGTAAGGTGAAGTTCCTCGCTTCATACACAGCGATGTGTGCTGCCGCAGGAGCGAGGAACAACATCGTACCTGTCGCTGCACCGGCATTATGGAAATGTTGGAGGCTGCAGCGATGATACGATAATGACGCTTTTGCGCTCGTTCATCGTATCAAAAAGGATTTGCACGTTGCGATATCGACTGCGACGCCGGATGTGCGTCACTTTCGATTTGACCCCACCGACATCGCACGTGCAATGTTGCAACGTGCAAAGCCGCCCTAAGTCTTATATAGACCCAATCACACTATGCAGCTAACCAATCACAGTAATGGCTATGGCATTACCATAATTTGCAGGCAATCCCTGCATGTTTACTGGCTGATAAAAAGCCAAAAAAACATGCGGGGTGGTGATTCCAGTATGCCATCCGAGCAGTAGAATGCATAATTGAGTACCGGGCAATGCTGAGCACATTTGTGGCACCTCTGAATATATGAGGGTGCCACAGGGTACTGCTATCCTTACCAAGGGTGCAAGATCTACCCCCCTGGTTTCAGGTTCCTAAGAAACCGGTGTCACTAACATCAGCACAAATCCCAATCACTCCTCTCATCATGACCTGTCAGACACACCGGTGGGCTGGCTAAGCGGAATAAGGCCACCCACCTAGGGGTCAGGCAGACTGGTGGGAGGGAAGAGGGCAGTTAAGTGAGAGCCCTCAAGGAGTGAGGAGCTGGAGTAGTAGCTCCCGGGGAGCTAGACCGAGATGGGGTCGCAGATGGTGGTCCGGGACCAGAGGAGTCGGGGACCAGTGGCAGCGACATTGGAAGGGTGCGACGGACATAGTCTAGGAGGACTGTCGGCATCAGAAATCCAGAAGAGCTGACCGGTACTGAGCATGACTGGGTACAGGACCCTAGGTCAGAAACCAGTTTATCGTCCTGATAATTAACCTGGGAGGGAGAGTCTCTTTATGAACTTCCCTTTGAGCTCAGAGAGTGAAGGTGACTGCACACCGCAGGGGATAGGGCTTTCCAGTAACACGGCTTACTAAAATCCCAAGTGCCAGCCATCAAGAGCACAGCTACACTAACAACATAGTGAGCGGGGCCCCAACAGCTTCAAGCCAAGGGGCCACACAGAGAACTAACTTGTGCACAACAGAGGCGGCTCCGGATTACCCAGTGACACCGGTGGGAGCGGACACCTGGACGTGCTCCCCCGTAGAGATTGTGATGCACAGAGTCTTTGGTTTATCTTCAGTGGGAGTGTCTGCTTTATAATCCTCATCCTGCACCACAACTACTCGAAGTGAGTACCCTGGTTCCCCTGCACCCTCCCAATCATCTCACCAAAAACCCCAGAGGCCGGGGTCTTCCCTACCTCTCTGCGGAGGGACTGACATCTTGCTGCTCCCCACCATCTGCCCCGAAAACTCCTTCCAGCAGCGGCGGTACTCCCATTACCGCAACCCGCAGGTGGAGTCACGAACGTCTCCCCTGTAAATAATCCCCTTTCAAGGATCGGAGCAAGTGCCGAGCCCGGGTCCGGACCCCTCGAGCCACGACCACCCCAGATCCGAGCACCTCGGTCTGCGCCGGGGCGGCACACATTCATCCATCACTAGTTGTAACTTTTGAAATTGCATTATCTTAAAATTCTGGTAAAAACAGTTTGATAAACTGGGGCTTAAATGTAGTGGAATCAGTACACAAATAACATTTACATTTCTTTGGTGATTGTCATGTCTGTATCTTAATCTTATGTGCCACCCCCGTGCTAGCAGCCGTGCTGCTCGGATCCGGATCTGCGGTATGGCTCGAGGGACTCTACCGGACCCAGGGGTCACGCAGACACTTCGAAAAAAAAGGGGGATGTATTTGTACGGGGGTTGTTAAAACTGTCGGTGACGCCACCCACGGTGTGTGGTGAGATGTAGCACCACCGCTGCTGTTGTGGACTCCCAGGGGCGATGGGCTGGCAGCTGGATGTTAACCCTTCCGTGGGCGGGGATGGATGCCCCGGGGCCCAGTGTCTCTGTGCAGGGGATGATAACGGCAGGGGGCCGGCACACCCGGTCAGACCGGGAAAGTTACTCACTGTTGAATCAATCACACGAGTCTTTTGATAAACCAAGGTAATAGTGGCTGTCTGCCGCAGATGGATGTATCTGGTCCCACACCCGGGCTGATGGTCACTACCCCTTTCCTCTGCACTTTGTGTTTTCATATTTAGACTTCCAGGTGTGTAACGCAGGAGTCTGCTCCCGGTCCTCTGGTTGGGAGCCTTGCCCGTCAAATGCTGACTCGTGTGATCTACCGGGCCCTGGCGGATGCCCTATCCCTCTCTGTGGGTGTTGTCTACTTTTCGGAACTTAGGTTGGGACAGGACCTGGAATCCTGCCCTCAATCGGATGATTAGCTAGGCCGTCGGTGCCGGTCCTGGCTTCAGGGTCCGAGTACCCCCTTTTGTGCACGGTTTCCGGGTCGGTTCTCCGGTGTCGGTACCGCCAGGCTATAACCCTGCCCCAGTCCACCTCGGATCTACCGATCCGTCTTTCCATCTCCTGCTGGCGGTGACCACCGTCTGCAACCTAGCCAATGTGTCAGGGCTCCGACCCTGACACCTGCAACTTCTCCTAACTCCTCTCACTTCACTCTACTCTACTCAACTTTCAACTCTCAACTGGCTGTTTTCCCGCCACGGGTTCTCCAGACCCTTAGGTGGCTAGGGATTCAGGTCAGCTGCCTTAACCCTGTGTGGGAGCAGTGTTATGCGGGGGCCTATTTGTGTGACTACCTGGTTTTGCCAGGGCGTCACATTCCCCCTTGATTTAATACAGACCGTCCGCGGGCTGTCCGACCACCACCATTTATTTTTCCACCGGAACAATGAAAAAGGTAAAAACAGGGTAGAATTAGAATAACATATTTCTTCCCTTACGGGAGGCACATATCTTAAACGTTGCACATTTAAACATAACAGGACGGACCGGACCACCTTCTTGCTGCGCCCATCCAAACAAACCTGACCCTGGTGCCAGCTCTAAGAACTGGTTGGCACCCCTTTTCCCA
The DNA here is from genome assembly GCF_048569485.1 of Anomaloglossus baeobatrachus. Taxonomy (NCBI): domain Eukaryota; kingdom Metazoa; phylum Chordata; class Amphibia; order Anura; family Aromobatidae; genus Anomaloglossus; species Anomaloglossus baeobatrachus. The sequence goes on along the minus strand of NC_134357.1, from coordinate 193,821,142 downwards.
AGTCCAGGAACGGGTCCGGGTGTAAAAAGTTTATTACCCGGCAGTCTATCTCAAGGGCCCCACGTCCAGGGGATCCCTGGCCTGGAAGTAGTCACCGGTTTTGGTGGTGACTGGGCCTCGACCGACTCTACCGCAGGCCCTTCCTCCAATCAGCCTCTCCAGAGACTGCTGCGGAACAAAGAGGGTGGTCGGGTGTATTTACAAAGCCCCAAAAGTTTTTGGGTTGGCTTTCCAGTCCAAAGCCATGGTCCATGTTTTAAACGGTAAACGGTAACGGGTTCAACTTTAACTGGGGTAGCCGGGAGCTGCTTGAAAATCAGGTGAAATATTCAGTTGATTGGTATTCATTTACACACATATTTACACAATGAGCAGACACCACCCACTAGATTGCAGTTTCCCTGTACCTGAGTGGTGGCCGACCTAAGTTATGGCGTGTGGACCTAGCTTCACTTAGGCCTGGTGGGGGAGAGTGAACTACAGGTTCCGCTTCCCTAATGTCAGGTATAGCTGGTAAGGACCTACTGGGCCGTGGTGTAGGTGCATCCCTGGGCGCTGTGGTTGGCATGCTGTTGCTAGACCGTTCTGATCACCACTCCATTCTGCATAGGCCAATCAGCTGGAAAATCCCCCATAATGGTGTGGATCACCTCTTTCTTCTTTTCCACGCCCGGCGTGGGAGCGAGAACCTTATCCACCATCTTCAGGGGCTCTGGACACTTCTTCAGGTGGTCCCTGGAAACAGTGGTCGTAGTCTTCCCTTGGTCGTGACTGACAAGATATGTCTTCTTATCTTCCCGGCCAGTGGGTTGGATAGCGTACGGGGTTTTCTCCCACTGGTCATCCAATTTGTGCAGTCTTTTCCTCCTCAATACTTTATCTCCAGGTCCAAAGGGGGCAGCCTGGGCTCGTCTATTGAAATGCTGCTCTTGTCTCTCTCTGCTCTGGCACAAGTTCCTCTCCACATATTCCTGGATCTGTCGGTACTGCCTCCGACGCTTGGCGTCCCAGTCCGTAGTCGACGGAATGGCCTCAGGCACTTCTGTGCCACCCCCACGCCTGTAGTAGCCGAGCTGCTTGGATCCAGACCCGGGGGTCACGCAGACACGCCAAATGAAATGGGGGACGTAGTTGTACGGGCTTGGCCGTATTCAGTTTATGACGCCACCCACGGTGTGTGGTGAAAGGTGGCACCACCGTTGCTGTTGTGGGACATCCCGGGGGAGATGTAATGGCAGCTGGATGTTAACCCCTCCGTGAGTAGGGATGGTTGCCCTGGGGCCCAGTGGCTCTGTACAGGGCATGGCAATGGCAGTGGTCTGCGCGCCCGGACGTACCAGGGGATGTTTGGTTACTCACAGTTGAATACATGACATGAGACTTTTGGTAAACCAAGGTGCTGGTGGCCAGCCGCCGCGGCCGGTTGTACTCTGGTTTCCCACCCGGGCTGGTGGTCGCTGTCTTTTCCCTCTGCACTGTTTTTGCTTGTGTTGGACTTCCCGGTATGGAACACGGGAGTCCGCTCCCGGCTTGTTGTGTACCTGAGCAGCCATGCCCGATGATGCTGACCCCTGGGATCTATCAGGCCCTGGCGGTTGCCCTATCCCTCTCTGTGGGTGGTTGTCTGCTTTTGTGACTTTGGTTTGAACAGGACCAATAATCCTGCCCTCAATTGGTTAATTAGCTAGGCCATTGGTTCCGGTCCTGGCTTTAGGGTCCAAGTACCTCCTCTGTGCACGGTTTCTGGGTCGGTTCTCCTGTGTCGGTATCGGCGGGCTCCAACCCTGTCCCGGTCCACCTCGGATCTCCGGCTGCCGTCTTCCCGTCGCCTGCTGACGGGGACTACCGTCTGCCACCAAGCCAAGGTACCAGAGCTCCGACCCTGGTGCCTGTCAACTTGAGCTTCACCTCCGCTGGAGCTACGCCTAGCCCCAGCCTCCACTCCTCTCAACTGGAACTCTAGACTTCATCTATTGGTTTTCCCACCCCGGGCTGTTTAGACCCCTAAGTGGACGTTTCCTAACCGCCTGGTCCCACCCACTTGTGTGCCTGTGTTGCCCTGAGGGAGGTGGTTAGGGTTTCAGGTCGGCTGTATGTGACCCTGTGAGGGATGGTGTTATGCGGGGGCCTCTTGTGTGTCTACCTGGTTTTGCCAGGGCGTCACACTTCTACGTCCAACTCCAGATCCACTGGCAGTCTTCCGGGCCTCGCCCTCATTAGGTACGCGGTTGTCCATTTAGTGGAGCTGCTGGGGATGTTATTGTACATGTCTACCAGATCAGGTAGTTTCTCAGGCCACTGGTTCTGCTCTTCAAGAGGTAATGTCTTGAGGAGGTTGAGGACCAGGTGGTTCATCTTCTCACACATCCTGTTGGTCTGGGCGTGATATGGGGTGGTACGGATCTTCTTAAACCCGTACAAACTGCAGAACTCCTGAAAGATTTCCGCTTCAAAGGCAGGGCCTTGGTCAGTGAGCATCCTCTCCGGAAAACCATGCGGCCGGCAGACATATGCTTGAAAGACCTTGGCTGCAGTGCGAGCCGTGAGATCCTTGACGGGTACCACCACCATGAACCTGGATTAGTGATCTACGATGGTGAGGGCGTAGGTGTAGCGACTCCGACTTGGCGTGAGCTTGACGTGGTCCAAAGCGACAAGTTCCCGTGGCTGGTGGGTGATAATTGGCTGCAACGGGGCTTTCTGGCTGGTTCCATCCCTTCTCCTTAGCACTCAGGGACCACAATCCCTACACCATGCCTCGATAGACTCTCTCATTCCGATCCAGTAGAAGCGTTCTCTCAGCAGCATCTCTAACTTCTTCCAGCCGAAGTGTCCCGCTCCATCATGGTAAGCTTTCAAAACCAAGGACACATACGCTTGCGGCACCACAATCTGACAGACCTTCTCGTGCATCTTAGGAATTATCAGCCCTCTGTACAATTTGGCCTGGCGCAGGTACAAATGGTCTCTTTCTCGCCACAGCCGCTGTGCTTCTGCGGGGGCATTGGGCTCCATCCTGGACTGGGCCTGGGAAATTAGGCTGTGTGCACACGTTGCGTTTTTTACCGCGGAAACGCTGCGTTTTGAACCGCAGCGTTTCAGTGGCAAATTGCATGCGTTCAGCTTTCCCAGCAAAGTGTATGGGAAAGCTGAAAAATCAGTGCACACGCTGCGTTTCTTTCCGCAGCGTTTTGGATGCCAAAAATCGGTGCGGAAAGAAAAGCAGCATGTCACTTCTTTTGTGCGGTGTAGCTGCGTTCTCTCCCCCATTGAAATCAATGATGTGGGGTCAGAACGCAGCTACACCGCATGGACCTGCTTTTTTGTTGCGGTCCGCGGCCTTTGTCGGCACGCCAGAACGCAGGCATTTACCTGGAAGTGAGGTCAAGAGGTTTCCTGTTGACCTCACTTCCAGGCAAGCCCCCGGTGTCACCAAAGTGCCCGCCCCGACCCCCGACCCCCCTCCCGAAAATCCAACATGGCCGCGCGCACAGTAGCGCACCGGCCGCCCTGCTCCTATGATTTCTGTCGCATGTGCAATAACACATGCGACAGAAAAATGCCCCCCAGGCCCTGCCCGGTCACCCCCTATTTCCCCGGTATTCCCCCTCACCTGTCCGGTCGCAGCGCTGATCCCCCGCGGCCCCCTCCTCCTTCACAGCAGACGCCGGCCGGTCACATGAGCAGAGCAGCTGACAGCCAGCACTGTGTTCAGTGTGAGCTGTGCTGGCTGCTCGGCAGTCTGCAGCTGTGACCCGGGGAGAGTGGGTGCAGATTTTTGCACCCACTCTCCTCAAATGGAGGGTCTGCCCTCCTAGAAAATGGGGGATACGTTTCCTGAACGTGCCCCCATATTCTAGAAGGTCCAGAGGCGACGTGGGACATCCAAATGGATTTCTGCGGACCCATTTTTTTTTATTAAATTGGAGAACAAGGGAATGATTTGGGGAGTGTTTTTTCTAATAAAAAATTTTTTGTTGTCTTTTTTTGCTTTTGTTTACTGTCAATTAGTTATGTCGGGTGTCTGATAGACGCCGTGACATCACTAATTGCTGGGCTTGATGCCAGGTGACATTACACATCTGGTATCAACCCCATTTATTACCCCGTTAGCCAACGCACCAGGGCGCGGGATGAGTTGGGGCGAAGCGCCAGGATTGGCGCATCTAATGGATGCGCCACTTCTGGGGCGGCTGTGGCCTGCTATTTTTAGGCTGGGAAGAGTCCAATAACCATGGCTCTTCCCACCCTGAGAATACCAGACCTCAGCTGTCAGCTTCACCTTGGCTGGTGATCTAATTTGGGGGGACCCCATGTTATTTTTTTTTTATTATTTTTATTTATAAATAAATAAAAAAAAAACCTGGGGAGCCCTCCAAATTGATCACCAGACAAGATGAAGCTGCCAGCTGTGGTTTGCAGGCTACAGCTGTCTGCTTTACCCTGACTGGCTATCAAAAATAGGGGGGACCCCACGCCATTTTTTTTTTGTTTTTGTGATAAAAACTAGGCTAGGCACCCTTTAGTGCCACATGAAAGGTACTAAAGGTGCCAGCTTAGAATATGCAGGGGGGGGGGTGGGACGTTGTATATATATTTGACCTCCATTGACGCTTTTTAGGCTGGATGCCCACAATCGGGGTTTGCAGCGTTTTGGGCGCAGATTGTTTTCCCTGCGTCCATGACGCTGCGTTGTGCAGTAGAAGCACAGTGGAAGGATTTTTAGAAATCTCATGCCCACTGTGCTTCTTTTCTCCGCAGCATAAACCGACCGGTGGCGCAGCTTCCCGAGCCTCAGCATGTCAATTTATGCTGCGTAGATGAGTGTTCTCTGCAGGTAGCATAGAGCTCCACAGCAGCCTGAACCCAAATCGTGGGCATGGGCAGCTGCGTTCTCCCGTGGGAAACACTCACATCTCTGCAGGAAGGCTGACACTGGGTACTAGATGCCGTGTCGCTGGATCATGGCCACATAGCCCAACAGAGAGAATATTGTTGCTACAGCTACATTTTGGGGGAAGTAGCTGTGGATTCAAAATGATTAATATACTCCTGAATAAAATCCTTGAGGGGTGCAGATTCCAAAATGGGGTCACTTGTGGGGGTTTTCTGACGTATAGGTACCCAAGTCTTAAAAAACGCACCTAAAAAACGCATGAAAAACGCATGAAAAACGCATGAAAAACGCATGCGTTTTCGATGCGTTGTTTCTCAAAAAGCATTGTTTACTTTTCTCCCCTTTGCCAGAGGGTGCGTTTTTTTCCGCGCGGAAAAAAAAGCAACGTGTGCACATACCCTTAGCGTCTTGACTAGCCGCACTGCGGGGTCTTCATCTTGGGCCCCCTGCCAACCATGGTGGGGAAGGGGTTGAAGGCCGCCTCTTGCTGGCCACTGTATGGCCTGGCGTGTTTCATACTGTCAGGTTGATGGAATGCAGGCAGTTCAAGTTCTTCTAACTCGTCTTCATCCAGCCCTTCATCAGGTGGGTGCGGCATCAGAGACAACGCATTTGGTGTTCTTACGGCCGGCCCTGTACTTGATGGTAAAGTCATAATTCGCCAATCGAGCCACCCACCGCTGTTCCAGGGCCCCAAGCTTCGCCGTATCCAGGTGGATTAGAGGGTTATTATCTGTGTAGGCAGTAAACTTCGCGGAAGCCAGGTAATGCTTGAACCTTTCGGGTTTTCGCCCAGACGAGGGCCAGGAATTCCAATTTGAAAGAGCTATAATTCTCGGGATTCCTTTCCGTCGGCCGAAGTTTCCTGCTTGCAAAAAGCAATCACCTTCTCTTTGCCATTCTGCTTCTGGACAGGACAGCCCCCAGGCCTTCATTACTGGCGTCTGTGTATAGAATGAACGGGAGGCCATAATCGGGGTAAGCTAGGATCTCTTCTCCAGTCAAAACCGACTTCAGCTGCTGAAAGGACTTTTCCTGTTCTTCACCCAAGGTGGACGGGGGGCCAGGAGTCTTGCCATTCCTGGTTTGCCCCACCATGAGGTCCTGCATGGGGGCAGCCATCTTGGTGTAACCCTTGATGAAACGACGGTAATAACCCACTAGGCCCAGGAACTGTCTCACTTCCTTGATTGTGGTGGGCCTTGGCTAGCCCTGGATGGTTGTAATTTTCTCCAGATCCGGCGATACAATTTGAGCACTCATTACATGCCCGAGGTACTGTACTTTGGCCTTCAGCATATGGCACTTGGAGGGCTTCAGTTTCATCCCATACTTGGAAAGAGCTTCGAGCACTTCGGCACGGTGCTCCACATGTGCCTCGTACGTCTTGGAATAGACAATGACGTCATCCAAATACAGCAGGACGGTTTCGAAATTGTGGTGTCCCAAACAGCACTCCATTAGCCGCTGGAAGGTTCCCGGGGCATTACACAACCCAAAAGGCATGCTGTTAAACTCGCAGAGACCCATCAGGGTGGTGAAAGCAGTTTTCTCCCGGTCCTCTTCCGCGACTGACACTTGCCAGTAGCCGCTAGAAAGGTCAAGCGTAGAGAAGTAGTTTACTGTTTTCAGTGCAGCCAACGATTCTTCAATATGGGGGAGAGGGTAGGCGAACTTGTGCGTTATCTGGTTAATCTTCCGGTAATCCACACACATCCTCATGGTGCCGTCTTTCTTCTTTACCAGAACCAACGGAGCTGCCCAGGGACTACAACTATCACGGATGCCCCCTGCCTCCTTCATGTACCTCAACATGTCTTTGGCACACTGGTAATGTGCAGGTGGAATCGGCCTATACCTCTCCTTGATGGGTGGATGTGTACCGGTAGGGATGTAGAGTTGGATCCCCTTAATCCTCCCGAAATCTAGCGGGTGTTTGCTGAATACCTGCTCGTACTCCTGCACTACCCTGTACACCCCTCCCTTGTGATGTGCGGGCGTGGAGTTGGTGCCTACGTGTAACTCTTGACACCACTCCTCTAACTGCTTCGGTGGACTGTCACTGTCTGGCTGTAATGCGGTGACCGTGGAGGTGGCTACCTGGATGGCATCAGTGTCTACCGTAAAGAGTTTAGCAATGGTGGCATAGCGGGGTAGCCTAACCTCTTCCTCTCCACAATTCATCACTCTCACGGGCACTCTCCCCTTCCGGACATCAATCACCCCTCTGGCTGCTGTTACTGTGGGCCAGTGCTCCGAAGGCAGAGGCTCCACCACTGCCGGGTAATCCTGTCCTCTAGGACCGACTGCTGCCCTGCACCAGATCATCATTTCACTCCGCGGAGGCACCACTAGAGGCACTACATCCATCACCCGCACACTACCAATCTCTCCACCTGACATGTTCACCTGTTGGCGCTGCAGGAAGGCCCGAATTTCCCGTTGCAGAGCCCTCTGCCGGCCCGCTCCTGCAGAACTTCTCCCATGCAGTTCTCAATTATGTTTGTCCCTAGAACCATTTTTGGGTTGCGATCACTAGGGTCATTCTGCACCACAATGTGTCCTTGCTGCTTCAGCTCCACTCGCCCCACCTTTAAAGATACTTCCTTAAACCCGACTTGGGTCAGAGGTAGTCCGTTAGCCGCTATGATGGTCAAGCTGGTGTCAGGTGGGATGAGTTCAGTGTCAGACCAGTAACGTTTGTATAGTACATAAGGCATAGTCGTTACCTGAGAGCCGGTGTCTAGAAGGGCGGACATCGGGATACCATCTACAGTAAGGGAGATTATAGGGCGACCTCCGACATACCGATAACGCCAGTCAGCTGGGCCTTGAGAATCTATTCCTGAGGATTGGCCCTTGGCCCCAGGGGTTGCTCGTTTAAAGGACACTGGCGGGAATAGTGACCAGTCTTGTTGCACTTGTAGCAAACGGGCTGTCCATACCGGTTGTTGTTGCTGTTCCTCCTTCTTTGCTTCCAGTGGACGTCCTCGGGGCTGTCAGCGAGCTGGATCTTCTCTGCTGGCTTGGCCTTCGGCGGGAGCTGGAGGGTTGCGAGGATATTAGCGACGGCTCACTCGCTGTACTTGTGATGATAGGTCCTCAGGAACTCCAGATACGACTGGGGGTGACGGTAGGGCTAATAAGGGGGGGCACCACTGAGACAGGGGCAGTGTCAGCCGGCCATGGCGGCAGTTCGGGGGCACCCGTTTCAGATATTTGTAAGGCCTTAATGGTCCGGTCCTTTAGAACCGCAACGTCCAAGCCCAGATGTTCCAGGGCCCCCAGCCGCAGCTGTTCGCGATCTTCAGTGGACCCCAGCCCCTGCAAGAACTCTATCAGCATATTATTGCTCTCAACATTGGTGATAGAGTCCGTCTGTCTCAGTGTACGCAGAGCAGTCTGCAGCCTCAAGGCGTAGTCCCGGATGCTGTCCTGAGGACGCTGTCGGCAATGGTAAAATGCATCCGTAATTCCGCTTCTGTGCGGGTTTAAAAAGCAACTTGCAATTTGTCAAAAATGGCGGCTACCAAGGCCCTGTCGGCGTCGGCCCAAGTCCCTACCTCCTGTTCAGCGACGCCGGTCAGCTGTCCCAACACCACCGATGATGGCTGCTTACCGATCATGTCATACATATCAAGAACAGTGCATATCATTTTCTTGAATACCTGCAGGGCATCGGGCCGTCCATCATACTGCAGCAACCAGGCAGCGCCGGGCACGTAAAGTAAGGTAATTGGCATAACTTGGGTGACTGCTGGAACCACAGGCCCCACCGCTCCTGCGACCGGAGCGGGAACCGCTGCATCTTTGCCAACCGCCTTGTTCGCGGGTGCCGCCGCTACGGCGGCGGGCGCTACTCCACCGTCCACATTTGGCGCCGACATCTTCTGCCTCTTCCCCTTGGTTTTTCGGGAGCAGTCTCTAGACATGGCTTGTTAGTTTTGTTTTAGGCCTCAGGGTTTACCTTCTGGCCTTGTTCCCAGCAGGCGGGGCTTCCACTTCACGTCATTTCTCGGGGAAGAAGACGCTGGGTCGTCCTTTTTCGTGCCTAAAAATGGCGGCTAAAATGGAGATTTTCAAAAACTTTGCAGCGGAGCACCGCTGACTGTCCAAAACAAGGCGCACTTTCACCAAATAGGTGAATGGGTAGGAATCCTGTTTGTGAGGCCAAGTTTCGAGGTGTGCTGCCCCCGTGCCAGCAGCCATGCTGCTCGGATCCGGATCTGCGGTATGGTTCGAGGGACTCTACCAGACCCGGGGGTCACGCGGACACTTCGAATAAAAAGGGGGACGTATTTGTACGGGGGTTGTTAAAACTGTCGGTAACGCCACCCATGGTGTGTGGTGAGATGTAGCACCACCGCTGCTGTTGTGGGGCTCCCAGGGGCGATGGGCTGGCAGATGGATGTTAACCCCTTCTGTGGGCGGGGATGGATGCCGCGGGGCTCAGTGTCTCTGTGCAGGGGATGATAACGGCAGGGGGCCGACGCACCCGGTCAGACCGGGAAAGTTACTCACTGTTGAATCAATCACACGAGTCTTTTGGTAAACCAAGGTGATGGTGGCTGTCTGCCGCAGAGGGGTGTGTCTGGTCCCACACCTGGGCTGATGGTCACTACGCCTTTCCTCTGCACTTTGTGTTTTCTTATTTAGACTTCCTGGTGTGTAACGCAGGAGTCCGCTCCCAGTCCTCTGGTTGGGAGCCGTGCCCGTCAGACGCTGACCCGTGTGATCTACCGGGCCCTGGTGGATGCCCTATCCCTCTCTGTGGGTGGTTGTCTACTTTTCGGGACTTAGGTTGGGACAGGACCTGGAATCCCCTGACCTCAATCGGTTGATTAGCTAGGTTGTTGGTGCCGGTCCTGGCTTCAGGATCCGAGTACCCCCTTTTGTGCACGGTTTCCGGGTCGGTTCTCGGTGTCGGTACTCGCGGGCTACAACCCTGCCCCGGTCCACCTCGGATCTGCCGAGCCGTCTTCCCATCTCCTGCTGGCGGTGACCACCGTCTGCCACCTAGCCAATGTGTCAGGGCTCCGACCCTGACACCTGTCAACTTCTCCTCCTAACTCCTCTCACTTCATTCCACTCTACTCAACTTTCAACTCTCAACTGGCTGTTTTCCCTCCCCGGGTTCTCCAGACCCCTAGGAGGGCGTTTCCTTTCCGCCTGGTCCCGCCCACTGGTGTGCCTGTCCTTCCCTGAGGGGGTGGCTAGGGTTTCAGGTCGGCTGCTTTAACCCTGTTGTGGGAGCGGTGTTATGCGGGGGCCTATTTGTGTGACTACCTGGTTTTACCAGGGCGTCACATTTACACTGTGTGTGACTGTGCACACTGGGGATTTACTGCACAGGTCAGGAGATTATAAATGTTTGCAGGTTAAGGCCGGCGTCGTAGGTCATATTTGTTGTTTGTAACACATTACGTACCTGCTAAGGAGACAATTCAAGTTGAGTTTTATAAAATGGCTTTTTAAAAGCCGCACCTCAAATGCGCACTACACACGCCAAATGGTATGTGAAACCTTAAGGCTAAAGCAATGTCGTTGGGGTCACGGAATTCGTGACGCACATCCGGCCTCTTTAGCGATGTCGTTGCGTGTGACACCTACGTGCGATCAAAGAAGATCACAAAATCATGCAAAATCATTTATCGTTGACATGTTCCCCTATTTCCAAATATCATTGCTGCTGCAGGTACAATGTTATTCGTCGTTCCCGAGGCAGCACACATCGCTATGTGTGACACCGCAGGAATGAGGAACTACATCGTACCTGCGGCCGCCTGCAATGAGGAAGGAAAGAGGTGGGCGGGATGTTTTGTCCGCTCATCTGCGCCCCTCCTCTTCGATTGCGTGGCCGCTTACTGACGTCGCTGTGACGCCGAACGAACCGCCCCCTTAGAAAGGAAGCGGTCGCTGATCACAGCGACGTCACTAGGCAGGTAAGTAGTGTGACGGGTCCGAGCGATTTTGTGCGCCACGGGCAGCGATTTGCCCGTGACGCACAAACGATGGGGGTGGGTACGCACGCTAGCGATCTCGCTAGCAAGATCGCAGCGTGTAAAGCGGCCTTTAGTCTAGGGATTGGCTATCACTCCTGTGCCAGGGTTTTGTGCTTGTCCCCGTATGCCAGGAAGCCCCTGATTGCTGCCTGTGAGATTAGTTTTTGCCCTTAACTCAGAAAACCTCTTTAAAAATAGATGCATACAGTACAGTATATAGTTAGCTCCTCTACCGTTGGTTGCCTGCAGCCAGTACTTTATGTATTGCCCCTCTACAGGGAATTTGAAGGTCTGTGTCAGAAGAGCAATGCTCTGACTACTATGAAGGTAAATTATTAAATAGACAATATTGAAAAAAAAATATGCATTATTAAAATGTGCATGATTATTTATACATTTTTTTATTTTTTAGTAATACACAAAACAGTAAATTTGAAATATCTGCAACCCGATTAGCAGTGTGAACACGTCCAAGGTCATTCATACCATGTGGCTGCTATGGGACCCTGGAGATACTGTACCAAGACATAATTATTGTAATGTGGTAAGAGAATCTATGACAAGATCTCCTTTCTGTAGGGTGTACAATAGGAGAGCAGTTCATACAATGATAAAAAAAAATCTATCCAAGGACATCAGAGAAAAGAACTAAGAATTCCTCACCTGCAAGTTATTTTGGTTTGTGATATCAACCATTCTCAATACTGATCATTGCTATGGAGCTGCTCTCCTGTCTGTAACCTTGTATATAGCATGTATGGAGTATACAGCGCCTAATGAACCTTATCTTCTCCACTACCGCTGTGTGCATATTACTAATGTAAAATAATACAGTGCCCATTGCAGTAACAGTGCAATAAAGCTCAATGAATAGTAGGCATTCAGATACTTAATTGGAAACTGCTTAGATCACTTGCATGTATTCACTTATGGATGTAGTAAGCATAGCTGCCACAGTCCTTTAGGAAAAGTAAGAAATATAAATAGATGTATAATGGTAAAATCTCCCAGGATACATACTGTGTAGACTGAGAAGTGTCCCTGCAGTGAGTGTATTGAACAGTAGGGGTCAGTGTAGGAGCAGGTTGGTTTTACCTGATGCTCATCTTTTCCAAGCTTTGTGTGGCTGTTACAATCATCTCCAGCAGTAGGTGACATCTGGTAATTAATGGTCTCAGATGTGAATCCTTTCCTCTCCAGGCAGCAGCTGTTTTGCTGGGTGTCTGTGGCGCAGGAGACCTGAGACGTCCGCACTGCGAAGATCTGCCTTTTATTTGTTTTGCTTGGTTATTGGTATCTTTTGAGCCTTTTAGGAAATGATTTGTATTCATCAGCTAATATACAGTTGATGCATGTTGCTCACCTACAGAATTATGAATTAACTAGAAGGTGGCCCGATTCTACGCATCGGGTATTCTAGAATTTACGTATTGTGTAGTTCATGTATGATTTTTGTTATATATATAGATGTTGTTGTGTGTAGTTACCAAGTGTTTGTGTAGGGCGCTGTACATGTTCTGAGTGTCGCGGGGGGTGAGAGCGGTGTTGTATGTGTGTTGCGTGTGTTGCGTTGTTTGTGGAGCGCTGTGTGTCTGTAGCGTTGTGTGTGTGTGTGTGTTGTGCGGTTTGTGTGTGTGTGGTGTGTTTTGGGGGGAGGTATGTTTTGAGCAATGTGTGTGTTGTGCAGTATGTGCGTATATTTGTGTGTGCAGCGTTGTCTGTGTGTGTGGGTGTCTGTGTAGGGCGTTGTTTGTGATTCGTAGTGTGTGTGTGTTGTGCAGTGCGCGTGTGTGTGTGTGTTGGGGGGAGGTGTGCACCTCCCATCGTGCTCCATCCCCCATGCTGCGCACCCCCCATCGTGCTGCATCCCCCATGCTGCGCACTCCCAAACGTGCTCCATCCGCCATGCTGCGCACTCCCAAACGTGGTCCATCCGCCATGCTGCGCACTCCCAAACGTGCTCCATCCGCCATACTGCGCACTCCCCATCGTGCTGCATCCCCCATGCTGCGCACTCCCAAACGTGCTCCATCCGCCATGCTGCGCACTCCCCATCGTGCTCTATCCGCCATGCTGCACACTCCCAAACGTGCTCCATCCGCCATGCTGCGCACTCCCAAACGTGCTCCATCCGCCATGCTGCGCACCCCCTATCATGCTCCATCCGCCATGCTGCGCACTCCCAAACGTGCTCCACCCGCCATGCTGCGCACTCCCAAACGTGCTCCATCCGCCATGCTGCGCACTCCCAAACGTGCTCCATCCGCCATGCTGCGCACTCCCAAACGTGCTCCATCCGCCATGCTGCGCACTCCCAAACGTGCTCCATCCGCCATACTGCGCACTCCCCATCGTGCACCATCCGGCATGCTGCGCACTCCCAAACGTGCTCCATCCGCCATGCTGCGCACTCCCAAACGTGCTCCATCCGCCATGCTGCGCACTCCGAAACGTGCTCCATCCGCCATGCTGCGCACTCCAAAACGTGCTCCATCCGCCATGCTGCGCGCTCCCAAACGTGGTCCATCCGCCATGCTGCGCACTCCCAAACGTGCTCCATCCGCCATGCTGCGCACTCCCAAACGTGCTCCATCCGCCATACTGCGCACTCCCCATCGTGCACCATCCGGCATGATGCGCACTCCCAAACATGCTCCATCCGTCATGCTGCGCACTCCCAAACGTGCTCCATCCGTCATGCTGCGCACTCCCAAACGTGCTCCATCCGCCATGCTGCGCACTCCCAAACGTGCTCCATCCGCCATGCTGCGCACCCCCCATCATGCTCCATCCGCTTAGGAGTGCGCAGCATGCCGGATGGTGCACGATGGGGAGTGCGCAGTATGGCGGATGGAGCACGTTTGGGAGTGCGCAGCATGGCGGATGGAGCACGTTTGGGAGTGCGCAGCATGGCGGATGGACCACGTTTGGGAGTGCGCAGCATGGCGGATGGACCACGTTTGGGAGTGCGCAGCATGGCGGATGGACCACGTTTGGGAGTGCGCAGCATGGGGGATGCAGCACGATGGGGAGTGCGCAGTATGGCGGATGGAGCACGTTTGCTCAGCCTCTCTCCTTCCAGCCTCCCTCAGCATCAGCCCCCCCCTCCCAGCCTTCCCCAAGATCAGCCTCTCTGCTCCCAGCCTCCTCCAGCACGCCGTGCTCCTCTGCCGACACTCACCCACACCCGATCGCATCCACTCACCCACACAACTGATCGCATCCACTCACCCACACAACCGATCGCATCCACTCACACACACAACCGATCGCATCCACTCACACACACAACCGATCGCATCCACTCACACACACACCCGATCGCATACACTCACACACACACCCGATCGCATACACTCACACACACACCCGATCGCATACACTCACACACACCCGATCGCATACACTCACACACACCCGATCGCATACACTCACACACACAGACACTGACGATATTGCACATACGCGCTTATACTCACAACATCCGGGGATATCACATGCTTCTGGCCATGTGATCCTCCCGCAGGTCCTGGAAGATCACAGCACAATATCGCCGCCGAGAAGCAAGCGATATCCCAGGATGTTGTGAGTATGTGGATGCGATGTGATGTGTGTATGTGAGTGAGTGTGATCTGATTTGTGTGTGTATGTGTGTGTGTGTGTGCTGTTATGTGTCTGTATGTTCTGCAGCTGCAGGACCTTGATGTGTGGATGCGATGTGATGTGTGTGTGAGTGTGAGCCGGTGTACACTGGTAACTATGATACACATCGGGTAACTAAGGGACCTTAGTTACCCGATGTGTATAATGGTTACCAGCTTTCATGGCCTCCGTTAAGATCCCAGCATCGCAAGGTTATGTGTGGCGCTGCCGGGATCCTGACGGAGCCGGTGTAGAAGCAAGCGATATCCCAGGATGTTGTGAGTGTGTGGATGTGATGTGTGAGAGTGAGTGTGAGAGTGAGTGTGATGTGTGTGTGTACTCACCTGGGAATCGGAGCCCCGTGTCAGTTGGGCCACAGCGAGCGTGCATTGCGTGAGGGGGCGGGGCCTGCAGAGAGCCGGGGCGAGAGGCCAATCCGTGTGGGGGGGCGGGGCCATGGCGAGCCCAGCGGCCAATCAGCTTTGTGTCACCGTAAGGACACAATTTCGGAGCATGACAGACAGACAGACAGACAGATAGACAGACAGATAGACAGACAGACAGACAGAATAAGGCAATTATATATATAGATAAAGCTCCCTTGCATTTCACAGTGATACATAAACCCAATTAATATGAAACGTCTTTTAATTAACTATACTGAACAAAAACATAAACTCCACACTCCCATTTTTCATGAGCTGAACTCAAATATCTAAGACTTTTTCTACGTAAACAGCCTTTTTCTCTCAAATAATGTTAACAAATGAGTCTAAGGCTATGTGCGCACATTGCAGAAAATTTCCGCACCTCAAAACTGCACCTTGTGGCAGAAAAACGCATTAAAAAACGCACACGTTTTTACCGTATTTTGGTGCCTTTTTGGTGCCTTTTTGTCCCTGCATTTTTTAACATTGTCAATTGAAAAATTCAAAGAAAAACACAGAATAGAAGTGACATGTTGCTTCTTTTTTCTGCACCCAAAACTGATGGCAAAAAAGAAGCAGCGAGCACACAGCCTTTCTGATTTCTCATAGACTTTGCTGGGGAAGGTCATACATGCAGTTTAGGACCACAAACTGCACCCAAAACTGCAGCAAAAAAGCAGGAAAAACGCAGCAAAAAAAGCAGTGTGCGCATAAGGCATAAATCTGTGTTAGTGCCCACTTCTCCTTTGCCATAATTAAACATTACAACACCCGGCGACTTTCAGTTTTCGTTTACACTTCCTTTTACTACAAGAGCCATGACGTTTTCATTTTTCTATCAATATAGTCATATCCAAACAAAGAGCCTCATGGTCATAGCTTAAGGTCTCATTGTGGGCAGCACCAGACAGGGTATAGGATTAACCCTCCAGTGTGGCCCTGAGACAACACACTCCAGGAGCAATTTCAAAAAACAAGAGCACTAGGAGTTTTAGTGCAAAAGTAGAAATTTATTATAAATATCAATAGATAACAACAACTTGTATAGAGGACATAGCGAGCAAGACAGAGGGATTAAGTACCCGGATCCCAAGAACCACACTGAAAATAACTTTTATAGAGTCAGGGTATCAGAGCTGAAGCAGGCCAGCTTGCAGGCAATCTGAATGAGTATGCATTTACTCCTCCCGGAAGAAGCGGTGTTTACCGCGAAACGGCCGTCGGAGGTCCCCTCTGGCTTGGCCTGGATCCCCCTAACCACCACTGTACTTAGGTAAGCACCTTTCCACCCTCCCTATGTGGACATACAAAGGCTGATGTATGGGTTTTAATCTATACACATGGGTCCTCCACTATGGTTCTTGTGACTCCATGAATATTGTATATACAATTCTTTATCCAGCAACAGTGTATGTATCAGTACGAGTGCTTCTTTTGAATCAGGCTCGGTTTGCAGGATCTGTTAAATCTTGCTGACTAATGGAATCGATGTGATTCAGCATTTTATACTCATTCAGATTGTTGTTATCTATTGATATTTATAATAAATTTCTACTTTTGCACTAAAACTCCTAGTGCTCTTGTTTTTTCAATATAGTCATATGAGAGCTTGTTTTTTGCACGACGAGTTGTACTTTTGAATGACTCCATTCATTCTGCCATATATTGTACTGAAAAATAATGACAAATAAATTCAAAGTGTGGTAAAATTGCAAAAAAGTGCAATTCCACAATTGTCTTGTTTTTTTTTTTAGTTAGTTGCCATGTTTACTATATGGTAAAACAGACTTGGCAGTATGATTCCCCATGTCAGTACAAATTTATAGATACTAAACATGTATATTTTTATTTAAAGGGACTCTGTCAGGACATTTCTGCTATATAATCTGAAGCCAGCATGCTGTAAGAGTTAACATGCAGTATACAGCCAGCCATCTCTTATCTCAAAGTCTGTTTTTGTTTACCTGTGAAGGAAAGTGGACACAACAGCAACCTGTTCACTCTGACAGATCTGGTAGGATTAGTGACGGGACTCTGTCCTCTGCTGGTTGAAGATATCGCTCAGGAATGAAGATTCACCCAGGACTAAAATGTCAGCAAGCAGTTTCCTAGAAGGAAGCTCTTCAGCGGAGGAGAAGGTCAAGGTAGCAGTGACTCAGAAGCAGGAGAAAAAAACCCTGGAGGTGACTGGAAGAGGAGCTTTGGTGGCAAAGAAGAGAAGCAGAGAGACACGCATGCAGGGGTAAGGAAGGTTACTTATCCTGCAGAAGAGTCGGGTAGTCCAAATTCTGCACCCAAAGAGCCCGTCCCAGGTAGCTTGCTGAAAGAAAACTAAGATCCCCATTGCCATAATCAAGCCACAGACGCCGCCTGTCAAGTCACAGACACCGTTTATCAAGACCTTGAGCCCAGACTACAAGAACAAGCCACAGACACTGCCTGTCAAGACTGCTGCTGGTGGTTAAGGTATGCACACCAGTGACTATGTAAGGGGAATACATGGAATAGCAGAAACTGCTGTGTGAATACTGACATGAAAAATTCAATAGCTGTATGTAAGGATGAAATGTGAAAAATGGAACCTGCATTACTGCCATGAATAAAGAGAAATTTAGCTACTGAATTGATCAATGCAATAGAGCCCTGTTACATGTCGTGGCTCTCTTGTTGCAAGGAATGAGGTGGTCCCCCATTCCTTGTCTGCCACGAGCCCTACTGCTCAGCAGCGCCAAAGGTCTGGGAGACTGCGCAGTCTGCTGGAGTTGCCTCCTCAGAGACACAGCAGAAGGGTGACACCTAGTGGTTCTCCCCTTGCAGGGAATGGAGCAGTCTCCCATCCCTTGCCTGCCACAAGCTCTCCTGCTCAGCATCACAGAGGCTCTGGGAGGTTGCGCAGTGTGCAAGGAATAGATGCTCAGGGAAGCAGCAAGACTTCCCATGTCTCTGCACATTGTGAAACCGAGGATCCCGCCTTTATGACCCAGAGGCAGGAAGATGAGCATGTGCTCCACGTGACGTCTTCTGATTCGCTCACTGATATCACACGGCCCCATGACGAGGCTGGTGATGTGCTGAATCCTGACTGGCTGGGCCAGGACGTCACGAACCCTGATTGGGTCACGCCCGTCTCGCGCCCGCCCTTGGGTGGAGCTACACCTCCTTAAAAGCTCCCCCTGCCATCATGGCGGCGCGCGACGGTCCTTCTATGTTTGGATGTCTGGCAGCGTGCTGCCACGCCACTGTACAGACGTCATTGTATTTTGCAGGTCTCGCCCCTGCCTTGCTGCTCCGGCAGTATTCCGTTTAACAGGTTGTGTTCCTGTCCCAGGTGAGCTCCTTGAATCTCTGTCGGACTCACCTGGTTTCTGAAGCACACGTGCGTGGGCACCTCTGTGCTACCCTCGTGCCATATTCCTGTGACTCCCGCTGGCACACGTGCGTAGGCACCTCTGTGCGTCCCCGTGCAACAGGTACACCGAGTTGTGAGCCCCGTGCCATACAACCCTCACGGGTTAGGGCGGACAGGTGTACGCAGATCGTCTATGACATTCCAGACGATCGCTAGCAGCAACCCGCTCACTCTTCTCCCACCGTAGCAGCGGTCCCTTACACCGCACAGTGGACCTTGACCGGCGGAAGCTGTCCATATACCATCTTGGCACGCTTCCCCGGGTCCCCCTCGTAACATTACGGTCGCGCCAAAGGTCTGGCTATGGCAGAAGAGCAGCAGCAGTTGCTGCGTTATGTGCAGCAGTTGGAGTCACGATTGGCAGCTGTGGAGCGGTCTTCCCCCGATAAGGCTGCGCTAGCGACAATTGCCACCCAAGCGGCTACTCAGGCTGTGGAATTGAGCGGAAAGTCGCCTCGCCTTGCGCTCCCAGAGCGCTTCAACGGGGACAGCTCCGAGTGCCGTGGTTTCATAAACCAGGTTACCACCTACTTGGAGATGTCCGCCACTCTTTATGCTACTGAGAAGGCGAAAGTAGCATTCGTCCAGTCCCTGCTCACAGGGAGAGCGCTAAAATGGTCCACGCCGTTGTGGGAGCGCGGAGATCGGGTGGTGAATCACCTTCCAGTTTATCTTGAGGCCATGAGAAAGGTGTTCCTCGGGCCTCAAGTCACCCACGACTCCGCGCTGCGACTCCTACGCCTTCGGCAAAAGTCCACTTCAGTCGGGGACTTTGCGGTGCAGTTCAGGACACTCGCCGCAGAGCTGGACTGGCCAGATAAAGTCCTTGTCCCTGTGTTCTGGGAGGGTCTGGCAGGGTTCGTCAAAGACGCGCTGGCCACGCGTGATGTGCCGACCACCTTAGAGGCCTTGATACGGCTTGCTTCTCGCATAGACATCCGCCATGCGGAGCGGAGGCTCGAGGTCTCTTCGGCACCCACGTCTACCTGGCCTACAGAGCCTCTGACTCTCCTTCCCCACCAGACCAGTCTCCCAGCCAGTTCTGTTGATGACTCTGTGGAGCCCATGGAAGTCTCCAAGGTGGTCTCCTCTACCACAGGCTCTCGGCCGCCGGTCGTTTGCTTTGCCTGTGGGCAGAGGGGACATGTAGCTACCCGATGTTCAAAACCATCGGAAAAGAGACAGTGTCTGGTTTCCATCAGAGGAGGAACCCTAGACGCTGCCTCTCCTTCTAAATTAACCCTCAGCGCCCAGTTGCAGTTCGGCACCACTGTCTTCCCTGCCCTGGCTTGCTTAGACACTGGCGCTGACGGCAATTTCATTTCAGCCTCCCTGGCAACTAGGTACTCTGTTCCCCTGGTCCTGTTGCCTAAACCAATCAGTGTCCAGGTAGTCAACGGGTCCCTACTTGTCAAACCCATTACCCAGATCACCGTCCCTCTCAGGATGGATGTACCACCAGGCCACCATGAGCAGGTGTCCTTTCTGGTGCTTCCAGAAGGGACGGATGAGATCCTACTAGGACTCCCCTGGTTGAAACGGCATGCTCCGATACTCAACTGGACAACAGGGGAGATCTCGTCCTGGGCAGGGTCATGTAAAGAACACCTCGGGACCACCGGGTCACCCACTCCCCTAGACCTGGTGCCACCTGGCCAGACCCTCGTTCCCCCTAGGTTACGGAACGATGTACTTTCCTGGGACCATACCTCCAAGGTCGTGGGCCTCTTCAGGTCCAAAAGGACCAGAGTTCTAGAGGCCAGGCATGATTGGTGGCCGACGGCCGACTCCTCGTCCGACAACCCTGAAGTAGCGAGGTTGGTTAAAACAAAAATCGTTCAGGGCAAGAGGTACTTCCTCGTGGAGTGGGTCAGTCGTGGACCGAAGCATAGGACCTGGGAATTGGAGGATCATGTCCACGCTCCGGGTTTGGTAGCAGCCTTTGAGCGCAGGCGGTGGGGGGGCCCTAGACGGGGGGGTAATGTTACATGTCGTGGCTCTCTTGTTGCAAGGAATGAGGTGGTCCCCCATTCCTTGTCTGCCACGAGCCCTACTGCTCAGCAGCGCCAAAGGTCTGGGAGACTGCGCAGTCTGCTGGAGTTGCCTCCTCAGAGACACAGCAGAAGGGTGACACCTAGTGGTTCTCCCCTTGCAGGGAATGGAGCGGTCTCCCATCCCTTGCCTGCCACGAGCTCTCCTGCTCAGCATCACAGAGGCTCTGGGAGGTTGCGCAGTGTGCAAGGAATAGATGCTCAGGGAAGCAGCAAGACTTCCCATGTCTCTGCACATTGTGAAACCGAGGATCCCGCCTTTATGACCCAGAGGCAGGAAGATGAGCATGTGCTCCACGTGACGTCTTCTGATTCGCTCACTGATATCACACGGCCCCATGACGAGGCTGGTGATGTGCTGAATCCTGACTGGCTGGGCCAGGACGTCACGAACCCTGATTGGGTCACGCCCGTCTCGCGCCCGCCCTTGGGTGGAGCTACACCTCCTTAAAAGCTCCCCCTGCCATCATGGCGGCGCGCGACCGTCCTTCTATGTTTGGATGTCTGGCAGCGTGCTGCCACGCCACTGTACAGACGTCATTGTATTTTGCAGGTCTCGCCCCTGCCTTGCTGCTCCGGCAGTATTCCGTTTAACAGGTTGTGTTCCTGTCCCAGGTGAGCTCCTTGAATCTCTGTCGGACTCACCTGGTTTCTGAAGCACACGTGCGTGGGCACCTCTGTGCTACCCTCGTGCCATATTCCTGTGACTCCCGCTGGCACACGTGCGTAGGCACCTCTGTGCGTCCCCGTGCAACAGGTACACCGAGTTGTGAGCCCCGTGCCATACAACCCTCACGGGTTAGGGCGGACAGGTGTACGCAGATCGTCTGTGACATTCCAGACGATCGCTAGCAGCAATCCGCTCACTCTTCTCCCACCATAGCAGCGGTCCCTTACACCGCACAGTGGACCTTGACCGGCGGAAGCTGTCCATATACCATCTTGGCACGCTTCCCCGGGTCCCCCTCGTAACAGAGCCCCAACACTACGCCAAAGTATTTCTCTACGTTGGGGTCCCTAGCTTGTGTGTGTCCTCTCATGCAGTTAAAAAACTTACCGTGTATGGGAAGCTGAGACCCAGGCTATATATACGATGTGGATTGGCAATAGGTGTGTATGGGGAGGGTTCACAAACGAAAAACTACTAACAAATACAAAATAACGTTTGGAACTCCATTCTATGTCTGAACTGGGTGCAAAAACCTAAAAAAACATCACTATGGGGAGATAAGGTATGCACACCAGTGACTATGTAAGGGGAATACATGGAATAGCAGAAACTGCTGTGTGAATACTGACATGAAAAATTCAATAGCTGTATGTAAGGATGAAATGTGAAAAATGGAACCTGCATTACTGCCATGAATATATGAATAAAGAGAAATTTAGCTACTGAATTGATCAATGCAATAGAGCCCCAACACTACACCAAAGTATTTCTCTACGTTGGGGTCCCTAGCTTGTGTGTGTCCTCTCATGCAGTTAAAAAACTTACCGTGTATGGGAAGCTGAGACCCAGGCTATATATACGATGTGGATTGGCACACCTATTGCCAATCCACATCGTATATATAGCCTGGGTCTCAGCTTCCCATACACGGTAAGTTTTTTAATTGCATGAGAGGACACACACAAGCTAGGGACCCCAACGTAGAGAAATACTTTGGCGTAGTGTTGGGGCTCTATTGCAATGATCAATTCAGTAGCTAAATTTCTCTTTATTCATATATTCATGGCAGTAATGCAGGTTCCATTTTTCACATTTCATCCTTACATACAGCTATTGAATTTTTCATGTCAGTATTCACACAGCAGTTTCTGCTATTCCATGTATTCCCCTTACATAGTCACTGGTGTGCATACCTTATCTCCCCATAGTGCTGCTGGTGGCTGACCCAAGTGAGCTGTTTCATTGCTTCCTGCTCAGCTCTGTGGTACCTAATGTGGGGACTGTAATTATAATATCTCAGACACTTAAACTGTAATAGAATATATATATATATCTATATATATATATATATATATATATATATATATATATATATATATATATAGTCTGTTATTCACAGACTTAGGGTACAGAATTGCTGGGGCTGTAGAGAGAGGACTGTACCAGTCAGTGGCCCCGTTATATATAAGCCCCTGATGATAGTTACTTTGGGTTGCTAATTGGGTGTTTATCCCAGGGCCAGCCATATGGCATGTGTGTAGACACCTGTTATGTTCATTGTATGTGTAATTTAAATACACTGACATCAGTTTATCTGCTAATACTGTTCCTTGTACCATTAGTGGGTCTGAGGAACGCATGGGCTCTAGTATGACTCCGCCCCTTTCTGCAATTGGCAGCTTCTGTCTATGGAAATGTACGCTGAAAGCCTGTTGAGAGCAGCTCCCAGAGCTCTTATATATGTTAACCCTTTCACGCCAAAGCCTGTTTTTTCCTTCGTGACCGGTAATTTTTTTCATTTTTCACAAGTGTCACTTTGACAGGTTATAACTCTGGAACACTTCAACGGATCCCGATGATTGTGAGACTGTTTTTTCATGACATATTGTACTTCATGATAGTGGGAAAATTACGACAATATCTTTTGCGTTTATTTGTGAAAATATTGGAAATTTGGAAACATTTTTGCAATTTTCAAACTTTTAATTTTTCTTCCCTTAACCCCATTACGACAGCCTTACGGAGATAAACGGTGGCAGAATCAGGTACTTATTCTGATCTGCCGTTTATAAACGGCAGGCAGAAATAAGTGAATAGCACCCCCCAGCGTCAGAAAATCTCCGGGGTTTCAGCTACCAGGGGTAGCTGAGACCCTGGAGATCATGATTCGGGCCCGTTTTTCCGGTCCCCACTCACGTGATGACCGGTATACACTGTATACCGTTCATCAGGTTACAGTAAATGACAGCGTCGGTAAAAAATTATTTATCTCCCATCTGGCATGATCAAACATGTCAAATGGGAGATAAATCTCTTCCCCGGTCCCTTCCCGGTCCCCCGGTGTCACCAAAGTACCCCACCCGATTCCCAGCCCCCTCCCGAAAATCCAAGATGGCGGCGCGCACCAGCGAGCACAGCAGCGCGCCGCCCGCAATCACCCTTTTTCTCTGGTTTGTGTCGCATGTGCCATAACACATGTGACAGAAACCTGCTCCCTAGGCCCTGACAGGTCACCCCCTATCCCCCTCGGTGTTCCCCCGCGATCCCTCCTCCTTCAAAGCAGACGCCGGTCAGTGCCATCACATGTGCAGAGCAGCTGAGCTCAGCTTCCTGTGTTCAGAGAGCTGCGCTGGCTGCTGCTGCTGCTCAGCACTTTGCAGCTGAGCTGTGATCCGGAGAGGGTGGGTGCAGATTCTTTACACCCCCTATCCTCAAATGGAGGGTCTGCACTCCTAGAAAATGGGGGATACGTTCCCTGAACGTGCCCCCATATTCTAGAAGGTCCAGAGTAGACGTGGGACGTCCAAAATGGATTATAGGAACGCAATCTTTTTTTTTCTTTTCTTTTCAATGAATTGGTGAAAGAGGGAATATTTTGGGGAGTGTTTTTTCAAATATTTTTTTTTTTTTTGTTGTCAATTTTTTTTTATTACTGTCAATTAGTTATGTCAGGTATCTGATAGACGCCATGACATAACTAATTGCTGGGCTTGATTCCAGGTGACATCACACATCTGGTATCAACCCCATTTATTACCCCATTTGCCACCGCACCAGGGCAACGGATGAGTTGGGGTGAAGCGCCAGGATTGGCGCATCTAATGGATGTGCCACTTCTGGGGCGGCTGCGGCCTGCTATTTTTAGGCTGGGAAGAGTCCAATAACCATGGCTTTTCCCACCCTGAGAATGCCAGACCCCAGCTGTCAGCTTCACCTTGGCTGGTAATCTAATTTGGGGGGACCCTACGTTTGTTTGTTTTTTTACTTATTTGTTTATAAATAATTTAAAAAAAAAAACAGCTTGGGGAGCCCTCCAAATTGATCACCAGTCAAGATGAAGCTGTCAGCTGTGGTTTGCAGGCTACAGCTGTCTACTTTACCCTAGCTGGCTATCAAAAATAGGGGGGACCTCACGTCATTTATTTTAATTTTTTTTTTTTGGGCTAAATACAAGGCTCGGCACCCTTTAGTGCCACATGAAAGTCACTAAAGGGCGCCAGCTTAGAATATGCAGGGGAGGTGGGACGTTATATATGTTTGACATCTATCCATTCATCCATTGTAGCATTTTAGGCTGTGCGCCCACGATCAGGGTTTGCAGAGTTTTGGGCGCAGTGTTTTCCCTGTGTCCATAACGCTGCGTTGTGCAGTAGAAGCACAGTGGAAGGAAATCCCATGCCCACTGTGCTTCTTTTCTCCGCAGCATACACTGACGTGTGATGCAGCTTCCCGAGCCTCAGCATGTCAATTTATGCTGCGGAGACGAGAGTGTTCTCTGCACGTAGAATAGAGCTAAAGTCCACAGCAGCCTAAACCCAAATCCTGGGCATGGGCAGCTGCGTTCTCCCGTGGACAACACTCACATCCCTGCAGGAAGGCTGACACTGTGTACTAGACGCCATGTCGCTAGATCACGGCCACATAGCCTAACAGTTAGAATATTGTTGCTACAGCAACATTTTTGTGAAGTACCTGTGGATTCAAAATGCTTACTATACTCATGAATAAAGTCCTTGTGGGGTCCGGTTTCCAAAATGGGGTCACTTGTGGGGGGTTTCTGATGTATAGGTACCCAAGAGGCCCTGCTAATGTGGTGCGTGCAATTTATTTCAACTTTTCCAAAATTCAAATGGTGCTCCTTCCATTCCAAGCCCTCCAATTTATCCAAACAGAGGTTTTTGGCCACATGTGGGGTATGACTGCTCTCACAAGGAATTGGATAACAACCTGTGGGGTCCACGGTTTGTTGTTGCCTCTTGAAAAAGTGAGAAATGTGATGCTAAATAAACATTTTTGTGAAAAAAATGAAAATATTCAATATGGCAACCTAAGCTTATCAAATTCTGTGAAGTATTCGTGGATTCAAAATGCTCAATATACACCTAGATAAAAGCCTTGAGGTGTTTTGTTTCCAGAATGGGGTCACTTGTGGGGGACCTCCACTGTTTAGGCACCTTAGGGGCTTTCCAAATGCGACATAGCTTCCGCTAATTATTCCAGCCAATTGTTCAGTCAAATGGCACTTTTTCCCCTCCGAGCCCTGCTGTGCACCCAAACAGTTGATTTCCACCACACATAAGGTATCAGCATACTCAGGAGAAATTGCACAATAAATTTTATGCTGATTTTTTTCCTTTTACTCTTGTTAAAAAAAAGCTATCTGGCTGAAGTAACAATTTTGTGGTAAAAATGTATTTTTTTTTTATTTTCACAGCTCAACATTATAAACTTCTGTGAAGCACCTGGGGGTTCAGGGTACTCACCAAACATCTAGAAAAATTCCTTGAGGGGTCTATTTTCCAGATTGGGGTCACTTGTGGGGGACCTCCACTGTTTAGGTACCTCAGGGGCTCTCCTAATGCAACATGGCGTCCGCAATTGATTCTAGCCAATTTTGCAGTCAAATGGCACTCCTTCCCTTCCGAGCAATGCCGTGTGCCCAGACAGTTGATTTCCACCACATATAAAATATCACCAAACTCAGGAGAAATTGCACAATAAATTTCATGGTAATGTTTTCCTGTTACCCTTGTGAAAAAAAAGCTACCTGGTTGAAGTAACAATTTTGTGGTAAAATTTTATTTTTTTATTTTTATGGCTCAACGTTATAAACGTCTGTGAAGCACCTGGGGGTTCAGTGTACTCACCAAACATCTAGATAAATTCCTTGAGAGGCCTAGTTTCCAATATGGGGTCACTTGTGGTTTTTTTTGCTGTTTACGTAACTTAGGGGTCCTCCAAATGCGACATGGTGCTCGCAATCTTTTTCAGCCAAATTTCCTTTCCAAAATTCAAATATTACTCTTTTCGTTCCAAGCCCTCCCATTTGTCCAAACAAAGGTTTCAGACCACATGTGAGGTATCACCGCACTCATAAAAAAGTGGGTAACAATCGTTTGGGTCAAAATTTTGAATTACCTCTTGGAAAAGGGAGAAAATTGATGCTAAAGCAACATTTTTGAGAAAAAAATGTCAATTTTCAATATGACAACGTAACGTTAACAAAATCTGTGAAGTACCTGTGGGTCCAAAATGCTCACTATACCCCTAGATAGAAGACTTAAGGGGTCTAGTTTCCAAAATGGGTTCACTTGAGGGGGGGTTTCTGCTGTTTAGGTACCTTAGGGGATCTGTAAATGCAACATGGTGCCCACAATCTATTTCAGGCTTAAAACACACTTCCGCAAAAAAAAACGTCCATATGACGCGGTCCGTTTTTCGGGTCCGTGTTCCGTATTTTTGGGGCGTTTCTCCGGTACGTATGGCATCCGTGTGATGGCGTATGCGAGCCGTATGTATGTGTGGAATGTCCGTATTGACATAAAATACGTACGTGTGCAGTCCGTATTTTCACACAAATAACCTTGTTAGCCCATCAAAATGTGCTCCTGGTGTGTTAAATTGGTCAATTAACTACCCAATTTGTTTAGTTTGCTTAAAAAACCTTAAAAAACATGGCTTCAGAGCTCATTCTCACATTAGACACACTCCAAAATGTCTCTCTCCAATGAAGCAACCATGTATTTGCTCTGGTTGATATCTAGGAGATTTGGGGTTAGACGACATATGATTGAAGAAGAGCCACCACTGGAGAAAAGGATGTGGATTCACCCCCTTGTGAAGCTCAGGAAATCACATGGCCATTTTAATATTTTATATGGGGAAATGCGGACATTTCCACCTAAATTCCAAGCCTACTGCCATCTCATCATGAATTCATTTGACAACATCCTTGGCCTTGTGTACCATCGTTTGAAGCATCAGGACACCTCTATGCGCCTCAGCATCTCCCCTGAGGAACGACTGTTGGTGACTTTACGGTAGGTGTTGTCATATATACTCATGCTTTATCTGTTATATTGAAATACATGTTAAGTCGCTAAGGCATCATTTTGTTGAAATTATGTAATTTAACATTATGGTCTTTGTAGAAAACTTATATTGATCACTTAACCACAGTGCAATTTCAAAATAAGATCTGAGAAGTCACATCTACCATTCTATCTCTACAAAAATTAAAGAAACAAGAGGCTTAACTCAAACAAGCTTGTTTATTAAACACAAAATTAAATATTTTTCCAATATGGAAAGTAAAGATCACATATGTTTTCCCAACCAAAGAAATTAAAAAAAAAACATACACAGTATCTCGCCAGTCATTGGATGATACAAATATTTGGTGGGAAATACAAATTACATGAATAGTCAAAGTAATGTCATGTTTTTATTCTATTTTAGTTACCTAGCAACTGGGCAATCCATCAGCAGTCTACATTTCGAATTCTTATTGGGAAGGTCCACAATTGGCAAGATTATCCTGCATACCTGCACTGTGCTTTGGGAGACGCTTAGGCATCATGTCATGCAGCTACCTTCAACACAGGAATGGATGCACATTTCAGATGAATTTTTGGAGAAAACAGCTTTCCCTAATTGTATTGGTGCCATTGACAGAAAACACATTAGAGTGAAGAAACCACCTAACTCTGCATCAATATATTTTAATTATCATAAGTTTTTTTCTGTAGTTATTTTGGGAATGGTAGATACAAACTACTGCTTTTTATTTGCTGATATTGGGGCCTATGGTAGTGCCTCAGATGCACGCATTTTCAGAAGTTCACATTTAGCAAGACGATTAATGTCTGATAGTTTAAGTTTGCCTGCACCATTGCCTGGTACTAATGGCCCTATTGTCCCTTTTGTAATGGTTGCAGATCAGGGGTTTGCATTGTCTAGGCATTTGATGCGTCCATATCCCAGAAGGGGGCTGGACAGAGCAAAAGCTCTATTTAATAGCAAATTGGCCAGAGCACGTTGCTATGTTGAACGTGCCTTTGGCATTTTGGCCTCAAGATGGTGCATTTATCAAACCACCATCCAACTTCAACCAACCACCGTCAAGGCTGTCATTAAATCGACAGTAGTGTTACATAATTACTGTAGATTACATGAAAGCAATGACGAAGGCATTGAGGAGTTGCCTGCTTTAAATGCACCATTTGTAGAGAATGGTAGTGTTAGAACCACTGTGTCCACTTCTGGTCTACAAGTGAGGAATCAGTTTAAAGATTTTTGTAGTTTAAATCGCCATAGTCATGTATAATTTTGACATTGTTATAGTTTTTTATCACTTGGTTACATAAGCACAAACACATATGTAATACAAAAGAGAAAATGACCATACATAGGTATAATTTGTGTTTTTTTTTGTTGGTTGGTTGTGTTTGTGGTCCCCATAAGCTATTGTGATATAACTATATTGTTATAACATCAGGAATTTTTGTTATTCTAAAAACAGTACTACTGAATGTACATGACTAATACAATTATGGCAAATTTGTTTAGAAAAAGTTAGTCCAGAATTATTATTTTACCTATGTATGTATGTTATCTTTTGCAAGACACCCTGTATTTTTGTTTTTTTTTTAAATACAATTTTGTCAGGGACATTAGCCCATACAAAACACCATACTTTATTATGCAATAATGTCACACAAACATAATTTGTTTGACACTATTGGAAAACAAGTATGGGACCAGACCATATGCAGATACTGCATAGTGGCTGGATTTTTAATAATAAAGGTGTCTGAATGTTAGTGTAGTAGTTTATGTGCGTGCATTTTTTCCCTAAACCTAGTTTATTCTAATGGATGGTCCAAACAACATGTCCAGAGCAAGGCATCATTCTAACAGGCAGGTATTGGTTTTGAAGTGATAGAATAATTTCTGTTGAATTTTTGTAATGGAAAACTAAAATATGACCACATGTGTATAGAGTAAGTAATGTGTTACATTTTGATATGTTTCCCCACCAGCAATACCATAGAAAACATACCAAAATGTTAAATAATACATACAATATCACATTATGATTCAACTAAATCCTCTAGGCTAGTGATGTTTTCCTGTGTAGTCTCCATTGCATTGACACCTACAGAATATGTTTGCTGCACAACAGTAGATGTTGTAGTGAGTAACTGATCAGTGTTTCCACTAGTAACAGTTGATGTACTTGGAACAAATAATGATGTAGTTGTTTGAGCAGATGGAAGACCAAGTGTAGGTGGTACATATTGATGTGCTGGAAGAGGCTGAGTATGTGTGTATGTGAAGTTAGTTGGGTAAGTCTGTTGTTGAAAGTACTGTTGTTGTGGATTATTAGGAACATGGTAGGATGTTGGTTGTTGAAACATTTGAGGTAGTCTATGAACATTACTAACAATACTAGGATAGTTAAAAGAGGTTTGCATTGGTGTTTGTTGGGGTACTTGTGGGACAAATGTTGGCTGTTGAGATGGCCTTTGTGTCATTAATGTACCTGTTTGGTGTGGGACAACTGTTGGCCTAATTTGTACATCAGTTACCATAGAAGAAGATGGACACTGTATATGTGTTTGTTGCACTACAGGATTAAGTTGAAAATTAGAGAAATGTTCTTCTGTTTGGGTTTCCACAGTTTGTTGAGTTTGTGTGTGGGCCACGTGGATTGGCTCTCCATTGTTCTATCACTTCAAAACAATAAATGGGTTCTGGCTCACGTTGGGTAGCAGATATTAGTGTTATTAAGGACGCCCTCAATCTGTCCTGCCTATCAGGTGCAACCAATGCAAGAGAGGGAGAAAGGGAGCGACAAAATCTCTCTCCATCACTCTCTGGTATCAGTGAATTCATCATGTGTATAATTCTGGTATCAATGATATCTGGCAGGGAACGTAAATCTTCATAACGCCTATGTCTGCGACCACGGATAGATTGTGCTACTGTGCGCATGGTATTAGTTAATATTCTTGGCTGTGTGTCTGCATGTTGCTGTGGACTACTCTCCGCAAGAACTGGTGAAGGGCCACTTTGTTGCCCTGTAGACTGGCCTGCAATTACATTAGTGGATTGACTTGTTCCCAAACCCAAATCAGAGGACATTTCTTCTGTGTCTGGCTGGCTGGTGTTGGGGATTGGTGGAGGTTGATATGAGGTTGGCTCCATCTCAGAAGCAGAGGTCGCTGTTAATACTGCTGACTGGGCTTCCTTACTATCTTCCAGGTTATCCTCTGTACTATGTTGAAAAAAAACCAAAAAACATTAATGTGTGCTTTTTAAATAAACCCGCCATGTGATGTAATGGTTTAAACTTACTTTGGTACTTCCATAATGGGCATAAGGAAGCTCAGTTTTTCATAATGGACATATTTTCTCTTTTTGGCTGCGGCAGCTGTGGTGGCCACTGGGTTATATTCTCTTCTAAACTGGTCACGGGCTGAGCGCCATCGCCGTTTTACAAGATCCACTGTTTAAAAAATAAAAAATTTGTAAAATAAGCTCACAAAATCTAACAAATGAACATTTAAAAAAATTAGACATTAGTCTTGTATTGCAGCAATTGTAAAAAATAGGAACACACATCCATGTGTATGAAAACAACAACCCATAACACTCATATAGTGACATAATAACACAATAAGCATGAGAAAGCAGACAAGTTCACCATTAAAAATCTTAAACCACTGATTAATCATTTATCTCCTTTTAAATGGTAAAAAAACCAAAAAACCTACAGAAAGCCATGAGAAAAAAAATGACTACTAACCCATGAAGTGCCATATGTTCCACATAGATTTTCCATTATACACTACACATTACTGTTACCATTCCAGACATGGTGACACCAAGGAACATGCATAATAAACCAAACATAGAAATACAACTCCAATTTTATAGACAATTCACAGCACATTTGCAATAGAAAAAGCACAGAAATGCAAAAAAAAAAAACCCCAAACATGTTTAATAGTGGCTTAACCACCCTGAAATGCTTTTTGTACATGCATAAAATGCTTTGCAGACCACATATACACATGCTGACATTACTAGTAAACTGCAATGAATACTTCAAAAGGCCAAATAAATACACTCTCCTGTTTGTGAGTCTCCAGGGTATCTCAAAATGAGTCAGGCCCATTAATACATGCCAAACAAACTATACAAATATGTTTCTAATCTGCCTACAGAATGTGCACATGTAGGTAAAGACAGAAGCAAGGCAAATATCTGTACTCACCATATCTATTTTTCTTTCCAGGGGTACATTGAGACCATCCATTCCTAGGGTAGACTACCTCTGCCACAGCCATGCATGCTCGTTCCACCATTAACCTGTCATGATAGCCATCAACACGTGTGTCCCACAGCTCTGGATGCCTCTCTACTTCTCCAATCAGCCTCTCTGTATCGATTTTGGGTGCCATGCTCAGTACCTGTGTTGTTCTCTGTGCTCAAAGTTCCCCTGCAGTGAGAGGACAGGTGCCCAGCTGCTGTCTGGCGTGCAAATGAGACAGGAAATGTATGTTCGGCGCCAGAATTAATGGCCTACAATTGACCTAATAGATTGGTAACAAGTTTTTCAGATTTTGTGATGAAAAACGGACACGCACGATACGTGCTGAACATGGACATACTCCGTGTGTGGTCCGTGCAGGCACGGACCCATAGATTAAAGCGGGTCCGTGCCTGCGTGTTGCAGGCCAAAAACGGACATGTCGTCCATGTAGAAAAGCGCACACACGTACTTACGACACAGACACACGTTCCGTGTGCCATCTACCATTGAATAACATGGGTCTCCGTGTGTACATGTCTCCGGTACGTGCAAATACGTACCGCACACGTACAAAAAAAACGGATGTGTGTTGCGGGTCTCAGCCAAATTTGCTTTCCAAAATTCAAATACTGCTCTTTTTGTTCCAAGCCCTCCCATTTGCCCAAACAAAGGTTTCTGACCATATGTGGGGTATTGGCGCATTCATAAGAAAGTGGGAACAAAGTGTGAGGTCCAATTTTTGGTGTTATCTCTTGAAAAAGTAAGAAAATTAGTGCTAAAGCAACATTTTTAGGTAAAATGTTAATTTTTATTTTTTTTCATTCCGCATTATTTTAGTTCCTGTGAAGCACCTGAAGGGTTAATAAACTTCTTTGATGTAACTTTGAGTACCTTGAGGAGTGCAGATTTTAGAGTGGGGTCACTTTTGGGTATTTTCTGTCACTTAGGCCTCTCAAAGTCACTTCAAATGTGATGCGGTCCCTAAAAAAATGGTTTTGTAAATTTTGTTGAAAAAAATGGGAAATTGCTGATGAACTTTGAACCCTTCTAACTTCCTAACCCCAAAAAATTTTGTTTCAAAGATTTCACTGATGTAAAGTAGACAAGTGGGAAATGTTATTTATTAACTATTTGTGTGACATGACTCTCTGGTTTATGGGCATAAAAATTAAAAGTTTGAAAATTGCAAAATTTTAAATTTTTTTGTCAAATTTCAGATTTTTTCACAAATAAAATAAAAAACTATCTTCCTAAATTTACCTCTAACATGAAGCCCAATATGTCACGAAAAAACAATCTTAGAATCACTGGGATCTATTGAAGCGTTCCAGAGTTATAGCCTTATAAAGGGACACTGATCAAAATTACAAAAAATGGCCCGGTCATTAAGTACAAAACTGGCTTCGTCCTTAAGGGGTTAAACCAAAAAGTGATATCATACTAAATAGTTAGAAAATAACATTTCTCACATGTCTACATTACATCAGCACAATTTTGAAACATCACTTTTCTTGTTATACAGTTAGAAAAGTTAAAAGTTTATCAGCAATTTCTCGTTTTCCTACAAAATTTATAAAGCTTTTTTTTAGGGACCTCATCACATTTGAAGTGAGTTTGAGTGGCGATAGAAAATATCCAAAAAGGACACCAAATCTAAAAACTGCACCAATCACACTGCTCAAAACCACATCCAAAAAGTTAATCAACCCTTCAGATGCTTCACAGGAACTGAAAGAATGTGGAAGGAAAAAATTATAATTTTACTTTTTCCCACCAAAATGTTAATGTAGCCTCAAATTTTGCATTTTCCCAAGGGTAAAAGGAGAAAATGTACTATACAATTTGTTGTGCAATTTCTCCTGACTATGCGAAAACACAGCAGGGCTCGGAAGGGAAGAAGCACCATTTCATTTTTAGAGCACAAAATTGTCTGGAATAGATAGCAGATGCCATGTAGTGTTTGGAGAATCATGTGAGGTCTTGTATTTTGTGAGATGAGTTGACAGTTCTATTGGAAATTCGAATACATAACATTTTTGGATCATTCTTTATCCTCATTTTTGGTAGGTTGAATTAATATGAAACAGCAGTTCAGGAATTGTTTTTTCATTTGGTAATAATAACAAAATAGGTTTATTCTCTGGGTCAGTACGGTGACAGCAATACCACATTTATTTTTTTCCTGTTTTGCCGCTTTTAAGCAATAAAAACATTTTTTTTAGAAAAAAATATATATGTTTTGCATTAATGTATCTGTATTCTCAGAGGTAAAACTTCTTTATTTTTCCACTAATGGAGCTGTGTCACAGCTTGTTTTTTGCAGGACAAGATGTAGTTTTCAGTAATACCATTTTTATTTATTTAAACTTTTTGATTGTGTTTTATTTCACTCTTTTTTCTTCAGTATGATCAAAAGGCATTTTTTTGCCACACTTTTTTAAACTTTTCACTGAAGGGGTTAAATAGTGTGACAGTTGTATAGATCGGTCAAGAAATAACGTCTGGAACTCCATTCTGAGTCTGAACTAGGTGCAAAAAACAAAAAAATCTACACTGTATGGAGAGAAGGTATGCACACCAGTGACTATGTAAGGGTAAGTTCACACAGTGCGTTTTTCGCAGCGTTTTTGCGCGTTTTTTGGGTGTGTTTTTGCTCAGAAAACTGCATGACTTTGCTTCCTCAGCAAAGTCTATGAGTTTTCATTTTTGCTATCTGCACACAGTGGTTTTCTTTAGCTGCGTTTTTGTGGTGCCCACAAAAACGCAGCATGTCAATTATTTTTGCGTTTTTCACTGCGTTTTCCACCCATTGAGTTCAATGAGATGTTCAAAAACGCAATGAAAACAGCAAATTGCAAATATATCTGCATTTTAGTGCAATTCTATGACTAAAAACGCAGCTATAAACACAAGGGGTGGGCAGTAAAGTGACATGTACAGGAAGAGGATTCCTTCTGTCAGTAAACACAGGAGTGTAAATCCTCAGAATCCTCCCGGTACCGTCACCGATGCGTCCACCTCCAGTCCTGTGCATGTCTGCTCCCATGCGGCGCCATGTCTGGGCGGGAGGTGGAGGCAGCTGCGAAA
Organism: Anomaloglossus baeobatrachus; assembly: GCF_048569485.1. Lineage (NCBI taxonomy): Eukaryota > Metazoa > Chordata > Amphibia > Anura > Aromobatidae > Anomaloglossus > Anomaloglossus baeobatrachus. The sequence continues at coordinate 193,786,356 of NC_134357.1, read as the reverse complement.
ACAAAAGTGAACAGTAGAAAAAAAATGTCATACTCACATGTCTGCAGACTCCCGGTGCCATGCCCGCTCCCAGCTCCTCTCCCGATACCGCCACTCCGGCTGTGTGCAGACGGCTGGGACACCTCCGATAGCTGCAGGACCTGGCGCTGATCACCTGATGCGGTCACCTGACGCGTCAGCTGATCGGAAGTCTCGCGGTGACGCCGGCGCCCGGACGGCTTAACCTGTCAGCGAATGCCGTCAGGAGACTTCATCCCTGATTACCGGCAGCTCCTGCAGCGATCGGACGGGATCAGACTCCGCTCCAGGAGCTGCCGGTAATCAGCACATAAGTGAGTATTTTTTTTTTTTGCACTGATGCATCATCTGATTGTATAAATGGCTTTTATACAATCAGCTGATGTGTGATTTGATTCACATCCTTGAACCTGACACCTCATCTGATCGCTTTGCCTTCCAGCAAACCGATCAGATGATATTGGATCCGGATTGGACGGCGCGGGACCCTTGACCCAGGATTACTGCGGAGGGGGGTTCTTTATTTCAATAAAGATGGAGTCACTAATTGTGTTGTGTTTTATTTCTAATAAAATATTTTTCTGTATGTTGTGTTTTTTTTAATCTTTACTAGAAATTCATGGTGGCCATGTCTAATATTGGCGTGACACCATGAATTTCGGGCTTAGGGCCAGCTGATAATATACAGCTAGCCCTAACCCCATTATTACCCAGCGAGCCACCCATCACCAGGGCAGCTGGAGGAGTTGGATACAGCACCAGAAGATGGCGCTTCTATGAAAGCGCCATTTTCTGGGGTGGCTGTGGACTGCAATTCGCAGCGGAGGTGCCCAGAAAGCATGGGCACCCTGCACGATGGATTCCAATCCCCAGCTGCCTAGTTGTACTTGGCTGGACTCAAAAATTAGGCAAAGCCCACATCATTTTTTTTAATTATTTCATGAAATTCATGAAATAAAAAAAAAATAAAAGGGCTTCCCTATATTTTTGGTTCCCAGCTAGGTACAAATAGGCAGCTGGGGGTTGGGGGCAGCCCGTACCTGCCTGCTGTACCTGGCTAGCATACAAAAATATGGCGAAGCCCACGTCATTTTTTTTGTTTGGGGGGGCAAAGAAATCCTGCATACAGTCCTGGAAGGAGGATGCTGAGCCTTGTAGTTCGACAGCTGCTGTCTGTCTCCTGCATACACTATTGGATGGAGGATGCTGAGCCTTGTAGTTCTGCAGCTGCTGTCTGCTCTCCTGCATCCACTAGTGGATGGAGCATGCTGAGCCTTGTAGGTCTGCTCCCCCTGACTCTCCCTCCAGCATACAGTCCTGGATGGAGCATGCTGAGCCTTGTAGTTCTGCAGCTGTCTGCTCTCCTGCATACACCAGTGGAGAATGAAGAACATATGGAAGAAGGAAATGACATCAGACCTTTTTTTTTTTTAACAATCTTTAATGGCAATGTTCACTGATAAAAAAATGCAGAAAAACGCAGTGAGCAAAAATGCAGAAAAACGCAGCCAAAAACGCGTTTTTCATGCGTTTTTTTAAAGACGCTGCGTTTATGTGCATTTTTAGCGCTAAAAACCGCACAAAAACGCAGCATCAAAAAAACGCAGTGTGTGCACATAGCCTAAGCGGAATATATGAAAAGCAGAAACTGCTGTGTGAATACTGACATGAAAAATCCAACAGCTATATGTAAGAATGAAAGTATGAAAAATGGAATCTGCATTACTGCCATGAACATATGAATAAAGAGAAATTTAGCTATTGAATTGATCAATGCAACAGAGCGCCAACACTACGCCAAAGTATTTCTCTACGTTTGGGTCCCTAGCTAGTGTGTGTCCTCTCATGCAGTTAAAACCCCAACATAGAGAAATACTTTGGCGTAGTGTTGGGGCTTTGTTGCATTGATAAACTCAATAGCTACATTTCTCTTTATTCATATGTTCATGGCAGTAATGCAGATTCCATTTTTCATACTTTCATTCTTACATATAGCTGTTGGATTTTTCATGTCAGTATTCACACAGCAGTTTCTGCTTTTCATATATTCCTTTTACATTGTCACTGGTGTGCATACCTTCTCTCCATATAGTTGTATAGATCGTGTCAAGCTGGACGCGGCGATACCAAATACGTGTACTTTTGTTTGTTCATTTTTGTTTTTATATAAATAAATGTATTTTTTGGTATATATTTTTTATTTTTTTGTGATTTTTTTTTCTTACGTTTTGCAGTTTTTTTTTACTTTTATATTAACTTTTTACTTAATCCCTATATGGGACATAAAGTTTTCTTAGTCTGATCGCTGTTACTGTATAATGCAATGCCATGCAATGTTTTATACTATCAGTGTCTGGATGCAGATTGCATGTCAGTTTAAAGGCTGGGTCTGACAGGCCACCATACTTGACAAAACAATCACTGATCTCAGGGAGACCAGCCAGAAAACACTGCCTGCAGCCAGCGAGAGCGCTCAATACAGTGAAATACTAGGTGAATTGCCCCGTGGGAAGTATGCAAATAAAAGGTCCATGGAGCCTCTGTTAGGAGTCTCGACACAGAAAATAGCCAGATATCCCTCTGGGAAGGACCTAGTTAAGGAGTGGCTCTCTTTAGGAAACCACCATAACCACCATATTAAGTGGCCCTTTTAGTCAATATCCAGCTCTTGATGAGTTTAAAAATATGACAAGGGAAATACCAAGGCCAGGTATCCATCCACAGACAGCTGTTTCGGGGTATTGCCTCTCATCAGTGTGGAGTAGGATTCTGGCCAGGTGGGAGCAATGCCTAGTAGACCAACAAGACAAAAACAATCACTGATCTCAGGGAGACCAGCCAGAAAACACTGCAAACAGCGAGGGCGCTCAACACAGTGAAATTTTAGGTGCATTGCCGTGATCATGTCACTGGGGAGCCAGAGAGTTAAGAGAATGAGCTCACTGCTTCTCTCTGACTTCTATGTGCAGCTATTGAAGATCGCAAAGGGTTAACATCATCATCATGTCCTGATAATGTCTTTAGGCAGAACTACCATTTGGCACCGGAATCCTGGTGATTCCAGCATGCAGGGGATCCTGTCCGCCGACTGTCATTAAACATTGGATCTGCACAAAACTCAGCAGAAGCCAATATATATTTACCATCGGTGGTCTTAAACTGGTTAAAAATAATATATTTTACTGTGTTAGAGTACCTGCAGCCAGTAATATAAGTAATACATCGTTAGATTCAAAATCTCTTTGCCTACATTATGCTGCTCTCAGTTGAGGTAGCAAAAACCTTCTGACAGATTCCCTTTAACCCCTTAATAACCAAGGACGTACTGATATGTCCTTGGTCGCCTTCCTCCGGCTACCGTGGGATCACCACCAATCAGCAGACATGTGCAGCTAACAGGCACAGGTGGATCAGAAATCCAACCCCACCTGTTAATCCCTTAGATCGCTCTGTCAACACTGACAGCGCAATTTAAATGGCCATGGCGGGGATCGCGCTGTTCCCTGCCGCCATTATTGGCCTTTGTGATGCTAATGTTTTGTCATGGTAACGTGGGTCAGCTGATGACCCCTGACGCTACCATGACTCACTTCCTGTTAAAGCCAACAGAGCACCATCACTCATAGAAGATGATCAGAGCGATCGGATAGTGCAGCCATAAATTCCCTAGTGGTACTAGAGAGGGGGAGCACTACTAGACCTTGTACTAACCAATAGGCCAGACCGCATATCAAATATACAAGTTGGGGGTTACTTGGGGAATAGTGATCACAAAATAATAAGTTTTCATGTATTCTTTAGTAAGATGTCTAGTAGAGGGGCTACAAGGACACTAAACTTCAGGAAAGCAAATTTTAAACGGTTGAGATATGATCTTAGTGCAATAAACTGGGATGATGTACTAAGTAATAAAAGTACACAAAGCAAATGGGAGACTTTTATGAGCATCCTGAATAGGGCTTGTGCAGAAAATATACCCTATGGGAACAAACATGCTAGAAATAGGAGGAAACCCCTATGGCTAAATAGAGCTGTAAGGGAAGCAATAAAAGAAAAACAGAGAGCCTTAAAAGAATTAAATAGGGTAGGTAGTGATGAGGCATTATATAATTATAGAAAATTAAATAAAATATGTAAAAAGGAAATTAAGTTAGCTAAGTTTGAGACAGAGAGACTCATTGCGAGAGAAAGTAAAAATAATCCTAAAATATTCTTTAACTACATAAACAGTAAAAAACTGAAAAGCGATAGTGTTGGCCCCCTTAAAAATAGTCTTGGTGAAATGGTGGAAGGGGATGAGGGTAAAGCCAACCTGCTGAATGACGTTTTTTCTACGGTTTTTATACAAGAAAATGCCATGGCAGATGACATGACCAGTGATACCATAAATTCACCCTTGAATATTACCTGCTTAACCCAGCAGGAAGTACGCCGCCGCCTCGAAATCACTAAGGTTGACAAATCTCCGGGCCCGGATGGCATACACCCCAGAGTACTACAGGAATTGAGTTCTGTGATAGATAGACCATTATTTTTAGTCTTCTCAGATTCCTTAATAACAGGGTCGGTACCGCAGGACTGGCGCATAGCAAATGTGGTGCCAATATTCAAAAAGGGGACAAAAACTGAGCCGGGAAATTATAGGCCGGTAAGTTTAACCTCTATGGTTGGTAAAATCCTTGAGGGTTTCTTGAGAGATGCTATACTGGAGTATCTCAAGAAAAATAACCTTATGACAGAGTATCAACATGGGTTTATGAGGGATCGATCCTGTCAAACTAATTTGATCAGGTTCTATGAAGAGGTAAGTTCAAGCCTGGACCAGGGAAATGCAGTGGATGTTGTGTATATGGACTTTTCAAAAGCTTTTGATATGGTGCCACACAAAAGGTTGGTACATAAAATGAGAATAATGGGGATAGGGGAAAATATGTGTAACTGGGTTAAAAACTGGCTCAGTGATAGGAAACAAAGGGTGGTTATTAATGGTACGTACTCGGACTGGGTCTCAGTTCATAGTGGGGTACCACAGGGGTCAGTATTGGGCCCGCTTCTTTTCAACATATTTATAAATGACCTTGTTGGGGGCATGCGGAGTAGAATTTCAATATTTGCAGATGATACTAAACTCTGCAGGGTAATCAATACAGAGGAGGATAATTTTATATTACAGGGAGATTTATGTAAATTGGAGGATTGGGCTGAGAAGTGGCAATTGAAGTTTAATGTAGATAAATGTAAGGTCATGCACTTGGGTAGAGGAAATAACATTTATGATTATGTACTTAATTGTAGAACACTGGGTAAAACAGACACAGAAAAAGACTTGGGTGTATGGGTGGATGGTAAACTTCACTTTAGTGGACAGTGTCGGGCAGCTGCTGCCAGGGCTAATAAAATAATGGGATGTATTAAAAGAGGTATAAGTGTTCATGAAAAAAATATACTTTTACCTCTGTACAAGTCACTAGTGCGACCGCACTTAGAATACTGTGTACAATTCTGGTCACCGATATATAAGAAGGACATAGCTGAACTGGAGAGGGTGCAGAGAAGAGCGACCAAGATTATTAGAGGAATGGGTGGGCTGCAATACCAAGACAGGTTATTAAACTTGGGGTTATTTAGTTTGGAAAAACGACGGCTTAGGGGGGATCTAATCACAATGTATAAATATATGAGGGGACAGTACAGCCTGGATGCCTTTCTTGAAAAATTTAATATTACCAGTTATGTATATTAGATTTTATGACAGGGTATTGATCCAGGGAACTAGTCTGATTTCCGGATGTGGAGTCAGGAAGGAAATTTTTTCCCCATTGGAACTTGTTTGCCACATTGGGGTTTTTTTTGCCTTCCTCTGGATCAACATGTTAGGCTACGGGTTGAACTAGATGGACTTAGAGTCTCCCTTCAACCTTAAAAACTATGATACTATGATACTAGTAAAATTAATAAAAAAAGGTACAAAAATTGTTTTTAAAAATATGAAAAAATAAAAAAATCTTCAAGTTCAAATCACCCCCTTTTTGACCCATTGAGAAAAACAAAATAATAATAAAAAAATACACATATTTGGTATCATTACTTTCAGAAATGCCCTATCAAAATATATAGTCAATTAATCTAATCAGTAAATGGTGTGGAGAGAAAAAAATTACAAACACTAAAATTACGTTTTTTGGTCATAACAACATTGCATTTAAATGCAATAACAGGTGATTAAAACATTGCATCTACACAAAAATTGTATAATTAAAAACACCAGCGCAAGATGCAAAAAGTAAGCACGTACTGAGCCCCACATCCCAAAAAATGAGAACTCTACGGGTCTCAGAAACTGGCGACAAAAACGCTATTCTTTTTTCGACAAACTTCAGAATTTTTTTGCCCAACTTAGACAAAAGTAAAAGTATACATGTTTTGGTATGTGTGAACATGTATTGACCTGAGGCATCATGTCAGTTTTACTGTATAGTGAACATGGTGAAAAAAATCCCCAAACAATTGTGAAATTTCACTTTTTTCCACTATTTTTCCAAATTTGATTTTTTTTCTCAATTTCCAGTACACTATATGGTAAAATGAATGGTGTCAATCAAAAGTACAACTTGTCCGGCAAAGAATGAGCCCTCATACGGCAAAATTGATGGAAAAAAAATTATAGCTCCCTGAAGAAGTGGAGGATAAAACGAAAATGAAATACAGAAAATCACCCAGGGGTTAAGTGATTAAAAATAAAAAAAAATCAGAAATTTGTCGCCATTTTCCAAGACCTGTAGCATTCTCATTTTTGTAAATCTGGGTCTGTGTGATGGCTTATTTTTTACATGCTGAGCTGATGTTTTTTACGATACCATTTTGGTGTAGATGCGATGTTTTGCTCACCTCTTATTGAATTTTATAGCAATATTGTGGTGCCCAAAACCAGAAATTCTGGCGTTTTGATTTTTCTTTCTTGTTATACGGATAGCACACAGAGAACACACGTATGTCAAAATCACAGCACACGGAGGAACATACACATCTTTAACACGTCAGTGAAAAACGTATGTGTTTTTTACTGACGTGTGAAAGAGGCCTACTACCATTTTATTGGGAAAAATAAATAAAAAAGGTACAACTCTCAGAAATTGGCAATGCAAAATTAAATACTGTACATTTTTGAAAAAATATATAGTTTTTAATGTGCAAAAATAGTAAAACTTAAAAAAATGTAAGTTTGGTATCAATATAATCGTGCTGACCCAAAGACTAAATCACACTTATCCCTTTTACCACATGGTGAATTGCAGGAAACAAATATAAAAACAAATAACTGTATTGTGGCTCAGTGGTTAGCACTGCAGTCTTGCAGCGCTGGGGTCCTGGGTTCAAATCCCACCAAGGACACCATCTGCAAGGAGTTTGTATGTTCTCCCCGTGTTTGCATGGGTTTCCTCCCACACTCCAAAGACATACAGATAAGGACTCTAGATTGTGGGCCCCAATGGGGACAGTGTTGCAAATGTATGTAAAGTGCTGTGGAATTAATAGTGCTATATAAGTGAATAAAATTATTATTTGTGGTTTTTGTTCATTCTGTATCTGAAAAATTTGAATTAAAGGCGATCAAAAATTTTATGTGCCCCAAAATAGTACCAAACAAATTTCCAAGTCGGCATGCAAATAATAAGCCATTCTAAACTCTATTTGCCAAAAAGTAAGGGAGTTACAGCTCTAAGAATACTGTGAATGAAAACCTTTTTATTATAAAAAAGCAGATTTGGTGGAGGAATTTGGTGTATAAATTTTAGAACCAAATCTGCACCTCTTGGCAAAAAAAAAACAAAACAGTTTTTTGCCAGGAGATATTGGTCTGATTGAACTCAGTTCACCCGAGGTGAGGTCAATGAGTTCACCTGAGGTGAGTTTACCTGCGATCACAGTTGGAGTACTGTGGGAACCTCCAGCTGTGACCACACATAAACTCAGTGACCTTGGCCTGTGATCTTGCTCCGTGTGGGTGTTATGGGGAATTGTTGTGCACCTTTTCCATCAAACCTGTTTCGGTGCTGCAGATCCCTCCCCCTCTGAGTCATAGTGCTTGCTCTGCATGCTACCTCATTATGTTTGGTAAGGGACTTCATCATCCACCACTTTGTCTTCCACTTCCACACTTTGTTCCTCTTCCTGACTTTTAGACTTCATCTGACTTGCTGGCAACTGTGTCTCATCATTATCAGCCTCTTGAGACAGTAATTGCCATTTCCCACAATTGTCTTCTTTTCACCATGGCTGCTCAAATATTTGGAAATCACTGCACACCATTTCCTTATGTGCCTCTTGACACGTGCACTTTCAGAGGCCAGTAGAAGTCATAAATGGAAAGGTAAAGAGCTCCTTGTTCAGTTTAAGTGTAGGATCACTTGTCTCCTTAGACTTAACATGGTGGGAGGTAGGAGGATCAGGGTGAGGACTATGTGGTCCTGAGTCTTGACTAGTCAGGCTGGACCATGTGGAAGACAGGGTGATGCTTTTAAACAGACTGGAAGCATTATCTGCCATCCATCCCACAACCTGCTCACTGTTACGGTCGCCAAGGGGCGGCGAGCATCTGGGAATGGACTCACTGGGCTATACACCAGACTCCCCTGGAGGAGCTAACCTAGAATGAACCCCTATACAGTTATTGTCAGGCGCAGCTGTGCCGCCCCCGCGACAGCCGACGGGCTGCTCGGATTCGGATCCGCAGTGGCTCGAGGGGTCTCCGGACCCAAGGCGGGGTCGCGCGGCCTCCTGAAAATAAAAGGGGGATTAGAAAGGGTGGATTTGATAATGTTCGTGACGCCACCCACGGTTCGTGGTAAAAATTGGGATACCACCGCTGCTGCGTTTAGGAGAGAGGGGAGCGCCCGGGAGCGATGGAATGGCAGCTCTTGATGTTAGCAGGGGAAGGTGTCCTGGGGCTCGGTGCTGGCAGGCTGGGGACCCTTTAGGAGCAAAGGGGCACAACGTACTCACACAGTCCAGAGATGCTGACACTGACACCAGGTAAACCAAAGTCTTGAATGCCCTGCAGCCTTAGTCCAAACACGTTGGGTCCGTGCCCTTTTGGGGTTGCTGGTTGGTCTGAAGCCTTGTCCCTTGGCACCGTGTTTACACTTGGTGGATCTCTTTCACCTAAAACTACTAGGGTCCCGCTCACCTGCATGGCTAGCAGAGTGAGCTTGCTCTCAGGGTTCACGCTTGAGATTTTCTGGACGGTTTTGGGAAGTCCTATCCCTCCGTTGCGCTAGTACCCCGATTTTGGAGCGGGTGGAGAGCGGTTCATGAAGATTCCGTTCCCGTTGGGTGAATTACTGGGCTGCATGAAGCTACTTCCCAGCCTAAGGTCCGCGTACCCCGTCGTGTCCTGGCCCCTGCCCGGTTGTAGCACAAGGCTGCTGGTCTGCCCTCAGTGGCAATACCGTGTCGCATGTCACTACCCCCTGTGACCGGGGTTCCAGCTCCTTCCAGGCCAGACCAACAACTGACATCTGGCAACTGGGATGGCTACAGGAGCCCAGCTCCGCAGCGTGACCTTTCCTGTCACTGGCACTTCTCCACTACTCTCCTCTCCTTTACTCCTGACACTTCTGGCCCTCCTTCAACCATCCCTCCATCTGGGCGGCCCTATTCCCCTCAGGCTGCCCAATGGGTGTTTGGTGGGTGTGGTGCAGAGTGTTCCTCAGGATTTGTGTATACCTGTTCTTAGCAACACAAAAGGGACAGGACCCGTAACCAAGGAGGAGCGGGTAACATGCAGAAGGGCAGATTGCACGGCAGCCTTGTGATGACCTGATAGGCCAGGGGGTCACACAGCCCCATGGGGCCTAAATGCATGGCAGCCAGGACCAGTGGAGTTGGCATTGACGGACTGGAGAATCTCTGATGTCTGGTACGGGTGTGCTCGGATGTTGCAGCATAGATATGAACACTCAGACGTGGCATTACAGAGATGGTTACGCGGACGTTGCAGCACGGTGTAATTGGCAATAAGCAGGCTCTAAGAAGAGACACAGGTTAGCGGAACAAGACACTGATACTGATACTAGGACACAAGACACTGAACTAAACACAGTAGCGGGTATGGGACCTGAGAACTAGCAATAAGCAATATTGCTCAGGCGCCTCCTCTAAGGGGAGGCAGTCTTAACTACATTCAGGGTGATTGACCTCAGCTCACATCTCGGTAATAGGATGCTGGCCCTTTAAGAAAGGGGCATGGCCACACACACCCTACAGGTACTCACAAATTGCCTGCGTTAGGCCTGGAAGCAGAAAGAAGCTGCAGCAGGCCCTTGCGCAGCAACGGGAAGCCTTGGACCGCTGGACGGGTGAGAAGAATGGCACCTCCGCCAAGGCATGGGAGTAAGAGTGTGCGGGGGTGCCTCATTGGGGCCGGGTGCTACATTAACCCCCTTATGCCTCTTTCTTTTCAGGAATCTCCTAAGGAGAAGAGGGCATCAATATTTCTCTTCTGGATCCCAAGACCTCTCCTCAGGACTGAACCCCTTCCAATCTATCAGATAGTAGGTCCTACCTCGGATCCATTTCTCATCAAGGATAACCTTTACCTCAAATGAATCACCATCAGAGACCGGAGGAGGGGAGACACCTGAATACTTGTGTGACTTAGGACAACAGGCTTGATGAGAGATACATGGAAGGAGTTGGGGATGCGTAGAGTAGCAGGCAACTTCTACTTCTGTGATACCTTGTTGATCCACTGGAGCACCTCAAAGGAACCAATAAAGTGAGGACCCAACTTGTATGATGATACCTTAAGGCGGATGTATCTAGAAGAGGACCATACGTTTTCTCTGGGTGGGAAGAAAGGAAAATCTAGGTGTCTTTTGTCCACGTGTCTATTCATACAGATGGAGGACTGCTCCAGAGTGGACTTGGTCTCTGCACAGATATCGATGTAGGACTTTATGAAGGTATTGGCTGCTGAACTGCCAGAGGAACATACCACATGACATGAAACTTTGGGTTGCTGCCCATAAACGACATGGAATGGAGACTTGGCGGAGGACTCACTCACATGGTTGTTATAGGAGAACTCCGTCCACGGAAGAAGCTTGACCCAGTCACTGTGGTGCTCATCGAAGAAATGACAGAGGTAATTTGTTAGGACTTGGTTAATGCATTCCACTTGGCCATTGGACTTTGGATGATACATAGATTAAAAATTAAAAAGTGACATCCAGCATCTTACAGTCAGTTCTCTAGAACTTGGACCCCTCTACCAGGCACGATGTGGAGAGAAAGACCCTGTAGCCAGAAAATATGCTAGATGAATTGCTTAGCAAGAAGTGGGGAAGAAGGTAACCCGGTGAGTGGCGTGAAATGGGCCATTTTAGAAAACCTGTCCACCACCACTACAACCAGAGGACTTCGAGAGGTCCGCGATAAAGTCTATCCCGATGTGTTGCCATGGAGCAGATGGCACCGGTAAAAGAAGCAGAGGACCAGCAGGAAGCTTGCTTTGAGTCTTATTCCGAGCACAAGATAGACAGGATGAGACGAACTGCAGAACGTCCTGTCATAATTTAGGCCACCAGTAATGCCGTTAGATAAGCTGCAGGGACTTCTTCTGACCGATGTGACCCATAAGTCTAGTGAAGTGACCCCACCGAAGGACTCGTTCTTTATCAGCTTCTGCGATGAACGTTTTACCTGGTGGAACTTGGTGCACGTCAACTTAGGCCACCATCAGCTTGCAAGGCTTTATTATGTGCTGAGGCTCCTCCTCCTGGTCCACCGACAGGAAAGACCGAGACAGCGCATCGGCTTTGATGTTATTCACAGCAAGATGGAAGTGCAGGATAAAGTCGAAGCAGGCAAAGAACAACGACCATTGGGTCTGTCATGGGCTAAACATCTGAGCCGATTGGAAATAAGACAGGATCTTGTGGCCGATGTAAATGATGACTGGATGAAGCGACTCCTCCAGCAGGTATTGCCACTCCTCCAGGATTAACTTAATTGCCAGCAACTCTTGGTTGGAGATGACTGAACCTGCATGATAAAAGCTCAGCAATCTCACGTTTGGTATATGCCTGGGATCGTTCGTTTGGGCTCGGCAAACACGATCCCCTCCCCCTAAAACTCGGTAATGTTCATTTAAGTTTGTTTGCCATCCCCGAACGCTGGTCGTATTTTCAAAAATGCTTGGTTTATAGAATTTTCTGTTTTTGTATAGGATTGCGGTGCTGTTTAATGTTGGAATGTGTAAAATCCCTGGAGGAAGCGGGCAATCTGCACTGGGAAAAAGCTTTTAGTATTTTTATTTCCTAACTTTATTTGTGGAATTTCCTGTAGCCAATCACAGTGGAGGAAACATTCTCAATGTGGCGACAGAATGGCTTTTGTGATTGGCTTGCTAAGTCACATGTCAGTGTGGAGATACGTAGCAGCCATTTCTTGAATGTTGTTCAATCGGGAAGGTGCTGCTGTAAGTGAGGCTTTTAATGTGTTACGCTTTTAATGCTAGGCAGTTTAGCTACATAGACCAACAAAAGTTTAGCATAGGGACGTGCACTGTAGGGAGAGGTGTTGTGCCACAAATAGGCACATGAAATCATAGAAATAGGGATTGCAGGTACTTGTAGTGTGTGAAAAACAGTTGCCAAGCAGTAAGACATCCAATTACAGTGCCTTGCAAAGTTATTCGTCCCCCTTGAATTTTCCAACCTTTTCCCACATTTCAGGCTTCAAACATAAAGATAAAAATGTTTAAATTAATGGTGGAGAATCAACAAGAAGTGGGACACAATTGTGAAGTTGAATGAAATTTATTGCTTATTTTAAACTTTTGTAAAAACTAAACAACTGAAAATTGGGCGTGCAATATTATTCGTCCCCTTTAAGTTAATACTTTGTAGCGTCACCTTTTCCTGCGATTACAGCTGCAAGACGCTTTGGTTTTGTGTCTATCAGTTTTGCACATCGAGAGACTGAAATTCTTGCCCATTCTTCCTTTGCAAATAGCTCGAGCTAAGTGAGGTTGGATGGGGAGCATTTGTGAACAACAGTTTTCAGCTCTTTCCACAGATTCTCAATTGGATTCAGGTCTGGACTTTGACTTGGCCATTCTAACACCTGGATACGTTTATTTATGAACCATTCCATTCTGAACCAAACCATTTTGCATTCTGTTTTGGATCATTGTCTTGTTGGAAGACAAATCTCTGTCTCAGTCTCAGGTCTTTTGCAGACTCCAACAGGTTTTCTTCAAGAATGGTCCTGTATTTGGCTCCATCCATCGTCCCATCAATTTTAGCCATCTTCCCTGTCCCTGCTGAAGAAAAGCAAGCCCAAACCATGATGCTGGCACCACCATGTTTGACAGTGGGGATGGTGTGTTCAGGGTGATGAGCTGTGTAGCTTTTACACCAAACATATCGTTTGGCATTATGCCCAAAAAGTTCGATTTTGGTTTCATCTGACCAGAGCACCTTCTTCCATATGTTTCGTGTGTCTCCCAGGTGGCTTGTGGCAAACTTTAAATGACACTTTTTATGGATATCTTTGAGAAATGGCTTTCTTCTTGCCACTCTTCCATAAAGGCCAGGTTTGTGCAGTGTACGACTGATTGTTGTCTTATGGACAGACTCTCCCACCTCAGCTGTAGATCTCTGCAGTTCATCCAGAGTGATCATGGGCCTCTTAGCTGTATCTCTGATATGTCTTCTGATTGTTTGAGATGAAATTTGTGAGGAACGGCTGGGTCTTGGTAGATTTGCAGTGGTATGATACTCCTTCCATTTCAATATGATTGCTTGCACAGTGCTTCTTGGGATGTTTAAAGTTTTGGAAATCTTTTTGTAACCAAATCCAGCTTTAAACTTCTCCACAACAGTATCCCGGACTTGCCTGTTGTGTTCCTTGGTCTTCATGATGCTATAGGCGCTTTAAACAGAACACTGAGACTATCACAGAGCAGGTGCATTTATACGGAGACTTGATTACACACAGGTGGCTAATATTTATCATCATCAGTCATTTAGGACAACATTGGATTATTCAGAGATCCTCAATGAACTTCTGGAGTGAGTTTGCTGCACTGACAGTAAAGTGGACGAATAATATTGCACACCCCAATTTTCAGTTTTTTAGTTTTTACAAAAGTTTAAAATAAGCCATAAATTCAATTCAACTTCACAATTGTGTCCCACTTGTTGATTCTTCACCATAAAATGTTTATCTTTATGTGTGAAGCCTCAAATGTGGGACAAGGTTGAAAAATTCAAGGGGGCCGAATAAGTTCGCAAGGCACTGTAATTGGATGTCTTACTGCCTGGCAACTGTTTTTCACACAGTACAAGTACCTGCAATCCCTATTTCTATGATTTCATGTGCCTATTGTGGCACAACACCTCTCCCTACAGTGCACGTCCCTATGCTAAACTTTCGTTGGTCTATGTAGCTAAACTGCCTAGCATTAAAAGCGTAACACATTAAAAGCCTCACTTACAGCAGCACCTTCCCCATTGATACTTTTGCAAGGCACTGTAATGCCGGCGTCATAAGAGACGATCTATCGTGCGATCGCACGAGCGATTGTACCTGCCCCGTCGTTTGTGCATCACGGTCAATTAGTTGCCCGTGGCGCACAAAGTCGTTAACCCCCTGTCACACAGAACTTACCTGCTGAGCGATGTCGCTGTGGGCAGCGAACATCCTCTTCCTGAAGGGGGAGGGGCGTTCGGCATCACAGCGACGTCAGACAGCAGCCGGCCAAGAGAAGCGGAGGGGCGGAGATGAGCGGGACGTAAACATCCTGCCCACCTCCTTCCTTCCGCATTGCCGGCGGGATGCAGGTAAGCTGTGTTCGTCGTTCCCGAGGTGTCACACGGAGCGACGTGTGCTGCCTTGGGAACGATGAACAACCAGAGCATAGAAGGAGGACCGACATTTTGAAAATGAACAACGTGTCAACGAGCAACGATAAGGTGAGTATTTTTGCTTGTTTACAGTCGTTCAGTGGTGTCACACGGTACGATATGTCTAACGATGTGCGTCACTTACGACGTGACCCTGACGACATATCGCCCGATATATCGTACCGTGTGACGCCGGCATAAGGGTTGGTGCCTGCTTCAAATTACACAAGCTGAGGCTAGCATATTAATAGGTATTGTTAGTGCAGTCTGTACACACTCCATGTTGACTATTGTAAATGCCTTTAGAAAAATTTTGAAAGACTGCTCTAGTTTTAGCCACTGTTGCCACGTATGATTGGTGGTCTATAAAAAAAATTGTTAGTGCAGTGTACACACTGCATGTAGGCACATGTAGGCAATTATAATTGCCTCTAGAAAAATTTAAAAAGACCGCTCTGGTTTTAGCCACTGTAGCCACATATTATTGGTGGTCTATCAAAAAATTGTTAGTGCAGTGTGTGACGCCCTGGCCTATCAGGTCGTCACAGGGTATTGTGCAATCTGCCTTTCTGCACAGTATCCACTCCTCCTTGGTTATGGATCCTGATCCATTGGTGTTACAGGTGGACAGCTTAGCCAGTCAAAATCCTAGGAACACTTTACACCGAACCCACCAGACACACTATTGGGGGGCCTGAAGGGAATAGGGCCGCCCATATGGGGGTTGGTAGGGGAAAGTGAGAAAGTGACAGAGAAGTGAAACAGGAGTGAAAGGAGTAGGAGGTGGAAAGGGTCTCTCTGGGAGAGAGAGGTCACTGGTCCATAGCAGGGCTCCTGGAGTTTACTAGGTGGCAGATGTTGGTCTGGGCCTGGTAGGAGCTGGAACCTCGGTTGCAGGGGATCGCATCTATGGGCATAGTCTGCCAAGGAGGGCAGCCGGCGGCCTTGAGCCATCACCGGGCAGGGGCCAGGGCACGACGGGGTACGTGGACCCTAGGTCGTGAAGTAGCTTCACGCGTCCCGGTAATTTACCTGATGGGGTGAAGACTTCAAGATTCTTCCCCAACCTGCTCCAAAATCGGGGTACTAGCGCACCGATGGGATAGGACTTTCCCAAATACAGTCCAAAGAAATCCTGCACGTGATCCCCGAGAGCAAGCTCATTCCGTTAGCCATAAGGGTGAGCAGGACCCAATAAGTTTCAAGCCTGAGGGTCCAACTAGTGAGAAGGTGCCATGGAAAAGGCCACAGGCTAACAGCAACAGCAAGGGGACGGGTCCCATTGTGCTCCCTCCAGGCTGCAGTGGTGCTCAGAATTCTGGTTTACAAGCTGTCGGTGTTTTTATTCTTGGACTGAGTGAGTACGCTGAAAAGCCCCTTTTCCTCTACCTAACGGCACCCCAAACAGCAACACCCAACGAGCCCTGGGGCACAAATCCCCTACCCACGGAGGGGTTAAACATCCTGCTGCTACACCATCGCCACCGGGCTCCCCCAACAGCAGCGGTGGTCTCCTACATTACCACGCACCGTGAGTGGTGTCACGAACTTCCTAATCCCCTTGTACATACTCCCCCTCTTCTTTTAATTCGAGTGTCCGCGCGAACTCCCGGGTCCGGAGACCCCTCGAGCCACCGAGGCTCCGGATCCAAGCGGCGCGGCCGCTGACACAGAGGCGGTACACAGTGTACACTTTGCAATTGTAATTGCCTTTCGAAAAATGTAACAAGACCACTCTGGTTTTAGTCACTGTAGGCACCTATTATTGGTGGTCTGTTAAATAAATTGTTACTGCTGTGTATGCACTTAATGTTGGCAATTGTAATTGCCTTTACAAAAATCTAAAAACATCGGTCTGGTTGTAGACACTGTAACCGTATTATTGGTGGTCAATAAATTAATTCATAATGCAGTATCTACACACTGCATGTTGCCAATTTAAGTTGCCTTTAGAAAATGAAAAAAAACATCACTCTGGGTATAGCCACGTATTATTGGTGGTCCCAATAAAGTTTTTAGTGCAGTATCAAAATAAGTGTTTATTGCCACCTTTCTATGTCTGCTGTAAATTACGCACTGAAATAAATTTATAGGTATTGTTAGTGGTGGCTGCTGAGAAATTGCTATTGAACAACGTAAAATGGTGTTCTGATAACTTTTAGTAAAAAAATAATTTATCTTTTGTGTCAGGTGTAGTCTTGAGAAGCATCTGTTTAAAAGGGGAAGGTTACATTAACCATGAGTGGTAAATGAGGACAAGGTTGTTGTAGAAAGGGGAATGGGTGGGGTGTTGGAGGTGTACGTGTGGGAAGTTCTGTTAGTCAAAGGTCTAGTAAGCAAACACTGTGTAACGCCTGGTCCCACCAGACCCCGTGGGGGGCACGCTCCCTCACATTTGCCCAGTCCCAGCATGGCTCCCACTTGCACTCCCAGTCATTGCCCCAGGCAGCGACGGCCTTCCTCTTACCGGTCCCATGGCTCTGCAGGCGCCTGGTTCGGGTCCTGCTGTACGTCCTGCTCCCAGGCATGCTGCAGCCTCTTCCTGTCTCCCGTCCTTACACAGAACTGCAGTAAGTGACTCTAGGCTGCGCGCGAGGCCACGCCCTCTTTCTTAAAGCGGTACACCCCGTTTTCTGGAAGTGACCTCAGACGTCACCTGTTACCTAATGGGTATTTAGGTTCACCTCCCCCTGCAGCAGGTGCCCGAGCAACGCTTCCATTAGAGCCTTGCCAGTGTCCAGACCCCCTTGTTCTGTTATCTGTTTTCTGTGCATTTATACCTGGTTCTAATCCCTTGTCTCACCGTAGTGCCATCCGTACCATTCTGGCTGTGGACGTCACCGCTCATACTGACAGTGGACGTCACCGTGCCCTACCTGCCGTGGACATTATCTGTACCGTACCTGCTGTGGACGTCACCTGCTGTGAGCATCTCTGTTGCCGTTTCCGTGTTCTGCCGGCTGTGGAAGCCACAACCTTGCTACACCTGGCCCTACAGAGACTCCTACTACCGGTTCCTGGCTGCCGTGCATTTAGGCCTTCTGGGGAGGCACCGCACAGTCCCTGTTTAGGGGTTCACTGCTGGTCGCCTTCTCAGGGGAGTCCGGTGCACGGTCCAGTGGGTCCACCTCCGGATGCTCGCCGCTCCTCGGTGAGCGTAACACACTGGCTCAGCCTGTCCCAAGAGAAATGAGAACAACTTATGTTACTGGACAGCCTACTACACTAGATTTGTTTGCCAGTCGTACATCGATTCAACTTGGAAATGAGGCTCATCAGCATCAGGTGGTAGAGTGGTTTCAAGCTCTGTATCAAATAGTCTCTCACCCTCTTCCTCCACCTCCACATCACACACAGTTCATTCCTCAGAGGTGCCACCCCAATTACACTTGTTTGTGTTGCACAACACAGCTTCTAGCTTCCCAGTTGCAGAAGAAACTTCACAGAGCAGATTAAATGGGATAACAAGCTTTTACTTCTCAGAACATGAGGTAAATAAGCACAGTCATTCAGCACTGCACCAGCAAGAGAAAAAACAGGAAGTACAAAAGACTTTTTTACAATACAGTGAGTAAAGAAACTTTACACAACATCGCCATCTACTGTTATAATCAGCATAAAGTCCTTCTTCACACAAACAAAGAAGTCCTCAACTGTTGCATATACCAACACCTTTATGAACAGTAAGGACTTATTCAGTTAAGCCTAATTTCTTCATTAGTCTCTGATGTCTTTCAGCCTTTGTGAAAATATCTGCTGTCTTATCTTCAGTTGGACAATATTCCAATTTCAGGATTCCTTGTTCCTGGTGATCCCTCAAATAATGATAATTCACATCAATGTGCTTGGTTCTTGGGTTAACTCTTTCCATCTGAGCAAGAACAAGACATCCTTTTTTGTCCTTATTTATTTTTGTTGGTTCCAACTGTGGTTGTACTAGTTCTGTTAGCAATTGTCTTAACCATAGAACTTCTTGACTCACATGTGCTGCTGCAACATATTCTGCTTCTGTTGATGACAGTGTTATTATAGATTGCTTTTTACTAGTCCAACTAATTGGTCCACCTGAGAGAAAGAAAAGATATCCACTGATAGATTTCCTGTCAGTTGGATCTCCAGCCCAATCTGCATCAACGTATCCAGTTAAAGTGCATTTATCAGTTGTAGGTAGTTTCAGTTTAACGTTGCTAGTTCCTTTCAAATAACATATTACTCTCTTCACGGCATTCCAATCCCTTTTATTTGGCTTTGACACTTTTCTACTCAGAATTGCTACTGCTGCTGCGATGTCTGGTCTTGTAACAGTTGCTAGATACAGTAATTTTCCCATTGCCGTTCTGTACTCTTCATTATTTGAAACAAATTCCACTAGTTTAGGGATGTACATACAATAATCATAAACCCTATCTAAAACTTAACATTTATTCTTAATAGATTCTAAAAGGTATGTTACCACATTTATGTGAATATGTGCACAGAAGAGAGAGGGAAATAATCCCTACAATGTCCACTCCCTCCTGTGCTCTACCTAGCCGTGGAGGTTGGCACCCTAAAATTACGTAATGGCGCCCCCGCTCCTCGACAACTGTCCCTGCTGTGACCCTATGAGTCCCTAGCCAAAAAGATAAAGTGCAGTGCATATAATTAAAGTGCAGTGTAAAAGCATAAAGTGATATTGTGCCAGGATAAAACTCACAATCAACCTCTAAGGATAAGAGGCCGCAAATCTTTCTCAATAAATTCACAATTATAGCAGGGATCTAAAACTTAGCTTATGCTGCCTCAAAGCGTTTCCCCATTTCATGGTTCATCAGGAGGCCGATATCCATCTATTGTGGTATGATAAACCTGTGGCAGTTAGGATGCTGCCAAATTCGCATGATGCTAAGGGGGCCACCAGGTGATTGATTTCCCTTATAACCCCTCAGGTGTCCTCCAGATCCAGGTGCTAGCCAATAAGCATAAAGGTTTCCAATTACCTTAATCGCTGTCACCATGTGTCCGGTTGCTGTTCCTCCACCAGTCCCACTATGGTGCATGTGTGCACTTCCACGTTCCACATTGGAACGCACGCGAGCACCACCCCTAAACACGTGGGGCCGCATCGCTGTGCTCCAAGGGGATGATCCCAGGACGCACGCAGACATGGCATCCCCACTCCACCCCCAGGTTAGATGGATCCCGTATTCACTTCCGCGTTCCTCCCTGGAACGCACGTGGGGCCGCGTCAGGCGCGCGCTCCAGGGGGAGGGTCCCCAGGTCATACAGGCACGACGTCACCGACTCCTCCCAAAGTCTGGGAGGAACCGAGACGCAAGCCAAAACGGCCGGGCAGTATGATAACCTTATTACTTCCGCGTTCCACAGTGGAACGCATACCTCTGGCAATTCTGTGTTGTACATAACCGTGCATAGATTAATCTAACGGTCTACACACATATAACCATATAACCCACACATATAACGATATATAAGAGTGTAATCAGGAGGTGTCAATATGACATTTCGTCCCATAGACTATTTACCAGATAGGGGAATATATATAACGAGTGGGGGTGGGGGGGCGCGCAGATGAATTTGATACTGGGTGGACTTAGTAGTGTAGTTATATTAAAGATGTATCAAAACGACATGATACCCTTTATTACACTCTGGGTCTTGAAGGACATCTGATTAGATACATAAATAAATAAATCATGCTATCCTATGAGCAGGACAGCTAAGGCCAGAATTCCCATCTTAGGACCCCCATCAGTGTCACCCTGTTGTTACAAAAAACACGCATAGGACAACTGTTCATTGATTCCCTTGGGGGTTAAGGAATCCAATCTGAAGGTCCATTCGCTCTCTTTCTGAAGTATACACTTATCAAAATCACCCCCTCTAGGATTAGGCTTGACAACCTCCATGACACAGAAGGACACCTGATGTGAGTTTCCCCCATGTTTATCATTCACGTGCCTAGCCAAGGGGGTATCACGTTTATTGCGGATGTCGCCCAAATGCTCCCCCACCCGCCTCCGGAACTCTCTCCTCGTCTTACCCACATAGTCCAGGAGGCAGGTGCAGGTAACCACATAGACGACACCCGCAGTTTTGCAGTTAGCAAAATCCCTTATGAAGAACTCCCTGCCGTTTCTTGAACTCTTGACAGACTTAGATGGTCTCATATAGCCACAATAAGAGCAGTCCCCACAGCGAAAAAATCCACACACCCTTCTATCTAGCCACGTCCCCGATGGTATGGGCTTCCTATAGAAGCTGTGTCCCTGAGTGAATGACCCCTCCTATAGGTTATACTTGGCTTCTGGGGGATAAACCTGTTAATGTCTGGATCTGCCAGTAGCACCCCCCAGTGCCTCTTCAGAATCTCACAAATACGGCCATTTTGGCAGTCAAAAGTCCCTATCAGACTAGTCAGGGAGTCCCCATCCTCGTGTGATCCCCGAGGGTTCAAGAGACTCTCCCTTTTGCCTGTCCGCATGTTCACGTGCTGGATCGAGCACCTCCCTTGGATAACCCCTATCCATAAACCTTCTAGTCATGTCATTTGCCTGATCTCTGAAAACATCCAACCTGGAGCAATTCCTACGTAGTCTAAGGTACTGACCCCTTGGGATACCCTTCTTCAGAGGAGGGGGATGGTGGCTTTCCCAGTTTAATAAAATGTTTGTGGCTGTCGGTTTGCAGAATGTTTTTGTTTCGAGATTCCCATCAGTTCCACGTGTGATTAAGATGTCCAAAAATGGAAGACGTGTCCAATCATGCTCCGATGTGAATCTAAGTCCCAGATCATTATTATTAAGGACCTCCACAAATTTCACAAATTCCTGCTCCGACCCAAACCATAGTACAAGCACGTCGTCAATGTACCTGGACCATAACATGATCCGTGAGTGCCACCAGACCTCCTCATCCCCAAATACAATGGTTTCCTCCCACCAGCCCAGGAACAGGTTAGCGTACGAGGGAGCACAAGGGCTCCCCATAGCTGTGCCTCTGAGCTGGTGGAAGTACTTCCTGTTGAAGATGAAGAAGTTATGCCGCAGGATGAAATTCATTAAATCAACCATGAAGCAATTGTGTCTGATACATTCGCTATTGCGGCTATCAAGATAATGCCGCATTGCTTCTAGTCCTTTCTTATGTGGGATGCTACTGTATAACGCCTCCACATCTATGGAAGCCAGCAGTACATCCCTACCTACAGACACCCCGTCCAACTTCCTCAAGAGGTCCATAGTGTCTCTGGTGAATGATGGTAAGGCATCAACAAAGGGGCGTAAGATACGATCCACATATATCCCACAGTTTTGGGTCAAGGATCATATCCCAGATACGATCGGTCGCCCCTTCAGGGTTTCCAACCCCTTATGTACATTGGGCAAGGAATAAAAAGTAGGTGTTATCGGGAAAGTAGGTTTGAGGAATTTATACTCGTTAGACGACAATATCCCCTCATCCCTAGCTGCTTCAAGAATTTGTGACAGAGCCTCCAGATACTCTTGTGTGGGATCTCCCGGGATGATCTCATACGTGTCTTTGTCATTTAAGATAGAATTACACATATCAATAAATCTCTTATGGTCCATTATTACAAGATTCCCCCCTTTATCAGAGGGTTTTATAATCAGGTTTTGGTCTCTTTCAAGTTTTTCCAGTGCCGCCCACTCATCCTCTGATAAATTGGACCCCACTCCCCTGTTTTTACTTGGGATTTTGCGAAGGTCCCTTTCCACGAGGGTCAAGAATATATCAACACTAGTCGTATCGCCTACTGGTGGCATTTTGGTACTCCTAGCTCTTAAGTCAGTGAAGGGCCCAAGACCACTATGATGTATCCCTGTCTGTTCCTGTGCCAATCCCATAAGAGTCTGATAACAATCGAGATCCTCCTCTGTTAGTCCCAACTCTCTACATTTCTCTGTCATTCCTTAAGAAAAACTTCCTCCATTTTAGTTTCGTACAAAAGAGGTTCACATCCTTGACCCAGTGAAAGCAATTAAACTTATTGGTGGGGATAAATGACAATCCTTTCCTCAGAATAACATAGTCATATGCATTAAATCGAATGTTTGTCAGGTTGATAATTTGGCCCTTGTTCAGAGAGATATTTTCCCCAGGTGTATGTTCAGTTACTGGACTCTGCTCCTCAAATCGTAGGGGACCCCCACCCTTCTCTCTAAAAAAGAGGAAGCAGGGAGAGCAGGGTGGGAAGATGAGGCACCCTGTATAGATCCACCAGGCTGAGAGGACCCAGAGGGACCAAATTGTCCCATACCTGGATTCAGTGCCCTTCCGCTTTGGTTTCCGGGCCTCTGCCATCTTTTGTTCCTCCTACCTTTCCTCTGACCCCTCCCCCTATATGATGCTCCTTCTGTTCTCTCGGTGTCGGAGACCTCAAAATCAGACGATGATACGTCCGATTGTTTATGACTAGAAAAATTGTATGCCTGATTGTTGCTAAACTCACTGAGGTCCCTTTGGAACTGTAGATGTTTTCTTCATTATTTGGTAACACATTTTGCTCGCTATTCATATCTTTAAGATAATTGGTTTCCATTGGAGACTTTACTGTTTTTGCATCCTTCAATCCAAATGTTTTGATTATGTCTTGAATCATGTGATTTTGATTAAGTAGGAAACTTCCATCTTCTCTTTCTATCTGTATTTCTAGGTACTGTTTCACATTTCCCAAGTCTTTGATCTAGAAATGTTGATTCAGAATTTTTAGTATGTCCTCTTTATCCCTTTATTTTTCAAAACAAACTAAAATATCATCAACATATAATACTGTCACGCTCCCCGGGTCCCCTGCCTCGCTCCCCGGCTCCCCTGCCACGCTTTCCGGCTCCCCTGCCTCGCTCCCCGGCTCCCCTGCCACGCTCCCCGGCTTCCCTGCCTCGCTCCCCGGCTCCTCTGTCAGGCATCCCCCGCTCCACAGCCTCCAGGCCCCATCACCTGCGGTCCCCAGGCGGCCCGGTCCCCGTTGCCGGCGCCCGTCGGCAGCTTTGCTCCAGCCCGGCTCTCCTGCCTCCTGTTCACCGCTCCCTGCCCTGGCTTCTGGCACCCGGGCCTCGCGCATGCGCATCAGGGCGCGCGCGCGGTCATTGACCCTTTCTTCAAGGGCCAGTGTCCTCCAACAGGATATTGAAGGATCAGGTACTGGGTATATAGGGGGATCCTTTCCAAGTGGGCGGGGCCTGTTCTTCGTGTTTTCTAAGCTAGGAGTCAGGTCTCCTTGTGTCTTGTGATATACTCACCTATCTCTCTCGTAGAGCCGTTCCTGCTTCGCCAACCGGTCCTGACGATCCCCGAACCCGAACGGTGATGGTCTGCCATCCCGTCAGTTCCTACCATCTCCGATCCCTGTGGTGACCCGCCTTCTCGCTCCATTGGTTCCGGACTCTGCCTGACGTCATCTCGGCCTCCGAACCTGAGCTCCGTCACCCGGACTACCATCAGAGACCCCTTGGTCCCAGGGACTTCTTCACTCCACTCCTCTGAACGGACTGTCCTGCTAGTGCTCCGGCTACCGGGCACCTTGCCCTCGGTGAGGTGTTCAGCGCAGTGGATCCACCTCCTGGGTCTGCCCGTCCACCTGGCCCTAACAAATACATAGATCCACCTGTCCAGCAGTCTTTTTCTGTATAGGCAAGGATAAGCTTTGCTTCTTTGAAATTTTTCATTTCGGAGCACTTCTGTGATTTTATCATTCCACGCTTAGCAGCTTGTTTTAAACCGTATATACTTTTCTGTAGTTTACAAACTATGATAAGGTTACTTTTATCTTTGAATCTTGAAAATTGTGCCATGTAAATATCTCCTGTTAAATTTCCATTCAAAAATGCTGTCTTTAAGTCCAGATGCTTCAACTCCATTTGTTTCATTGCTGCAACTGCAAACAAAGTTCTCATTGTAGTATATTTGACAACTGGAGCAAATGTTTCATCATAGTCTTCTCTATATTTTTGAGAATAAGCTTTAGATATGAGTCTTGCTCAGTATCGTTCAGCTGTGCCATCTGTTTGGTATTTTACTTTAAAAACTCATTTACATCCTATAGCTTTTCTTCCTTCTGGTAATTCTGTCAGTGTCCATGTCTTTGAGTCATGCATGGATTTTATTTCTGTTTCTGTTACCTTTATCCATTTATTAGCTTCTTCTTCAGGAAGTTGAGATATTCAGTATCTTCCACAGAGGTAGGCTCATAAATTTTGGTTGTACTTGCCTTGTATGAAAGACATATTGGTGGTTTTCCATTGTTTTCTCTTATTGAACGTATTGGTTCTGTGTCTGTTTGTAGTTGTATCTCTTCACTTTTAGTATTCTGTTTTTTTATCAATTTCAACTTCCTTTTCATCAGATGTTCTTTCAGCTATATCAGGATGTTGCTCTCATTTTTTGTTTGTTTTTTTTGCAATTTTCACTATATCCAATATTTGTTCAAATTTTCCTTCTATGGATTTGTTTTGAAGTTTGCAACATTTTTCTGTTGGAATAAATACAAAAACTTTACATCCAAAACTCTTAAATAATTCACACTTGATTTCTTACCATGCCACATGTTTTTTTTTTTCAGTTTTCTGCTACCCCATTTTGTTCAGGTGTGTATGGAACAATCTTTTGATGCTCAATACCATTTTGTCTTAAGTAGTTTTCTATTTCGTGTCCTGTGAATTCACCTTGATTATCACTTCTAATGACAATTGGCTTCCTCTGAAATTTATTATTCGACTTTGTCACACAGTCTACTAATTTATTGAAAACTTCACTTTTGTTCTTGATCAAGTATATGACTGTGTATCTTGAGTAGTCATCTATAAAAGTCACTATATACCTATTGCCTCCTGATGTAGTCACTTTCATGTGTCAACATACGTCAGTATGCACTAAATAAAGTGGTCTTGTGCTTTTCATCTCACTTTCTTTAGGTATACTGTAGATATTCTGGTAGCTTTAGATTTTATACAACATTCACATCTTATGGTAATTGAGCAATCAGATATCAATAGATCCTTTGTCAATTCTTTCTTTTGTAGCTCCATTATACTTTCAGGATGTACAGTACAGATCAAAAGTTTGGACACACCTTCTCATTTAACCCCTTAACCACCCATGACGTACTAGGTACGTCATGGATCGTGTGCCGGTAAGCCCCGCCCCCTGCCGCCGGCAGGCGGCGGCGATCCGCGCACATATCAGCTGTTATCAACAGCTGACATGTGTGCCTGCTAGCCGCGGGTGGAATCGCTTCCACCCGCAGCCATTAACCCCTTACATTTCGCTGCCAAAATCTTGGCAGCGATATGTATATGGGCGCCGCCATGACAGTCACTTACCCCGCCCCCGCCGGAAGTCACGTGACATGATCACGTGACTTTCGGCGGTTGCCATGGTAGCACAGGGTCATGTGATGACGCCTGTAGCTAACATGACTCACTTCCTCTCAATGCCGGAATACAGCCGGCATTGAAAGTAAAGCAGCAAATCTGCAGTTCTCAGCTCTGTAGCTGAGATCTGCAGATAGTGCAAAGCGATTGGATTGCTGATCGCTATAGCCCCCCTAGGGGGACTAGTAAAATAAAAAAAAAAGTAAAAAAAAAGTAAAAAAATAAAAAAACCTAAAAGTTCAAATCACCCCCCTTTCACCGCATTGAAAATGAAAGGGTTAAAAAAATAAAAAATACACACATATTTGGTATCGCCACGTTCAGAAATGCCCGATCTATCAAAATATAAAATCAATGAATCTGATCAGTAAACGGCGTAGCAGCAAAAAAATTCCAAACGCCAAAATTACATTTTTTGGTCGCCGCAAATTTTGCGCAAAATTCAATAACAGGCGATCAAAACGTAGCATCTGCGCAAAAATGGTACCGTTAAAAATGTCCTGAAAAACGAGAACGCTACGAGCTTTGGAAAATGGCGCACAACGTGCGCCACGTTTTTTGGACAAGCTTGTGAATTTTTTTTAACCCCTTAGATACAAGTAAACCTATACATGTTTGGTGTCTACAAACTCGCACCGACCTGAGGCATCACATAGATACGTCAGTTTTACCATATAGTGAACACAGTGAATAAAATATCCCAAAAACTATTGTACGATCACACTTTTTTTGCAATTTTTCCGCACTTGGAATATTTTTGCCGTTTTCCAGTACACTATATGGTAAAACTTATGGTTTCATTTAAAAGTAAAACTTGTCCTGCAAAAAACAAGCCCTTACATGGCAAGATTGACGGAAAAATAAAAAAGTTACGGCTCTTGGAAGAAGGGGAGCAAAAACCAAAAACGCAAAAATGGAAAGTGCCCGGGGGCTGAAGGGGTTAAAGAGTTTTCTTTATTTTCATTACTCTAAAATTTGTATATTCACATTGAAGGCATCAAAACTATGAATTAAAACATGTGGAATGAAATACTTAAAAAAGTGTGAAACAACTGAAAATATGTCTTATATTCTAGGTTCTTCAAAGTAGCCACCTTTTGCTTTTTTTTTTTTTAATCCAAAGATTTTTATTGTTTTCAAACAAGAAGAAAGACATTACAGAAAAGAAAGGCATAACATCATACAATGCTGAGACATCAACGCCTTAACAGGCGAGTCAGGGCCACATAAATCTTGAACACTGGAAAAGGAGGGGGGGAAGGTATGGGTGGGAGAGGGGGAGGAGAAGGTAACTTACAACAATACACAAAGTTAACTTATTGCATAAGGAAACAGAATTGGTCCGAACGACATGTTATATGACTTCCCGTCCAACCTACTACACAAGCAGGTTGTTACAATTTTAGAGGGGGTGAGGACCTGGGAGAGGCTGACCACATCGCCCAACGCTTTTGAATTTTTAAGGCCAAGGAGGCGCTACTGGCTAACAGAGTTTCATAATAGAAGTGCGTGTTGATTCTAGCTATCACTTCCTCCATAACCACCTTTCCACCTAGCTGCGATACACTGTCTGGCTGAGATTAGGATATGAGAGATTCACTGAGCAATGGGGGCTGGAAAGGTGTCTAAACCCTTATGTAGAATCCCCATTTGAGGTGAGGGAGGGAGTCTAGTCTCACACACTTCTGCTATTAGGTCAAAGACCCAATTCCAAAAGCTGAAAATTTCCGGGCAAGACCACCAGAGGTGCCCCAGTGTCCCCGTCATGCCACAACCCTTCCAACAAAGGGGAGAGTAATTTTCCGCAAACCTAGCTATCTGAGCAGGACACCTATACCATCCCATGTGTAATTTCTTAATCTGCTCCAAATGGATGAGGCAGGCGGAAGACCTCAGCACCACTCGGGAGGCCACATGCCACTGATGGGCTGGCAAGGAGAGGGATAATTCTCTTTCCCACTTTGTCATGTATGGTAGAGTATTTCCTACCGATCGAGAGGTGAAGTGGCGGTATAATAAGGACATGCCTCTGACAGATGTTGAGTCCTTCAGAAGAATGACTGCCAAAAACTGATGTCTCGATGTTGATGAACTCAGGTGGAAAGTGCTTAAAAAATGCCTAATTTGAAGATATTGGTAGAAGACCTGCCTGGGTAGGTTGAATTTAGACAACAGCTCATAAAAAGGTAAGAAGGACCCCCTGTCAAATAAATCTGACACTCGAAGGGACTCAATTTGTCCCCAAGCCCTAAGGTCGACATCAGGAACAAAAGCTTTAATGTCCTTAAAGGGTAGCCTCCAAATCAAACCGGCCATGAATTCCGAGGACCAATCCCTCCAGCGCCACTTCACCGTCTTGACCGTGCCCAGAAAGGAATGTGGGACTGCCTGATTTTGAATCAATGTCCCCAGCAGCTTTTTTGTGGATCCAAATGGATTGAGGTATCCCTCAATCTGCAGCCATCTATGATCCTCCGCCTCTCTCCACCAGTCCCTGACTGACTCCAAAACAGCCGCCCTGTGATATGACACCACATCAGGCACACCCATTCCGCCTTCTCTAAATGGGGGGTGAAGTGATTGTAAGGGTATTCTTGATTTCTTACCAGCCCAAATAAATTTGCGGATGAGGCTTTGTAGACCTGTGAGGGAGTATCCCGGAAGGGAGGCATCTAAAAAGATATATCAACTTTGGAAGGTATAGCATTTTAAAAGAGTGTATTCTGGCCAACCACGACAGGGGCAGCGCAGAAAAGCGCGAGAGCTCTTTTCCTAGTTCTTTACTCAGCTCTGAAATATTTTTCCTTACCAATTGTTTAGTTGTTGTGAGATGGATTCCTAAACAAGGAATACTGTGGTCCTCCCATCTAAATGGCAATGTTGTGGCGAGCCTCTCCCTTTCGACCCGGGGAACAAAGAAGGGAAGAATTAAGGATTTATTTGCATTAAGTTTGTAGAATGAAACAGCAGAGAATTCCTTAAGAACCGATAAAACATCATTTAAAGAACCTTGTACTTCTGAACAGGAAATAATTATATCATCAGCATACAATCCCACAACATGCTCAACTTTACCTACTGACACCCCCACAATACCTTTATGCATCCGGATGTACTCCGCCAGGGGCTCCACCATCATGGCAAAAATTACCGGGGAAAGGGGACACCCCTGGCGGGTACCATTGGATGTAGAGAAGCTGCGCAAGGCAAACCCTGAGGCGAGAACCTTGGCGTTAGCGTTAGAGTACAGGGAGAGAATTGCTGTTAAAATTGGCCCCTGAAATCCAAATTTCTCCAAAACACTCCTTAGGAACCCCCAGTGCACCCTGTCGAACGCTTTTTCCACATCTAGAGACAGGAGAACACTGGGGACCTTTCTATTCTCTATCACAGCTATAGGGTCTCTCAACCGTCTGGTCCCATCCTTAGCCTGCCTTCTGGCTAAAAACCCCACCTGATCTGGAGCTATCAAGGAGGGAAGGACCCCATGTAGATGGTAGGCAAAAATTTTTGCATAGATTTTAAGATCACAGTTGAGCAGCGAGATAGGGCGGAAGTTACCTGGAGAAGTGGGGGGCTTCCCCGGCTTAGGGAGAGTAGTAATTATGGCTTCTAAGTTGGAACGGGCGACAGAGGAGTTATTTTGCCAAAATGTAAATGTCCTGTGCATATAAGGGCCCAGGAGATCCACAAACTGTCTAGAATATGAATTAGAAAAGCCTTCTGGGCCTGGAGCAGAATGCGTTTTAGTAGATCTGACCGTTTTTTGGATTTCTTCTAGAGAAAAAGGAGCACTTAGAACCTCCAGATCCGCTTGAGACAGGCTTAGCAGCTGTAATTTTCCCAGGAAGGCATTAATAGCTGCCTCTGTTGGCTGCGGGATGTTTGGGTCATCTTTTAAATTGTAAAGGCCTTGGTAGTAGTCTGCAAAGGCATTTGCAATATGGATAGGATTTTTGATTATGGAGCCCTCTGGGGTTTGCAAAAATTCAATTCTGGACTTCATTTCCCGGCTTTTAACCCTCCTTACTAAAATGGATCTGGCTCTATCTCCCAAGGAGTAATGTTTGATTTTTAAAGCTCTAAGATTTTTTTCATATTTAGAGATAAGAATTTGCCTTAGCTGTGACCTCAGATCTTTTAATTGGGCCGAACGCGAGGGTCGGGGGGCAGTTTTATTTAGAGATTCTAAGATTTGGATCTGGGCAAGGATATTCACTGTCAACTGTTCTCTTTTCTTTTTTTTCATAGCAGCAATTTTAATACAAATTCCCCTAATTACCGCCTTATGAGAGGACCAAAGGATCTCATCCGAGACTGAATTGTTATCATTCAGGAGGAAATACTCCGATAACCCCTCAGTTATTTCTTGTATAACATGCTGTTTGGAGAGTAAGAAATCATTTATTTTCCATCTATGAAAGATTGGGGAATTATGGCGCTCATTAATTGTTAGGGAGACGGGCGCATGGTCGGACCATGATATAACTCCTATTTGAGATTCTATGCACTCTACTAGGAGGCTACTATCCACCAAAAAATAATCTATGCGGCTATAAGAGGTGTATTTAGCTGAATAATACGTGTAGTCCCTTTCTTCAGCATGGGTGTATCTCCAAATATCATGTAAGTAATGCTGTGTTATAAGCTGGCCAATTTCTTTCCTGTGGGCAGTACTAGTGGAACAGTCTAGCTGTTTTGAAACAGGGACATTGAAATCTCCACAAATCACTTTATGGCCCACTGCTATTTGGTCTAAGTTTTTCAGGAATTTCCGCAAAAAACTGATTTGTCTTACAGTATATTAGGAGCATAAACCCTGGCCAGAGTATACTTCACATTGTTCAGGGACCACACTAAAATCAGGAACCTGCCCTCTGAGTCAGAATGCAGAGAATCTAGCTTAAACGCCACCGTATGTTTTATAAAAATACTAACCTCAGCCCGCTTTTTACTAAAGTTAGCATGAAAACTATGAGGGAACAACCGATTGTTGAGCCTGAAATTGTCTGCTGCAACAAGATGAGTCTCCTGGACGCATAGTATATCACAATGTGTCTTGTGGACCTCTTTCCATAACATGTTACGCTTGGCCGGGGAGTTTAACCCTTTATTGTTCAATGACAAGAACTTTAACCCCATTGCAGTTTGTTTAGAATATTCATGTTACCAGAAGGAAGGGAGAGAGGTGAGGAAGGGGTCGGGGGAGTGGGAGTGGGGAAGGGGGAAGAGCAGGATAAGTAAAAGAAAAATAGCAGTAAATAACAAGAATAACATGTAAAAAATAGGACTTAAAACCAAAATACAGTAGAATCTGAACAGTCAAATTCACAGCTTTATCAAAAAAGCTGTTTCACCACCACCACAAAGGGAGGTAGCTGGTGGCTGAAAATGAAACTGAGCCACTTGGGGGCACGTGGTAATAGAAAAAACCCCAAAAGACATCAGACCAGGATCTTGAGCAATGGTGAGCTGGCTCTTTACATCAGGATTGTATCCATTCCTCTGAGATCTTTGCCATCTGGAAATTGCCCTGCGAACGGCTTGCAGCTCCAAGTTGTGGGAGAATGTTCCAGGATTCCATCAATTTTGCTAGTTGGACTGGAGACCGACAAACATGGAGGGCACCATTATATGAAACTGAAAGACTGACTGGGAAGC
Source organism: Anomaloglossus baeobatrachus (assembly GCF_048569485.1). Taxonomy (NCBI): domain Eukaryota; kingdom Metazoa; phylum Chordata; class Amphibia; order Anura; family Aromobatidae; genus Anomaloglossus; species Anomaloglossus baeobatrachus. Next base: position 193,754,372 of record NC_134357.1, on the reverse strand, counting down.
CCCAATGGTACTTTATTCCAGCATCTCTGAGAGCTTTGGTAAGTGGAGCATATTCCTTTAGTTTTGCAAGTGTTCCTGCAGATAGATCCGGGAAGACCACAAGGGCGGCGTACTTTTGGGGTAGATCCGGCTGTCTCCTCAGGGCTTGTAAGAAGGCTTCTTTAGACTTAAAAAATGAAGTCGGGCTAGGGTATCTTGTGGGATGTCAGCTCCAAGCAATCTGGGCTTAGGCACCCTGTGAACCCGATCCACCATGAGGCTGGCTGCCTCAGCCTCCGGGAGCACCACAGATAACAGGCCCTGAAGATATTCCGGCAACTCTCCATCAGACACCGACTCGGGGATTCCATGGATCCTCACATTGTTACGGCGGGACCGATCCTCCAAATCAGTAACTTTAGCTTGTAGGCTGTTAACGTGATCCTCTAAGGCAGAATGGGCATCTATAAGATCATTATGAGATTTGGTCAGCTCCGCCATCTTAGATTCTAAGTGAGCCGTTCTGTCCCCTATAGCCGTTATGTCTCCCTGGATCCCCGTCAGCATACCTCTCAGATCCTCCTGTAAAGAAGATCTCAGTGCAACCAGCAAGCTTTGCATTGTTTTCTTCATCAGCGGGATGTCTGTCGGGTCTGGCGCCGTGTCAGAGGCTGCCACTGAGGCCCTTCTGGAGGAGCGGGAAGAAGTGAAAGCAGGGGAAGTCGCCATCTTTCCCTTCACCATGCTGCCGTCTCTGAGGAAAAAATCTGTAAGTTTGGCTGGGGATGGGCGTTTTGCAGCTTTCCCTCTGGTCATCTTGTTCCCTGAGGACTCGCAGATGAAGCCTTCACCCCAGGTCATGAGAGGAGGAGGAATAAATCTGTTTGAGCCAATTTTAGAGCAGCTTGCACAGGAGCTCAGGAGTTATGCAGCCAGACCATCAGCATTCAGGCCATGCCCCCGCCACCTTGTGCTTTGATTATTGCTTTGCACACTCTTGGCATTCTCTTGATGAGCTTCAAGAGGTAGTCACCAGAAATGGTCTTCCAACAGTCTTGAAGGAGTTACCAGAGATTCTTAGCACTTGTTGGCCCTTTTGCCTTCACTCTGTGGTCCAGCTCACCCCAAACCATCTCGATTGGGTTCAGGTCTGGTGACTGTGGAGGCCAGGTCATCTCCTTCTTAGTCAAATAGCCCTTACACAGCCTGGAGGTGTGTTTGGGGTCATTGTCCTGTTGAAAAATAAATGATGGTCTGACTAAACGCAAACCGGATGGAATAGCACACCGCTGCAAGATGCTGTGGTAGGCATGCTGGATCTGTATGTCTTCAATTTTGAATAAATCCCCAACAGTGTCACCAGCAAAGCACCCCCATACAATCACACCTCCTCCTCCATGCTTCATGGTGGGAACCAGGCATGTAGAGTCCATCCATTCACCTTTTCTACAAAGACACGGTGGTTGGATCCAAAGATCTCAAATTTGGACTCATCAGACCAAAGCACAGATTTCCATTGGTCTAATGTCCATTCCTTGTGTTCTGTAGCCCAAACAAGTCTCTTCTGCTTGTTGCCTGTCCTTAGCAGTGGTTTCCTAGCAGCTATTTTACCATGAAGGCCTGCTGCACAAAGTCTCCTCTTCATAGTTGTTCTAAAGAGGAGAAGGTGTTTCCAAACTTTTGGTCTGTACTGTATGTGTCCTAGACGTCTATGCCACATGTGAATACAATTCTTGTGATCATGTGTACACAACTTCATCTGTTCCTTTAATGTGTCTAGATGATATAATTGTTAATCTGCCTTGACATTGGTTATTATCTTATTTCCCACTAGGATTGTACATTCATCATCTTTGAATTTTACAGTAAGTCCTTTAGTTGTTAGACATTTTACAGATAATAATCCTCCTTCTAATCCTGGAACATATAACACATCCTGTACAAGTATTTTTGAATCATGCTCAAACTTATTAGAACAATTTAGCATTCCTTGTCCTATACCTTCCGCAGTTATTTTGTTCCCATCTGCAAGATAAATTGCTTCCTTCTTATTTAAATCAAGTTCAGTAAAGAAAGTTTTATTACTTGTCATATGAATTGTTGCTCCTGAGTCAATAAACCAACCTGATGATGATTTCTTATCAGTTACTTTAAATGTGCCATTCCAATTATATACACATGAATCAGAAATTGTGTTTTTCTCCTTCTGTGTATTCTCTTTATGGTGTAATTTCTGTTATTCTGCATTCCATATAGTACAGTCTTTCTTTAAATGTCCCTTTTTCTTGCATCTGAAACATTCTCTTGTCTCTTTATTATAGGGTCTCTTTGATTCTGTAGCATCAAAGAGCATTTCCACCATCTTTTTCAGTAGAATCATTTGTTTCCTCTTCCCTTCTTTGATATTCATCTATGAGTCAGGTCTTCACAAACTCTAATGTGATGTCTGTTTCAGGTCTTGTCTCTAGTGCATTTATTAAAGCGGTGCATAAATCCGGTAAACTGCACAATAATATTGCTTCTACATGGCTTTCCTAAATAACTTCACCAATTGATCTCAGCTGTGATATCACTTCCATCATAGAGAATATGTTCTCCTGCATGTCATTGTCTGCACTGTCTCATACTATAAAGCTTTCTTAGCAGAGATAATTTGTGATTTAAGCTTGGTCTTTCATGTAGCTTTCTTAATGCTTCCCACATTCCCTTTGCTGTATCCTCATTCCTTATGTGGATTGATTGAGAATCTTTCACTAATAGGCTGATAGTATCTCTTGCTTATTTTTCTTATCCCATGTCTGATTATTATCATTGGGTCTATCTGTCGTGATTACTTCCCATAAATCATCTTTAGACAATAACATCTTTACTTTGAACTTCCATATCTGATAGTTCTCATTGTTCAGCTTAGCTACTGTGAGTTTTGGCACTCTGCTACTCATCATCTTTAACTTGTCTTACTTGTTTGGAGAGAATTGTACTGAAGAATTCTTCTGCATTCACCAGGGTCTTGCTGGGCTTTTTGGTGTCTTGTGTGTAAGGCGATGGTCGCCATGGGAACGAGTCCCTGGGTATAGCCAGCCTGGTGGGAGGGGTCAGTCAGTCAGTAGTGAGTGAGAGTCGAGTAGCACACGGGAGAGGTGTGCAGACGTGCCTGAGCTGGGTCTGTGCAACGGTGACCCCAGGGCACAGGAGAGAGGTCGCAAGGATGGGTACCGGAAACACCACTGGGACCGGAGCACAGGGCCCTAGGTCAAGCACAAGTTTTAAACTGTTTGGCAAATACCTGCCCATGAGGGCACCTTCATGGACTTCACCGAACCAAATAATCCGGGGGCATCAGCAGTAAACTAGGATTGGGGTTCGGATACTTACCTCCCCACAGGGTCTGCACTGCCCGCCGTACGGAGAAGGAGACTGTACAACAAAAGGGACAGTCGGGGCCCCCAAATGCTCCACGCTACAGGGACCCAATCAACTAAGAGTGCCGGGGACTGAGCAACCTGGGTCACTACATTGGCACTTGTCCTCAAAAGGGACCTGAACCAGCAACCCCTAGGTCCACAGTGAGTAGAGACTGTTAAAGACAACCTGGTGTGGTCTCTGTTATTGCCCCTGTTACATCTCCCAGGCACAGCCCTACCTGCGGAGGGCCTACCATCACAGCTGCCACTACCATCAGCCCTGGGAGTACCCACATTCAGCAGCAGCAGTTCTCCACCCCTAACTGCAACCCGCAGGTGGCATCACATGACAAAAACTCTTATCTTATCTGTAAATACCCCCCATTAACAAAGGGGGCCCAGATCACGGGACCGGGCAACGGCCACCAAAGTGACATTCCCATTTGTTATTGCCCGGGACCCCATATCCCTGGGCGCTACAGTTCTCCTTTTTCTGGCGTCATGAACAGGATACGAACAAGGTCCGTTAACTCGGGTGACGTGTGCCTTAAGAACTGTATTTAATGGACTGTTTGTGTAAAGACTGTCGCCATCTTTAATGCTGACAAATCTGCTGTGCCATCACTATGCTCAAAAGAGCGCGAAAAGTCGACCCTGCCCCCTGGGAGTGGCAACATGCAAAAGTGAAACAGGCTGCAAGAGGCTGGAAGGGGGCCGGCAGGATGCACCCTGGTATGTGGAAGCAACACCAGCTCTGCAACACTTAATCTGCAGCCCAGCATGAAACAAGATGTCTGTTCCTCCAGCCTGCGGAACCCTGTCCTGGCTTGAAGTGGAGATGGATCTGCTGTGTCTTCGGATGCGGCTGCAGATAATTCAGCAGATCGAGGACTGGCACAGGGAAATGATGGGGATAGTGACGGCGGTGCAGACCCAAGCAGAATGGGCTCTGCATGAGGAGCGGCACCAGGAGCCGGTAAGCGAGGCATCATCCTCAGCCCCACTAGCCCCGACGGTCACGGAACCAGCAACACCTGTGCCCGCTGACCCATCGGTAACACCGGATCCTCCCACCGTGGCCAGCCCAGATCGGGCCGCGGCGCCTCCGTCCACAGCCAGACCAGACCAGGCCACAACACCACCGTCCACGACCAGACCGGACCTAGCTAGGCTGTGGAACCCAACCCCGGGGAGACCCGACAACCACAAGAGAAGGCGCCGGTGACCAGCCTGACCTGGAGCCCGTTAACGGTAATCTGGATGTAGGTTATCCAGATTCCGGGAGCATCAGCTTTGAGAGGGAGTCCGTTATGGCTGCTGCAGCACAGAGGGCTTCTGTGAGTGAGGAGGGCTGCCAAACCATCATCTGGCAGCTGAACCAGGAGCGACAGTCTCGGGCTGCCAAGAAAAGGCTAGTGGTCGCTCGCGACTTGCAGGAGAAGCAGGGCCTGCGCCGAGACACCTGGAGTGCCCGTGGGGTCCAGTACCAGGGCACCGTTGATAAATTCGACCAGCATAAAGGGTGGAGATTTATAAAGGAGCCCGGAATGCACGCTGGTATCTTTGTGTCCCGCAGGGATGTGCTAGACCACCTGGCACAGGGACATCCGGATCGTGACCTGCACCTGGGTGACGTGGTCACGTACACCAGGCATTATGGAGAGAGGGGCTGGTATGACCTTGATGTGCAGAAGATCCGAGATCTGTCCCAGCCATCTCCTCCAACTCCCCCACCATGTCCAAGATCCTTCACGCTGTGGTAGCGGAATCAGGCTACCCCAGCAGTTATAACGTTGGAAAGTTATGTGTGTGTTTATTATTATTTTTCTTGAAAAATGTCTGCATAATAATCTAAAAATGTTTTGAAAATTTTGAATAATTTATGGAAAAGTAACCTGATTCTCTAGAAGTTAAAGTTAAACATGGACCACGGCTGCAGGACTGGCAGCAGCCAACATGAATTCATGTTATTGTATATAATTGCACCCTGTGTGCCTTCCAGAGTAATCCCATTTGCACCATCAGGACATTGATCCCACTTTCAAGGAGAGGAAGGCTGGAGGACATGTCTGGTATAGAGATGGCCCAGACCTGGTCACCAAAGGGACCAGTGACCTGCCTCCTCAAGGGTTTTTTTGGAACCAGGACCTTTTTGGGTGGTGGGTTGATGTGGGGAATCTGGGATACTCATTGCAACATTTAAGAAAAGTGCCTACACTATGTGGAAGAATGTTATATGCATTAACTTTTCACCTTTTTCATTGCGGTTAAAAATAAAAACTCTATCTTGCTTACAGCCCGAGGATGTGCTGTGTTTAACCAAGGCGGAATGTAGTGCTCCTGAGACCCTCAGGGCACTACAGGGAACTGCATCCTTTTGGGGATGCAGGACCTACCCCCTGGGACCTGGAGTACCATTGCTGATTCCACCAAAACACAACCAAAATCCTAGTTCTACATTCCACACTGGGCATAGAGGGTTAACCATGTAAGGTGATGGTCGCCGTGGAAACGAGTCCCTGGGTATTGCCAGCCTGGTGGGAGGGGTCAGTCAGTCAGTAGTAAGGAGAGAGTTGAGTAGCACACGGGAGAGGTGTGCAGACGTGCCTGAGCTGGGTCCGTGTGACGGTGACCCCGGGGCACAGGAGAGAGGTCGCCATATGGGTACCGGAGATACCACTGGGACCGGAGCATGCACGGGGCACAGGGCCCTAGGTCAAGCGGAAGTTTTAGACTGTTTGGCAAATACCTGCCCGGTGAGGACACCTTCATGGACTTCACCGAACCAAATAATCCGGGGGCATCAGCAGTAAACTAGGATCAGAGTTTAGACACTTACCTCCCCACGGGGTCCGTACTGCCTGCTGTATGGAGAAGGAGACATAAATAGGATAAATATAAGCCACCTGTGTGTAATCAAGTCTCCGTATAAATGCACCTACTCTGTGATAGTCTCAGTGTTCTGTTTAAAGCGCAGATAGCATCATGAAGACCAAGGAACTCAACAGGCAGGTCCGTGATACTGTTGTGGAGAAGTTTAAAGCTGGATTTGGTTACAGAAAGATTTCCAAAACTTTAAACATCCCAAGGAGCACTGTGCTAAAACAAGGAGAAGACTGATCAGAGATGCAGCCAAGAGGCACTCTGGATGAACAGCAGAGATCTACAGCTGAGGGGGGAGAGTCTGTCCATAGGACAACAATCAGTCGTACACTGCACAAATCTGACCTTTATGGAAGAGTTGCAAGGATTGTTTAAAGTTTGCCACAAGCCACCTGGGACACACATCAAACTTGTGGAAGAAGGTGCTCTGGTCAGATGAAACCAAAATCAAACTATTTGGGCACAATGCCAAACGATATGTTTGGCGTAAAAGCAACACAGCTCATCACCATGTAAACACATAATCCCCACTGTCAAACATGGTGGTTGCAGCATCATGGTTTGGGCCTGCTTTTCTTCAGCAGGGACAGGGAAGATGGTTAAAATTGATGGGAATTTGGATGGAGGCAAATGCAGGACCATTCTTGAAGAAAACCTGTTGGAGTTTGCAAAAGACCTGAGACTGGGACGGAGATTTGTCTTCCAACAAGACAATGATCCCAAATAATGGAATGGTTCACAAATAAACGTATCCAGGTGTTAGAATGGCCAAGTTAAAGTCCAGACCTGAATCCAATCGAGAATCTGTGGAAAGAGTTGAAAACTGTTGTTCACAAACGCTCTCATCCAACCTCACTCAGCTCAAGCTATTTGCAAAGGAAGAATGGGCAAGAATTTCAGTGTCTCAATGTGCAAAACTGATACAGACAAAACAGACTGACTGCACTCACCAAATTGACGTGTGAACAGGTGCATAACTGAACATGACATAAAATACAAAACAAGACAGTTTGCACTCTGATAATGCTAAAGTATGGAAACCATGAGCATGTGAACATGGACCTGCATTACTGCTAAGGAAAATCTAAGAAAAATGAGATATTTAGCATATATAAAAGGCCATTTGTATATCTGCCCAGTTGCACCCCTCCCCCTGTTGCCACAGGTAATCTTATCCTATATAGCAGGTTCCTACTTGCCCATACACAGGAGCTTTTTAACCCAGAGAGAGGCTGCAGCATAGTGTAGGTACCCAGTTACGAGATATGCCATGAAGGGGCAACTGGGCAGATATACAAATGGCCATTTATATATGCTAAATATCTCATTTTTCTTAGATTTTCCTTAGCAGTAATGCAGGTCCATGTCCATACTTTAGCATTATCAGAGTGCAAACTGTCTTTTTTTGTACAAAACTAATAGAGACATACCCCAAGCGACTTACAGTTGTAATCGTAGCAAAAGGTGGCGCTACAAAGTATTAACTTAAAGGGAATGAATAATATTGCACGCCCCACTTTTCAGTTATTTGTTAAAAAAGTTTAAAATAAGCAATAAATTTTGTTCAACTTCACAATTGTGTCCCACTTGTTGATTTTTCACCATAACATTAAAATGTCTACATTTCTGTTTTTTTCTGTTAAGATGGTATGCAGAGAGTATATTAGTGAGAAAAAAATGAACTTGTTTGAATTTACCAAATGGCTGCAATGAAACAAAGAGTGAAAAATTTAAAGGGGTCTGGATACTTTTCGTACCCACTGTATCTTGATTTAAAAAAGTAGTACAAAAAATGGCCCACAGCCTATGTGTTTGGTGGCCCATAACTCCCTACTGTTTGAAAGCCCTTTGGGCAGGAGGCGATTCCCTATGGGGAGGAGGCAATTTATGGTACAGGACTATTGTGTTTAAAGGTAGAGACTAGAAAATGGGTCTCCTAATGTTGTGAGAGGTTACTGCCAGCATTCCTTTTCCATAGCCTTCTCCTCCCTTTCCACATCTACTATAGAAAGAATATGTCATCAGGAATATCCAGCTGCTCCTCTCTTAGGATTATGTGCTAGACGCACTGCTGCAGAAGGCACGGTCGGTATGTGATCACTTTTTCAAACTAAAATGCCAGTGTACTGCCCCGTGCCAGCAGCTGGGTTGCTCAGATCCGGATTTGCGGTGGCTCGAGGGATCTCCATACCCGGGGGTCGTGCGGCCACTCGACTAAAAGGGGGAAGGAAGCTATTTACAAGGGATTGTGTGGAGAGTTCATGACACCACCCGTGGTGTGTGGTAAGATGGAGTACCACCGCTGCGATTGGGAGTACCCGGTAGTGATGGTGGGGCAGCCAGGTGTTTAACCCCTCCACGGGTAGAGGAGAATGCCCCGGGGACTCGGTGACGTGGATAGGGACGTGCCGTTGGGACGGTAAGGGTCACTTGTGTACTCACTCAGTCCAATAACGCTGACACCGACAACTGTGGTAAACCGAAGTTCTTGACACCGCTGCCTCTAGGAGGGAGCACGCCTGGATCCCGAGTCCATTGGTGTTGCCTGTTAGTCTGTGACCTTTGCCTTGGCACCTTGTCTTCTAGTTGGTCCCTTTAGTGTAGAACTAATCAGGTCCCGCTCCCCAGTATGGCTAACTGGGTGAGCTTGCTCTCAGGGTTCACACTTGGGATTTTCTGGACCGTATGTGTGGAAAGTCCTATCCCCCTCGTTGCGCTAGTACCCCAATTTTGGAGCAGGTGGAGAACGGATCTTGAAGGCTTCGTCCTCATCAGGTAAATTGTCAGGACGCCTGAAGCTTCTCCCTGACCTAGGATCCACGTACCCTGTCGTGCTCTGGCCCCTGCCCGGTGATGGCACAAGGCAGTCGGCTGTCCTCCTCAACATTCCGTGCCCCTTGTCCCAATCCCCCTGCGACCGGGGTCCAGCTCCTACCAGGCCCAGACTAACGTCTGCCACCTAGTAGTTCCAAGGAGCCCAGCTCCTAACTTCCTCTCTCTTTCACCTCCAACACTACACTGTCCTGCTCCTGACATTCCTGACCTCCCTTTCAACCAACCCCCCAAGTGGGCAACCCTATGCCACTCAGGCTGTCCACTGGTGTGTCTGGTGAATGTGGTGCAGAGTGTTCCTAGGATTTTGATTAGCTTGTTCTTGGCAACACCAAAGGTTAGGGACCCGTAACCAAGGGGGAGATGGATATTGCACAGAAGGGCATATTGCACAATACCCCGTGACGACCTGATAGGCCAGGGCATCACAACAGCCCACAGCCTTTGCATGGACTGTAACTCCCAGAGCCCTATGGGAAGGGGGCAATTCCCTATGGTTATGGGGCAGTTGATGATAATTAACAGCTTTTTGTTTGGGTAGGCAGAGACTAAAAAGATGTGTCTCCAAATGTTGTGGAGAGGTTAGTGCCAGTGTTCAGGCCTGCCATAGGGCCCAATAATGCATGTCTTGATTTAAAAAAAAAAAAAGGCTAGAATCCCTGCCTACAGGCATCTAATACACTAACCCTTCTCCAGAAACTCATGCTACACTAAATGCAGAATAAAAGCCGTACTAATAGATAACAGAATAGATTTTTTTAGGTAGCTTCAACAAGGTCTGTAAGGCTAGAATCTCTATGTATAGACCTCTGATACATTAACCCTTCTCTAGAAACTTACTGTCACGGTTGTCTCTTTGTGAAATTAGTGATAGGTTTTTATCTTTTATCTCTTTTATCATCATCTTTTGTTGTCCCCTGGTTTTGGTTATAGGTGTGCGTGAGTTTTGTTTTTACTGCTGTCTGTCAGTATCTATCAGTGGGGTTTTTCGCTTCTGTCCTTACCCTTCCCTTGAGTGGTGGACTGTGGTGGGGGTCTTACCATCAAGGTCAAGGACAGGAGATAGGGAGACGCTGGTGGGCCAGAACTTGTAACCTTCAAGCATACCTCTTGGTTGAGAGATAGCCTTGGGTACCCTTAGTCTGAGGGCTAGCGCAGGGGCTCCCTTCCAGTCACCCCCCTATTTCTGTCACCCCCGTGACATAATAACCAGCCTTACCTTTTTCTATGTGCTTATTGTGCAGCCTCCAGCATTGGCACACCTGGTGCAGATTCTCATTTGTGAGTTTGGGGATCTGCACGCTCAGGTAGTGCAGCACTTTATGGGCCTGTTGGTTTTGGCTCAGTCTCACCCTGAACCTAAGGTGGTGCTCCCGGATAGGTTCTCTGGGGTTCACTATAGGTTCAGGGTCTTTGAAGGAGCTTGAAGGTTATATTTTAGAATCCGTCCCCATTCTTCAGGGACTGAGGATCAGTGAGTGGGGATTTTTGTCTCCCTGTAGTGGGGAGATCCCATGTCCTGGGCCTTCTCTTTACTGACCGATTCTGAGGTGTTACAGTCAGTAGATGATGTTTTTGCGGCTTTGGCCCATGTCTACGGTGAACCTGATGGCGTCTTCCTTGTGGAATCCCAGCTCCGCTATCTCCAGCAGGTGATGTGGCAGCTGAAGAGTACTGTTTGGAGTTTCGGAGATGGGCTTTGGATACCCTATGGAATGAGCCGGCTCTCAGGAGTCACTTCGTTCTGGGGTTGTCTGGTTGGCTCAGGGATTCCCTTCTCCAGTAGTTTACGCCTACGTCTCTGAAGGCCTTTATGTCCCTTGCTATCAGGATGGATAGACGCCTCAAAGTAAGATCCACCAAAACCAGGTGCCCTATATCCTCTCCTGAGGTGGAGGTCCCACAGGTAGCGGAGGACGAGCCCATGCAATTTTGTGGTGTCTCCACTTGCGCTCTGCTTCTCCCAGTTCACCATGGGATGGGGGCCTGTGTTTATTGTAGTCAAGTTGGCTACTTTATAATGGTTTGTCCATCATGCCCCAAACAGGTCTCATCTCCTCTTAAGCCGCAGTCTTCTAGTCATTTGGAGGAAGGTGATCAGGGTGTATGTATTTCCTCCATTTCTGCGTCTTTGCCGGCTAAAGATCTTCTGGGAAAGGAATAACTTTCCCACTCTTCAGGTTAATACTAGACCTTGGTTTTCCCCTGGAGAGGTGGTTGGAAGGGTGGCCAGGATTCCTGAATGTAAGGTCATACATCTTGCTTGTTGTACTTCTGTAGACTTTTGTCCTTCTGGGGGGTTACGCAGTTCCATCCAATGTATGCATGGGAATAAAGGCTCAGGTCCAGATCTGTGTTTGAATGATTTCATGTGGGTATCTTCCAATAACATCAAGAGGAGGGGTACGTCGGTGGGTTTTGGGCTCTGGGCTCCTTGGTCCTTATCGTGTTGCGGACATTATGGGTCCTAAGGCCGTACGGTGGGAGCCAGCCCCAGTACTGAACACCCACATTGTCCACAGGTTGGCGCTCTGTAGGTGCTTTTTTGAGCTGTCACGGTTGTTTAGCACCTGCATACATTTTGGGTAACTGCTGGGGGCATTCACACGGGAGGTGAACGCCGGTGGTTGGGACCAATTTTTTGCGTTTTTCTGTTATTGTATGGTCTTGAGAGTCCTGAAGCCTCTCGTTAAAGGTGGTACTGTCACGGTTGTCTCTTTGTGAAATTAGTGACAGGCTCAGGGTCTCTTATATCATCTGAGTCCTTAAGGCTACTTTACACACTGCGATATCGGTCCCTTTTCTAATGTGGCCGGATGTGCGTCACAAAATCCGTGACCCCAACGACTCCGTATTAGCGATGTCGCAGCGTGTAAAGCCCGCTTAACACATTAAACATATGTTTTTCATTTGGCAGTCATAGAGTTAATGTCAGCTCTCCTTGCCAGCAGCAAGCTCATTAACTCTGACCAGATGATTACTCTGATGACCACTTCTGGTCTCTTCTGGTCTAGAAAAAAAATCCTCTGCTCCCATCAGAGGATGCTGCTTATTCAGTTCAGTCTGGAGTTAGGCTTGGAGCTGTGAGGAGGTTCTTACTGCTGTTGTTGTCTGTTGCTTAGATATGTGTGAAGGTAGCCTGTTTTGTTACTTTCTCCTTTTCATGTTGACCCTCCCTGTTTACTTTTTGTTGTCCCCTGGTGTTGGCTATAAGTGTGCATGAGTTTTGTTTTACCTCTGTCTGTCAGTATTTATCAGTGGGGTTTTGGCTTCTGTCCTTGCCCTTCCCTTTGGTTGGTGAGTTGTGGCGGGGGTCTTACCATCAGGGTCAAGGACAGGAGATAGGGTGATGCTGGTGGCCCAGACTATGCTACCTTTAAGCATACCTCTATTGGATAGCCTAATTTAAAACTTAATCTAAGGGCCAGCGCAGGGGCTCCCTTCCAGTCACCACCCTATTTCTGTCACGCCTGTGACACTTACCCTACAATAAATGCAGAATTAGAGCAATATTATTAGATAATAGAATAGATTTGTTTTTAGGTAGCACCAGCAAGGTCTGTAAGGCTAGAATACCTGCTTACAGGACTCTAATATACTAACCCTTTTCCAGAAGCTCAGTCCATACTACATGCAGAATAAGAGTGATATTATTAAATAATAGAATATATTTTTTTAGGTAGCAACAACAAGCACCATCAAGGTCTGCAAGGAGGATAGAATCCTTGCCTACAGGCCTCTAATACACTTACCTTTCTCCAAAAACTCACACTACACTAAATGCAGAATGAGCGGCATTATTAGATTACTTGAATCGATTTTTTTAGGTAGTTCCAACATGGTCTGTAAGACTAGAATCTCTACCTACAAGCCTCTAATACATTAACCCTTCTCCAGAAACTCACCCTTCACTAAATGCAGAATAAGAGCAGTATTATTAGATAAAAGAATAGATTTTTTTTAGGTAGCAGCAGCAAGGTCTGTAAGGCCAGAATCCCTGTCTACAGGCCTTTAATATACTAACCCTTCTCCAGAAACTCATCCTACACTAAATGAAGACTAACCAAAGTATTATTAGAGAATAGAATAGCTTTCAATTAGCCCTGAAAAGGACTGTTGGTTTACTTTTGTTCCACCAGGTACTGTGTCACTATTTCTGGTTTGCGTGTTGGAAAAATGGCATCTTGGGGTCTTATATAGACAGACCAATCACACTAAGCGGCCGACCAATCAATGTAATGCCAGTAGCAAAAATGACTACAGTATTACCTTGATTGGCAGGTAATCCCTGTATGTTTATTGGGTGATAAAACCTAGAAAACATATGGGGCAGGAACTTATGGCGCCCAAGCAACAAAATGCTCGATCAAGTATTGAGCACATTGAGCATGCTAATGCTTGATCGAGTACTCAGCAGTGCTGAGCACATTGACCCATCACTAATAATAATTATTTAGCATCATGGCTTCATAAAGTTTTCTTCAAGATATTATTTTATAGTAAAATCTCCATTGTAGGTTTTTGATAGTTTGCGAAGTCGACATGAGAATTTTGTGAGAGACGTGACTAGTCCTGACTGGTCCCTGGACGTCTTCTCCCCACCTGCTTCAGTTCATTTAGATGGCTCTTCCTATGTGCATGCATTGGCTTTTTGAAGTTTGTTTTCTGAGACATACTGAGGTGTTTCAGAGGGAATCATACATGGCTACAATGGCTCATCTAGGCTTTTATTTGTTCTGCCCATGGGATGCACAGTCTAGTACATTAAGACTGGATGCAATGCTCATTTTTCTCTACTTGTAAAATCTGCATCTTCATGCAGCTTTTTTGTCTCTTGGTTAGTGTAGTGAAGGAAGTATAAACTAAGCTTCAAAAGTTCACTAGGTTCCTGAAATCCCCAAGGAACGCTTTAGGTAAAATGTGCATAATGTTTGTCACACACTGTCATGATAAGGTCATGGTTAGTACTACTAGCTCTACATAGAGTCCCTCAGGTAGTTCAACAAAGTGTCAATGTGAATTTTATTCTATTTGTTGACTGCAAAAACTGACTATATCTATTTCAAAGGAAATTAAGGGGGTTGAGCAGTTGAAGAAGAAAAGTCTGTGATCATGGCAATAGTTGATGTGTACACTGTCACAATTTCTCTGTATTTCCCATGCAGGTATGAATACAATTGGCATACTTGTGGTGTGCTCTGCTTTTGTCGTAGTTAAGAGTCTATTCAGAACATAATCAAGGTTTTATAAATCACATGTGCCCTACCCACAGGTAGAATTGACTCTAGGGGTCACACTACAGCCAAATGCAAATATCTGTATTGCGTTATCCCATGTATAGTGTAGCATTGACTCTAAAATACAGGTGGCTCCTACACATCCACTGTGCACACACCATAACCGTGATAAACTATTACGGTACTTTGCATTAAAGGGGTTTTCCAGTAAAAATGAGTTATCACCCATCTGCAGTATAGGTGATAATTTATTGATCAGTGCAGTCCAATTGCTGCGACCCGCACCAATTGGAAGACAGAGGAACTTTTATCTATGATAGAGTACTTGTAGTTAAAAGTACTTGTAGTTAAAAGTTTTGGTACCGTGTTAGCCAGTTGAAAAATTGCTCTCAGTGAGAGAAACAAAATTATAATTTTGTAGTTGTGATACCTTTTAATGGCTAACTAAAATAAAATAAAATAGGATGTTACAAAGCAAGCTTTTGAGACATCTCAGATGTCTTCATCAGGTATGGTATGACAAAATATCTTAAGAAACACAGATATATACACAAACAGAGCAGAGGGATAGCATAATAAAAGGACATTTAAATAAACAAACACTGAGCTTAGAGAGTGAATTCTTAATTAGCTTTGATTAGCAGTGTGAAACTTTTAGTATCCCAATATCCATGTAGGATCAGAGGCATGGTGCCCTCACAGTCTCTGGAGCAGACCCCTTAGATTTTGTAGTGGGTCATAAATCCTCCTGACATTTTGAGTCCTGTGTGAACAGAGTTAAACATTGTAATTAATTTGTATTCCCAGACCCTTCGATGGCTCTGTGATTTGAAGCTGCCTTTTAATATGACAACTTTCATTTGGTTTATGTTGTGTCCTGAAGTACAGGGTATTTGTATTCCCACTCCATGAAATGGCGGACCGGATTTCTGACTGCCGATCCATTCATCCTTTATGGGGTTGCCAGAAAAATCCAATAGCAGCACTCACAAAGTACATAAGGAATGAATAGAGCAGAGGCTGTTTCATTCTAACACAGATAAAAGTTCCCCATTCTGTCAAATAGCGAAGGTGGCGGCAGAGAGATCTCCACCAATAATTTATTGGCCCCCCACTGATGAAATGATAACTTGTTTTCACTGGACAATCCATTTAAGTTCATCTTTGTCACTGTGTAATAGTAATGAATGACAAATGAATTCAGCTCACCCACTCCAAGTCTCCTAGCCTCCTCTCCACAGCATGGGCAGCTGCAAACATGTAAAGTAAAATCCAGCGCAGAAAGGAAGGCACTCTTTAATGAAAATTTCCATGTGGTTTATTCCTGTGCACAAATTGTATAAAGTGGGTACAGACAGCCCCTAGTCTATTTTTCTCCCCTGTCTAGGGGCTGTCTGTACCCACTTTATACAATTTATGCACATGGAATAAGCCACATTGAAATTTTCAATGAAGAGTGCCTTCCTTTCTGCGCTGGATTTTACTTCACATGTGTAATAGTATGTCACAGGAAATGGAGGGGTTAAACTTTCAAGTATTTAATCTCTGATAGAAATAAAGAATCTTCTCCTTATTTATACTGGTGAATTCATAGTTGCCATTCCCTAAAACAGTGCTAACATTAATATTATCAGCAGTGATATTATAAACAGGAGCTCTTGAGATAACATATAGTGTATAGCCTAAGTGTGCAAGTAATACAATGATCACTGGTAAAATTATATGAAGGAGCTCTGCATATAGTGTATAGTATCAGTGTAGAGGTAATAATTACAGTGATCACTGGTGACTAGGGACCTGAACTGCAAAGTTGGGGGTCTGTTCCAGACACCAGGTGTCTGGGTCCTAGACCCTAACTCAAAAGTTTACCTGTATGTTCGGTTCCTGTTTGGGTTTGTTATCTGAATAAAGCTGATTGAAAGGTTCCAGAGCAGACAATCAGCAAGCTTTTCCAGTGTATGCATGACTGGCCCCACCACAGCTACGTCAAGTATTGGCATGGCTGTGATTGGCCAGGGAAATCACTGTAAGAAAAAAAAAATTACGTAGGCTCCCGCCCTATTTTGATAGCAAGCACGGGTAAAACAACAGCTACAGGTTGCAGCCCCAACCTGTGAGCTTTACTGTGGCTGGATATCAAAATAGAGGGGATCCTATGGTATGCTTTCTTAAATTATTTAAATAAATAATTTAAAAAAAAAACAAAAACGCGTAGGGTGCCCCCATTTTTGATAACCAGCAGTTAGGTGGTGGTTGGTATTATCAAGATATGAAGAGCCATAGATATTGGCTCCACCAGCCTAAAAATGCCAGCCCGCAGTTGCCAAGAATGCGCACATCACATTAGATGTGTAAATCCTGATGCTTTACCCGATTCATATCAATTGCGCTGGTGCGGTGGTAAGCAGATAAAAATAAGGTGTTAATGACAGCTGTGATTTGTCAAAAAATTACAGCTGCCATCAAGCTCTGGATTAGTAATGGGAGGCTGAGACACCCCCAATACTAATCCTGTAAATGAAAAGAAATAAAACACAAATACCGAAAAAATACTTTATTGAAATAAAAGACACACACCCTCTTTCATCCCTTTATTACCCCCCAGATCCGACGTAATCCATACGAAGTCCCATGGCGATCCTCAGTTCTGCTATATTCAGAGGCTACAGAGAGAGAAATAATGTCAGCGGAAAATCACTAATAGCCAAGAGGGACCTGGTTATGAGCAGATGACGTCACTCAGTTCAACCACGGTGTGACCTCAGGTGACCTGACTGCCAGACTGCTGGACACAGCCGTGACCCACATTCTAGGGGATAAAGTCAAGCTCAACCGCTATGTACTAGGTGCTCTGGGTAAATAATAGTATAGAATTTTAGCAAAACCCAAGCACTCAAAATGACAAGGAAAGGAATAACTCATGCAAGTGTTTTTTATTGACAAACTGCAAAAAAACGTGTGAACCCTAACAAACAACACCAACGTTTTGGTTGTGACACCTTTATCAAGGTTGTTGCCTGCAAAGGTCAAAAAATACAAAGTGAATATTTACAAGTGAAAAATATACAGAACATATATACATATATACAATAATATACAAGATAAAGTAAATCAACACATACTAAGTGAAAGGATGATATGAAACACGGGTCACCTGGACAACCGTCACTGAAGTTTAGGCTGAGAGTATCACATTTTGCAGTATAGACAAAGTATACTGCAGTAACCCACAATCTGACAGTCCAGCAATTAGATCACCTGAGGACACACTGGGGGCTCCCCCGCTTTCTTCAGTGAAAGTTGAAACCACTGCTGGATTGTTGGATTGCAGGTCACATCTGTGTCCTGCTGTCTGACAATCCAGCAGCACTTTCACTGAGGTGACCTGACTGCTGGACGGTCGGACTGTGGGTCATGGAAGTGTCTCGAAGTATGGCAGTAAGGTTGCCTGACATCACACCGAGGGAACCCCAATGTGACCTCCGATGAACGGAGTGGTGTCACCTGCTCACAGCTGGGTCCATATCAGCTGTCAGTGGTTCCCGGACCCTGCAGATAGTGGATATGTTTTCTGTCTCTGCAGCCGCTGGATGTAGCAAAGCTGAGGATTGTTGTGGGACTTCGTATGGATTACATCAGATCTGCAAGGGTGTTTGAGGGGTTAATAAACGGGTTAAGAAGGGTGTGTGTATTTTTTTCAAATAGAAGATTTTTTTCGGTGTTTGTGTTTTATTTCTTTTCACTTACTGAATTAGTAATGGGGGTTTCTTATTAACTCCTATCATTACTAATCCAGGGCTTGATTGCAGCTGTCATTTTTGACAAATCACAGCTGTAATTGACCCCTTATATTGCCCCAATTGTCACCGCACCAGGGTAATCGTGATGAGCAGGGTAAAGCGCCAGGATTGGCACATCTAATGTGTTGTCCCAATTCTGAGCACTTCCGGGCTGCTATGTTTAGGATGAGGGAGCCAATATCCATGGCTCATCCCATCCTTATAATATAGCCCTCACATGTCTGCGTTACTGTGGCTAGATAAAAAAATGGGGGGAATCTTCCACCTTTTTTAATTATATAGTTACATACAGTACGTAACTGTCATATTGGAGTGGGGAATACCACACTCTGCGCAGCCTTTATAAACTTGTAAATGAATTTGGAGATTGCTCTGGTCTCTCAATAATAAAATATAACATAAATTAAGGGAAATTACAGATATATCTAGTATAGAAAAGGATGCCAGAGAGTAATAATAAGTAAAAATATAGGAAGCACAAATTAAAGCACAATGCAAATTTGTATCAAAACATGGGTATAGAGCTCCATTACAACTAACCAGAACCTCATTGTGTGAACTGTGAACCTATGTGAACTAAGGGCAATGGCTATAAGGTAGTGGAAGCTGTAAGTATATTTATCACCAATCAAGTATGTTTCTGATATGAAAAGAAAAAGGTGCCATTTATGGCAGACTATCAGTAAATCTCCAGATGGTCACATGTATTGTACAGTATATCTCACCCATTATATGTGTAAAAAAAAGTTATGCTGTATATCAAATTGACAGACACTCATCTATGGGTCTTTTGTCCCCCTGGTGTAACATAGGATGAGCACATTGCATATGCAAATAGCATACCCAGGTGTGTTATATCCTAGTCAGGAAAAGCATACGCTAGTACACAAGTGTTGCAACCATCATGGCTGCTCAACGGGTATTGAGATAATAGCAACCATATATCAGTATTAGGGTTCAGTCAAATCTGCGTATAAAATCTGCGAGTTCAATGTGAGAAGAAATCTCATTTCACACTCACTAATGTTAAACAACAGAGAAGAGAATATCTGCTAGTTTTTCTTTTGTGTGAGGGGCACATCGCAGCATGATGCGCGTGGCTCTATACCTCACCTATACAAGTCAATGTGTGGGAGAAAAACTCATGGCACACAGACTGCACTTGGACATGTGTTTTTAACACGGAGTTTTACATACAGTTAGTAAAGCTAGAAAGATAGATATATAGGTAGATAGAAAGGTAGGTATAGATAGACAGATACAGTTGAAACCAGAAATTTACATACACTATCTAAAAAGACACATATACATGTTTTTCTCACTGTCTGACCTCAAATCAGAATAAACCTTTCCTGTTTCAGGTTAATTAGGATTACCAAAATTATTTGCCAAATGCCAGAATAATGAGAGAGAAAGAGAAAGAGAGAGAGAGAGAGAGAGAGAGAGAGAGAGAGAGAGAGAGAGAGAGAGAAACAGACTATTTAAGGCATTTTTATTATTAAAGTCAAAAGTTTACATACATTTCATTAGTATTTGGCACCTTTGTCCTTAACCTCTAAGACTTGGGTCAAACGTTTTGGATATCCTTCCAAAAGCTTCTCACAATAGTTGGTAGTAATGTGGGCCTATTCTTCCTGACAGAACTGGTGAAACTTAGCCATGATTGTAGGTCACCTTGCTCGCACATGCCTTTTCAGCTTTGCCCATACATTTTCAATAGGATTGAGATCAGGGTTTGTGATGGCCACTCCAAAACATCGACTTTGCTATCCTTAAGCCACTTTGTAACCAGTTTGGCAGTATACGTCCGTTCATTGTCCATTTGGAAGACCCATTTCTGCTCAAGATTTAACTTCCTGGCTGATCTCTTGACATGTTGCTTCAATACTGCCACATAATCTTCTTTCCTTATGATGCCATCTATTTTGTGAAGTGAATCAGTCCCTCCTGCAGCTAAACAACCCCACAACATGATGCTGCCACTCCCAGGTTTATTCTGATTTAATGTCAGAAAGTAAGAAAAATAGAGTATGTCTGGTTTCAACTGTAGATGTGAAACAAATAATGTCCCACACCCCTCCAGATTGTAACCTTGCACCCTTTAGTGCATTTCTTTTAGTACAAAATTCAATCATTAAAAAAATGTTATGGGGTTCCCTTTATTTTTGGTAGCCAGCTAAGGTAAAGCAGACAGTTGCAGCCTGCACACCATAGTTGGCATCTTTACCTTGGCTAGTAATCTAAAACAGAGGTAATCTAAAATTAAATAAATAAGTTTTTAAAAAAGTGGGTTCCCCCAAATTGGATCACCAGCCAAAGTAAAGCGGATAGCTGAGGTCTGGCATCCTCAGACTGGGCAGGCCCATGGTTATTGGGTCCTCCCCAGTCTAAAAATAGCAAGCTGAAGCAGCCCCAGATGTGGCACATCCATTAAATGCGCCAATCCTGGTGCTTCACCTTGACTCATCCTATTGCCCTAGTGTGGTGACAAATGGAGTAATATATAAGGTTGATGCCAGCTGTGAATTGCTAGCAAACATCAAGCCCTGGTATTAGTAATGGATGGGTGTCTAACAGACACACCCATTACAAATCCAGTAGTTGAAAAAAGAAAAATTGATTTGATTTAGACAAACACCCACCAAAACTGCAGCCCTTATTCACCAATTTATTACCAATTTAAAAAAAAATAAAATATCTGACGTAATCGATAGCGACGTCTCACAACATTCCCCAAAAGCGAACCTAAAAGAGACAAAAGAAGAAAAAAATATTAAAGAAATAAAGACAAGAGACACCCTCTTTCACCAATTTATTTCCCTGGCAAATCTCTAATCTGGGTCTGGCGTAATCCAATAAGGGGATCTCAAGATGATCCCATACTCGCTGTCCCAGTCAATGAAGAACAGAACATACCCCATTGGCTGGGAGAGCAGTCACTGCAGCTTCACACACTGATGTATGAGAACAACTGCAGTGATCTGAAATAATCTCAAGAGTTCAGCCCAGGTCACTGTAGCAGCTCACACTGCAGTGTGTGAGTTGTCGCGGGCAGTGATGAGCAGTAACATTATAAGGTTAGCTCAGTTCAATGCCCGTGGCATTTTCATGCCAAGTATCGCGAGAGCCCACGGCTATGCTCTTTGACATGTGGTAATGTTGTGGGCTCTTGAGATACTTGGTGGGAAAATGGCTGCAGGCATTGAACTCAGTGATGAACCGTGATGTCATGAGTTCAGCTGAATTCTTTGCTGTAGACTATGTCACGCTGTACAATAGCAGTACAGCACAGTAATGTGGGACTGAGAGGATTCTTGAAACTATCTGAGAAGGTAGTTAGCTGGTAAAGCACTAGGGGGCGTAAAAGTGGAGGAAACGTATGAGCAGGGAATTCCCTAGCAGAGGTAATACTAGTCAAGCCCACCAGATGGCAGTAGAATCGTCAGAAAGCCGTGTCACAACATGAGGTCTTGTAAGTACACAAAGGCAAAGCCTACACGTAGACAGAGGGAAGCAAATAGTCAGTAGCCGGGAAATCAGAGCCTAGAAGAGAGGGGGAGTGGGAAGACAAGACAGAATAAAGGTAAACAGATAAGGAACGAACAGGGAGACAGCGGGAGAGACACTGATGGAAACAGACAACAGAGGAGGTTAACAGGTCAGGTGAACACGGAGGTCAGGAGGGGGCAGGGCAGACAACAGGTCACTCAAGAGCAGAACACAGCAGAGCCAGAAGTATCACTGGCGAAGTCCAAGAGAAACAGTGCCCTAAGCAGCCTGACCTCCAGAACGAGGCAGAAAGGATTAACCCCTAACGTGACTTGCATCAGAAGTGAAACTAAAAAAAAGGCTCAGCTCCAGCGGAGCCAGGAGTCAATCATGACAGACAATGAACTGACAAGCCAGGCCAGGGGCCACAGAGCACAACACTTACACACCCCACACTCCCTGCAGGCACATCATAGTCAAAACACAAAATCCTTGTTGCCTTCCCCAGGGGCTGTTGTCCACACCAGGGGGTGGAGCCAGGCGGTTGGTCTCCACCCACCAAGGAGTTCACAGTCCTGGAGGAGGGAAAACACAGACAGTGAGAGTTAAGCTAAGGAAGTGGAAGGAGGAAAGTAGTAGAGAGGAGAAAAGTGACAGCAAAGAGCCTGAAGTTGGTCCGGGTGTGTGGCCCGGACAGGACAGCAAGGTTGGCAGGATGTGGTGACCGTCTGCAGTGGAGGCCGATTGGAGTCTGCCGTAAGGACCGTGGACGGCTGGTGACCCGGCGGTACCAGACCGGTATACAAAGAGAAGCCAGCACCATTGGCAGGGGCCTTTCGGATCCCAGCATGGCTTGGTGTCGCCGTGAATTTGCCAAATCCGTTAGTGAAGGGGACCTCCGGGTTTCCAAACAGCCAAGTCCCGATAGAAGGCAACCGTCCAACCGTGAAGGGGAGACACCGCCACCGCCAAGGGCAACCGTCTCCCAGGGCCAGCGCCTGTGGGCAAAAGGGGCTCCTCCGGCCCATATCCAGGTCGGGGAGTGGGTTACCGGTGGGAACCCATCGCTACCAACACTGAACTTAGGTGCAGGGAGAGACAGTCATCACTAACCTGCAGGGAGGAACAACCACAGCCGTCCGAGGGACCCGTCCATCCAGCCGCTTGTTTTACCGTGAATTGTGTCATCATCATTGGGCTGAGTGAGTACCTCCGTACCATGCGGCACAGCGCTGCCCCTGCAACCCTGCACCTCATCAGGCGCCGCAACCCGCCTGTCATCCATCTCTACCCCATCACCGGGCCCCGGGACAACCAACCCCCCTACCCACGGAGGGGAGAAATAACAACAAAGCTGCTCCCTGTCACAGGCTCCCGGGATCCCCGTCCAGAGCAGCGGTGGTGTCCACACAATCACCACAACCGTGGGTGGCGTCACGGACAATATCCCCAAAACCCAAACCACCCCTTTTCACTCATGGGCGAGGAGCGCCGCTCGAGTCCCCGGGATCCGGCCATCGCTCGAGCCACCGAGCAGCAGCAGCCGTAGAGCAGCGGCAGCCGGACCCGAGCAGTGGGAGAGCGCAGCGTCCCCTCCTCCGCCCGCGACACTTCCAGCTTGGGACTGGTGTGGAGGGTAAAGTGGATGAGGATGCGCAGGAGGAGGAGGAGGCTGAGGAGCATGACATTCCGGAGCTGTAGAGTGTGGGTGAAACCCTGACTGAGGTAGGGCCTGCAAAACTTGGTGTGGGAAGGACGTGTTCCGTCCCTCGCTCAGACTGGGTCCCAGCTTCCACAATATTAACCCAGTGTGCCGTCAACGAGATGTAGCGGCCTTGCCCACAAGCACTTGTCCACGTGTCTGTGGTTAGGTGGACTTTGGCTGAAACAGCGTTGTTCAGGACACGTGTGATGTTTTGTGACACGTGGTTATGCAATGCGGGAACGGCACACCGGGAGAAATAGTGGCGGCTGGGGTCCGAGTAACGTGGGACAGCTGCCGCCATCAGGTCGCGGAATGCTTCTGTCTCCACCAGCCTAAAAGGCAACATTTCCAGCGCAAGCAGTCGTGAAATGTTAGCATTTAGAAGTGTGGCATGTGGGGCGTTGGCAGTGTATTTGCGCCTGCGTTCAAAGGTTTGCTGAATGGATAACTGAACGCTGCGCTGGGACAAGGACGTGCTTGATGATGGTGTTATTTCTGCGTGGGCAACTGCAGGTGCAGGGCCGGAGGAGGCTTGTTCGCGGGTAGCATGGACAGGGGATTGGCTCGCATGCACAACAAGCGAAGACGTAGCAGTGACATCAGTAAGCACTGCTACTCGACTCTGTTGTACATCCTTGGCTGACATGTGCCTGATCATGCTGGTGGTGGTCAGGCTGCTAGTTTTGGTACCCCTGCTGATGCTGGCATGGCAGGTGTTGCAAATGGCCTTTTTAGAATCATCTGGAGCCAACTTAAAAAACTGCCAGACTCGGGAAGACCTAACATTTGTACAGGCACCTTGTGTCGTGTTGTTGTTCCGGGGAACGGTTGCCTGACGTCTGCCTGGGGCCACCACCCTGCTTCTTACTGCCTGTTGGGATGCTACGCCTCCCTCCCCCTGTGCACTGCTGTCCTCGCTCTGCATATCCTCCTGCCAGGTTGGGTCAGTTACTGGATCATCCACCACGTCATTTTCCTCTTCCGCACCCTGATTCTCCTCCTGACTTCCTGACAATTGTGTCTCATCATCGTCCACCCCTTGTTGAGACACATTGCCAACTTCGTGAGAACATGGCTGCTCAAATATTTGGGCATCTGTACATACAATCTCGTCATGGCCCACTTCAACAGGAGCTGGCGAGAGGCCAGAATGTGTGAATGGAAACGTGAACAGCTCTTCCGAGTGTCCAAGTGTGGGATCAGTAATGTCCGTGGACGTATACTCGGCCTGGTGGTAGGAAGGAGGATCAGGTTCTGAAATGTGCGGTGCAGTATCACGGCTACTGACACTTGACTGTGTGGAAGACAGAGTGTTTGTGGTGGTGCCAATCTGACTGGAAGCATTATCCGCTATCCAACTAACAACCTGTTGACACTGGTCTTGGTTCAAGAGCGGTGTACTGCTGCGGTCCCCAAGAATTTGGGACAGGACGTGCGAGCGAGTAGATGTGGCCCTTTGTTGTGGCGAAATTAGAGCTTGCACATGACCTCGGTCTCTGCCTGCACCACCATCACGTCCACTTCCTTGTTCGTTGCCAACGCCCTTGCACATTTTGCAATGCTGTGCTGATGTGTATTCACTAGACTTGTGCGTTATATCCAAGTTTGTGCAAAACGCACACAAGTGCACCTGAACGCTGCCACCAACAGGCACACACGTGCGGTTTTTAAATGCAAGCACGGACGCACTAAGAACCTAACAGGTCTCTATCCAGGGACAATGTGGAGCCTCCCAATTTTTGGCTGCCCTGCCAAAGGGCTATACTACAATAGACCCACTTCCTACAATGGGCACTTCAGGTTTACAGGCCCTCATGCACGTCTCTATCCAGGGACAACGTGGAGCCTCCCAATTTTTGGCTGCCCTGCCAAAGGGCTATACTACAATAGACCCACTTCCTTACAATGGGCACTTCAGGTTTACAGGCCCTCATGCACGTCTCTATCCAGGGACAACGTGGAGCCTCCCAATTTTTGGCTGCCCTGCCAAAGGGCTATACTACAATAGACCCACTTCCTTACAATGGGCACTTCAGGTTTACAGGCCCTCATGCACGTCTCTATCCAGGGACAACGTGGAGCCTCCCAATTTTTGGCTGCCCTGCCAAAGGGCTATACTACAATAGACCCACTTCCTTACAATGGGCACTTCAGGTTTACAGGCCCTCATGCACGTCTCTATCCAGGGACAATGTGGAGCCTCCCAATTTTTGGCTGCCCTACCAAAGGGCTATACTACAATAGACCCACTTCCTTACAATGGGCACTTCAGGTTTACAGGCCCTCATGCACGTCTCTATCCAGGGACAACGTGGAGCCTCCCAATTTTTGGCTGCCCTGCCAAAGGGCTATACTACAATAGACTCACTTCTTCAAAATGGGCACATTAGACTCAGAGGCCTTTATGTACGTCTCTTCTCAGGGACATCGGAGTGCCACACAATGTTTTAACGTAAAATCTTTCATGTAATCTCCAAAAGTAACATACACCAGCTCTATCTCACTATTGGGTATGTGCCCTTAACATTTCCGCCATGAAAATTCATTTTGGTGTCATTTTGGAAGGTTTTCTGGTGAGTCCGTAAAAATGGCATAAAACGCGGACAAAATTGTTCACAGCTGAGACTTTTGAGTGATAAATGCTTCAAGGGATCTTCCCCATGCTGTTGCCATGTCATTTGAGCACTCTTCTGAGACTTTTGTGACATTTTTAGGGTTTCTACATGCTGCCGGGGGTCATTTCATAAAAATACTCGGGTCTCCCATAGGATAACATTGGGCTCGGTGCTCGGGCCGAGTACACGAGTATCTTGGGATGCTCGGCCCGAGCCTCGAGCACCCAAGCTTTTTAGTACTCGCTCATCACTAATTACTACTACACACTATTGTATGAGCTGCTATGGTAACAAAACTGCATGACTGCGTGCATATTCGTATGCCGACCAAGTCAATGAGAATTCCGAAATTTTGTGCACATGTTGCTTTTTTTTTCTCTTGCAGATTTGCAGCAGAAATTAAACTGCAGCATGTCAATTCTTTCAGCATTTTTGCCAGCATTTTTCCACCCCAAATTGATGCATGGAAAAAAATTTATCGAAAATGCAGGAAAATCACTGCAAGATCGAGAAGCAAAAACGCGTGATTTTTCTGCCAAGAGATGCAAATTTGGTACAGAAATTTCTGCAACCAAATACTCAGCATGCACACATACCCTTAACTGTTTTTATAGTACAGAAAAGCTATACTCCTTGAGAGAAGTTCTGTCGCTTATCCATGTTATGTAAATAAAAGCTTATAACCTGACTTTAAATTCATCCATTGGTTTTATAAATTACTCTTCTGAAAGCTGAAACCCTCCCAAATTTGGTTTAGGTTATGAAAATAAAGTTGTGCTAAGCTGAAATATTGATCATTTAATGAACACAGAAAGGTCAGATTTTGGCTAGACAAAAGTTTTGTCGCCCACAGAAAGTAATGTGAAATTCAAACAAATAATTAACTTCTAATACAAAGATATGTTGCATAACATTGGTGAATAAATTTGTGGTGCTATTAGAGCCATATTTAATATTTTGTGTGACCTCCATGAGCTTGAAGGACTGCATCCATGCGTTCAACAATGATTCATACAATTTATTGATGAAGTCATCAGGAATAGCAAAGAATGCATACTTACATGCCACCCAGAGTTCATCTAGATTCTTTGATTTTGTCATCCAGGCTTCCTCTTTCATCCTACCCCAAACATGCTCAATGATGTTCATGTCTGGTGACCGGGCAGGCCAGTCCTTGAGCACCTTGATCTTCTTTGCCAGGAGGAACTTTGTTGTAGAGATGGATGTATGAGATGGAGCACCATCCTGCTGCAGAATTTGACCCCTTTTATGATTGGGAATGAAAGAGGTAGCTAATATGTCTTGATATTTTAGGCTATTGATATTGCCTTCCACCTTGCAAATGTTTCGCACACCCCCATACTGAATGTAGTTGTCTTGCGGGGTCTGCCGGACCTGGGCTTGTCAAAAACATATCTAGTCTCTTCAAATCTTTTTTAATTTTTTGCACTTGACGCTGAGACACATTAAAGGTGCCAGCCACCTCTGCAGTGGATTTGTTCTTCAGCCTCTTGATAATCAAGACTTTGGTCGCAGGGTGGATTTTTGGCATGTTGTCAGAGGTTAAGTTGCAGTTCAAGTGAAGGTCTGAGATGCTGGGTTTCTTTTTATACACACCCACTAATTAACCGATCATTTAGCGAGCACAGGTGAGGATGTAAACTAAGATTGGGTGCATTATATAACAAGGCGACAAAACTTTTGTCTTGCCAAAATCTGACCTTTCTGTGTTCATTAAATGATCAATATTTCAGCTTTGCAGCAACTTTATTTTCATAACCTAAACCAAATTTGAGAGGGTTTCAGCTTTCAAAAGAGTAATTTATAAAACCAATGGATGAATTTAAAGTCAGGTTATAAGCTTTTATTTACATAACATGGATAAGTGACAGAACTTCTGTCAGGGAGTGTATGATACTGAACTTAAAAAAGTAACTGCAGTTTTTTTACATGCATTTTTCAAGTTTGACATAGAAGCTTTTAGAGAAAAAAAAGCACCAAACCACAGTAGAATTTCTGTGTAAAAAAAGCAGCACAAAAAACACATTTACGCTACATGTGAACATGGCTTAAATGTCCAAGCAAAGTGGATGTGAATTCATGAAATCTCCACTCACTGAGTGTTTAATGACCCTACTGAACTGTGCGCTTTCTCTGCTTTTTTTATTTAAAGGTTTCTTTGTGGAGCCTGAAAAAAATGCAATAAAAAAGTGCTGTCTCATTTTTAAACGCACAATCAAAGCTTTTCTGTGGTATTAAAACGCTAGGATTCACATCTGCTCCAAAAATGTATCAAATATCGAGGTCACGCATTAAAAAAACAGCAGACATGCAATAATCAGAGAAGATTGTTATTGTGCTGTGTGATGCGGACCCCAGGAGAAAAAAAAATTCAAGATACATGTGAACACGGCCTTACTGTTACATTTTTATTAATTTGTTTTATGGGCTTAATAGAGATCAATCATGTCATGTTTTTACACCATTTACTAATCGCACCAAAAATGCATGAAATAACAGCGAAAAGGCATAAAAATGCAGCAAGAATGCAGTGACCAGAGAAGAGTGTTATTGATTTTATTGAAATGTTTCATTGAACTGTTATATGCTTAGCATGTCATTATGCACCTTATTTGTAACTAGCTGTACTACCCGGCTTCGCCCGGGTTAATAACTGTTGTTAACAAAATAGAATGTATTAACATTCCCGGGATAGAATGTATAAATAGAATGTATTAACGCCCGAGATAGTAACTGTCTCTCTGTTTCTCTCCCATTCTCTTTCTGTCTCCCCCTCTGTATATATCTCTCTGTCTCTCTCTCTCTATCTCTTTGTCTGTCTGTCTCTTTCCCTGTCTGTCTCTGACTGTCTCTGTCTCTTTCTCCATCTGTCTCAATCTCTATCCCTGTCTGTCTATCTATCTCTTTCCCTGTCTGTCTATCTATCTCTGTCACTTTCCCTGTCTGTCTCTTTCCCTGTCTGTCTCTGACTGTCTCTGTCTCTTTCTCCGTCTGTCTCAATCTCTTTCCCTGTCTGTCTATCTATCTCTGTCACTTTCCCTGTCTGTCTCTTTCCCTGTCTGTCTCTTTCCCTCTCTTTCCCTCTTTCCCTGTGTCTGTCTCTTTGTCTGTCTCTTTACCTGTCTTTGTCTGTCTCTTACCCTGTCTGTCTCTTTCCCTTTCTTTCCCTGTCTGTCTGTTTCCCTGTGTCTGTCTCTGTCTCTTTGTCTGTGTCTGTCTCTTTCCCTGTCAGTCTGTCTCTTTGTCTGTGTCTGTCTCTTTGTGTCTATGTCTGTTTCTTACACTGTCTGTGTCTGCCTCTTTCCCTGTCTGTGTCTGTCTCTTTCCCTGGCTGCATTGTGACACACCAACATTCCATATAAGGGCGTGGCTGCGCATTCTTCTGAAGTTCTGGCTGCACTGTGGCTCCCAGCTCCATTTGCTTTAATGGAGGCAGGTTTTTGGCGAATAACTGTAAAGCGTGGGGTTAAAATTTCCCCTCAAAACATAGCCTATGACGCTCTCGGGGTCCAGACGTGTGAGTGTGCAAAATTTTGTGGCTGTAGCTGCGACGGTGCAGATGCCAATCCCAGACATACACACATACATACACACACACACACACACACACACATGCACACTCACTCACACACACACACACACACACACACATTCAGCTATTATATTATATATTAGATGCTGCTTTTATCTCTACCACATACTGCTATATACAGTATCTTCTCTGATTACATTTCCATTTGATTTGACTGGCATGTGAAACGTCACAGGTTTTGTGACATATCAGTGACCTCGCCAGCGATATCGCTGTGTGTGACAAGCAGCAGCGAGCGGGCCCCTGCTGCGAGGTCACTGATTGTTACAAAATGATCAGGACCATTTTTTTCTCGTTGGTCTCCCGCTGTGCAGCACCAACGATCTGAATGTGCAGGGAGCCGGCGTCTGGCAGCCTGTAAGCGATGGTAAGCTGGTAACCATGGTACACATCGGGTAACTATGCAAAGTGCTTTGCTTAGTTACCCGATGTGTACCATGGTTACCAGCGTATGCCGTTTACAGGCTGCCAGACACCGGCTCCCTGAACACGTAGCCAGGGTACACATCGGGTAACTATGCAAAGCGCTTTGCATAGTTACCCGATGTGTACCCTGGCTACCAAGCACAGCATCATTACATGGGTTGCTAGTGGCTGGTCTCTGATCACTGTGGAGAGCTGCCTGATTGACAGCTCACCAGCTACCATGTAGCGACGCTCTAGTGATCCCTGCCAGGACGGATCGCTGGAATGTCGCTATGTGTGACAGGACCCTTAGTTGCAGGCCCAAGCATCTGTCACCTTATCTTTACACCAGCACTTTTCATTGTTGTGTCAGCATATTTTATAATTAAGAAAAGTTTTCTATTGTACAAATTGTCTCTCCAGTAAAGGAGACAAACTCTAGCGCAGCACCACCTATTGGAAGTAGCGATCCTAAAAGTCACAAGTGGATTTTTAACAATCCATTGCAATATGACTCAGGATATATGCCAGATCAGAATCCCAATTTGCAGACACGGTGTTTCGGGGTGCTTGCCCCTCGTCAGTGCAAAGTATGGGATGTCTGATCTGGCTCATGAGAAAGCTATGTGGGGACCACTAGGGAACACTATTCTCTTTAAGGAGACTTTGCAAGCCAGTCTGGCTGCCAGTAAGGGGACTTATAACTGCCACGCCCCTCTGGGAAATATTCAAATTGTCTCTTCAGTAAAGGAGACAAACTCTAGCGCAGCGCCACCTATTGGAAGTAGCGATCCTAAAAGTCAAAAGTGGATTTTTAACAATCCTTTGCAATATGACTCAGGATATATGCCAGATCAGAATCCCAATTTACAGACACGGTGTTTCGGGGTGCCTGCCCCTCGTCAGTGCAAAGTATGTACAAAAAAACTCTACCTCAAGTTCTCCTTTTTATGCTGTCTAAATTGATGGGTTGTGCCCACTCTGGGGTCTACACAGGTGTAATTCTATTTCCATCTTTGATCTTATACATCATGACATACAAATGGCATCAAGATTTACCAATGGGTCTTTTTTTGAAGATTGTTATTGTGTAGTTTGGTGCAGACACCTGCAGAAAACGAAAAACACACAATTTATACAATGTGTGAACACGGTAACGCTATGTAAAAATAAGAAAGTTCTGGCTGCTACAATTATGAGCGAATGAATAGTATGGGGCATCCGCTGAATGTCCTTCACTGCAAAATCGGAGTGGCTTTGGGTGTTGCTAGGGGCGTGGTCAAAATGTGCCGTGGTGTGCTCAGCCCGCCGCATAATTTGTCCTTCTTTCTGTTCTTCTACAATTGGGAGGTATGGCAGCAACATTGCCGCATCAGCTATTTGATGCAGAGTATCACACCGTCTGTATACAGAAATAAAGTGCCCAGCAGAATATTAGACTGCCTGTATGCAGAGTGCCCCAACAGAGCATTTTTTCAGAATACTCCCACATAACCTTTTTAAAGGTACTCCAAAAGTCTTTTTAATAGTACCCCCAACAGAGCTTTTTTTAAGTGTACCCCTAAAGAGCCTTGTGCAGAGTGCCCACACAGAGCCTTTTTAAGGGTACCCCCATAGAGCTTGGTGCAGAGTCGCCACACAGAGCCTTTTTTCAAAATACGCTTACAGATTCTTTTTTAAAGAGTACCCCCACAGAGCCTCATGTAGCGTGCCCACACAGAGCCCTTAACAAGAGTACTCCCACAGAGCCTTTTTAAAGAATACCCACACAGAGCCTTTTTTAACTCCTTTCAGACCAAGGATGTACTGGTACATCCTATTTTAACTTGACTTAATGACCAAGGACATACTAGTATGTCTTGGTAATCGCGGGGGCACTGGGTGCTGTGCTCCCGCGATTGCTGCTGGGATTTCACATGCCTGTAGCATGATCACACAGGCTTTCTCAGTGCAGCTCTGACAGCTGAGATGTTCTGCAGTGATCAAGCACTGCAGAACATTACAGCTACAATCAAAGTATTGTGGGATGATATCCCATAAAGGATCTAAGTGAAAAAGTTAAAAGAAGTAAAAATATTTTAAAAATTTACAAAATAAAGAACAAAAACATTTTAAAAAATTATTCCACAAAATAGTTATATTTGTGTAAAAAATAAACAAAAAAGTACACATATTTGGTATCACAGTGTCTGTAACAAACCAAGCTATAAAACTGTCATGCTAGTTAACACCTTCAGTGAACACTGTAAAAAAAATTTGTAGCAAAAACTGTCCTTTCATCATACATCTGAAAAAAAGTGGAATAAAACGCAATCAAAAACTATTTTAATAAAAATGGTACAGCTGAAAACATTTTATCCTGCAAAAAACAAGTTGCCAT
Organism: Anomaloglossus baeobatrachus; assembly: GCF_048569485.1. Classification (NCBI taxonomy): domain Eukaryota; kingdom Metazoa; phylum Chordata; class Amphibia; order Anura; family Aromobatidae; genus Anomaloglossus; species Anomaloglossus baeobatrachus. The sequence goes on along the minus strand of NC_134357.1, from coordinate 193,722,030 downwards.
ATAGCTCAATCAGCCAAAAAGTAAAAAAGTTACAGCAATGCAAAAAGTGTTTTTTTTCCAATAAAATAGTTTTTATGGTGTAAAAGTAGCAAAACAAAAAAAAACCAAAAAACTACATAAATGTGCTATCACTGTAATGGCTCTGACCTGAAGAATAAAACTGTCATCACTTTTATGGCACAATAAACGGCATAAAAAGAAAATATTCCTGAATTGCTGTTTCTTTTGGATTCTGCCTAAAAAAGAGGAATAGAAAGCGATCAAAAACTATTATGTGATCGAAAATGGTATCAATAAAAACTCCAACTCATCCCGCAAAAAACAAGCTCTCACATGGCTCTGTCACTAGAAAAATAAAAAATCTGTAGCATCTGGTGATGCAAAAAGTCCCTTATTTTGTAGAAAGCGTTTTTAGTGTGATAGTAGCCAAACCTATAAAAAAATGAATATATCTGGTATCGCTATAAGTTTACTGACCTGAGGAATAAAGCCGCCGAATCCCTTATACTGCATGGCGAATGGTATAAAAAAAAAAATTAATAAAGCAAATTCTTTAAGCGGTATTGATTTTTTAATTCTGCCTCTAAAAGATCGCGGTACGGCGTGGCGCCTATTTATCCTGTGCTCTATGCTGAGTGTGTGATGCCCCAGGGATGTTGCTCCAGCTTCAGGGATGCCACAGGGTCGTCTTTTAATATGGCAAAAAGGTATGTCAGATTTTGTATGTGTCATGACGCCACTCACGGCTTGCGGTCAGGGATATAGATGACCGCCACTGCAGATTTTAAGAGCGTCTGGGGCTAATGGAGTCTGCAGTCAGATGGTGTGGCATCCCGTGAGTGAGGCAGGCCCCAGGGGCTCAGGTGTGTAGAATAATTGGTCCCAGAATAACTCAGGCAGAGTTCAGAAGTCATTTAACTGATTTTTACTCACACAGATGTTATGGTGAGCTGACACGGGCGTTGCTGTGATAAACCAGGTAAAACCAGGAGCTCTTTCAGGACAGTCTGAGGGTAACAGGTTAGCTCGCCTTCCTAGCACTTCTGTGTTCGGATAAACCCCTGACCTGAAGTACCATGGGGGTCTATCCAGGGAGTCTCTATTGTCTTTTCTCCCCTTTTTGGACCGTTTGCTGGCAGCATGGACCATGGACATGGACCTGCGTTGCTGCTGAGGTTTGGACTCTGTGTGGTTGGTGAAGTACTTGTAGTTCCCCTCACCGGCAGGTTTAGCAAGATAGTTAAACTGGAGTCTGCTCTAGGGACCTGTACCCCGTACGTGCCTAGTCACCAGGAGCACATCTTTACTCTGACTCTTCGGTGACCGTTCTCCCCCACCAACTGTCACTACACCGCGCAGGGTCTGACTAGTGGCAGCGCGCGAGTCCGCCTCGCGACTGTCGTGCTCCACTACCAGACTGGCTCTCCTCTCTTCCTTACAACCTCTGCACTTTAGCTCCCAGCCCCTCCACTCCACCTCTTGATGAGATTTGAAAGCTAGCTGCCCTCTGGAGACTACCCAAGGGTCCCCTCTAAAGGTGTGGGAGATCTGGTTGCTATATGTCTGTGCGTGCATACCTCATTCTGGCCTTTAGGATTACCTGGAAGTACTGTTCCAGCATGGGTGCAGTACTCAGTGGTGCCTGACCGGGTCAAAGGCGCCACAAGTGCTTGCACCAGGATTACGTGTAAGGGTGCAGGCCCACAATCAGAATAGGAGCGTTTTGGACACAGCATGTTTTAGACATCCCATGCACACTGTGGTTCTTTTCTCTGCAGCGTAAAGTGACATGCAGTGTGGCTTCCCTAGATGCAGCATGTCAATTTACAGTATGCTGTTGAGACGCGAGTTTTCTCAGCAGGAAAAACAGAGCAAAAGTCTACAGTGCCCCAAACCCTGGTTGTGGGCACAGGCAGCTGCGGTATTCTGCGGAGTACACTTGCATCTCCACAGGTGAAGACACGCGGCGTCCAGGATGCAGCATGTGCAGATCGTGGGCACGTACCCTAAATCTCTGAAAAACGTGATGCAGACAAAATTCCCAATGGAAAATTCACTGTAATAAGAGAGTCACTTTGACCTCACATCTGGCATGTAGTCCTTTTTATGCCTCTTTTTTGGGAGGCTCAAAACTGTGGTCATCAACAATTTTGTTCACCTTTGCAATGACGGACACCGCTGAACAGAGTCTGGAGTAATTTTGCTGCCTCATTAATGAATGGCTCTGTCATGGGTTTCACCTGAACCATGTATTTTGGAGATGTAGATGAAAACCCCAGCATACAGTAGAGCACAAGATAAATGTGAATGGATCCAAAATGTTCTGCACCATATTCGCAACCAAATAGGATTCTACTCAACCCACAAGTCCCCACTTAGGTCTGTCATTGGTTAATGGAAATATAGGGGGCTTCCACATTATGGGTAGAACAAAGGCTCTCAAAAAATGCTATGGCTCCCCCTTAAAAAAGAAACCCAGCAAAATCTGTGCTCCCAAATACAAATGCCCCCTCTCATTTGAGCCCCACAATGTGCCTAAACCATAGATAGTGTCCACATGTTTGGCATTATTGTAGTGAGGAGAGCTCGCTTAAATGTATGGGGTGCAGGTTTACAGAAGCATAAGCTGGGCATAATGTACAGGCACTTCAATGTACTGGGCACAACAAGGACTTATTTGCAATTTTTAATTCTGCAATATTCACTGCATTTGACACCATTGGTCAAACGCAGAGACTAAATCATCACTACACCCTTAGATGAATTTCCATAGGGTATAATTTCTAAAATTTGGTCACTTGATGGGAATTTCTTCTGTTCTGGCACTTCAGAGCTCTGCAAATGGAATCTGCAAACTAGGAAAATCTGTGCTCCAAAAATCAATTGGCGTTCCTTCCGTCCGAGCCCTGTGCTGCAGCCAAACAGTACCGTATAGTCAAATGTGGGGTATTGCCACATTCAGGAGAAATTGTTTAACACATTACGGACCTTTATTACCTATGGAAATCTTGGGTTAAAATAAAATTTTTGTGGTAAAAAAGTGTTTGTTCACCGCCCAAAAATATAACATTTTGTGACACACCTCTAGTATTAATATGCTCACTGCACCCCTGGATGAATTTATCGAGGGGTGCAGTTTGTAAAATAGGGTCACTTGTGGAGGGTTTCTGCTTTTCTGGCACCTCAGGGGCTCTGCTAATGTGACATGGCACCTGCAAACCATTCCAAGTAAGTGTGCATTCTAATATGACGCTCCTTCACTTCATACAGTGCCTCAAAAGTAGTTTGCTACCACATATGGGGTAAAGCATTTGCACAACAAATTGTTTTTTTATGGGTCACTATCTCCTGTTACCCTAGTGAATTTAAAAAATTTGGCGTTAACACAACATTTTTGAGGTTAAAATGCATTTTTTCATTTTCCCAGCTCAACGTTATAGAACTATGTGAAGCCTGAGAGGCTTTAAGGGCCTCACCAACCATCTAGATAATTTCCTTGAAGGGTCTAGTTTCCAAATTGGGGTCACTAGTGAGGGAACTACACTGTTTTGGCAGCTCACGGGGTCTCCAAAAGTGACATGGCATCCACTAATGATACTCTTGTGAAAATAAGCTATCTGGTTGAAGTAACAATTTTGTGGTTAAAAAAAATAAATTATATTTTCACAGCTCAATGTTAAAAACCTCTGTGAAGCCCCCAGGGGCTCATGGTGTTCACCAACCATCTAGATAAATTTATATAAATTAATTGAGGGGTGTATTTGTTTTCTGATATTCTTGTGAAAAAAAAAGTTATCTGGTTGAAGCAACAATTTTGTGTTATTTTTTTTTTTTATTATTTTCATGGCTCAACTTTATAAACCTCTGTGAAGCCCCTGGGAGTTGAAGGTTCTCACCAACATCTAGATATATTCCCTGAGGGGTCTAGTTTCCAAAATGGTGAAGTTGTGAAGGGTGAACTTGTGGGGAAGGTCCACTGTTTAGGCACCTTATGGGGTCTCCAAACGCGACATGGTGTTCGCCAATGATTCCAGCTAATTTTGCTTTCAAAAATTCAAATGGCGCTTCTTCCATTCCAAGTCTTGACGTGCACCCAAATAGTTGATTTCCACCACATATGAGGTATCAGCGCACACAGGAGAAATTGCACTATAAATTTTATGGTGCATTTTTTCCTGATACCTTATTGAAAAAAAAGCTATCTAGTTGAAGTAACAATTTTGTGGTAAAAATTATTTTTTTTATTTTCACAGCTCAACGTTATAAACTTTTGTGAAGCTCCTGGGGTTCAAGATGCTAACTAAACATCTATATAAATTCCTTCAGGGGTCTAGTTTCTAAAATGAGGTCACTTGTGGTAGAGCTCCACTCTTTAGGCACTTCTGGGGGTCTCCAAACGCAACATGGTGTCCGCTAATGATTCCAGCTAATTTTTCCTATAAAAAAGTCAAATAGTGCTCCTTTCCTTCCAAACCCTGCTGTGCACCCAAACAGTCAATTTCCACCACATATGATGCATCAGCATACTCAGAAGAAATTACACAATAAATGTTATGGTGGATTTTTCCTGATACCTTTGTGAAAATGAAAAATTTTATGCCTAACGTAAAATTTTTGTGGAAAAAAGTAACATTTTCATTTTTTCTGGTTCCTGTGAAGCATCTAAAAGGTTAATAAACTTCTTGGATGTAGTTTTGAGCTGTGTTAAGGGTGCAATTTTTAGAATGGTGTCACTTTTGGGTATTTTCTGTCACATTGGCCTCTCAAAGTTTCTTCAAATGTGGTCTCTAAAAAATGGTTTTGTAAATTTTGTTGGAAACATGAGAAATTACTGATAAACTTTGAACCCTTCTAACTTCCTAACAAAAAAAATTATGTTTCAAAAATTTCGCTGATGTAAAGTATTCATGTGAAAAATATTATTTAGTAACTATTTTGTGTGACATAACTCTAGGATTTATGGACATAAACGTTGAAAGTATGAAAATTGCTACATTTTTGCCAAAGTTCCAATATTTTCACAAATTTACGTAAAAAAAAATCATCCTAATTTTACCACTGTCATGAAGTACAATGAAGTGAAAAAATCCAAAGTAAAAGCCTCACAGTGAAATCATCAAGCTGACCAAGTGTGTACTAAGTGAGACTCCAGCCATAGTCCGGACCGTGGGCAACAGGAAAAATTAATTAGTAGGCGAATCTCCATAAAATCATACTTTTATTTTGTTAGATCAAGTCCATAATGGTGGTAATTGATTAACAACCAATCACAGAATAGGAATACATATACGTGCAGATTGCATAGAAAATTATGATAATTCACAGATTACCAGTGTTAAACATATACATAGAGGATTTTTAATAAAAATATAACTTGTCATTTCTATAATTCATTCCATTCAGATATTTACTATCTATTTTTATAATCAAAAAGGCTTCTCTGAATCTGACTTTTTGTCCAATCGCCTCCTTGCACAGGTTTATTAACCTTTTCCACTCCATAGAACTAAAATCGTCTAGCTTGCCCTCTTGCTGTTCCACAAAATGTTTTACCGCTCCCGAGTATGCTGTGTTTTTATTCTTTATGTTAGAAATGTGTTCACCAATTCTGCATTTTAATTGACAGACGGTGCATCCTTTGTATGTTATTTTACAACTTTTACAAAAAATGCAGTATACAACATGAGTTGTGTCCCAATTCATAAAACTTAATATTTTATTTTTATCACTGATGTTTTTTGTTTGCGTAGCATATTGCCAAGCATTGCATTTTGTACCTGCACATGTAAAGAAACCAGTACACGAAAGCCATGTGCTATTAACAGGTGCATTGTATAAACTGGGAGAAAGAAAACTACCTAAGGCCTCTTTCACACGTCAGTGATTCTGGGACGTTTGTGCTTTTTTTTTTAAACGTACCAGAATCACTGACATACGCAGACCCATTATAATGAATGGGTCTGCTCACACGTCAGTGATTTTTCACTGCACGTGTCTCCGTGCAGCGTACCCGCGTGTGCGTGATTGCCGCACGGAGACATGTCCATTTTTTTCTGGCATCACTGATGTCCCACGGACCACGCAGTGGTGCGGTCCGTGAAACACGTGCCAGAAAAAAAACGTGCTTTTAAAATAAAAATCATTTTTACGCACCCGGCGTCCAGCGATGTCCTCTGCAGCCCGTGCAGCCTGCTGCTTCTGAGCCGGCTCATTATTGTTTCGCATATTCATTATGCGCGACACAGCCAACCCGGAAGCAGCTGCTGCGGGGGTCAGCGCCGGCCGGATGCTGCACCGCGGGAGCGATCAGCACCATGGAGAGCAGGAGCGGGCGCAGGTGAGTTGATTACTAAGTGCAATCAAGGGCCACAGAGAACGGAGCCCGGATTGCACTTAGACAACCCACGTGTGCCGTGATTCACGGCACACGCAGGGACATGTGCGTGTTTTACACGGCAGTGAAAAACGTCACTGTTTTTCACTGACGTGTGAAACGGGCCTAAAGAGTTTCCTTTTCTGGCCAAACAATTGATTCTTTTATTCAAAATTTTATTGAGATTTGGGTTTTGATACAATAAGGGAGTGTATCTTTCAACAATCTTTTTAATGTCCTCATATTGCCTACTATAAGGAGTGCTAAAAATCACATTAGGTTCACCTCTAAATTTTTGTCTGATAAGATTACACATTTTATTGTTCTTATTCTGTATTTTTTATCAGCGCTGACTGAATATCTATTTGACTATACCTCTTTGTAACAACCGTTCTGTGGTGGAAACCACCTCCTTTTGAAACGCTGCCTCAGTAGAACTGTTACGATGAATTCTAGAGAATTCACCATAATGTATAGATTTAATTGTGTGTATTGGATGTGTACCGCGCCCATGTCAGCAGCCACTCGGATCCGGACCCGCCGTGGCTTGAGGGGTCTCCGGACCTGGTGGGTCGTGCGGACACTCGAATTTAAAGGGGGGGGGATATGTACAGGGGAGTTAGAAGTTCGTGATGCCAACCACGGTGCGTGGTAAGATGGAGTACCACCGCTGCTGTTGGGAGCGCCCGGTGGCGGTGGTGTGGCAGCAAAGTGTTTAACCCCTCTGTAGGTAGGGGTTTTGCCCCGGTGCCCGGTGATGGTAGTGAAGGGGTGCCGTTGGGGAGAAAGAGGGTCTCTGCGTACTCACTCAGTCCAAGAATACTGACACCGACAACTTGTAAACCAGAATTCTGAGCACCGCTGCAGGAGGGAGGGAGCTTACTTGGATCCATGCCCTTGGTGTTGCCTGTTAGCCTGTGACCTTTTCTGTATGGCTAACAGAGTGAGCTTGCTCTCAGTGTTCACGCTTGTGATTTTCTGGACTATGTATTGGGAAAGTCTTATCCCCTCGTTGTGGTGCTAGTACCACGATTTTGGAGCGGGTGGAGGATGAATCTTGAAGACTTCACCCTCGTCGGGTAAATTACTAGGATGCATGAAGCTACTTCCCGATCTAGGGCCCATGTACCCCGTCATTCCCTGGCCCCTGCCCGGAGATGGCTCAAGGCCGCCAGCTACCCTCCTCGGCAGATCTGTGCCCCTTGACATGATCTCCTGCGACCGGGGTTCAAGCTCCTACCAGGCCCAGACCAATGTCTGCACCTAGTATTTACAGGGAGCCCTGCTCCTGTCCTCCTCTCTCCTCCCCCTCTCTTCTCTTCCGCTCTTAACACCTCTGACCCTCCCCTACCAACCCCTCAAGTGGGTGGCCCTAGTCCCTTCAGGCCCCCCAATGGTGTGTCTGGTGGGTGTGGTGCAGAGTGTTCCTAGGATTTTGACTGGGTCTGCTCTTAGCAACACCGAAGGGATCTGTAATCAAGGAGGATGCGGATACTATGCAGAAGGGCAGATTGCACAATACCCTGTGACGACCTGATAGGCCAGGGCGTCACAGATGGTTACTATTTGCACGCAAAATTGTGTTCCAACTTATCAGTTTCCTATAATTTTGGTAATGTATGTTTTTAGTCTCCACATCCCCCGACAATTGCAGATACCCCACAAAAAAACAGCAGGTGACCTGACTGAAGCATGTGAAAAAGTTCTACGAAGGTTAATAGATGAAAGAAAAGAGATGGGAGTTTTTGATGAAAAAAATTAAAAAATCAATTATACCTGAAAACCCCATAATGTCTATTTTCCATGGACTCTCAAAAACACATAAGCCAGTTTTTCCATCACCCTTGCGTCCCATAATGTCAATCAGGTTTTGCTGAGCTTCTGAGCCCCTCTCTATCTGAAACACTACTTATTCCCCACCAGCATACTGATGAGCAAGAACATGCATGGTACAATGGTTATTTACTGGCAGTGTGTTCGGTGTATGTGAAACAAAGTACTGCAATTAAAAATTAAAAGGGTCTTTAAAGATGATGCCTTCTTCTCCTTTATCCCTAGATCTAGAAGACAGAGGTGCACATGATGAGCAAGTGGAACGATTTCAAACTGAGCAGCCATAGCTAAGTTACCCAAATATTAAATATACCCTACTAGTTATGAGAGTAGCCAAACAACAGACCCTTATATCATGGTCACCATGAGGAGAGAGGATTACAAAGGCTGAGCATCATATTTTCATTGTGGAGGAGAAGGTTACTGACATACATACAATTGTAAAATGGCTGAGCAATATAACAAAGCAACATAAATGACTCAGAAGGTCATGTAAAAATAATCTATACATAATGGAGTTCCTTAAAGATATTCTATTCAAATGTCTTAAACAACTCTGGGACATGAACTTACTACAGGCATTCATTTTGAAAACTTTAGAAAAGTGAAGAGAGCCTATTTTTGGCACAGTCTAACGATAATCTTACAAAGCTCTCTACCCCCGAGATTCATTTCAGTCATTACCAATGCCACCAATATCACATCAATTTTAAATATGCTAGCCGCCACTCTTTAAAAAGGGGAAAAATAAAAAGAGAATAGCTTATTAATCTCATAATCTATCCCAGCTTTTCTGTGAACTTAACAATAGAGATGATTGATAGTGGCGTAAGGACTTATTAGGCAAACAAATTCACAGTAACATTATTATTATTATCTTTATTTTGAACACTGAATTTTTTTGCTCTGCACTGCACTGCTTACACTGTGTATAGAGGTGAGCGGACCTGCTAGAGGTGTTTGTCCCAAAAACAGTTTGGGTGTTTTATGTATGGAAACCACTCAAGCGAACATCACTGTGCTCGGGTACGCTTGGTGCTCGGCCCAGTGCGAGATGCTTGCAGTGTTTGAATGGCTCTCATTGAGGGTAAAATCAACATTAGCGGATGTAGTGTGCACAAACAAAAAATAAAAATATAAGTCCCTACCCACTAACCCCCTGAAGTGTTCTGTTTATGGCTGGCTGCCTGTGGGCAGAGAGCCGAACTGCCAATCAATGACTTCCAATGAAGTTCAGGTCAAGTCTGGGTTTAGAGCAGAACTTTATATAAAGTCCGACAGAACCTGCAGAACCCGAACTACCACAAGTAGTAAATAGTGATCACTGATGATCGAACCTGAACGGTAAAGTTCGCCATTTGTACCGGACACCCAGTGTCCATGTCTCGATCTAAAATACGGACCTCTCAGGGAAGTCTGTGTTTAAGATTGGAGTTCGGAAGCCGAACAGTTAGTTTTTTTTTATTATTATTATTATTATTATTATTATCAATAGGGACAGAGGGGGATCAGTGAAATCAGTGAAATGTTAAAAACAAGACACAGTCCCTCATTCACCACTAGGGCTGAGCAAATCTGGACTATAAAGGTCCGGATCCGCGTGGTTTCAAAGATGCCCGTGTGACGGACCCGGACGTGGGATTTTGGCTGCACAATCTGGATTCGGCACTGGGAAAATTAAAGGGAAAATATAAGGAAAGCAATACTTACCAAGACTTGGTGTCATGGTGGCAAACTGCTTCCAGGTCATGCATTCACTTCCTGTACTGCGTGATAGGCTCATCGCATACACACAGCTTTCAGTGCTTTCCCCGCCCTCTGGCCATCCTGTCGTCTGTGATTGGTTGCAGACAGATGTGCCCCCAGCCTGTGACAGCATCTGCCTGCAGTCATCGCTCATCACTACACTCACAGCTGGCGGTCGTTCTCTATGGCTGCTAGCTGTGACATGTAGGAGAGCTGGATGCGGCGTTGGACCTCGTGTGGATTACGCCGAACCTGCAGGGTGTTGGGCGTTAATAAAATGGTGAAGGAGGATGTGGTTTTATATTTTATTCCAAATAAAGGATTTTTCTCTGTGTCTGTGTTTATTTACTGTCATGTACAGGTTAGTGATACAGGTATCTCATAGATGCCTGTGCCATCACTAATCTAGGGTTTAGTAGCAGCTGTGCGCTGTTATTAACCTCTCATTACCCCGATTGCCATGGCACCAGGAAGAGCCGGTAAAGCACTGGGATTGCCACATCTAATGGATGTGGCAATACTGGTCGGCTGCGGGCTGAGTATACCAGGCCCTAGCTGGATTTATCTTGGCTGGGGATGAAAATTCGTGGGAGCGCACTTCGTTTTTTCCTTTAAGTAACAAAAAAAATGCAAATTTGGTGCTGAAATCTGGCGCAGATGAGCCAAAAAGCGCAAAAAGCCTGAACAAGAAACCACGGCAGAAACCGCGGCAAAAAATGCATCAAAATACCGTGGTTTTTTTGCCAGGAGGTGTACATTGGGTGCAGGAGTATGGTGTAAAAATTTCAGCACCAAATTTGCATCCCTTGGCCCAAAAATGCAAAAAAATTGGTGCTGAAATCTGGTGCAGACGATTTCAGCAACAAATGTGCACCTCCTGGCACAAAACCATGTTAAAAAAACGCGGCAAACAATTCGTCAAAAAATAGTGGTTTTTTTGCCAGGAGGTGTAGATTGGGTGCAGGAATATGGTATAATAATTTCAGTACCAAATCTGCATCTCTTGGCCAAAAAAACTGTGATTTTCTGCTACGAGATGTAGGTCTGTGAACTCAGTGACCTTCACCTGAGGTTAGGTTACCTGCGATCACAGGTGAAGGACCGTGGGAACCTCCAGCTGTGCCCGCAAATGACCTTAGTGACATCACCACTCATTGCACAGCTCCTTCATTCACTGGATCTCACAGCGAGTGGTCATGCTCTATGGCTGCTCACCGTGATATTCAGATGTAGCAGAGCACAATATCCATGGGACCTCGTGTGGATTACTTCGGACCTGGAGGGGTGATTATGGAGTTAATAAAGTGGTGAAGGAGGGTGTATTTTTGTATTTAATTCCAAATAAAGGATTTTTCTCTGTTTGTTCTTATTTACTCTCACTTACAGGCTATTGTGATGCAGGTATCTCATAGACGCCTGTGCCATCACTAACCTTGTAGCAGCTGTGTGCTGTTATTAAGCTCTCATTACTCTATCGCATCAGGGCACCGGGAATAGCCGGTAAGGCTCCCGGATTGCCACATCTAATGGATGTGGAAATACCGGGCGGCTGCGGGCTGAGGAAACCAGCCCCCAGCTGGCTTTATCTTGGCTGGGTATCAAAATTGGGGGACCGCACGTCGTTTTTTATTTTAATTATTTATTTAAATAAAAAAAAAGCCGCATGCGGTTTCTCTTAGGTCGGAGTCACACTTGCGAAGGACTCGTGCGAGTCTGATATTGTATCCCCGACACAGCCACACACTCTTCTGACAGGAGCAGGGCGCATGTGTTTCTATATACATGGATGCTAATGTTCAGGGAGGGGCAGGCTGTGCCGGAAGATGTCATGCCAGACTCGCAGGTGTCTGACATTGCATCACTGGCACAGCCGCACACTCTCTTAACAGGAGCAGGCTGCATGTGTTTGTCTACATGCACGCTCATGTTCAGAGAGCGGCAGGCCATGACAGGTGATGTCATGCCAGACTCGCATAAGTCTGACATCGCATCATCGGCACAGCCGCACACTCTTCTAACAGGAGTGGGCCGCATGTGTTTTTGACTACATGCACGCTCACCATACTGACCCACAGACACTTGCACTTCTTTCCCCACCCACTGGCCGTCCTGGCGCCTGTGATTGATTGCAGTCATCTGACACGCTGCTACTCAGGGTGGGGGGGGCACGTCTAACTGCAACCAAATACACACGCCGGTGTGCAGAAATGTTTATAACAGGTAACCAACGATATGTACATAAACGGAACAAAACACAGTAGAACAATAAACACCGGAAATACCTTCCAGGATCGGAGCGAAGGGAATTCCCGGGGCCACGCACCGGACTCCCCCAGGGAGACCACCAAGAGGGAACCCCTATACAGGGACTGTCTGGCAATCACCCCAGAAGGCCTAAATGCGCAGCAGCCGGGACACAAAGGGCCAGAGGTATTGTCCAAAAATGTCCGCACGAGATGAGAGTCCAGAGTGGTTACGAACCGGAAGGAACCGGGCAGAAGTGCTGACCAAAGACGGCAGACGGAGTCCGGGCACAGCTTGATGAGTCCGAGTGAAGTCCAAAGTCGGTGTCGGTTGTTTTTCGGGAGGATCCAAAATGTCAATCAGGAACCAAGAGCAGCAAAGCAGGAGTACACAGCAAGCAGTATACTCAGGCACTGGACTAAGCTTAGAGGCGGCCTTTTAAACAGCTGGACAAGAAGTAGGGCAACAGAACAGCAAACTCCATGTTAACCGAGGGCAAGCTCTTTCAAAAGAGAACTGGAAATCCCGGAAGTCTGACAGGGCCATCACTGAACGATTCAAGAAAGAAGCCGGCTGTTCATCTACAAGGATATACTGTGCAGACGGTTGATCAACCCTAGAACCCGCGAGAAGGTGTGGCAGATAGTGGTACCAAAGAAAGATGCCCTGATGGTGTTGGAGACGTACCGCAACAGAGCAGGACACTTCGGCTGGAAGAAGTACTGTTACGTGAAAGATTCTACTGGTTTGGCATGAGAAACTCTATAGAGAAATGTTGTAGAGATTGTGGCCCCTGCAGTCTCAAAAGAAAAGACTGCAACAGCCAAAAAGCACCACTACAGCCCATTATCACCAAACAGCCCTTGGAACTTGTGGCTTTGGATCACATCAAACTGGCACCTGGCAAAGGAGGCTATATTTATGCCTTGACAATTGTGGATCATTATTCCAGGTGCCTGGACTGCCAAGGCCTTTCAAGCTTACTTTTGCAGACCCCACGAATATCCTGACCAGGTGTTAACGGATCAAGGACCTGCATTTGAAGCTGAGATATTCCAGGAATTCTGTGAAATGTATGGTTGTAAAAAGATTCGAACCACACCTTACCATCCCCAGAAAAATGGTATGTGCGAGAAAATTAATCAGATCGTCATGGATATGGTGAAAATCTTGCCGCTAGAAGAAAGGAGTATGTGACCAGAAAGACTACCTGACCTAGTGGACATGTACAATAACATCCCAGTAAGCTCCAATAATTGCACTCCGGCATATCTGATGCGAGCAAAACCAGGAAGATTACCAGTCGACTTCGAATTAGTAATTGTTGTTCCAGATAATGACAAAACAAATCTTGATTGGGACTCTACTCGCCAAGCGAAATATAAGAAAATACAGGAATGTGTCGAGAAAAGTGTGACGCCCTGGCAAAACCAGGTAGTCACACAGTTTAGGCCCCCGCATAACACCATCCCACACAGGGTTACATCTAGCCAACCAAAACCTAGGAAAGGGACACCAGTGGGCGGGACCAGGCGGATGGAGAACGCCCACCTAGGGGTCTGGAGAACCCGGAGCGGGAAAAGCAGGAGTTGAAAGTTGAAGTTCAAGTGGAAAGGTGTCAGTCCAGTGGAGTAGTTGAGAGGAGGAAGTGAAGTGGAAGACAGATAGGAAAAGGCATCGGGGTTGGAGCCCCGGCGTGCTGGCTAGGTGGCAGACGGTGGTCCGCGTCTGTCAGGAGACGGGAAGATGGCTGCCGGAAATCCGAGGTGGATCGAAACAGGGTTGGAGCCCGCCGGTACTGACACTAGAGAACTGACCCGGAAACCGTGTGCAGAGAGGGTGCTTCGACTCTGAAGCCAGGACCGGAACCAATGGCCTATCTAATTAACCAATTGAGGGCAGGATTATAGGTCCTGTCCCAACCAAAGTCCCAAAAGCAGACAACCACCCACCGTGGGGGATAGGGCATCCGCCAGGGCCCGGTAGATCCCAAGGTTCAACGTCAGCGGGCAAGGCTCCCAACAAAAGGACCGGGAGCGGACTCCTGTGTTTCACACCGGGAAGTCCAACACACCAAACACAGAGTGCAGAGGAAAGTGACACAGACCATCAGCCCAGGTGTGGGACCAAATACACCCGGCCGCGGTGGCCGGCCACCAGCACCTTGGTTTACCATTGGACTTGTGTGATTCATTCAATCGTGACTAAACTATCATCACCCGTTGCGCCGGACCCTGCAATCACCACCCTCAGCACAGAGACACTGGGCCCGGGGCATCAATCCCTACCCACAGAGGGGTTAACATCCAGCTGCCACCCCATTGCCCCCGGGCACCCCACAACAGCAGCGGTTGTGCCACATTTCACCACACCCCATGGGTGGCGTCACAGACAGTTTACGGCAAAACCCGTACAAATACGTCCCCTTTTATTCGGAGTGTCTGCTCGACCCTTGGCTCCGGTAGAATCCCTCGAGCCACACTGCGGATCCATATCCGAGCAGCCTGGCTGCTGGCACAGGGGTGGCACAAAAGTCTAAGTAGAGAGAAGCATGAAAAAGACTATAACCAGACTATAACCAGACTGCGCAAGCTGCACATTTTGTGCCTGGAAAAATTGTCTTAAAAAGAAAAAGAAGACGTCATAAGCTTGATGATGAATGGGAAGCAGAACCTTATGTCGTGTTACCATCCAACTATGATAACCAGAAAACCTGTATCATCAGTAAAGATGGAGGAGAAACATCAGCTACTGTTTCAAGAGATCATTTTAAGAAATGCCCAGAGAAGTTAAGGCATACAGAAGAGACACCTTGTATAACTGTGCCTGAACAGAAGACGGAAGAGGTAGTTATTATTATTATTATTATTATTATTATAGCGCCATTAATTCCATGGCGCTTTACCAGTGAATACACATGATACTTGGAGACTTACCTGCAGATTAGCCCCAAATCTATGGAGCAGCTCTAATACCAGTGCTAACCTTTCCACAACCAATAGAAGAACAAGTAAGAATGGAAGAACCTGTTCCAGTTCCAGAACAAGCACCATTTGTAGCAGAACCAGAGGATCCTGCAATTGGTGAACCTGCCAATCTTACAGTAAAGGCCCAGTCACACTAAACAACTTACCAGCAATCCCAACAATGATACAACCTGATAGGGATCGCTGGTAAGTTGCTAGGAGGTCGCTGGGGAGATGTCACATTAAGCAACGCTCCAGCGATCCCACCAGCAACCTGACCTGGCAGGGATCGCTGGAGCGTCGCTACACGTGGAAGCATGCTGGGCTTGGTAACTAAGGTAGATATCGGGTAACCAACCCGATATTTACCTTGGTTACCAGCGCACACCGCTTAGCGCTGGCTCCCTGCACACCTAGCCACAGTACACATCGGGTTAATTACCCGATGTGTACTGCAGCTACATGTGCAGAGAGCAGGGAGCCGCGCACACTGCTTAGCGCTGGCTCCCTTGTCTCCTAGCTACAGTACACATGGGGTTAATTACCCGATGTGTACTGCAGCTACATGTGCACAGAGCAGGAGCCGACACTGACAGCTGAGAGTGGCGGAGGCTGGTAACGAAGGTAAATATCGGGTAACCAAGGTAAGGGCTTCTTGGTTACCCACTGTTTACCGTGGTTACCAGCGTCCGCAGAAGCCGGCTCCTGCTGCCTGCACATTTAGTTGTTGCTCTGTCGCTGTCACACACAGCGATGTGTGCTTCACAGTGAGAGAGCAACAACTAAAAAATGGTCCAGGACATTCAGCAACAACCAACGACCTCACAGCAGGGGCCAGGTTGTTGCTGGATGTCACAGTAAGCAACATCGCTAGCAAGTTGTGCATCAGCAGCGATGTTGCTAGTGATGTTGCTTAGTGTGACGGTACCTTAAGGCTTAGAACACGTAGACAGTTGCCAAATATCCCAGAACAACAGAGTACAGACACCAGCAGTACAACAACCTTAGACACTAGAGTGCCCCAAAGACCATTAGAAATAAGCAGACTATGTAGATCTAGCCATAGCAATTTTGGTCAGCCTCCACTTAGATACAGAGAGTGTTCCAGAGTGTCTTTGTGTAATCAGACAATGTAAAATAATATAAGCAATCTACTTGTTTGTAAAAATGTAAATATTATATATGTGAATTAAGAAACTTTATTGAATTTATGAGCTACAGAGACTTTCCTGTAAGGACTCCTTTTGCATTTTTGAATTTTTACTTTGGATTTTCAAAAACTTGGACTTAGGCTATTGGACTCGTATAGCCAAAACTGTGGAACTTTAATTCAGTTGCACCAAGCGTGCCTCTCAGAGCAAAACTTTGCCATCAGAACACTGACATTGCCACCAAGGAAAGGAAGGTCGGAGGAAAGGTCTGGGATAGAGCTGACCCAGACCTGGTCACCACAGGAACCGGTGACCTGCCTCAGAGGGTTTTGGGGTCAGGACCTTTGGGTGGTGGGTTGATTGGGGGAATGCTGTTGTAACATTTAAGAAATGTGCCTCCCACAAGGTTAATGTGTTAATGTTGTTTTTATTTGTTTACAGCCCATGGACGTGCTTGGATTTACCAAGGGGGAATGTGGTGCCCCTGCGACCTCAGGCGCCACAGGGCATTGCACCCACTTAAGGTGTAATGTCTTCCTGAACTCCAAGGGACCAGTACCGGTATGCACAAGCCAGACCAAATTGCCCACCCCTGTCCAAGCCTATGGGGGAGGAGTCAGTTTGGGGGAGGAGGGTAGAAACACAAGGAGTTGAAGGTTAGAGGTCAAGCAGTGAAGAGATCTCCTGGCAACCTCTGTGGACTGTGGGAGGAAAGTGAACGGTTGCCGGTAGAAGTCAGACAGGAGTCCGGGAATCATGTGTGCCGGGTGCAGAAACCTAGACCAGGGAGAAGTTCCAAGCCCCTGGTAAATCTGCAAAGGGGAAGAGAAGGACAGAACGGAGTCTGCCCCACCAGAAGCCTGAGACCTTGCTGCAAGAGAGTGATCCTCGGTAGACAAGTGAGGAAGCCTAGCCCAGAGAGGTTCCCTGCTGCAGGTGTGCAGGCCAGTACTAAGACCAGTGCAGGAAAGCGTCCCCCAAGAACCACAGGCCACAGGGACCAAATTACTAGGACACAAAGCGGGAAGAGTCTGCAGGGGAGAATACCAGTGTCAGAACCCGAGGAGAGAGGGATCCTGAGGACCACTTTGGTGAAGACCAGCCGCCGGGGCCCACCAACACTTCCAGTGAGTAAAAAGACTTTTAAACGACTTCCCTGTGTTGTCCCAGTGACTTTCGTGCACACACTTACACTTACTACTACTCTAATCCTCCACTAGGGCCAGCCCTACACACGGAGGGCTTACCAACCTGCTGCTCATAACACCGGCCCCAGTAGGAGTAAAACACAGCAGCGGTGGCCATTCCACCTGGCCACCCTACCGTGGGTGGCGTCACAAACTTTTCCACTTAAACTATCCCCCTTTTACTGTGGACCCACCCCAGGGCACGGAAGCAGGGCACCGCCACCAGTGACCTGTTAAGCCTGGGACCAAGTGACTGATCCCTGGGACTGCGCCCCCTAATAGCACAGTACGACACACAAACATTGTTGTCCTGGTCCTCTGTGATCCACATGTTGTCTTAGTCTACTGCATCATCTTTTCTGGACCTTGTTGCTCACCCTGAGCTATTGCTTACAGAATCTGCATCATCAATACTTTATTTGGTATGCCTTAAAAAAGCTTCAAAAATATACGCATGAGAAATATTAAAAGGGAGACATGTTTCAAATGCAGAGTTCTCAAATAGGCTGTTCAACCCTTTTCATTACTGGCCACATCGATATTATGTTTAGAAACAAGGTTTCTCTCAAATAGCGTGTGTTGCCAATAGTGCCTGTGAGCGGCACTATTGTGGTATGCTCACCGCTTCTCCTGACCTCCCCATGGCCGGCCCCAGTCTTCCTGAGTCACTGGACTGTGGGCGGCATATCATCATCACTCATCACAGGCCAGCGTCACACCTGCTTGTGGTGCTCTGCAGTGAAGTAAGGAGCAGGGAGATGCTGGGCTGTGACGAACGGTGAAACGCCGGCCATGACCCAGTCACTCAGGAAGACAGCGACCCGACTCAGTTGATGCAACATCACTGGACATCAGAGGACTCGGAGTCTGCCGCTCACAGGCACTATTGCTAACACAAGGTATTTGACAGAAACGTGTTTCTCAACATATCGATTTGGCCAGTAATGAAAAGGGGTGAACCACCCCTTTAATCATAGCATAGCATCTTACTTGTGCTACAATTAGGAACTCTGCTTTCCAAATTAAATTGAACTTTAAAATTTTTCATTAGTGTATATTTAAATTAATTTAAAACATATAAAATAAGGTCTTGGACTTTAACCTATATGTCACACCCAGCAAGCTGTACGAGAGTGGAGTGGATCCACTGGTCCAAGATACCGTTCACTGACCCGAAGAAGTGCACCTGAGTGGCTACCGAGATATCACTAAAACCACAGGAGGTGGAAATAGACAGGCACTAGTAGGTAACCGACAAGAGGTAGCTCCGGTGGATCTCAGTACTTCGGCAGCTGGCGCCACAGGATGGAGACTGTTTACTGGTATAGATGAGGTAGAGGTTGATGCAGACAGGTACAGACTGGTGCTGGAGGACACGGGTTGGTGGATGGATAATTCCAGAGACAGGTGGGTTGAGAATGGGTGCAGGTGTCGCGGGCGGGGAGGAGGGTGTCAGCACACTACGCTCACCCCCTTCTGCTCGGGTCCGGCGGCCGCTGCTCAGTGGTGGCTCGAGCTGTAGGCCGGATCCCGGGGGTTTCTCGAGCGGCACTCCTCGCCCGTGAGTGAAAGGGATTTGTTGGGTGTGGGGATGATTATTGTCCGTGACGCCACCCACGGTTGTGGTGATTTCACCACCGCTGCTCTATACGGGGCTCCCGGGGATGGTGATGCGGAGCAGCCAGGTGTTGTGTTGCCCCTCCGTGGGTAGGGGTTGGTGATCCCGGGGCCCGGTGGAGGTTTGTGAGGTGCGGGACCTTGTGGGCGCAGGGACGCGGGGGGGGCAGCGCTGTGCCTTGCGGCACTGTAGTACTCACTCAGCCTGAGACGTGGACACAGTTTGTACGGTAAACCAAACGGCTGGTAGGACGGTCCCACAGACGGCTGCACCTGCACTCCCGGTAGGTGACGGTGATGTCCCTCTTCCTTGCACCTATGTTTGACTTGTGGTAGCGGTGGATTCCCTCCGGTTACCCGCTCCCCGACTGCAATCTGGGCCGGAGGAGCTCTACACTTTGCCCGCAGGCGCTGGCCCTGAGAAACTGGTGCCGTGGCGGTGGCGGTGTCTCTCTTGTAATGGTTGAGCTGTTGCCTTCAATCGGGACTTGGTTGTTGGGGGATCTGCGTCCCCGTCACTGACGGATTCGGCATATTTGGCGACTCCTAGCCTTGCCGGGGTCTGAGAGGCCCCTGCCCTAGTGCTGACTGTCCTTCGGAACACTGCTCCAGACCACCGGGCACACAGCCAACGGGGTCCTTCCAGGAACTTCCAAACGGTCCCCCTCCAGACAGTCACCGCCGTCGCTGACCTTGCTGATCTGGCCCTACACAAAGCTGGACCCTTCAGGCTTTCTTTCTCTTCTGTCACTTCACTTGCTTGCCTCTCTTTCCACTTTTCTACTTTCACTTTCACTTTCTTAACTCCTCTACTTAGCTCCTCACTCCTGCTCCTCCCTGAGCTATCTCTGTTCACCCTTTCATGTCCCTCACTGGACTCTATCTGCCTGGTTTTCCCGCCTCCAGAGTTGTGAGCTCCTCGGTGGGCGGAGCCAACCGCCTGGCCCACCCCCTGGTGTGCATCATCAGACTCCTGGAGGAAGGCAACAAGGATTTGTAGGTTAGCTGTGATGTGCCTACCTGGAGTGTGGGGTGTGGTGGTGTGTGACCTGTGTCCCCTGGCTTGCCCAGGGCGACACACAGGCATGCACATCGACAGAATTGGTGGAAACAGAAACAGAGTCACTAGACAATATATGGAGTGTGGGCAAAAGCACAGAGACCTGACAAACTAGTATGAGCAGAGAACTACAGGGATACATTGAACAGGCATCTCTTAATGGGAAATGATGCCTTAAACACACTGTGCCTCTCAACAACTGGCTGAGAGGCAGTTCCGAGTTACAGTACAGACCAAAAGTTTGGACAAACCTTCTCATTTAAAGAGTTTTCTTTATTTTCATTACTCTTAAAATTGTAGATTCACATTGAAGGCATCAAAACTATGAATTAACACATGTGGAATGAAATACTTAACAAAAAGCGTGAAACAACTGAAAATATGTTTTATATTCTAGGTTCTTCAAAGTAGCCACCTTTTGCTTTGATTACTCATTTGCACACTCTTCGCATTCTCCTGATGAGCTTCAAGAGGTAGTCACCAGAAATAGTTTTCACTTCACAGGTGTGCCCTGTCAAGTTTAATAAGTGGGATTTCATGCCTTATAAATGGGGTTGGGACCATCAGTTGTGTTGTGCAGAAGTCTGGTGGATACACAGCTGATAGTCCTACTGAATAGACTGTTAGCTGCTTTTTTTTCTTGCCATAATACAAATTCTAAGTAAAGAAATACGAGTGGCCATCATTACTTTAAGAAATGAATGTCAGTCAGTCCGAAAAATTGGAAAAACATTGAAAGTGTCCCCAAGTGCAATCGCAAAAACCATCAAGCGCTACAAAGAAACTGGCTCACATGAGGACCGACCCAGGAAAGGAAGACCAAGAGTCACCTCTTCTGCAGAGGATAAGTTTATCCGTGTCACCAGCATCAGAAATCGCAGATTAACAGCAGCTCAGAGTAGAGACCAGGTCAATGCCACACAGAGTTCTAGCAGCAGACACATCTCTAGAACAACTATTAAGAGGAGACTTTGTGCAGCAGGCCTTCATGGTAAAATAGCTGCTAAGGACAGGAGACAAGCAGAAGAGACTTGTTTGGGCTAAAGAACACAAGGAATGGACATTAGACCAGTGGAAATATGTGCTTTGGTCTGATGAGTCCAAATTTGAGATCTTTGGATCCAACCACCATGTCTTTGTGCGACGCAGAAAAGGTCAACGGTTGGACTTTACATGCCTGGTTCCCACTGTGAAGCATGGAGGAGGAGGTGTGATGGTGTAGGGTGCTTTGCTGGTGACACTGTTGGGGATTTATTCAAAATTAAAGGCATATAGAACCAGTATGGCTACCACAGCATCTTGCAGCAGCATGCTATTCCATCCGGTTTGCGTTTAGTTGGACCAGCATTTATTTTTCAACAGGACAATGACCCCAAACACACCTCCAGGCTGTGCAAGGGCTATTTGACTAAGAAGAAGAGTGATGGGGTGGTATGCCAGATGACCTGGCCTCCGCAGTCACCAGACCTGAACCCAATCAAGATGGTTTGAGGTGAGCTGGACCGCAGAGTGAAGGCTAAAGGGCCAACAAGTGCTAAGCATCTCTGGGAACTTCTTCAAGACTGTTGGAAGGCCATTTCCGGTCACTACCTCTTGAAGCTCCTCAAGAGAATGCCAAGAGTGTGCAAAGCAGTAATGAAAGCAAAAGGTGGCTACTTTGAAGAACCTAGAATATAAGACATATTTTCAGTTGTTTTACACTTTTTTGTTAAGTATTTCATTCCACATGTGTTAATTCATAGTTTTGATGCCTTCAATGTGAATCTACAATTTTCATGAAAATAAAGAAAACGTTTTGAATGAGAAGGTGTGTCCAAACTTTTGGTCTGTACTGTATGTCGCGCTGGCTTTTTAAAAAAAGGGAGAGCAGTGTACCTGCACCTTAAGTGCCCTCCTAAGAGCCAGAAGCTGAGGATTCAGCAGGCAGGGAGTGTCGGCAGGGACACAGCAGGAGCAGCAGGCAGACCATGGGAATCGGAAGTCGGGATAGAAGCTGTGGGCGACAGAGAGGTGCCAGGGTGAGAGCGTTGGCACTCTTATAAAATAGAGTGATGAGGAACTGATGGTGTAAGACTATGGAAGTGCTTGTTGATTGCAGAACTAAACTAAAAATGTATTACCAATCATTAATATAGTGGATGCCGATACAATTGAAAGCAATGATGAAAGAAGGAGCCACCACTTTCTCCTCTATCATTCTCCGTTGACGGCTGAGATCTCACGTCTTAGCACAACAGGCATGATAATTAGAAATGGAGTGAACCCGAGGTTTAGAGTTTTGTGTTTGTACCGAGCACAGACTTTACAAAAAAGAGGAGAATTCGGGTACTTTATGCATGCAAACCACTCGCGCAAGCATCCTTGTGCTCAGGTACGCTCGATGATCAGCCCAGTGTGAGCCACTTGCAGTGTCTGAACGGCTTGCACTGGGGGTGACAATAGCATGGCCAAATGTAGTGTGCGCCAAACAAAAAAAAAACCTAGAAAAAACCCTGCCCACCCACCCATGGATATTCATCGCTAGCTGCATGTGGACGGAGAGTCAAACTGCCCCATTAGTGACTTCCATTGGGGTTCAGGTAACATCCAGGTCCCAAAGTAAACTTTATCAAAAGTATGGCTGAATCTGCCCAACCGAACTTCCTCGGATTTACTCATCTCTAATGATGATGTCACTACAGCATGTCTGCTGCGCAGAGATGTTCAGAGCTGCAGAACACATGCCACTGCAGAGACTAGAGCAGCGGGGGAAAGAGGAGAGGTAAATGTACCGCCCCGCTCTCAGCAACCGAGCTGCTCGGATCCGGCCCTTCTGTGGGTGGCTCGAGGGTCACTGGACCCGGGGGCCTCACGGTCACTTCAAATGTTAAGGGGGAGTGATGGGGTGGTGGATGTAGGATGTAAATGTACGGGCTGAGCCGTACAGAGTTCGTGACGCCACCCACGGTGTGTGGTGATATTGGACACCACCGCTGCAGTTACGGGGCACCCGGGGGAGATGTTGTGCAGCAAGTTGTTAACCCCTCTGTGGGCAGGGATGGTGGTCCCGGGACCCGTTGGGGGTTTGGCGGTGCAGGGAGATGGACGACCGCAGGGTGCTGATGTAATCACTATTAGTAAACACACGAGTCTCTGGTAAACCAGGGTGATGGTGGTCAGCCCACCCGGCTGGTGGTCTCTGTCTTTCTCCTGCACCTGTTTAGAATGGTGGACTGCCTGCGCTTGCAACTTCAGGAGTCCACTCCCGGCTTGTGGTCGCCTAAGGAGCCCCTTACCCACAGACACTGGCCCGTGGGATCTCTGAGCCTTGGCGGCGGCCTTTTATCCCCCTCGGTGGGCTGTTGCCTTCAATCGGGACTTTGGGTGGGACAGGACCTCTTGTCCTGGCCACAATCATTTAATTAACTAGTTCCAGTAGCTTCTGGGCCTAGCTTCAGGGGCTGAGTACCCCCCTGTGTGCTCCGGTTTCCGAGTCGGTTCCCCGGGTCGGTACCGGCAGGCCACTACCCTGTCCCAGTCCACCTCGGTTCCACCAAGCCATCTTCCAGGCTCCCGCAGACAGAGACCGCTGTCCGCCTCCTAGCCAAAGGCACCAGGGCTCCTATCATGGCACCTCTTCAATTTGGGTATTCGCCTCTGCTGGAGCTGCACACAGCCCCAGCCCACACTCCTCTCCAACTTGAACTCCAAACCTTTCTTTTACTTTCCTGCCCCGGGCTATCTAAAACTCCTAGGTGGGTGTCTTCCAACCACCTGGTTCCGCCCCCTGGTGTATCTATCAACCCCTTAGGGGGGTGACTAGGGTTTTGAGGTTGGCTGTGTGTTACCTGTGAGGGAAAGGTGTAATGCGGGGCCCTGTTTGTGACTACCTGGCTGGCCAGGGCGTCACATAAATATATATAATATTTTAAAATCGGTAAGGTCACTGGTGGCCAATGGCCATAATACTATATGGCTGACTATGTGGTGCATTATACTATATGGAGGACTATGGGGGCACATTATACAATATGGAGGACTTTTTTTCTTTTTTTAATGGCCTTCAGCTCGAACTCGAGCCATGGCAACTTGATGGATAAGCGCTGAATAGGAAAATTGATCTTATGCAAGCCTTAATCATTCCCAGGTTAGTTCCAATGGCTATCGTGCTACTTGGTATGAGAACTGCTTCGGGCACTGACCTATGGTAAACTCATAACGTTACTGTATGTCACAGTTTGTGGATCTTGCTCTACTTTGTGTGAGAACTGCCGCACTGAAATGCGGTGAACTCATGACGTCCCTGCACAGCAATGCTTGAGGTGTCTCACACGCTACTCTCTGACCCACTGCTGTTACCTTGGGTGACGCCAGTTTACAGCTGTGGTTCTCACACAGCAGTGAGTTAGAGCTGGCAGTGTCTGCTGTTTCAGCATATAGGAAACATTTTGTTATTCATACGCTGGAACAGTGAGTATGCAGATTAGACCCCCCTTTTAATGGATTACGGTGGACATGGATTAGGGTTTTGAACAACGATAAATTAGTGAATGATGGTGTCTTTTACTCTTTTTTCTTTAATATTTCTCTCTTTTTATTTCTTTCAGGTTTGCTTTGGAGGAACGTTGTGGGACCTTGCTATGGATTATACGGCAGACCTGAAAGGATTTTTCTTTTTTTTTTTAATAAATTGGTGAATGAGGGCTTGTGTCAGGGGATTTTATTAAAAATAAAAAAATCTTGGTGTATTTTTTTACATTTACAAATATTCAACTAGTAAATTAAGTAAGAAGAGAAGCAAGGATACAGTTTATATACAATTGTTTATGGGACCGACCTGACACTGCAATTAATTGCTATGTTATGCTTGGGATGTACTTATGTACAAATAATAGTTTTGGTACTTTATTTTTGTACTGGTTATGTTTCTAGTGATGTATTTCTTTAATGTTGGTGATTTTGGTGCTATGCTCATGTAAAGATGGAGGTTTTGGTAATCTATTACTGTGCTGATGGTATTTCTGGTAATATATTCCCATACTGATATAGGTCGATAACGTATACCTGCTCTGATGATGGTGATGTATTACCTTATTGCTCTGATTGCCGTATGTAAGCGTCAGGAAGGATTTTTTCCCCCTAATGTGTCACAGTTTGTTGCATAGGGTTTTTTGCCTTCCTCTGGATCAACATGTTTGTTTAGGTCATGGGTTGAACTTGATGGACTTAATTCTACCATCAACCTTAAACATTATTTAAGAAACTATTTCTGTACATTTTTGGTCCTGAGGATGTATTCATGTACAAATGATGCGTCTGGGGATGTATACATGTGCAGATGATATTTATGGTGCTGTTTTTCTGTACTGTTAATGGTTCTGGTACTGTGTTTCTGTATTGTTGGTGCTGCAAGTGATATATTCATGTACTAATGATGGTTATTGTGATGTATGTCTGTACTGTTGGTGGTTCTGGCACTGTATTTTTGAACTGTTGTTCTGATGCGGTACACATGTAGTAATTTATATTATGTCAGATTCTTTGATACATGACTATATTAATAAAATATTGTAGCATCTCACAAATTAAGATTTACTACATCTGTATTTATGTAAGGAGAATTAATTATAAAATTAAGCATGGTAGCTTGTTAAATCCCAACAGTGTGTTCTTAACTCGCTGTCAGGATTCTGCTCTACATAGCCACTTATATTTACATTCGTGTGCCAAGTAGCTTCTCTTCCTGCATCTCTCAACAAAGCAGGGTTGTTATTTTTCCTGAGCATTGAAAAAATTAAGGAAAGTAGCTAGTCAGCATGTGACTGTAAGGGGTACTTTACACGCTGCGCCATCGCTAACGATTTATCGTCGGGGTCACGGTGTTTGTGACGCACATTCGGCGTCGTTAGCGACATCGCAGTGTGTGACACATACGAGCGACCTTCAATGATCGCAAAAGTGGTCAAAATCGTTGGTGTTGGAGAGGTCGTCCAAACACCAAATATCGTTGTCTTGTGAGTAGCGATGTTGTTCGTCGTTCCTGCGGCATCACACATCGCTATGTGTGACACCGCAGGAGCTACGAATATCTCCTTAACTCCGTCCACCGGCAATGAGGAAGGAAGGAGGCGGGCGGCATGTTCCAGCCGCTCATCTTCACCCCTCCTCTGCTATTGGACGGCTGCCGTGTGACGTCGCTGTGACGCTGCACAAACCGCCCCCTTAGAAAAGAGGCAGTTCACAGGCAACAGCGACGTCACAAGGCAGGTAAGTACGTGTGACGGGTCTTAGCGATCTTCTTCGACACGGGCAGCGATTTGCCCGTGATGCACAACCGTCGGGGATGGGTACACTCGCTAGCGATATCGGTACCGATATCGCAGCGTGTAAAGTACCCCTTAAGTGTGCATATTTCATATGAGGGGTCACTTGATGACAATAAAAACTGACTAAACTGAGTATAGAAGGGGTATCATAATGGACTTTTCTGTGGGTGTAATCAGATTTAGATTTGCCTCTGCACAAATGCAGTATGTTTGGGCCTCTTATTAATCTAGGTTATTACCAGTAATTACTCCTTTGATGATAACTCTGAATGGAATTATATATATATGTTGCAAAATTGTCACTGTTTGATTATACTTTTTAATTAAAAAAAAATATTGAAGTTGACAAAATATCAGGGTATGGCACAGATGATAAGTTTGGGTCATCTTCAGAACAACAGTTAATAAGAACTTTAATTATAGGAAATATCAATATTTTGTTAACCAAGTTCGATAATCTCAGCTTGCTAGCCCCATTTTCTTTCTGTGAAATACAGAATGTACAACTGCAATTAAAATCAAACAATAGCAGTAATAACGAACAAAACATACACAGACAAAAAGCACTGAAAAATGACATTCTCACCAAGTGAGATTTTTTGACTGGTCCTGATCTCGTGTTTGAATTATGAAGAGAGAGACAGTCAGCTGTCATTGTAATTGTGCTTTATTAATGTGTGAGATGGAATTTCCCCCATTTGCTAAGAATCAACTTCCTTACACTGTGTGGTGATAGATATAAGAGCCAGGCAGGAATGCTTCTGGTCTCGCAGACAAGTATAAATTATGCCTTGTAAAGCTTTTGACAGTTTGATGAGAAGATTTGGAAACACAATTGTCTTGTGGGAATTCCGAGCTGTCACAATGTGTGTTTTTATACCCACTCACCAAATGGTAATGATGGTTTATTCTTTGTGTTTAGTTTTAATTTTTTGTTTTAAGGTGGAACAGTGAAAATTGTGCTAGCTATATATTGTCTGCCACTGTGCTTCTGCCTCTCCTTTGCCAATGATGATATGAATAGTACATCAGGTTTCTCCATCGCGACTCGAGTACCAAGTATAATAGAAGTCAATGGGAAACTTGAACATTTTCAAACTCATGAGGCTTGATCAAGTAAAGACGCCCCCGGAGCACTAAACAAAGAGCGACATGACTTTGGGAGGGAAGAACCATAACTCCTGTTGCATTGCTGTATAGCAGGGTAGGCTTTAAGCAAGTGTGTTTTTGCTTTAAGAGGAAGGAACACAGTATTTTTGTGCCTGGTTTCTAACCAGAAGGGTGAAGTTATAAAGAGGAAGGAGCACATTAGGTTTGTGTGTGGTGTCTTACCAGAAGGGTGGGGCTTATCATAAAGAGGAAGGAGCACAGTATGTTTGTGCCTGATGTCTTACTGGAAGCGTATGGCTATAAAGGGAATAAAAACTCTATGTCTTATCTTTACCTCTCTGTGTCTCTCACCCGAAGAACTGAAGGAAGCACTGGGTCATGGCAACCATATTTTGCATAAGTACAAAATAATATGATTCCTGTGAGCCAGAAACAGCAGCTGGAGGAGAGACGTAAAAGATGTAGGCATGTTGTTTAATACGATATATAGCTTCAAGGACCCTCTTTTGTTATGATCTGGTAACCATGGACAATCATGAAAAATCCCATTAATCAGGAAAAAACAAAACCACATGAGTAGTTGGAAACTGAGCTGACTGCAATTCCCTATCTATCAGACAACACTAGAAGTAGCAGTGGGATGTTCCTAACACACCTAGACACCTCGTCACTGCCTGAGAAACTTGCTTCACCTCAAAGATAGAAATGAGGAATCCTAACTTGCCTCGGAGCAGTCCCAAAAGAAATAGCAAGCCCCCAACACGCAACAACGGTGATGTAAGAAAACACAATACCCAGATAGAAAATAGATCAGCAAAGGTGAGGCCTGATTACTAGATAGAACAGGACAGATAACTGATTGCAGACAGCAAAAAACCCTGCAAAAAATACCAATCTCCTGATAATAAAAAATACTGAGACCACAAAGACTCTCCCCCACTATATCAGGTACTCTTTTGATAGACACTTTAAACAGAACTGCAGATATAATGGGAAGAAACAAAATCACAGAACAAATAATATTCTAAAGTGCAAATAATCCAAACATGAACTGAGAGCAAGCTCCCTTTCTTGCTGGAGGCACCTGCCCTGCTCACAAGAGCAGGAAAACAGATCCTCACATACAAGAAACCAAACACAGAACCAAATGGAATATGCAGAAACACTCTTAAATGCAAATACAGCAATTAAGCATAAAAACAGTAAACTTATCTAGATTCAGGCACCAAATAAATGGGAAAAACAGATGGAAAAACTCCCAGCCATCTTCACAAGCAGGCAGGAACATTTATCACCGGCCACCGCCAGGCACAAAATGCTCTCCTAAATAGACTCGGCTGATCTGCAACAGGATATCCTGTATTCCCAATTAATTCCATCACCTATCTGAATCAAAGATTCAAACTCAGCTTAATTACCATTCCTGGCCACCAGAGGGAGCTCCACAGCAGCACCCATTCGGATGACATTCACAACACTCTTTGTTTTGTGTGTCTTTGGAATTCTGTGATACAGATTTTTACTGTTTATATTGATCAACACCTGTTTATTTCAAGATATTCATGTGGACAATGCTGTAATGTAGTGCATTAAAATGAAGAGTGATCTACCTAATTTAGGTGCCCTTAAGTCAATAGGAGCGACTAAGGGTAAAGGAATCAAGTGCATTAACATAAAGAATGGAGTCCTTACTGAGTTGAGGTCTCAGAGGGGCAATGTTTATGTGGGGCACCATCCAGCAGGAGGGCCACCGAATCAGTGCGTTGTGGTTGGGGGCAAAAATAGGCATAGCTGATGGCGCCAGGTTTCTACTATGCCTATTCCAACTGCCCTTGAGTCAGTAGGAGCAACTAAGGGTAAAGTAATCAAGTGCATTAACAGGAATATGGGAGTTCCTATTAAGCTGAGGTCTCAGAGGGACAATTTTATGGAGGGCACCATCCAGCAGGAGGGCCCCTGAATCAATGCAATGTGGTTGTTGGCAAAATAGGTGTAGCTGATGGTGCCAGGTTTCTACTATACCTAGACGCATGAAAGCTTATTAAAAATCATGGTTATTCCACAAAATATTAATTTTTGAACTCTTCCTGAGTTAAAACATTAGTATTGTTTCTAAATGATTATGAACTTGTTTTCTTTGCATTATTTGAGGACTGAAAGCAATGGATTTTTTTGTTATTTTTTAACCATTCCTCATTTTGAGAAAATAAATACAAAATGTATTGCTTAGAAATTCGGTGACATGTCAGTAGTTTATAGAATAAAAGAACATTTTATATATATACCTATAAAGAGCAAAATCTGAAAAACTGAATATTTTGCAGGGGTCTCCTAATTTTTGCCAGAGCTGTATGTATGTATATATATATATTATATATATATTATATATATATATATATATATATATATATATATATATATATATATATATATATATAACCCCTGGTAAACATTATGGACTCACCTGGCTCTGAGGATGTTCATTTACTTGTTTACTTTTGTTTAAAAAAAGCAGATCACAGACATGGCACTAAACTAAGATAATTTCAAATGGCAACTTTCTGGCTTTAAGACACACTAAAAAAAAAATCATGAAAACAATGTGCTAGCCAGTAATGGTTACTTTTCAAGACAAAACAGGGGGGAAAATTATGGAATCACTCAATTATGAGGAAAAAAAAATGATGGCTCACCCTGTAAATTTTAATTCCCAAAACTAACACCTGCATCAAATAAGATCTGCTCATTAGTCTGCATCTAAAAAGGAGTGATCACACCTTGGAGAGCTGTTGCACCAAGTGGACTGACATGAATCATGGATCCAACACGAGAGATGTCAATTAAAACAAAGTTGAGGATTATCAAACTCTTAAAAGAGGGTAAATCATCACGCAATGTTGCAAAAGATGTTGGTTGTTCACAGTCAGCTGTGTCTAAAATCTAGACCAAATACAAACAACATGGGAAGGTTGTTAAAGGCAAACATACTGGTAGCCCAAGGAAGACATCAAAGCGTCAAGACAGGAAAATTAAAGCAATGTGTCTCCAAAACAGGAAATGCACAACAAAACAAAGGAGGAACAAATGGGAGGAAACTGGAGTCAATGCCTGTGATCAAACTATAAGAAACCGCTTAAAGGAAATGGGATTTACAGACAGAAAAGCTAAACAATAAAAAGATGACTGCCTGAAGAGAACATGTAAATTCCTACAGATGATATCGGGCTGCATGTCAGGTAAACTCACTGGGGAGATGGCTGTCATTACATCATGAAATCATTTATCAAGATGATAATGCATCCTGCCATAGAGCAAAAACTGTGTGAAAACATTCCTTGAAAGAAGACACATAAGGTCATCAATGACATGGCCTGCAAATAGTCTCAATCCAATTGAAAATCTTTGGTGGAAGTTGAAGAAAATGGTCCATGACAAGGCTCCAACCTGTAAAGCTGATCTGGCAACAGCAATCAGAGAAAATTGGAGCCAGATTGATGAATAGTACTGTTTGTCACTCATTAAGTCCATGCCTCAGAGACTGCAAGCTGTTATAAAAGCCAGAGGTGGTGCAACAAAATACTAGTGATGTATTGGAGTGTTCTTTTGTTTGCTTGTTTTCAATGATTCCATAATTTTTTCCTCATAATTGAGTGATTCCATAACTTTTCCAGTTTGGTCTTGAAAAGTAACCGTTACTGGCTAGCACATTATGTTTTCATGATTTTTTTTAGGGTTTCTTAAAGCCAGAAAGTTGCAATTTGAAATGATTTTAGTTTTTTTCTTGCTTGGTTGCAAGTTGGGGGTGCAGCCCTCCTAGTACTGAGACTGAACAGCTGATTGCGTCTCACTTTGCTGTGTATTTTATCTGGGACACAGCTGACCACTTGCCACCATCCATATTGGAGTTTTGACATGACACAAGTCAGGTATTGATAATATTTTTAACTTCAGTAGGTTAGGGACTGTCTCAGATGGGTACACCGTGACGAGGTGAGACAGCTTTTTACCTTTTTGCAAAAATGTATACACTAAGTACCCTGTTATTAAGCACTTGCAATTTATTTATTTATATTCAGGGTATTTTTCATACAATTTTTCTCCTTGGTTTTTTCTAGTCTTAAGGCTGCAATTCACATGCTTAATGTTGCATGTTTACTGAACATTGTTTCAGCTCAGGTTTTTGTGTTTTTTGTATGTTTTCTTGCTTGGTTGCAAGTTGGGGGTGCAGCCCTCCTAGTACTGAGACTGAACAGCTGATTGCGTCTCACTTTGCTGTGTATTTTATCTGGGACACAGCTGACCACTTGCCACCATCCATATTGGAGTTTTGACATGACACAAGTCAGGTATTGATAATGTTTTTAACTTCAGTAGGTTAGGGACTGTCTCAGATGGGTACACCGTGACGAGGTGAGACAGCTTTTTACCTTTTTGCAAAAATGTATACACTAAGTACCCTGTTATTAAGCACTTGCAATTTATTTATTTATATTCAGGGTATTTTTCATACAATTTTTCTCCTTGGTTTTTTCTAGTCTTAAGGCTGCAATTCACATGCTTAATGTTGCATGTTTACTGAACATTGTTTCAGCTCAGGTTTTTGTGTTTTTAGTTTTGTGCCATGCCTGTAATCTGCTTTTTCAAACAAAAGTAAACAACTTAACAAACATCCTCAGAGCCAGGTGATTCCATATTTTTTGCCATACAGTATATATATCCAAAGATTGTATACCAACAGAAAGGAGGGTGGTCGAGGCTTGATAGGTGTCCAAGCCACCATCATGGATGAAACAAGAAGTATCCAGGAATACATCAGAAAAATAGCACCAAAAGATGAGATGCTGATGGAGAGCCTAAGACAGCAACAACAACAGTCTGAGAAGGAAGAACAAGAACATGAAGTGCCATGGCAAGACAAGCCGCTGCATGGGATGTACCATAGACAGATAATAGAGGTGGCTGACATGAAGAAATCCTACCAATGGCTGGAGAAAGCTGGACTCCAGGACAGCACAGAGGCACTAATCATAGCAGCACAAGAGCACGCGCTAAGTACCAGATCCATAGAAGCAGGGATCTACCACACAAGACAAGACCCAAGGTGTAGACTATGTAAAGAAACCACGGAAACAATCCAACAAATAGTGGCAGGATGCAAGATGCAAGCAGGAACAGCGTACACTGAACGCCACAACCAAGTAGCGGGAATTGTATACAGGAATATCTGTACAGTGTATGGGCTAAGTCCCCCTACGTCCAGGTGGGAGACCCCAGAAAAAGTGGTGGAGAATGAAAGGGATAAAATCCTGTGGGTCTTCAAGATCCAGACAGATAAGCAAGTGGTAGCTAACCAACCAGATATCGTGATAGTAGACAAGGGTCAGTAGACAGCAATGATAATAGATGTGGCAGTGCCTAATGACAGTAACATCAGAAAGAAGGAATATGGGAAGCTGGAGAAATACCAGGGCCTTAAAGAACAACTGGAGAAGATGTGGAAGGTTAAGGTAACAGTGATTCCAGTGGTGATAGGAGCACTTGGAGCAGTGACCCCTAAGTTGGAAAAATGGCTGCAACAGATTCCAGGAGCAATATCTGAGCTCTCTGTCCAGAAAAGCGCAGTACTGGGAACAACTAAGATCCTGCGCAGAACCCTCAAACTCCCAGGCCTCTGGTAGAGGACCCGAGAGTGAGGAAGGACAAATAACCACCCACAGGGGTTGAGAAGGTAAATTTTTTAAATACATACAAGTGCATCTCAATCACTTAGAATATCAGCAATAAGTTAATTTATACAAAAAGTGAAAAGCATATATTTTATAGAGTTAACAGAGTGATCTATTTCAAGTGTTTATTTCTGTTAATCTTGATGATTATGGCTTACAGCCAATGAAAACCCAAGTCATTATCTCAGAAAATTAGAATTGACACAAAACACCTGCAAAGGCTTCCTGAGTGTTTAAAATGGTCCCTTAGTCTAGTTCAATAGGCTACACAATCATGGGGAAGACTGCTGACTTGTCAGATGTCCAGAAGTCAGTCATTGACACTCCACAAGGGGGTAAACCACAAAAAAAATCATTGCTAAAGAAACTGGCTGTTCACACAGTGCTGTATCCAAGCATATTAATGGAAAGTTAAGTGGAAGGTAAAAGTGTGGTAGAAAAAGGTGCACAAGCAACCGGAATAACCACAGCCTTGATAGTATTGTTAAGAAAATGCCATTCAAAAATTTGGGGGAGATGCCCAAGAAGTGGACTGCTGCTAGAGTCAGTGCTTTAAGAGCCACCCCATACAAATGTATCCAGGACATGGGCTATACTGTCTCATTCCTTTTGTCAAGCCACTCATGACCAATAGATAATACCAGAAGTGTCTTACCTGGGATAAGGAGAAAAAGAACTGGACTGTTGCTCAGTGGTCATGTGTTGTTTTCACATGAAAGTAAATTTTTCATTTCATTTGAAAATCAAGGTCCCAGAGGCTGGTGGAAGAGTGCAGAGATACACAATCCAAGCTGCTTGAGGTCTAGTGTGAAGTTTCCACAATCAGTGATGATTTGGGGAGCCATGTCATCTGCTGGTGTAGGTGCACTGTGTTTTCTCAAGACCAAAGTCAGCGCAGCTGTCTACCAGGAAAGTTTAGAGCACTTTATGCTTCCCTCTGCCGACAAGCTTTTTACGACGGAAAATTAATTTTCCAGCAGGATTTGGCACCCGTCTAGACTGCCAAAAGTACTAATACCTAATTTAATAACTAGAGTATAACTGTGATTTGATTGTAGCTTGATTGGCAAGCAACCTCGCCTGACCTATACCCGATAGAAAATCTATGGGGTGTTGTTAAGAGGAAGATGAGAGACGCCAGACCCCACAATGCTGGAGAGCTGAAGGCTGCTATCAAAGCAACCTGGGTTTCCAGAACATCTCAGCAGTGCCACAGGCTGATCGCCTCCATGCCACGCCGCATTGATTCATACAAAAGGAGCCCCGACCAAGAATTGAGTGTATTTACTGTACATACTTTTCAGTAGGCCAACATTTCTGAGGTTAAAATAATTTTTTTCACTCGGTCTTATATAATATTCGAATTTTCTGAGAAAATGGGTTTTGGGTTTTCATTAGCGTAAGCCATAATCATCAACATTAACAGAAATAAACACCTGAAATAGATCACTCTGTTTGTAATGACTCTATATAATAGATGCGTTTCCCTTTTTACATTGAATTAACATAATAAATTAACTTTCTGATGATATTCTAATTTATTGAGATGCACCTGTATGTATATATATATATAGATATATATATATATATATCTATATATATATATACAGTGCCTTCCGAAAGTATTCGGCCCCCTTGAATTTTTCAACCTTCTCCCACATTTCAGGCTTCAAACATACAGATAAAGATTTGAATGTTATGGTGAAGATTCAACAACAAGTGGGACACAATTATGAAGTTGAACGAAATTTATTGCTTATTTTAAACTTTTATAAAAAATAAATAACTGAAAATTGGGGCATGCAATATTATTCGTCCCCTTTACTTTCAGTACAGTAAACTCACTCCAGAAGTGCATTGAGGATCTCTGAATGATCCAATGTTGTCCTAAATGACTGATGATAAATATAATTCACCTATGTGTAATCTAGTCTCCATATAAATGCACCTGCTCTTTGATAGTCTCAGTGTTCTGTTTAAAGCACAGATAGCATCATGAAGACCAAGGAACACAACAGGCAGGTCCGTGATACTGTTGTTGAGAAGTTTAAAGCTGTATTTGGTTACAAAAAGATTTCCACAACTTTAAACATCCCAAGAAGCACTGTGCAAGCAATCATATTGAAATGGAAGGAGTATCATACCACTGGAAATCTACCAAGACCCGGCCGTCCATCCAAACTTTCATCTCAAACAAGTAGAAGACTTATCAGAGATGCAGCCAAGAGGCCCATGATCACTCTGAACTGCAGAGATCTACAGCTGCGGTGGGAGAGTCTGTCCATAGGACAACAATCAGTGACACACTGCACAAATCTGGCCTTTATGGAAGAGTTGCAAGAAGAAAGCCATTTCTCAAAGATATCCATAAAAAGTGTCATTTATAGTTTGCCACAAGCCACCTGGGAGACACACGAAACATGTGGAAGAACAAGCTCTTGTCAGATGAAACCAAAATTGAACTTTTTGGGCACAATGCCAAACGATATGTTTGATGTAAAAGCAACACAGCGCATCACCCTGAACACACCATCCCCACTGTCAAACATGGTGGTGGCAGCATCATGGTTTAGGCCTGCTTTTCTTCAGCAGGGACAGGGAAGATGGTTAAAATTGATGGGAAGATGGATGGAGCCAAATACAGGACTATTCTGGAAGAAAACCTGTTGAAGTCTGCAAAAGACCTGAGACTGGGACAGAAATTTGTCTTTCAACCAGACAATGATCCAAAACAAAGCAAAAATCTACAATGGAATGGTTCACAAATAAACGTATCCAGGTGTTAGAATAGCCAAGTCAAACTCCAGACCTGAATCCAATCAAGAATCTGTGGAAAGAGCTGAAAACTGCTGTTCACAAACGCTCTCCATCCAACCTCACTCAGCTCGAGCTATTTGCAAAGGAAGAATGGGCAAGAATTTCAGTCTCTCAATGTGCCAATCTGATAGAGACATACCCCAAGCGACTTACAGCTGTAATGGCAGCAAAAGGTGGCACTACAAAGTATTAACTTAAAGGGGACGAATAATATTGCAAGCCCCAATTTTCAGTTTATTTATTATTTTTTCTAAAAGTTTAAAATAAGCAATAAATTATGTTCAACTTCACAAGTGTGTCCCATTTGTTGTTGAATCTTCACCATAACATTGAAATTTTTTATCCTTATGTTTGAAGCCTGAAATGAAAACAAATACTTTTGCAAGGCACTGTATATATATATATATATATATATATATCTACAGTTAGGGCCAGAAATATTTGGACAGTGACACAAGTTTTGTTATTTTAGCTGTTTACAAAAACATGTTCAGAAATACAATTATATGTAATATGGGCTGAAAGTGCACACTCCCAGCTGCAATATGAGAGTTTTCACATCCAAATCGGTGAAAGGGTTTAGGAATCATAGCTCTGTAATGCATAGCCTCCTCTTTTTCAAGGGACCAAAAGTAATTGGACAAGGGACTCTAAGGGCTGCAATTAACTCTGAAGGCGTCTCCCTCGTTAACCTGTAATCAATGAAGTAGTTAAAAGGTCTGGGGTTGATTACAGGTGTGTGGTTTTGCATTTGGAAGCTGTTGCTGTGACCAGACAACATGCGGTCTAAGGAACTCTCAATTGAGGTGAAGCAGAACATCCTGAGGCTGAAAAAAAAGAAAAAATCCATCAAAGAGATAGCAGACATGCTTGGAGTAGCAAAATCAATAGTCGGGTACATTCTGAGAAAAAAGGAATTGACTGGTGAGCTTGGGAACTCAAAAAGGCCTGGGCGTCCACGGATGACAACAGTGGTGGATGATCGCCGCATACTTTCTTTGGTGAAGAAGAACCCGTTCACAACATCAACTGAAGTCCAGAACACTCTCAGTGAAGTAGGTGTATCTGTCTCTAAGTCAACAGTAAAGAGAAGACTCCATGAAAGTAAATACAAAGGGTTCACATCTAGATGCAAACCATTCATCAATTCCAAAAATAGACAGGCCAGAGTTAAATTTGCTGAAAAACACCTCATGAAGCCAGCTCAGTTCTGGAAAAGTATTCTATGGACAGATGAGACAAAGATCAACCTGCACCAGAATGATGGGAAGAAAAAAGTTTGGAGAAGAAAGGGAATGGCACATGATCCAAGTCACACCACATCCTCTGTAAAACATGGTGGAGGCAACGTGATGGCTTTCAATGGCACTGGGTCACTTGTGTTTATTGATGATATAACAGCAGACATGAGTAGCCGGATGAATTCTGAAGTGTACCGGGATATACTTTCAGCCCAGATTCAGCCAAATGCCGCAAAGTTGATCGGACGGCACTTCATAGTACAGATGGACAATGACCCCAAGCATACAGCCAAAGCTACCCAGGAGTTCATGAGTGCAAAAAAGTGGAACATTCTGCAATGGCCAAGTCAATCACCAGATCTTAACCCAATTGAGCATGCATTTCACTTGCTCAAATCCAGACTTAAGACGGAAAGACCCACAAACAAGCAAGACCTGAAGGCTGCGGCTGTAAAGGCCTGGCAAAGCATTAAGAAGGAGGAAACCCAGCGTTTGGTGATGTCCATGGGTTCCAGACTTAAGGCAGTGATTGCCTCCAAAGGATTCGCAACAAAATATTGAAAATAAAAATATTTTGTTTGGGGTTGGTTTATTTGTCCAATTACTTTTGACCTCCTAAAATGTGGAGTGTTTGTAAAGAAATGTGTACAATTCCTACAATTTCTATCAGATATTTTTGTTCAAACCTTCAAATGAAACGTTATAATCTGCACTTGAATTCTGTTGTAGAGGTTTCATTTCAAATCCAATGTGGTGGCATGCAGAGCCCAACTCGCGAAAATTGTGTCACTGTCCAAATATTTCTGGACCTAACTGTATATATATATATATATATATATATATATATATATATATATATATATATATATATATATATATATATAAAAGAAAGTTGTCCAGTGGGTCTTAGCTACTTTACATAAAAGTTTTCCGGAGCCAAAAGTTGGTGAATTGTGAGAGCTGGTTACAATACATACAGGATAATAGTTTGTTAGGTATGACAGATGATTTAACCCTGTGGTTACCTGGTTTGTTATAGTTATTTTCCACTTTCCCCATTACAGGATTCTAATGACGGTCTAATGACTGTCCTTTCTCTTTTCTTACCATACAATCAGTCACAATTTGGTAGAGTTGCATTGTGTAAATAAATTTCTTGCAGCTCTGGAATTTTGTCTAGTGCGGGCTTTACACGAGTCGACCGATCGTGCCATTTCACAATCGATCGTACCCGCCCCCGTCGTTTGTGCGTCACGGGAAAATCGCTGCCCATGTCGCACAAAGTCGTGAAACCCCCATCACACGTATTTACCTGCTGAGCGACTTTGCTGTGGGCGGCGAACATCCTCTTCCTGAAGGGGGAGGGACATTCGGCGTCACATTCGGCGTCACAGCGACGTCAAGCACCCGCTGGCCAATAGAAGCGGAGGTGCGAAGATGAGCGGGACGTAAACATCCTGCCCACCTCCTTCCTTCCGCATAGCCGCCGGGAGCCACGGGACGCAGGTAAGCTGTGTTCATCGTTCCCGGGGTGTCACACGGAGCAATGTGCGCAACCCCGGGTACGATGAACAACCGGCGCCATTTTAATTAAACAACTTTTTAAAACTGAGCGACGAGTACACGACTCATAATTTGTGAGCAATACTGCGTCACTCGGAGGTGTCACACGAGACGACGTCGTGAATGATGCCGGATGTGCGTCACGAAAACCGTGACCCCGACGATGCATCGCGCAATAGCTCGTCTCGTGTAAAGCCCGCATAAGTATAAAGTTACAGTTACATGTATGCACAGTCTTTCCACAGCTTGTAGAACTGTTAATGGCTTTAGTAGGCATGGTTGATGGCGGTCGAGTCCATTTAAGGTGTCAAATGGTCTCTTTGGTGGTTGGGTAGGAGTCAGGTGAAAGATGCAGACAAGTTAAGGTGGACTAATTTTAACTAATAGAGGATGTAAAACCTCATGGTAGTTAACAAGCTTGGCTTTGGTGGCCAGCCTGAAGGATGTCGTAAAGGTAACATCAATTGCACGGCATGGGGGTTAAGCACAGGAGTAAAGGCCACGTCTCACTAAGCAACATCGCTAGCAACATCGCTGCTGAGGCGCGACTTTTGTGACGCAACAGTGATGTTGCTAGCGATGTTGCTGTGTGTGACATCCAGCAACAACCTGGCCCCTGCTGTGAGGTCGCTGGTTGTTGCTGAATGTCTTGGACCATTTTTTAGTTGTTGCTCTCCCGTTGTGAAGCACACATTGCTGTGTGTGACAGCGAGAGAGCAACAACTGAATGTGCAGTTAGCCGGCTTCTGCGAACGCTGGTAACCAATGTAAATATCGGGTAACCAAGAAGCCCTTTCCTTGGTTACCCGATATTTACCTTCGTTACCAGCATCCGCCGCTCTCACGCTGCCAGTGCCAGCTCCCTGCTTCCTGCACACATAGCCAGACTACACATCGGGACTTGTGAATCCTAATTTACTAGCACTTCCCCTGACTCCTACTGTTATTGTTTGAATATTGTGATTAAATAAAACTGTGGTCAGTTTGACAACCAAAAATAATGTGTTTCGTGTGTTATTCCAGTGTCTAAGTTTACTCTAGATATGGTTGTTT
This sequence comes from Anomaloglossus baeobatrachus, assembly GCF_048569485.1. Classification (NCBI taxonomy): domain Eukaryota; kingdom Metazoa; phylum Chordata; class Amphibia; order Anura; family Aromobatidae; genus Anomaloglossus; species Anomaloglossus baeobatrachus. Next base: position 193,682,038 of record NC_134357.1, on the reverse strand, counting down.
TAAGGTGGAGTTGGGGTCCATCCCATATCCAAAGTCATAAGCTTTGGCGAGTATGGTCGCTCATTACTAACTAATGCCCAGTATGGTAGTCAGGGCTGTATTTTTCATTCATGCTGCCCTAGGCACTTTAACTTGTAACACCCTCTACTGGTAAGTCAGACTAAAGGGGGCTTTACACGGTACGACCGATTGTGCAATTTCACAATCAATCGTACCCGCCCCCGTAGTTTGTGCGTCACGGGCAAATCGCTGCCCGTGGCGCACAAAGTCTGTAACCTCCGTCACACATACTTACCTCTCATGCGACCTCGCTGTGGGCGGCGAACGTCCACTTCCTGTAGGTGAGCTGCTGTTCATCGTTCCCGTGGTGTCACACGGAGCGGCGTGTGCTACCACGGAAACGATAAACAACTAAATTAAACGATATTATGGAACCTAGCGAGCAGTACACGACTCACCATTTGTGAGCAATACTGCGTCGCTAGGAGGTGTCACACAGGCCGGCATCGCCAGCGATGCCGTATGTGCGTCACAAAAAACGTGACCCCGACGATCTATCGCATGATAAATTGTCTGGTGTAAAGCAGCCTTAAGGATATATGCACACATCTATTTCAGACAGATGTGCTCCATAACCCGCCAAAATAAACTCTAAAAAGACTGGATATGTGCCCTGGAGTGTAAAAATTACTTGCTGATCACATGTTCAACCTTTTGAGCTTCTTTTAACCGCTTCAGATTACCAGAAATGTGAAGCAGTTAAATGAAGTGACCTGACCATTCCTTTGGCAACTTCCTCTTGTAAGCTGCTCACTAGTTTATTTAATACAATATAATTAAAAAACGCTCCCCAAAAGATGACTGAAAAGAAGCAAAGTTATAGCATTAGCACAAAAGACACCATGAGTTTTGAAGTGTCTTCTGCATGAAAAGTATTTGCAGACGTCTAAAAGAAATTGTGTGCAGATACCCTTTAGATAGTACGTACCCATCCCATACACAGACTAAAGGGGGCTTTACACGGTAGCGATATCGCTAGCAATTTGTAGCGATAGCGAGCGTGTAAGTACCCACCCCCGTCGTGCATGCGATTGTTTGTGATCGCTGCCGTAGCGAACATTATCGCTACGGCAGCGTCACACGCACTTACCTGGTCGGCGGCGTCGCTGTGACTGCCGAACAATCCCTCCTTCAAGGGGGAGGGACGTTCGGCATCACAGCGATGTCACCGCAACGTCACTAAGCGGCCGGCCAATCAAAGCAGAGGGGCGGAGATGAGCAAGACGTAACATCCCGCCCACCTCCTTCCTTCCGCATTGTGGCCGGCGGCAGGTAAGGAGACGTTCCTCGCTCCTGCGGTGTCACACATAGCGATGTGTGCTGCCACATGAGCGATGAACCACCTGGATAAACAACCCTTACCGATTTTTGAGTTTGGGACGACCTCTCCATGGTGAACGATTTTCACCATTTTTGAGGTTGCTTAAGGTCGCTGGTCAGTGTCACCTGCTGCGATATCGTTAATGATGCCGGATGTGCGTCACTAACAACTTGACCCCGACGACCAAACATTAACGATATCGTAGCGTGTAAAGCCCCCTTAAAGGTATGAGAATCCACCAATATCCAAAGATTTGGCCCACAGTATTCTGTGTATGGGGGCCTCTGAGTTTATGATGTTCGGGGAGATAAGGATCCAGCATGTCAGCTTTAGAACTGAATATCCTTACATTCTCTAAATGATAAGCCTCCAGAGATGTCTCGCAGTGGCTCTCTCATAGAGAACACAGGAGCACTCGGCAATGTGAGCAGTCCTGTAAATGGGAGAGTCACAATGGAGTATGACTTGCACAAGTGCAATGTGAGAAAATCTCACAATTCACTCAGCCCCATGTAGGACAATGCTGGAGTTCAGATCTGCGAGTTTTTTATCAGCCCTAATCGGACCAAAGAAAAAAAAATCGCAACATGCTGTGATTGTTTGTGAGTCTCTCATCATTCGCACCCATACAAGTCTATTGGAACATTGAACTGCACTTTGATGACATCCGAGTACAGTGTGATATACGCACAGGCTTACAATGGAGAAGATGGAAAGATTAATCTCTCCCTCTCTTCCACAGCTGTGATCCGATCACAATTGCATGACATATAGTTCATGCTTGCAGCAGAGCCTGAGCCGAGGATCAGTAGCAGATCGCATACGATGCTCTCGCATAGGATGCCATATGCTGATGCGACCCCAGCCTTAGGGAGATTCTGGCAAGATACCTGCCAGCTGAATGATCAGACAGCTATCTATATGTATGGTGGCATTAGCTAAACACTTGTTCAGTTGAGAAATATGACCAAATTCAGATTGCTCTATTATCAGATGGGCACAATGGACATATAATCATCAAATATCATGTCTGATAAATGAAAGATTACAACATCTACATTGATAATTTACCACAGCTACCATCAATATGCAAGTACAATACCAAATCCATCATCAGTAGATAAGTACATCACAAAAACAACCATCAGTACATGAATAGAATCACCAGAATCACATTTAGTACATGCTTAGATCACCCGAACAATCAGTACAGAAATATATCCCCAAAACCACTGTCAGTACATGACTACATAACCAACATTAGTACAGCGATCACTTTCAATGTCAGGTTAGCCCCTAGAATATAAACTTGTATTGCTTAACAACGGTAAGGAGTTGATTGGAGTTGTTGTTGTTACCAGCCATCATCAAATGATGGACCATACAGGAACCACAGTACTGATTAGTTCAAGGTAGCAGCACTAATAAACAATAAGAGTAACTTAAAGGTTTGGTCTAAAGGCAAAGTAATTTTCATTATAAATCCCTAATTAGTGCCAAAATGTAAACTATTTTTTTAATATACTTGCATTAATAATTCCCTACTACACAATCTGTTATTCTCTTTTTTTTTTCCCTACTTCCTTTTTGATGATGCTTCGTTTAAGAATCACAGTGCATGATGCATGCTGGGATACTCAAACAAAATGTCAACAGGGGACTGAGGCTGCAGTCACTGCTACAGCCTCTGACTCCTCCCTGAAATGAAGCGTCATCAGTGATGCTCATTTCAGGGGCTGGGCTAGTCCCTGCTTGATGTGCTCTGTCTGATGTGCACAATGACAGCACACGCTCTGATGTCAGCTCAGATCAGCAGTAATGAGCTGGCACCAGAGCAGTATCAGAAAATCTCTTGTACAAATGTACCGCCCCGCGCTCAGCTGCAGCCGAGCCGCTCGGATCCGGGCTCGTTGGTGGGTGGCTCGAGCGCCTCTGGACCCGGGGTCACTTCGCTCTGTAAGGGATTGCTGGCGCTTTTGGTGGGGGTTAGGTAGGTGCACGGCTGGAGCCGCGCTTGAGTTCGTGACGCCACCCACGGCATGTGATGAAGGTCCAGACACCACCGCTGCAGTTACGGGGCACCCGGGGGAGATGGTAGTGCAGCAATATGTTAACCCCTGCGTGGGCAAGGGTCCCGTTGGGGGTAGTTGGGCGGTGTAGGGTGGTGCGCGGCCGGGTGGTACTGTTGTACTCACTGTTATTGACACACACAAGTCTCTGGTAAACAAAGTTGATGGTGGTCGGTGCCCGCAGCCGGCTGCGTCTGGTCCCCCACCCGGTTTGGTGGTCTTTGCCTTTCTCCTGCACCGTGTAGTGTACATGTAGACTGCCTGCACTTCAGCGACAGGAGTCCGCTCCCCCGCTGTGTGTGTGTTGGGAGAGCCCATTTGCCCACAGACGCTGGCCCGTGGGATCTCTCTGCCTGTGCGGTGGCTTTCTATCCCCCTCGGTGGGCTGTTGTCTTCAGTCAGGACTTGGGTGGGAAAGGACCTATAGTCCAGACCACAATCAGTTAATTAACTCAGTCCAGTGGATTCTGGATCTCGTTTCAGGGTCTGAGTACCCCCCTGTGGGCTCCGGTTTCCAGTCGGTTCCCCGGGTCGGTACCAGCAGGCTACTACCCTGTCCCGGTCCACCACTGTTCCACCGACCCATCTTCCCGGCTCCTGCAGGCTAAGGCCATCGTCTGCCTCCGGGTTGTGGTGAAGATGGGCACCACCGCTGTTGGTAACGGGGATCCCGGGAGCGATGGTAGGGAGCAGCTGGGATGTTGTTTTCCCCCTCCGTGGGTAGGGGTTGGTGGTCCCGGGGCCCGGTGGTGTGACGGGGAGGCTGGATGGATGGCTGGGGTGCAGGGTTGCAGGGACAGCACGGCGCGGTGCCGGATGGCACGGGTGTACTCACTCAGCAAGAGATGCACAAAGTCTCCGTTAAACCAAACGGCTGGATGGACGGGTCCCGCAGCCGGCTGCAGTGTCTCTCCCCGGACAGGTGATGGCGGCTCTCTTTCCCTGCACCTTTGTGTACTGTCTTTACTACGATGGGTCCCCAACGGTAGTCCGCTCCCTGATGTATGGATGCCGGAGGAGCCCATTTTGCCCGCAGGCGCTGGCCCTTGGGTCTCTAGCCGTTGGCGGTGGCTGTATACCCTCACGGTGTGGACGGTTGTCTTCTAACGGGTCTTGGGTAGTTAGGAAACCCCTGGGGTTCCTGTCACACTCGGATTTGACTGTTGACGGGGGCTCCAAGCCTAGTCAGGGTCCGATGGCCCTGCCTGTGTGTGCTAGCTTCACTTTGCTCCCCGGTCGGTACCGGCGGGCCACTGCCCGACCCCGGTCCTACGGTTCCACGTTGATCAACCACTCCTGCAGACGGCCACCACCGTCTTCCAACCTTGTTGTCAGTGTCTGGGCTCCAACCCAGACACCTCAAGTGTTCACTCCTCTCACTTTCGCCTCCAAGACTGAACTGTTCCTTTTCCCACCTCCAGGCCTGTGAACTCCTCGGTGGGTGGGGCCAACCGCCTGGCTCCGCCCCACCTGGTGTGGACATCAGACCCTGGAGGAAGGCAACAAGGGTTTTGTGTCTGTCTAATGTTACTGTCTGGGGTGGTGGGTGTGTGTGTGTGTTACCTGTGATGACCTGGCTAGTCCAGGGCGCCACATTCCCCCTTGGTGAAATGCAGACCGTCCGCGGGCTGCCCGTCCATCACCAGTTTTATTTTTCAACTGTAAAAATATAAATAACATGTAAAGGTAAACATTTAAAACATAAGCATTCTTTTCAGGTCACTTTAACGTTACACATATAAAAATTTTTAATACTGACGGACGGACGGATGCCTTCCGCTCTCCCACCCAAGCAACCTAGCCCTGATGCTGCCTCTAAGAAGAGGGCAGCACACCTTGACCTTAGTCCAGGTTCAGGTTTCCCGAACGGGAACGGGTACGGTAACTCGTACCCGACTGTCACTTCAGGGGAACCCACGTCCAAGGGGGACCCCTGACCCCCGGAGGATCGCCACCGTTCCAGGTGGTGGCCGGGCCCCAGCCTACTCTGCTGTGGGCCCTTCCTCCAATCTGCCTCTCCGGAGGCGGCAATGGTATCCATCCCACAACACTATTTACAAACCCACCAGGTCGAGGGTGGCCTGCTAGTTCTCGGCCATGTTCATGAGGAGTTTCTCATGTGGGTATGGGGGTGGTGTTAACTGAACAAGAACAACTCCAGTCCCAACGGGGACGGTTCTCTTCTCGGACGGTAATCAGATGATTTTTCGGTTTGATTCATTGTCATTCATTCACATATTTACACAATTAACAGGTTGCACCCCTAAATGTCGTTTTCCCTATACCTAAGCGGGGGCCTACCTAGGTTGGAGCGTGTGGCCCTTCGGGGCCCAATGTCAGTAGTTACAGGCGAGGGGACGGAGGAGACAACCTGTTCCCCTTCCTGTATATCGTGTGGGGCAGGCGGAGACCCAAGGGGAAACAGGTGCAGCCCTGGGCACTGGTTCACTGGCGGTTACTTCCATCTCCTTTTCCTCCACGGGTTGTGGGAACATTATTACCAGAATAATCACCGCGCCGTTCTGCGTAGGCCAGCCCGCTGGGAAGTCACCCATCACCGTGTGCATCACCTCTTTTTCTTTCTCTCCGGTTGGTCTGGGGGCCGGAACTTCAGCTGCCACCTTCAATGGAGATGGGCACTTCTTCAGGTAGTCCCTGGAAACTGTGGCCGAAGTCTTCCCCTGGTCACGACTGATCTAGTAGGCCTCTCATTCTCCCATTCAGTGGGCTGTATGACATACGGGGTTTTCTCCCACTGGTCATCAAGCTTATGGGTTCTTCTTTTCCGTTTTAGCACTACATCCCCAGGTTTAAAGGGACCAGCTGGAGCCCGCCAGTTGAAGTACTGTTCTTGCTCTTCCCGGCTCCAACACAGGTTCCTTTCCATGGACTCCTGGACCTGACGGTACTGCGCTCTCCACCGAGTGTCCCAACCAGCAGTCGAAGGAAGGGCCTCTGGAGCTTCCAAGTCCATTTCTAGGTCCACCGGAAACCGGCCCGGCCGGGCTCTCATCAAATACGCTGGTGTACATTTGGTAGAGCTAGAGGGAATGTTATTGTACATGTCGACCAGGTCAGGCAGCTTTTCTGGCCACAGGTTCCGCTCTTCTAACGGTAGCATCTTAAGGAGACTCAGGACCAGATGGTTAATCTTCTCACACATGACATTAGTCTGGGCATGGTATGGCGTGGTCCGAATCTTCTTGCAGCCGTATAACTGTAGCAATCTTTCACTTACTCCGGAAAAATATTTTTATAAAATTTAACTTTTAATAAATCCACTAAAAAGTGATATGTAATCACAAAGGACAAACACTAAACACAGAAAAAAAGGTGTGCATGGCCCTCCTGTCACGTCATAGGATATGTATAGGCCAAAAGCAAATCGACTAATACCGCCACTGTAAAAGGGCTTTTGTGACAATAGTCATAAGTGCCACTTAGATTAAAGTCCACTAATCAGTAAAGCAACAAATTAGTTTTACCTCGTTTTATACTAGTAAAACGGATTTGTCTCACCAATTCATATGGGTGCCATTCTTTAAATCACTGGGGTCAATTGAGTACCCCTATATAAGATCGGATGTACCTCCCAACGTGTTTCGTTCAGGAAAAAGAACTCATCAGGGGAGTCTCAGGTAATTCAAATCCTATAAGGTCCCATTAGGTATGAACCTGCCTTTTGCATGGCATGCTGTAACAAATATACAAGCTAAACATCAGCATGTCGGCCGTTCAATCATGATTACCAATGTAAGCAAACTTACCAATTAGTATGAACCCATCATATAGTCAATGTATGACATATCCAATTCAGGTCCCACCAAGCAATTGGACCCATAGCCTAAAAGAACATGCTGGAAGAGAATGTGCAAACCAACCATAAATGTCCGCACATCAAAATGCTGCTGTACAAACAAACAGATAGGAAACTCACCACGTGGCTGGAGCAGCCGTGCTCGTCACTATCAACCGAGCCACTGCACACCGCCCCAGTTTAAATATCCCATTCTGTCTCAGCGTGTGATGAAATCGCCGCCCATCCGGTCACATGATCGCAATCAGATGATACCATGTCATATTATTTACGCTGGTTACTATAGCGCCGGGTCGCGCAGCCCGGCATTAATACCGTCTCCCAGATCACATGACCGCAATTTAGCCACAAACACGTCATGAGAGTTTGTGCTGGTTACTATGGTGCCGGGTCGCGCCGCCTGGCACCCATACCGCCTCACAAATCACATGATCGCAATTGAGCCAGACAACGTCATGAGAGTTTGTGCGATTGCCATGGCGCCAGACGCTGCAATGCACTATCACCGCCCCCTAGATCACATGTCAGTGACTGGGTAAGCCACGTTATGGTATTGACGCTTATTATAACAGCACACGCCATCTTATCTTAGACATTTAACACAGCGTCACCCGACCGTTAGCCACTTTATTATCATGTACATCACTAAAGCACTATATCAGTGTATATCACAAAAGAACAGCAACATTATACCAAGATCATCTTCCAAGCAACCAGATGATTATAAAGCCATATACAGGAGGATAATTTGATACTTTATAAAAAGAGCCACTTGTGATGGGGAAATTACTCCCGCTCATTAGAGTCAGTTTAACCCATAGATATCACAAACGGTAAAGGTGATTGCCTGCTGTGTTTGCACAGATCCTAGCTAAATCACCAAACTTACTTTGATACACTCCTGGAGAACAATAGCTCCATATGTGGCGCCCCTGACCTGGTCAGGCACCACTGAGTACTGCACCCATGCTGGGGACAGTACAATACAGGTAATCCAGAAGGCTGACTGGGGTGTGGTACACAGGCGCATAGTGACCAGGCCTCCCACATCACCAGAGGGGACCCTTGAGTAGCCAGAAGGAGTTAACTTTCAATTCCCAGCTGGGGGTGTGTTCAGGGGCTGGTTGCTAGGTGGCGTAGGCAAGAACAGGAGAGGAGGAGCAGTGAGTCAGTTAGAGCAGAGAACTCCAGAGGGCTCGGTGAGGAGCAGACCTGTGGGGTTGATGCTGTCTAACAGCGCCCGCGCAGTGGCTATTGACGGGGGAGAACGGTCAACTAGGAGTGCTACCTGAAAGCCAGCTTCAGCTAGAGAGAAAGCACGGAGTGGGAAGTAAGGAGACTGCTAGAGAGCACCAGGCCCAACCGGGCGGCAGATCCCGAAGCGAAGATAGATCCAGCTTTCTTCTGCTAAACCTGCCGGTGTGGGGCTCTCAAAGCCCACACCACAACACCACAAAAGCCGCAGCCACGTAACCGCAGTGAGGGCCCATAGGTCACAGGAGGCAAGAAGCTGGAGTGGCCTGGTCCGGGGAACAAGCAAACGGCAAACAAAAGGGGGAGAGAGGCTGCAGCATCTTCCCTGGGCGACCCCCATAGGGACTAAAAGTCGGGGTCACCCCAAACCACCAAGGGCTAAGGAAGGCGAGTCAGTAGTCACCCTCATAAAGTCAGCCTGAAGGATACCTGGTTCCCATCTGGTTCATCTCAGCTACGCCCGGGCTACTCACCCTGCCATCAAATGTGAGTAAAGCCCTTGAAAGACAATTCTGCCTGTGTGGAGTTATTCTGCGCCTTGTGGTACTACAAACCTACACCGGGCCCTGGGGCCTGCCTCACTCTCAGGAGGCTATTCCAACTAACTGCACACACCATCAGCCCCAGGCGTCCCCTAACCTGCAGTGGCGGTCCCCACTGACCGCAATACTGAGAGTGGCGTCACGATCAAAACTGAAGATTCCCTACCTGTGACCAGCACCAGCTGCGCGAAGTCCCTGAAGGTAATGCACCGACACTGCACATGCGGGGCTTCACATCTGGCGTCACGAACAGGATAAGGACTAGACCTGTTCAGACAGGTGACCATGTGCCTGGGCGGTCCGCTTGAAAAATTGGAAGCGCCGCCATATTGCCACCATGAAAAGCGCGCTGAAAAACAACAGCAGCCCGCGCTGGAAGAAGTTACCGCCCACGAAGAGGTGTGGCTACCCAGAGATCCCCTGCAGAGTTCTGACCTTGCCAGCAAAGAGAGCGGAAGCGTCCGGAGACGGCGGAGCAGAAGAGAAGCCAGCAGCTTGCTAATGAAAATGGCGTCTGAGTGCAGAGACCCAGAGCCAGGCTCCGCTGCCTGGTGGTGTCGGGAGCTCGCCGAGTTCTGCGATCAACTGGAAGCCAGGGTCGGAAGGCTGATCAGAGAGGGACGCGAGGAGTTCCTATGGATGACCGCGGCGGTTCGGGCCTACGAGGAGAGAGCCGCGCACCGAGTGCCAGATCGGGCGGTGACAACTCAGACCCCGATGCTGCCAACGATGGGTGAGTCGAGTGATGCCCCGGCTAGCGCAAGTGCCCCGACCCCTACTGCCACGCCCGCGGTCCCTGAAGAGGCGCCCGGCGCGGCGACGCTGAACCAGGCCGCAGCCACGCCAGGTGCGGCCCGCCAAGCCCAGGCCGCCGCAGCGATGCCCTGCTTGGCCCGCCAAGACCCGGCCGCCGCAGCGATGCCCTGCTCGGCCCGCCAAGCCCCGGCCGCCGCAGCGATGCCCTGCTCAGCCCACCAAGACCCGGTCCCTGCAGCGACGCCCAGCCCAGCCTGCACAGACCCCATCGCAGCTGCGACGCCGATCCAGGCCGCCGCCATGCCAGGCGCGGCCCGCCAAGACCAGGCCGCCGCCATGCCAGGCGCGGCCCGCCAAGACCAGGCTGACGTACCATTTACCCCGGCCCGCAAGGCCAGAGCCGACAAGGCTCCCCAGGTTCAGGAAGTCCCTGCTAGGCAATCTCTGGTAGGTGAGGACTCCGCATACTGGCAGCTAAAAGCCGACCTGGAAGCTAAGTTCCCACGGGAGATGGTGGAGCGGTACATGCTCCCTCCGCACACCCCAAAGAGTATCCCGACAGCTCCTGCAGCAACCACGGCAAAGAGTTCCCCACCTGGGCCGACAGAAAGAAGTCCATCCCCAGCACTGCTACCCAAGGAGTGCCAGGAAGAACTAAGGGGGGGAGGAGGCCAGGAAGCTGAGAGGCTGACTCCAGAGCCATACCCAGAGCCAGAGATGCTGCCCTATTCTCGCTGGGATGAGGAAGATTTGACACCATCTGCAGAAGAAGAACTGCCCAAAAGCCTTACCTGGGAGTTTGTGAGCTGCACCCTACAGAATCCAGCCCGTAAGACACACCGCAACAGAACGCAACTATCCCCTGCACCGTCATCCCCAGAGCAGAGAGAAGTCACCGTCAGAGACCTGCAAGAAAAACGAGCCCTGAGAAGGTCCAAAGCCCAGGCCAGAGGACCCCTTTTCAGAGGAGTAGTGGAGGATTTTAATCTGAGAAGTGGATACGGATTCATCGTAGCACCTGGTATCAAAGAAGGGATATTTGTCAATCGGAGAGACGTCAGAGCTAATCTGCCCAGAGGACACCCTGGCAGAAATCTAAAGATGGGAGATTCAGTCCAGTTTACTATGCACCAAGGTGAAAGAGGATTGTATGCCCTGGACGTAACACAAAGTCCTAAAGAAAGAGAAGGAAGACAAAGCAGAGAAAAGGAACCTACGGATGAGACGACCACAGACGACGATAAAGAGCAGGAAAGCAGCAGGTGCCACCGCCATACAGGCTCAAGCCCTGGTAAAGAGGAGTAGAGTAAAGTAAAGAAAGAAGTTATCAGTTGAAGTTTTGAAAAGTTTTGTTTTGCAACGTTCACGTTTAAGCATGTGCCCACAAAAACTATTGTGAGAAAACAATAAACCTTAAGGCTATGAACTGGCTATAGCCACAAACTCTCGCAGTGTAAATAGTTACACCAAAAGGGCACCACCACCACCAGAGTCAGCCTGTTTAGGGGCTTGGCTCGTCTGCAACCAGGAGGAGCCCGTCCGTATATAGGGCCTTGGCTCACCTGCAACCAGAGAGCACGCCTGTTTATGGGGCCTTGGCTCACCACCACAAAGAGGGTACCTGGTCAGCACCAACTGTGGAGGCCGCCTCTGCATCCTGCCAGAAGAGGCTGAAGGCGCGGATCCACCAGGCCAGGTATACCCTGAAGACCACCAGCCCATGAAAGCCGCCTCTACATCCTGCCAGAAGTGGCTGAAGTCGCGGCCAACGTGAAAGGGTTTTGGGTGGGTTAACGGACTTGTGGGTGGAGGGTGGTGATGTATGGTACCTGGTGCTTTTAAATGTTTTACATGTTTTAATGTTTTATGCATTTTAAAATGTTGTCTTGCAGCCCGAGGACGTGCTGGTGATAACTAAGGGGGAATGTGGTGCCCCTGACCTGGTCAGGCACCACTGAGTACTGCACCCATGCTGGGGACAGTACAATACAGGTAATCCAGAAGGCTGACTGGGGTGTGGTACACAGGCGCATAGTGACCAGGCCTCCCACATCACCAGAGGGGACCCTTGAGTAGCCAGAAGGAGTTAACTTTCAATTCCCAGCTGGGGGTGTGTTCAGGGGCTGGTTGCTAGGTGGCGTAGGCAAGAACAGGAGAGGAGGAGCAGTGAGTCAGTTAGAGCAGAGAACTCCAGAGGGCTCGGTGAGGAGCAGACCTGTGGGGTTGATGCTGTGTAACAGCGCCCGCGCAGTGGCTATTGACGGGGGAGAACGGTCAACTAGGAGTGCTACCTGAAAGCCAGCTTCAGCTAGAGAGAAAGCACGGAGTGGGAAGTAAGGAGACTGCTAGAGAGCACCAGGCCCAACCGGGCGGCAGATCCCGAAGCGAAGATAGATCCAGCTTTCTTCTGCTAAACCTGCCGGTGTGGGGCTCTCAAAGCCCACACCACAACACCACAAAAGCCGCAGCCACGTAACCGCAGTGAGGGCCCATAGGTCACAGGAGGCAAGAAGCTGGAGTGGCCTGGTCCGGGGAACAAGCAAACGGCAAACAAAAGGGGGAGAGAGGCTGCAGCATCTTCCCTGGGCGACCCCCATAGGGACTAAAAGTCGGGGTCACCCCAAACCACCAAGGGCTAAGGAAGGCGAGTCAGTAGTCACCCTCATAAAGTCAGCCTGAAGGATACCTGGTTCCCATCTGGTTCATCTCAGCTACGCCCGGGCTACTCACCCTGCCATCAAATGTGAGTAAAGCCCTTGAAAGACAATTCTGCCTGTGTGGAGTTATTCTGCGCCTTGTGGTACTACAAACCTACACCGGGCCCTGGGGCTTGCCTCACTCTCAGGAGGCTATTCCAACTAACTGCACACACCATCAGCCCCAGGCGTCCCCTAACCTGCAGTGGCGGTCCCCACTGACCGCAATACTGAGAGTGGCGTCACGATCAAAACTGAAGATTCCCTACCTGTGACCAGCACCAGCTGCGTGGAGTCCCTGAAGGTAATGCACCGACACTGCACATGCGGGGCTTCACACATACATATGCGGTGTATCACTCAGATACATGGTGGTTTCGATTTACTTTTGGCTTATACATATCCTATGACGTGACAGGAGGGCCATGCACACCTTTTTTTTCTGTGTTTAGTGTTTGTCCTTTGTGATTACATATCACTTTTTAGTGGATTTATTAAAAGTTAAATTTTATAAAAATATTTTTCCGGAGTAAGTGAAAGATTGCTACCCATTATTAAAATTTTTTTTTGGCTCAGTGGCTAATTATATACAGCCGTATAACTGGCAGAATTCTTGAAACACCTCAGCTTCAAAAGCCGGGCCCCGATCAGTAAGCACCCTCTCCGGGTACCCGTGTGGTCGGCAAAAGTAGGCCTGGAATGCTCTAGCGGCGGTACGGCCGGTCAGGTCTTTGACTGGGACAACCACCATGAATTTCGAATAGTTGTCTACGATGGTCAGGGCGTAGGTGTACCCACTTCGGCTAGGGGTGAGTTTGACGTGGTCCAGGGCAACCAACTCCAGCGGCTGATGGGTAATGATTGGGCGTAGAGGGGCCTTCTGGCTGGCCTCGTCCCTTCTTCTCAGTGCACAAGGACCACACTCTCGGCACCAGGCCTCCACAGACTCCCGCATCCTACTCCAATAGAACCTCTCTCTCAACAGCATCTCCAGCTTCCGCCACATAAAGTGCCCGGCACCGTCATGGTAAGCCCGTAGAACTGTGGGCACACTAGCCTGAGGAACCACCAGCTGACGAACCTTCTCATCAGTCTTCGGGTTGATCAGCTCCCGATACAGTTTCCCCTGGTACAGATGCAGCCGGGCTCGTTCCTTCCACAGCCGTTGGGCCTCGGGAGGAGCAGCAGGTTTCATTCTAGCAGAACCTTGTTCAATCATTGTCTTGACCACTTGGACGGCAGGCACTTGGTCTTGAGCTTCTTGAAATACCGTAGAAAAAACCCTTTAAAAGCACTTTTATTTAATTTAGATTAAAATAGATATCCCATATGACAAACATCACACACACATATATATATATATATATAACACATAGAAAAAAGGTGCTGCAGTGCAGAATGGGAATGGTCAGACACCCTCACACTTTTCCCTACCTTGCCGCGGAGGTCGGCACCCTGGGTTGCGTAGTGGCGCCCCCGCTCAACGTCGGCTCGCCCTCCTCTCCCTGCACTAAATTACAAGTGCAGCTAGTCTGGGAGTATGGGAGTGCTCAAAAAAAATTTTCTGCACTGTAAAAATAACAAAAAAGTGCAAATAAGTAACTGTCAGGGTTAGAACCTGTTATCAGTTAAAACATATGTGGGTATGACCCTAGGTAAAGAGGGTTTTGTATCAATTAGGCTCTATAATGGATAATGTTGAGGAGGGTTCAATCACAATCAGAACCAATTTATAGGTAAAAAGTGTGATAGTGCTAAAATGGTGAAAGAGAGCCCTGTAAACGTATGCTTATTAATGTGTAAACATTCCACTCAATAGCAGCATATAAATAGACAGATATTAAAGTGCTGTGCTTATAGCAGAATCGCTCGGTAATGGCCCACACCAGGGCTAGGAACTCAAGCTTGAAGGAGCTGTAATTCTCAGGGCTCCGTGGGCCGGAGTTTTCTGCTGGCGTAGGCGATCACTTTTTCCTTTCCGTTCTGGACCTGGGACAGGACTGCTCCCAAGCCTACATTACTGGCATCGGTGTAGAGGATGAATGGGAGACTGTAGTCGGGGTACGCCAGGATTTCTTCCCCGCTCAAGGCCGTCTTCAGCTGGCGGAGGACTCATCATGCTTCTCTTTCCACGCCAACGGGGTTCCTTGGGACCTGCCACCCTTGGTCTGTCCCACAAGGAGGTTTTGCATGGAGGCGGCCATCTTCGTGTATCCCTTAATGAAGTGGCGATAGTAGCCCACCAGGCCCAGGAACTGTCTCACCTCTCTCACAGTGGCCGGCCTCGGCCAGTCCTGAATGTCAGTGATCTTTTTGGGATCTGGGGCGACACCTTCTGTGCTCACCACATGCCCGAGGTACTGCACCCTGGGTTTCAGTAGGTGGCACTTAGAGGGTTTCAATTTCATCCCATATTTGGCTAGGGACGCGAACACTTCAGCCAGATGTTCCAGGTGGGCCTCGTACATCTGGGAATACACAATCACATCGTCCAGGTACAGTAGGACCGTTTCGAAATTGAGATGTCCCAGGCAACACTCCATGAGCCGTTGGAAGGTTCCAGGGGCATTGTACAGCCCGAACGGCATGCTGTTAAACTCGCAGAGTCCCATGGGAGCGGCGAATGCCGTCTTCTCACGGTCCTCTGGTGCGATCGCTACCTGCCAGTACCCCCTAGTAAAGTCAAGGGTAGAGAAGAAGTTAGCAGTTAGCAGTGGGGCTGCCCAGGGACTACAACTATCCCGAATTACCCCTGCCTCCTTCATGTTCTTTAACATGTCTTTGGCGCATTGATAGTGTGCTGGCGGAATAGGCCAATACCTCTCTTTGATGGGTGGGTGTAGGCCTGTAGGGATATGGTGTTGAACCCCCTTAATCCTCCCGAAATCTAATGGGTGCTTGCTGAAAACCTGTTCATACTCTTGCACTACCCTGTATACCCCCTCTTTGTGATGCGTGGGTGTGGTTTCAGTACCTACGTGTAGTTCCTGGCACCACTCCTCTAACTGTTCAGGGGGTGTATGGTTACTGGCAGGGGATGCTGAGGTAGGAGGGACGGCTTGGCGAATGGTGTGTGGGCCAGTGTTCAGAAGGCGTGGGTTCCACCATCGCCGGGTAGTCGCGCCCCTGGGGGCCTACTACTGCCCTGCACAAAATCATCATCTCACTTCGGGGTGGCACTACCAAGGGGCCACATCCATCACCCTTACTCCACCAATCTCTCCATCAGTTGAGTTCACTTGCTGCCGATACAGAAGGGCCCGGATCTCACGCTCCACAGCCCTCTGTCTGCCTCCTCCTGCTGTGGCAGCCAACTGCTGCAACAGACTCAGCACCTCACTCATACAATGCTCCATCACATTGGTCCCTAGGATTACTTTTGGGTTATGGTCACAGGGTTCATTCATCACCACAATCATCCCTTGGTCTTTTAACTCCGCACGTCCCACGGTCAGGGTAACTTGTTTGTATCCCACTTGGGTTAGAGGGAGTCCATTGGCTGTTACCAGGGTCAGGCTATCATCAGAGAGGGCAAGTTCATCAGTACCCCAATACCGCTGGTACAGTGTATATGGTATAGTGGTTACCTGTGATCCTGTGTCCAAGAGGGCCATGAGCGGGATGCCATCCACTGCCAGAGGGATGATGGGGCAAGCTCCGACGTACCGGTCTCGCCAGTCGGTAGGGCCGTTGATGTCTACTCCTGAGGATTGGCCTTTGGCCCCAGGGGTTGCTCGTTTAACGGGCACTGCCTCGAGTAGTGGCCAGGCTTGCTGCACCTGTAACAAATAGGAGGCCCGTACCGTAAGTCATTGTTCATTCTCCGCTGCATCCAGGGGACGTCCTCCGGGCTGTCGGCGAGCTGGATCCTCCCTGGGGGCTTGACTCTCGACGGCAGCTGGAGTGCGGTGAGGATCTTGGCTAGGTCTCCATCCATGCGGCGGACTGGGCAGCTAGCTCCTCCATCATCCCGACGGGCGCTGAAGGGGCTGGTAGAGCCGGGAGAAGAGGTGCCACCGTGATGGGAGCGGTTTCAGCCGGCCATGGGGCCACCTCAGGAGCGCCTGGCATTGGAGCCTGCAGGGCCTTGATGGCCCGCTCTTTCAGCACTGCAAAGTCCAGATTGGGGTGTTCTAGGGCCCACAGCCGCAGCTGCTTGCGGTCTTCCGCGGACCCCAGCCTTTGCAGGAATTGTTCCACTAGCATCTTATTGCTGTCCGCATCATTAATAGTGTCCACCCGCTTCAGTGTAGGGAGGGCTGTTTGCAGGCGCAGGGCATAGTCTCTTATATTGTCCGCAGGCCGCTGTCGACACTGATAAAACTGCGTCCGCAGCTCCGCTTCTGTGCAGGTCTCAAAAGCGATTTGTAGTTTCTCAAAAATGGTAATCACCGAGGCCCGGTCCGCGTCGGTCTAGGTCTCCGCCTCCTGCTCAGCCGCGCCGGTTATCTGCCCTAGCACTACCGATATAAATTGAGGACCGGACTAATATTTTTCCAGAACACCTGCAAAGCATCAGGCTTCCCATCGTACTGCGGTAGCCAGGTAGCACCGGGCACATAGGGCAGGGAGAACGGCATCACCTGGGCGACCGCTAGGCCCGTGGCCTCCCCCGCTCTTGCGGCTGGAGCATGGGCTATCCCGTTTCCATCTACGGGCGCTGCTGCGGCTGCAACCGCCACTCTTCCGACGGCTCCGTCGGGCGCAGAAATCTTTTTCCCGCCCCCCCTTGGTTCTCTTTAGCACTTCCGCTTGTTGGGGGCGGGGCCTCACTTTCGCGCCTTCCCTGCTCGGGGAAGATGCTTGAGCGGGAAATCTTCGCGACAAAGATGGCGGCGCTTCAAATTTTTCGGCCGGACGCCTTCGGTGGGGACCACAAGGCACACTTCTACTGGTAAGTAGATGGGTAGGATCCTGTTCGTGACGCCAAGTTGTCACGGTCGGCGGGGCGCTGCGCTCGCTAACGCTCGGGTCCGGCGCTGCTGCTGCTGCTCGGTGGCTCGAGCGGTGGGCCGGATCTGGGGACTCGATCGGTGCTCCTCGCCCGTGAGTGAAAAGGGGGTGGTTTGGGGATTTAGTCAGTGACGCCACCCACGGGTTGTGGTGAAGATGGGCACCACCGCTGCTGGTGACGGGGATCCCGGCAGCGATGGTAGGGAGCAGCTGGGATGTTGCTTTCCCCCTCCGTGGGTCGGGGTTGGTGGTCCCGGGGCCAGGTGGTGTGACGGGGAGGCTGGATGGCTGAGGTGCAGGGTTGCAGGGACAGCGTGGCATGGTGGCGGATGGCACGGGTGTACTCACTCAGCAAGAGATGCACAAAGTCTCCAGTAAACCAAACGGCTGGATGGACAGGTCCCGCAGCCGGCTGCAGTGTCTCTCCCCGGACAGGTGATGGCGGCTGTCTTTCCCTGCACCTTTGTGTACTGTCTTGACTACGATGGGTCCCCAACGGTAGTCCGCTCCCTGGTGTATGGATGCCGGAGGAGCTTATTTTGCCCGCAGACGCTGGCCCTTGGGTCTCTAGCCGTTGGCGGTGGCTGTATACCCTCATGGTGCGGACGGTTGCCTTCTAACGGGTCTTGGGTAGTTAGGAAACCCCTGGGGTTCCTGTCACACTCGGATTTGACTGTTGACGGCGGCTCCAAGCCTAGTCGGGGTCCGATGGCCCTGCCTGTGTGTGCTAGCTTCACTTCGCTCCCCAGTCAGTACCGGCGGGCCACCTGTATTGCAAATATAAGAATGGCTATTTTTGAGTTTATTCATTATGTTATGCTATAACATATTGTTTAACCATACAGACAAAGTGTACATGGTTACAAAGTCTTGTGTATGCTTAAGGGTTTCTGTGTGTTTGTTGTATATATACAGACAGACAATATACCATTGCAAGAGAATCCTTATAATTTACTTTAGTTCAACAATCTGATGTTTTATGGGTTTGCTATATACACAGACAGACAATATATCCATTTACCTAGCTCAAATACCTGATGTGTATTCTTGGGAGATTTGAATGCTGTGGGTTTATGACCCCATTGTCTGATGTGTGGTGTATCTCTGATTCATCTATGCCCAATGACTGGCCATCAAAGGGCATGGATCAATAAGACTACAACACATTAACTTTAAGGCTTGTTAGGCTATGTGCGCACTGTACGTTTTTCGCGGCATTTTTGCGCGTTTGTCGGGTGCGTTTTTGGCTTCAAAACTGCATGACTTTGCTTCCCCAGCAAAGTCTATGAGTTTTCATTTTTGCTGTCCGCACACAACTTTTTTTTTAAGCTGCGTTTTTGAGCTTGAAAAAAAAAATGGACATGTCAATTCTTTCCTGCGTTTTTCTGCGTTTTCCGCCAATGCAATGCATTGGAAAAACGCAGCAAAACGCAAAGATCAAAAACGCAGCAAAACGCAGCCAAAAACGCACCAAATCACGGTAAAAACGCATGCGTTTATTGACGAGTTTTTTCGACGCGGGTGCGTTTTTATCGGCCAAAAAGCACAAAAACGCAGCGTCAAAAAAACACAGCGTGCGCACATAGCCTAATATTGTTCAAGCCTCTATTTAAGATCAGATAAAGTATAGCACAGACAGAAGCTCTTGTTTGTTGCACCGTGAGACGTCCGGGCAGTGATGTCCAGGAGTCCTCTGTCTATGTCATGCTTCTCTGACTGTAGTTCCAGACAGATGATACTTCCAAAACTCCTTGGTGATGTAAGTATTTAACTGTATTTAACCTTTGTATGTTCAATATACAAAATTGTACGCAATATCATACTTTTCCTTTAAGTTTGTATTTCATATTAACCTTTATAATAAAATTACTTATTTGCCTTCTTTAAAGCCGTATCTGAACCTTAGTGATAAAATATAGCAAAACACCACCGCCCGACCCCGGTCCTACGGTTCCGCGTTGATCCACCACTCCTGCAGACGGCCACCACCGTCTGCCAACCTTGTTGTCAGTGTCTGGGCTCCAACCAAGACTCCTCAAGTGTTCACTCCTCTCACTTTCGCCTCCAAGACTGAACTGTTCCTTTTCCCGCCTCCAGGCCTGTGAACTCCTCGGTGGGTAGGGCCAACCACCTGGCTCCGCCCCACCTGGTGTGGACATCAGACCCTGGAGGAAGGCAACAAGGGTTTTGTGTCTGACTAATGTTACTGTCTGGGGTGGTGGGGGTGTGTGTTACCTGTGATGACCTGGCTAGTCCAGGGTGCCACACAGGTGTAGTGCGGGGTCTACCTGTGACTACCTGGCTAGTCCAGGGCGTCACACTCCCCCTTGGTTAACTACAGACCGTCCGCGGGCTGTACCACCACCACCGTCTATTTTCTTTTGTAACTGTAAAAGATGAAAAAGGAGAACAGATGTACAATTATAGTAACGGTATTTACAATTAAGCATATGGTATTTCTTCCCTTGCAGGAGGCATGTCACTTAAACATTACAAATATATGTAAAACATTTTTATTAACGGGAACAGGACGGGACCGGGTCCTTTCCATTTGCCCACCCAAGCAAACCTAAACCTTGATGCTGCCTCCAAAAACAGGTCAGCACCCCTTTTCCCCAGTCGAGAAATCGTGTTCAGGTCCGGGTATTGCCCATACAGCCCGGGTAAAAAGTTCCTTACCCGGCAGTCTCTCAGAGCCCCCACGTCCAGGGGACCCCTGACCTGGAGGGTTGTCACCAGTCTCAATGGTGACGGGACCTCGGCCTCCTCTGCCACAGGCCCTTCCTCCAACCAGCCTCTCCGGAGACCGTAAGATGGGAAAGGTGGTCCGGGACTATTTACAAACCCAAAAGTTATTGGGTGGCCTGCAAGTTCTTGGCATGTTCATTTTAAAATTGGGTAAACAGCGGCATCAAACAAAGTCCCAACTGGGACGGGCAGTATGGTAGCCGGGAATCGCTACCTTGCTCAACTGTCTTAGAATCAGGTGAGAGTCTCAGGTGATTGGCATTCATTCACACACCTATGTACATAATCAACATGTTGCACCCCTAGATGGCAGTTTCCCTGTATCTAAGCGGGGGCTGACCTAGTTTAGGGGGCGCAGACCTCCTAGGCCCAACGCTTTCTGGAGAAGGCAATGGGGGAGAGGGGACAGCCGGTCCTTCTTCCCGAGTGTCAGGTATGACGGGTAGAGACCTGCGGAGGCGTGGTGTAGGCGCATCCCTGGGCGCTTGCTCGGGTGGCTCACTGGCGGGCATCTCCGATTCCATTTCTTCCACTGGTTGTGGGAACATTATCACAGGAACAATCACCGCGCCGTTCTGTGTAGGCCAGTCAGCTGGAAAGTCACCCATCACTGTATGGATCACCCTTTTTTTAAACTCCGCGCTTGGCGTGGGCACAGGGACCTCATCTACCAGTCTCAGGGGACCCGGGCATCTCTTCAGGTGATCCCTGGAATCAGTGGCCGTAGTTTTCCCCTGGTCACGACTAATTAAGTAGGTCTTCTCGTTCTCCCATCCAGTTGGCTGTATGATGTAGGGGGTCCTTTTCCACTGATCGTCGAGCTTATGTGTTCTCCTTTTGCACTTCAGCACCACATCCCTGGGTCCAAAAGGGGCAGCCTGAGCCCTCTTGTTGAAGCGCTGTTCTTGGTTTTCTCGATTTTGACACAGATTCTTTTCCACGTACTCTTGGATCCGTCGGTACTGTGCCTGTCGCTTGGCATCCCAGTTGCCAGTGGGAGGAAGAATTTCGGGCACTACTATGTCCATTTCTAGATCTACCAGCAGCTGCCCCGGCCGGGCTCTCATCAGGTACGCCGGGGTGTACTTGGTGGAGCTGCAGGGGATGTTATTGTACATGTCTACCAAATGAAGCAGTTTCTCCGGCCACAGATTCCGTTCTTCCAGGGGTAATGTCTTGAGGAGGTTAAGGACCAGATGGTTCATTTTCTCGCACATCTCATTAGTTTGGGCATGGTAGGGCGTGGTCCGGATCTTCTTGCACCCGTACAAGTGGCAGAACTCCTGGAACACCTCTGCTTCAAAGTCGGGCCCTGATCTGTGAGCACCTTCTCGGGGTAGCCATGCAGCCGTTAAAAGTAGGCCTGGAAAGCTCTGGCTGCGGTGTGGCCTGTCAAGTCTTTAACGGGAACAACCACCATGAATCTTGAGTAGTGGTCGACAATGGTCAGGGCATAGGTGTACCCGCTTCGGCTGGGCGTGAGCTTGACGTGGTCCAAGGCAACCAACTCTAGCGGCTGGTGGGTGACAATCGGCTGTAGCGGGGCCTTCTGGCTGGCTTCGTCCCATCTTCTCAGCGTACAGGGACCACACTCTCGGCACCAGGCCTCCACGGGCTCTCGCATCCCACTCCAGTAAAACCGCTCCCTCAGCAGCATCTCCAGCTTCTTCCAACCGAAGTGTCCTGCGCCATCATGGTAGGCCTGCAGGACCTTTAGTACGCATACCTGGGGCACCACCAGCTGGCGAACTTTCTCATGGGTCTTCGGGTTGATCAACCCCCTATACAGCTTCTCTTGATGCAGGTACAGACAGTCTCTCTCTTTCCACAACCGTTGAGCTTCAGAGGTGGCTGTGGCGTCCATCCTGGAAAGCTCTGGGCAATCATCGTTTTGACCAGCTGAACTGCAGGCTCCTGATCCTGTGCTTCTTGCCACCCCTGGCTGGGCAGTGGGTCAAGGTTCTCCTGCTGTTGACTAACGCAGGGCTTCTCATCACGTGGCCGATGGAATGCAGGTAGCTTGATCTTCTCCAGGCTGTCTTCCTCCATCCCTTCATCGGGCAAGTGTGGCATCCGAGACAGCGCATCCGCGTTGGTGTTCTTGCGGCCACCCTGTACTTGATGGTGAAGTTGTAATTGGACAGTCGAGCCATCCACCGCTGCTCCAGGGCACCCAGCTTAGCCGTATCCAGATGTGTTAATGGGTTGTTGTCCGTGTAGGCAGTGAACTTCGCCGCCGCGAGGTAATGTTTGAATCTTTCTGTTATCACCCACAAAAGGGCCAAGAACTCGAGCTTGAAGGAGCTGTAATTCTCGGGGTTCCTCTCTGTTGGCCGGAGCTTCCTGCTGGCATAGGCGATCACCTTCTCCTTTCCATCTTGTACCTGGGACAGGACCACACTCAGGCCCACATTGCTGGTGTTGGTGTAGAGGATGAACGGGAGGCCGAAATCAGGATAAGCCAAGATTTCTTCCCCTGTCAGGGCCGACTTCAGCTGTTGGAAGGACTCCTCGTGCTTCTCACCCCAGACAAATGGGGGTCCGGGAGATCTACCATTCTTGGTCTGTCAAGACGAGGAGGTCTTACATGGGCGCAGCCATCTTCGTGTACCCCTTGATAAAACGGCGGTAGTAGCCCATCAGGCCCAGAAACTGCATCACCTCCTTCACCGTGGTTGGTTGCGGCCAGCTCTGGATAGCGGTAATCTTCTCAGGATCCGGGGCTACATCTTCCGCACTCACCACATGCCCGAGGTACTGCACTTTGGGTTTCAACAGATGGCACTTAGAGGGTTTTAACTTCATCCCGTACTTGGTGAGGGCCGCAAACACTTCTGCCAGGTGCTCCAGGTGGGCTTCATATGTCTTGGAATACACAATCACGTCGTCCAAGTACAGCAGAACAGTCTCGAAGTTGAGATGCCCCAAACAGCACTCCATAAGCCTCTGGAAGGTCCCTGGGGCATTGCACAGCCCGATCGGCATACAGTTGAACTCGGAGAGTCCCATGGGGGTAGCAAACGCAGTCTTCTCACGGTTTTCCCGTGCAACCGCCACCTGCCAGTAGCCACTAGTAAGGTCAAGGGTAGAGAAATAATTAGCAGTCTTCAGCGCAGCGAGCGACTCTTCAATGCGGGGAAGAGGGTAGGCTTATTTATGCGCTATCTGGTTGATCTTCCGGTAATCCACACACATTCTCATGGTACCATCCTTCTTCCTCACCAGCACCAATGGAGCTGCCCAGGGACTACAACTATCCTGGATGACCCCTGCCTCCTTCATGTTCCTCAACATGTCTTTGGCGCACTGGTAGTGTGCAGGTGGGATTGGCCTGTACCTCTCTTTAATGGGTGGGTGCATACCCATGGGGATATGGTGATGAACCCCTTTAACTCTCCCAAAATCTAGCGGGTGCATGCTGAAAACCTGCCTGTACTCCTTCACTACCCTGTATACTTCTTCCTTGTGGTGCATGGGTGTAGCCTCGGTGCCGAAATGCAACTCCCGGCACCACTCCTCTAATTGTTCGGGTGGAAGGTCACTGCCTGAGTGTGGTGTAGTGGCTGTTGGGGTTGTTTCGTGGATAGCATGTGCGTCTACGGTGAACAACTTGGCTATGGTGGCGTAGTGGGGCAGCCTGACCTCTTCCTCTCCACAATTCAGCACTCTCACGGGCACTCTCCCCTTTTTGACATCAATCACCCCCTGGCTGCTATTACTGTGGGCCAGTGCTACGAAGGAAAGGGCTCTACCATTGCCAGGTAATCCTGTCCTTGGGGTCCTACTGCTGCGCTACACCAAATCATCATCTCACTCCGCGGTGGCACCACCAAAGGCGCGGTGTCCATCACCCGCACACTACCAATCTCTCCACCTGTCATGTTCACCTGCTGTCACTT
The DNA here is from genome assembly GCF_048569485.1 of Anomaloglossus baeobatrachus. Lineage (NCBI taxonomy): Eukaryota > Metazoa > Chordata > Amphibia > Anura > Aromobatidae > Anomaloglossus > Anomaloglossus baeobatrachus. The sequence continues at coordinate 193,657,923 of NC_134357.1, read as the reverse complement.
CAGGAGGGCCCGGATCTCACGCTGCAGCGCCCTCTGCCTACCCCCTCCCGTAGTGGCAGACAATTGTTGCAACAGGCTCAACACTACCCCCAAGCAGTGCTCAATCACGTTGGTCCCGAGGACCACCTTTGGGTTACGGTCACTGGAATCATTCAGCACCACAATCATCCCTTGACGTCTCAGCTCTGTTCGTCCCACAGTCAGGGTCACCTCCTTGAACCCCACCTGGATCATAGGGAGCCCATTGGCCGCAATGATTGTTAAGCCATCGTCCGGAGGGGCAAGTTCACTATCAGCCCAATATCGCTGGTACAACGAGTAAGGTATAGTCGTTACCTGTGATCCAGTGTCAAGCAGGGCCATGGTCGGGACACCATCCACCACCAGGGAGATGATGGGGCGGCATCCAACGTACCGATCCCGCCAATCAGCTGGGCCTTGAGGATCTACTCCTGAGGATTGGCCCTTGGCCTCAGGGGTTGCTAGTTTAACGGACACCGTCTGGAGTAATGGCCGGTCTTGTTACACTTGTAGCAGACAGGCGGTCCATACCGTGGGTCGTTGTTCCTCCTCCACTGCATCCAAGGGACGTCCTCTGGGCTGTCGGCGAGCTGGATCTTCTCCGCGGTCTTGACTCTCGTCGGTAGCTGGACAGCGGCGAGGATCCGGGTAACGTCCTCATTCAGGCGCCGGACCTGCGATGTCAGATCTTCCGGAGCTCCGGTGGCTGCAGCAGGGGTCGGCAGGTCCAGCAAGGGGGGCGCTACCGAAACGGGAGCGGTATCAACCGGTTAACATGGCGGATCGGAAGCGCCGGCTTCTGATGTTTGTAGGGCCTTGATGGCCCGCTCCTTCAGCACTGCAAAGTCCAGGTCAGTGTGCTCCAAAGACCACAGCCGCAGTTGTTTGTGATCTTCGGCGGAGGCCAGTCCCTGCAGGAACTGCTCCACTAGCATCTTGTTGCTATCAGTCTCATTGATGGGGTTCACCGGCTTTAGTGTACGCAAGGCTGTTTGCAGCCGCAATGCATAGTCTTTTATACATACTGTCCTTTGGTCGCTGCCGACAATGGTAAAACTGCATCTGTAACTCCGCTTCCGTGCGGGTCTCGAAGGCGACCTGAAGTTTATCAAAAATGGCGGTTACCGAGGCTGCCCAAGTCTCCACCTCCTGCTCAGCCGCGCCAGTCAGCTGCCCTAGCACTACCACTGCACGCTGCTTGCCAGTCATGGCATACAAATCGAGAATCGTGCATATCTTTTTCTGGAACACCTGCAAGGCGTCAGGCTTCCCATCATATTGGGGTAGCAAGGCAGCACCGGGCACGTAGGGCAAGGAGATTGGCATTACCTGGGCGGCCGTCGTAGCCGCGGCCTCCCCCGCTCCTGCGACCGGAGCGAGCGTCACCACATTCCCATCGTCGGGCACACCTGTGGCTCCAGCGGCTGGCGTCACTCCGCCGTCGGGGTTAGGGTCGTACATCTTCCCGCTTCTCCCCCTTGGTCTTTTCGCGGCCCTCGCTTCTTTTGCTGGGCAGTTTCACTTTTCAACCGCTCGCTTTGCTGCTCCACCGAGCCATCTTCCTGGCTCCTGCAGCCTAAGGCCATCGTCTGCCTCCTAGCCAAAGGTGCCCGGGCTCCAACCCCGGCACCTGTCAGATTCCTCTTACTCCTTCACTCCACTATTCATATCTCCCTCAAACTGATCTGACTCATGTGTTTCCTGCCTCAGGTCCTCTGAACTCCTCAGTGGGCGTGGCCAACCACCTGGCTCTGTCCCCCCTGGTGTGTCCATCAAGCACTGAGGGAGGTGACCAGGTTTTATGGTTGGCTGATGTTACCTTATTGGGGACAGGTGTAGTGCGGGGGTCTACCTGTGACTACTTGGCTAGTCCGGGGCGTCACACAAAGACCAGGTGACGTCACTTGTCTCTGTACGCCAGGTATTATGACACTGGTGTCGGCTCGTTATTGCTGATCTCAGACAGCAGCAGAGTGCGCGCTGTCATTATCCACATTCCATAGTGTAGGGAGACTGGAACAGCCCCTGATTCAAGCGTCACTGATGATGCTTCATTTCAGGGAGGGGCAGAGGCTGCGGCAGTGACTGCAGCCTCTGGCGCCTGATGACACTTCTTTTGAGTATCCCAGCATGCACTATGCTCTGGGATTCTCAAACAGAGTGTCATCAAAAAGGTCCATTAATTCTTAGTAGATTAGTGCAGTAATGTGTTCTGAGACCCCTATAGATGAAGTGCACAGCTCAGGAGGCAGGACTATGACTTTCTACTGCATCTGGTCTGCTCTACTGCCTCAAAAGTTACACTTTTTAAGAGTTTTTTTGAGCGATTGATGGAGGACTTGTGACTGGGTTCCCTCAGATATGAGCAACATTAATGACCCTAAAACATGTAAAACAATTTCTAAAACATTTAGTTACTCTTTAGTTCCCAACCCGCAGGCTGCCCCCTTTCCATACAGATCCCAACCCGCAGGCTGCCCCTATTCCCATCCCAACCCGCATGATGCCCCTTTTCCCACACAGATCCCAATCCACAGGCTGCCCCCTTTCCCATATAGATTACAACAGGCAAGCTGCCCCATACAGATCCAACGCCATGCAGCCCCCTGCCTCATACAGATCCCACCTCATGCTGCTGCCCCATACAGATCCAACCCCATACTGCTCCACGTACAGATCCCATCACATGCTTCTGCCCCCTGCCCTATACAGATCCAACCCCATGCTGCTGCCCCCTGCCCCTGCCCCTGCCCCATACACATCCCACCCCATACTGCTGCCCCCTGCCCATTGCAGATCTTACCCCATGCTGCTACTCTCTGCCACATACAGATCCCAAGCCATGCTGCTGCCCCCTCCCCAATACAAATCCCACCTCATGCTGCTGACCCCTGCCCCATACAGATCCAATCCCATGCTGTTGCCCCCTGCCCTATAGAGATCTACCCCCATGCTGCTGCCCAATACAGATCCAATGCCATGCTGCTGCCCCCTACCCCATACAGATCCAGTCCCATGCTCCTGCCCCATACAGATCCAATCCCATGCTCCTGCCCCATACAGATCAAATCCCATGCTCCTGCCCCATACAGATCCAATCCCATGCTGCTGCCCCATACAAATCCAATCCAAGTACATGCTGCTGTCCCATAGAGATTACATCCCAGCTCAATCACATCTTCGGCTCAATGAGCACTTACCTGCTCCCAGCTCTGGTGACATTTCCCCTCCTCCTCAGCGGCACTCTGTAGAGACGCCAGCATCATGATGAAGTAAACTCATTGCACTGCCCCTGACGTCATCAGTGAGTGCGCCAGGTCAGGGAGCTGATTAGAGCTCCCCTGATCCCGGAAGTGCTGGCGCGCAAGGAGCAGGTACGGAGGTTGACTTGTATTAGTGTCCTAAAGATGCTAATAGAAATTAATTCTGGGACCACCAACTCTCTCCCCCTTGTAAAGACGTTTGCTTTAGTATGGAGTCTGGTGAGGGGAGGGAAGATTTAAATAAATAAATAAATAAATAAATAAGTAAATAAATAAATATTTTTTTTAATTCTTGTCCCTGGCGCTAACCTTTACGACCTCCCGTCCTAGGCACCGGACTAACAATACCTAGTGGTAAATACAGCCCTGGTGGTACTGCTCACTGCTCTTTCTCTTGGAACTGAAATTTTTAATCAACCTCCTTTTGTGTTCACTGACAGAACTACACTCTGTAGTGTTCTGACAGTTAATCCTTCCATAATATGTGGTAGGCCTACTTCACACATCTATGTCTTCAGTACGTGTGATGTCAGAGAAAACACGTGTCTTATAAAATAAGGAGTTTTAAAACCTGTCTTTGGCGCTGCTGTGTCTAGTGCTGTTGTTGCTTCAGGTCTTGCTCATTAAGCTCATTGTATATTCACTGCACTCACCACAGACCTCGAAGTAACAGCAGCATGGGAGACAGCAGCGCCGGGGACAGGTAAGTTTAGCACATCGACAGCACACATAACAAGCACATGGACACACACAAACACATACGCACCTTCAGCACAGACCATGCAAACATTAATGTTTTGCACAGATGTGTGAAGGAGGCCATGATGAGAGGAGAAATGTTTTGCAGCTCTGGGGTCATCAGTTTAAATCTCACCAAAGACAACTTCTGTAAGGAGTTTGGATGTTCTCCCCATGTTTGTGTGGGTTACCTTCAAGTACCCTGGTTTCATCCCACACTCCAAAGACAGGGAATCTGGATTGTGACAAAAAGAACAGTGATGATATGATGATTGATAATGAAAGTAAAGCACTATGGAATATGATGGACTCTACCTGAAAAAGCACTAAAAAAAGCATAAAAAAGAATGAACATACAAATGTGGCGCCCCTGTGGGTCCAGTTACCTCAGAGTATTGCACCGCAGTTAAGGTGCGGTATTCGCCTTGGGTAAGGAGGGGGTTAATGACCGGTGTTCCACATTCACACATTACAGACAGCTTAGGAGCCTTCTCACTGGGGAGCTGGACTAGGATAGGTAGGGGGTTATTTCCCGGTCACTAGGACAACCCCCTTGGGGGGCGAATTCCACTTGAGGTAGAAGTAGGAGCAACTCATAAAATCTTCAGTCAGTCTACCCGGGACATCAGTTCTGGTAACACAACACCCCCATTTCCTCTTTATCTTTTTCTGTCACGGGGTCTAGACTTGAGCTTGAACACTCAGCCCGGGTTCCTCATTGCTGGAGGGGCAACTCTTACAAAGAACCTTTTCCAAACACCGGTGGCTTTTTCCAACTTATCCGAGGACGACAGGGCCCATCACAGCGGTGACCAGTGCTACTGCGGCAGTGACTGGGTTACTTAAAGAACTGTGAGTAAAGACACCTAGAACCGCTGCGCCCAACTCGGACTCTTATTATCGGCACCATCGCCCTGCGCTTCGGCGCCAACGGCCACCGTCACTACTACTACTCTCCTCATCAAAGATGGTTTCGCTCCCCACAGGTGGAGTGGGCCTGGGGGAGGATGATGAGGGCTGTAATTGTAGTGGCGGGCACTGAGGCGTGGGGCGGCAGCGCCGGCAATAACAGGCTCACACAGTCTCTGCGGTTCCAGGTTGTTTTTACTCACTGTTATGCTGCGTGCCCAGGTAGTACCGGTCACCCGCTGTGATGGGCCCCGTGGAACCAGGATCCCTTCAGAGGTCAGTCCGATGTAGTGGTCGGTGGGCCCTTCCTCCTAGCGCCATGTAAGTTGGATCCCCGTGGCTTAAAGCTACTTGGGGACCCCTGTCCTTATTGAGTGAAAACTCCCATGCAGGTGCCATGGTTCCGCAATGGGCCTGACGCAGATCAAGGCCCCGGATCCTATATGGCACTATGTGTCGCGGGCAGAGAGGAGTTTCTGGGAACGCCGCTGGCCTGAGGGAATCTCTGGCGCTCGGGTCCGGTGCTTCTGCTCCTCGGTGGCTCGAGCACGGGGCTGGACCCGGGGCTCGAGCAGCACCTCCTCGCCCATGAGTGAAAAGGGGGAGGTTTGGTGGTGGGATGTCGGTTGTGACGCCACCCACGGGCTTGTGGTGATGGTAGGCACCACCGCTGCTGATGACGGGGGTTCCCGGGAGCGATGGCGGGGAGCAGCTGAGGTATTGGCCCCTCTGTGGGTAGGGGTGGTTGGTCCCGGGGCCCCGGTTGGGGGAGAGGTTTGGTTGGATGGATGTTGGTGGGTAGGGGCTAGGTGCAGGTGCCGATGTGGGGAGGCAGCGTGACAACGGGGCAGCGATTCGGTTCAGCGCTGTGCCGGATGGCACTGGTGTACTCACTCAGGTAGTCAATAACAGAGTCTCTGGTAAACCAAACGGCTGGATGGACAGGACCAGCAGTCGGCTGCGGCGTCCTCACTCTTCCCGGACGGGTTGATGGCGGCTGTCTTTCCCTTCACCTGTGTGTAAGTGTTTGACCCCTATGGATTCCCACGGGTGGTCCGCTCCCCGGCTTCTACGTGTCGGGAGAGCCCGTTTTGCCCGCAGGCGCTGGCCCTTGGATCTCTGGCCGTTGGCGGTGGCTCTTATCCAGACGGGTTGGGCTGTTGCCTTCTGACGGGACTTGGGTGGGAAGAAACCCCTGAGGTCCAGACCGCAATCAGAGAATTTGACCTTTACGGCAGCTTCCGAGCCAAGTCGGGGTCTGAGTACCTTGCCTTGGTGCTTAGCTTCAATCCGCTCCCCGGTTCAGTACTGGCGGGCCACCGCCCAACCCCGGTCCTACTGTTCCGCAGACGTCCACTAACTCCTGCAGATGGCCACCACCGTCTGACGACCTTGCTGATGGTGCCTGGGCTCCAACCCAGACACACACAGTCACTACTTCACTCGTCAACTCCAACTCCACTCCACTCCAACTCTAACTGAAAACTAACTGCTTTTCCAGCCTCCAGGCCTGTGAACTCCTCGGTGGGTGGGGCCAACCGCCTGGCTCCGCCCCACCTGGTGTGGACATCAGACCCTGGAGGGGGCAACAAGTGTTTTTGTTTGACGGGTGTTCCCTACCAGGAAAGGGGGTGTGTATGTGTGTGTTGTTATTCTGTGACCCCTGGGGTCCAGGGCGTCATACTTGCTTCAGGCACCGTGTTGGCTAGGGAAACCTGCAATCTCCCTGTCCCTGCAGATTCTGGAAAACCAGCTTGAAGACTGTATGGCGCCGGTCCCGAGGGAGCAATGAAGCTCTCCCCTCAGCAACCGTATGAACTCCTATATCCCACCAGAGCCACCAGTGAGACCGTCTGCTCCCTTCCTCTCCTGCTGGAGAACTCACTAACTGTTGTGTTGGCTCCAGACCCCCTCTGTTGGCTGCTTTCCACCCAGGTCCCTATCACTAGTAGGTGGCTGCCCCCCATGTTTGGAGACTGCCTTAGGACCCTACCCTAGCCCGGTCCCCAGTGGGGACGGCACACTGGTTGTGTGTTTGAGTTGTGTGAGGGGTGAAACCGGTAGCAACCTCCTCTGGATCTGGGTTGAGTACCACACCTTAAGTGGGGTGCAGTACCCTGTGGCGGCTGAGGCTTCAGTGGTGCAACACAAGTGCATCTCAATAAATTAGAATATCATCAAAAAGTTATTTTACTTCAATAATTAATACTGTACAAAAAGGGAAACATATATTATATAGCATCATTACAGAGTGATCTATTTCAAGTGTTTATTTCTTTTAATGTTGATGATTATGGCTTACAACTAAAACCCAAAAGTCATCATCTCAGAAAATTAGAATATTAGTTAAGACCACCTGAAACAATGATTTTAAACTCAGAAATGTTGTCCTACTGAAAAGTAAGTACAGTAAATGCACTCAATACTTGGTCAGGGATCTTTTTGCATGAATTACTGCATTAATGCAGCATGTCATGGAGGCAAACAGCCTGTGACACTGCTGAGGTGTTATAGAAACCCAGGTTGCTTTGATAGTAGCTTTCAGCTCTTCTGCATTGTTGGGTCTAGTGTCTCTCATCTATCTTTTGACAATATACCATATATTCTCTATGGGGTTTAGGTCAGAAGAGTTTGCTGGCCAATAAAGCACAGTGATGCCGTGGTTATTAAACCAGGTACTGATACTTTTGGCAATGTGGATAGGTGCCAAGTCTTGTTGGAAAATGAAATTTCCATCTCCAAAAAGCTTGCTGGCAGAGGGAAGCATGAAGTGTTCTAAAATGTCTTGGTAGACAGCTGTGCTGACTTTGGTCTTGATAAATCACAGAATCTGGATCTATACCAGCAAATGACATGACTCACCAAACCAGGAGTGATTGTGCAAACTTCACACTAGACCTCAAGCAGCCTGGATCTCCACTGTTCCTCCAGACATTGGGACCTTGATTTCTAAGTGAAATGCAAAATTTAATTTCACCTGAAAACAACACCTTAGACCACTGAGCAACAGTCCAATTCTTTTTCTCCTTGGACGAGATAAGACGCTTCTAGTGTTGTCTATTGGTCATGAGTGGCTTGACACAAGGAATGTGACAGTTGTTCCCCATGTCCTGGATACAGCTGTGTGTGATGGCTCTTGAAGCACTGACTCCAGCAGCAGTCCACTCCTTGTGAATTTCCTCAAAATTTTTGAATGGCCTTTTGTTAACAATTCAATCAAGGCTTTGGTTATCCCGGTTGCTTGTGCACCTTTTTCTACCACACTTTTTCCTTCCTCTCAACTTTTCATTAATATGCTTGGATACAACACTCTGTGAACAACCAGCTTCTTTAGTCATGACTTTTTGTGGCTTACTCTCCTTATGGAGTGTGTCAATGACTGCCTTTTAGATATCTGTTAAGTCAGCAGTCTTCCCTATGATTGTGTAGCAGACTAAACCAGACTAAAGCTGGTGTCACACTAAACGACAGCGACAACGACGTCGCTGTTACGTCACCATTTTCGGTGACGTAACAGCGACCTTGTAAGTCGCTGTTATGATCGCTGCTTAGCTGTCAAACACAGCAGAAGCAGCGATCATAACGTCGCTGTGCTACATGTTCAGAGAGCAGGGAGCCGCGCTTAGCGCTGGCTCTTTGCTCTCCTGCAGCACACATCGGGTTAATTAACCCGATGTGTGCTGCAGCTACATGTCACAGTTCAGAGAGCAGGGAGCCGCGCTTAGCGCTGGCTCCTTGCTCTCCTGCAGCACACATCGGGTTAATTAACCCGATGTGTGCAGCAGCTACATGTCACAGTGCAGAGAGCAAGGAGCCGCGCACACTGCTTAGCGCTGGCTCCTTGCTCTCCTTGCTACAGTATACATTGGGTTAATTACCCGATGCGTACTGCAGCCACATGTCACAGTGCAGGAGCCGGCACTGGCAGCAAGAGCGGAGGCTGGTAACCTTGGTTACCCAATGTTTACGCTGGTTACAGCTTACCGCAGCTGCCAGTGCCGGCTCCTGATCGCTTCATTTCGTCGCTCTCTCGCTGTCACACACAGCGATGTGTGTGTCACAGCGGGAGAGTGACGACCAAAAAATGAAGCTGGACATTCAGCAACGACCGGCGACCTCACAGCAGGGGCCAGGTCGTTGCTGGATGTCACACACAGCGACAGCGACGGGACGTCGCTGCAACGTCACAGAAAATGGTGACGTAGCAGCGACGTCGTTGTTGTCGTCGTTATGTGTGACACCAGCTTAAGGGACCATTTTAAGAGCTTAGAACGACTTTGCAGGGGTTTTGTGTTAATTATTCTAATTTTCTGAGATAACGACTTTTGGGTTTTCATTGGCTGTAAGCCATAATTATCAACATTAACAGAAATAAACACTTGAAATAGATCACTCTGTTTGTAATGACTCTATATATGTGTTTTCCTTTTTGTATTGAATTACTGAAATAAATTAACTTTTTGATGATATTCTAATTTATTGAGATGTACTTGTAATGAATGTCACACATGTGACGAGCAGGGTTTACCTAGTACCTGGTAAACCCTGAGAAGATATAACAATACATAGGGGACACAAGGGTCATGATAGAACAGACATCCATGTTGCTAAGGAGAGGGGTGAGGGGGCACCTCCTGAACTCACCTCAAGCTGACTCCTGAGTTCCCTAGTGTCCCTATAAAGGTTCTTTCACGAGCAGGATACCTTATTTCCTCTGCTGGCCCTAAACTCACTCTGCCTAGTGAGCAGGCCGACAGATTCACTAGACTCGCCACTACAATACAGAAACACCAGGGAAGGAATAATAACAGGGGAAATAGACATGCAAGGAAAAGACACTCCAGGCTGCTTCAGAGCAGCAAACACCACTGCTGCACATAATACGCCTTCTTCCAGAGTTTGCTGTTTCCAACGTGGACCACATAGAAATGAGGATTCAGTTTCTATCACAGGCATCATATGACCAGACCACATGACTTAAATAGGGGAGTGATCTCAAAGAGCCACACCTGAGATTGATAGCTATAGCCCGCAGCCAGGCAGGCAAGGGTGCTTAACCCTTACAGCACAACAAGGAATAAGGTATGATTAAATAACAGCAGTGGAGGCACTGTGACCTTCTGACACCAGATTAACTCCCCTGAGCGAGATACACTCATGATAGTGCTGCAATGTAAAAATGACTTTTTGTGCATTTGTTCAGTTTTTTAAACTTCTAAAACTGCAAAGCGGTTAAAGAAGTAACTAGTCCATTGTTCTAGCGGCTTAATCATGGAAGCCACTCACTAATGATACATGCAATTTTTTTTTCAATTTTTTAGCTGTAAAGTTGCTTCAAAATATTTCAGAAAAACATTGGGTGTAGGGAGCAGCGAACCTGTGGAAGTTTGGGTTCACCAGATTCGACCAAACTGAACTCTGGTTTGGTACTCGAACATGACCCTGAACCACATAGAAGTCAATGGAGATCCAATTTGTGCTGTTAAGTGGTCATAGAAATGGGTAGGGGGCTGCAAAAAAAGCAAAATGAGGGTAAGAGCAGAACAATTGCCCGGCAAACAAATGTGGATAGGGATATGTGTCAATTATATGTTTTCAGACTTCCCCCACAAAGCAAAAATTTTAAGAGTGCTAAAGTCTAAGGGCGGCTTTGCACACTACAACATCGCAGGTGTGATGTCGGTGGGGTCAAATCGAAAGTGACGCACATCCGGCGTCACTTGCGATGTCGTAGTCTGTAAATCCTAGATGATACGATTAATGAGCGCAAAAGCGTGTATTCTCCGACATTTCTATAATGCCGGTGCAGAGACAGGTACAATGTAGTTCCTCGTTCCTGCGGCAGCACACATCGCTGTGTGTGAAGCTGCAGGAGCGAGGAACATCACCTTACCTGCGTCTCGGCTGCAATGAGAAGGAAGGAGGTGGGCGGGATGTTTACATCCTACTCATCTCCGCCCCTCCGCCGCTATTGGCTGCCTGCCATGTGACATCGCTATGACGCCGCATGACCCGCCCTCTTAGGAAGGAGGCGGGTCGCCGGCCAGAGCGACGGTTGCAGGGCAGGTGAGTGCATGTGAAGCTGGCGTAGCGATAATGTTCACTACGCCAGCAATCACAAGATATTGCTGCTGCGATGGGGGCGGGGACTATCGCGCTAGACATCGCAGCATCGGCTTGCGATTTCGTAATGTGCAAAGCCCGCCTAACGTTTTGACGCACATGTTTTTTTAACCCCTTCACCCATGGCCAATTTTCCATTTTCGTTTTTTCCTCCTCTTCTTCTAAGAGCCATAACCATTCATTCAGCAACATATTGTACTGCAATGAAAAAAAAATTCCATGTAGAATGAAATAGCAAAAAAAAAGCAATTTGAAAATTTTTCCTTTTTTTTTTAATTTACCACATTAACTATATGGTAAAACTGACCTGGCATTATGATTCCCCAGGTAAGTACGAGTTTGTAGATACCAAACGTGTATAGTCTTACTTTTACTTAAGTGTTGAAAAACAATTCAGAAATTTGTAAAAAAAAAATAATTGCTATTTAGTTGCCATTTTCCGAGACTGGGGCTAAGTGATGGCTTATTTTTTGCGTCTTGAGCTGACGTTTTTAATTATACCAATTTGGACTAGATGCAATCTATTGATCGCCTGTTATTACATTTTAATGTAATGTTGTCGCAACCAAAAAATGGAATTCTGTTTTGATTATATTTCTTGCTATGCACTTTACCTATCAGATTAATTGATTTTATATTTTGATAGTTTGGGTATTTCTGAACTCGGCAATACCAAATATGTGTTTTTTTTAATTGCTTTCTTTTCAATAGAGCAAAAGGGAGTTCATTTAAACTTTTAGTTCTGTTTTTTATATTTTTAAACTTTATTTTTACATTTTAATTGATTTTATTAGTCTCCTTAGGCTATGTGCCCATGGGACTCTGTATCTGCAGATTTTTCTGCAGCTAAATCCGCAGCATTGCACCGGAATCCGCACCTTTTCATAGGTGCTGATTTTGTGCAGATTTGTTGCGGATTTGTCGCGGATTTGACGCGGATTTCGTTGCGGATTTTGCGATTTTTTTACATTCAATTGAATAGGCAAAATCCGCAGGTAAATCCGCAACAATAATTGACATGCTGCAGATTTTTCCGCACGGAAATCCGCATGATTTCCGCTGCGGAAAAATCCGCAGTGTGGGCACAGCATTTCCCAAATGCCATAGAAATGGCTGGGGAGTAACTGTGCTGCAGAATTCTGAAAAATCCGCGGCATTTCCGCGAGAATTCCGCGGCAAAATCCGCGCATTTTCCGCAGCGTGGGCACATAGCCTTAGGGGATTTGAAGCCTGCAATGTCCGAACACTTCTGCTGTTCAGAGCAATGCTGAAGGACCGCTCTGATCAGCAGAAAAGCTGATCTTCTGTGAATGCCGGCGTTATGCCGGCATTCACAGAAAGTGAGCCATGACAGTGACAAGGGTCATCACTAGAGATGAGCTACCCCCCTAGAGTTCGAGTTCGGTTCGGTTTGGACTTGTACCAGGGATTTAAGAGTGTGGCAACCCAGTAGTCATCATTACTTCTAATTCGGACAATCCGAGGGTTATGTTGTAGGTAGTGCAGCAAGAAGCTGCTCATGTGTCTTGCGCATTCCTGCGGACCAAGTCCTTGGTGTGTTTGTGGCGGCGAGGTGATAGCCGTGCTTGCTTCCTCTGACATCTCCCCCCAACCTCGAACAACGAAAATTTGACTAAGGTCTCCCTCATCTGCTGAGTCTTCCATGTCCATCACCAGTTCGTCCTCCATTTCTTCCTGGGCTCCTGCACCTTCCTCAACAATTTCGCTGCTACCAAGTGCCCTTGTTAATCCCTCTCCCCCACCGTCCCATGCCTGCCGCCTTGGTGATGCAGAATGTCTGGACCTTGCAGATCTTGGTATCCCTTCCGCATATGAATCCTCCTGTGCTTCCTCCCCTTCCTAGTGTTCCACCCCCTGACTCCGAATAGTGTTTAGAGTGTGCTCCAGCATGTAAATGACTTGAATTGTCATGCTGATAATGGCATTGTCAGCGCTAAACATATTCGTTGCCATGTCGAAACTGTGCAGAAGGGTGCATAGGTCCTTGATCTGTGACCACTCCAGCAGCATGATCTGCCCCACCTCTGCATCTCGTTGGCCCAGGCTATACGACATAACGTATTGCACCAGGGCTCGGTGGTGCTGCCACAGTCGCTGCAACATGTGGAGAGTCGAATTCCAGCGTGTCAGCACATCGCATTTCAGGCGATGAACCGGCAGGCCGAAAGACTTCTGGAGCAATGCAAGTCGGTCAGCTGCGGCGGATAAACGGCGGAAGTGAGCAGACAGTGACCGTGCCCTGTGCAGAAGCCCATGTAGGCTGGGATTGTGGGTTAAAAATTGCTGGACAACAAGGTTCAACACGTGAGCCATGCAAGGCAAGTGTGTCACCTTGACCCGGCGTAGGGCCACACCCAGGTTTGCAGCATTGTCGCACACAGCCTTCCCTGGCTGCAGGTTGAGTGGAGACAACCATTTACTAAACTCGGTCTCCAGAGCTGACTACAACTCCTCAGCTGTGTGACTCTTATTTCCCAGACATTTCAACGTAAAGACCGCCTCATGACATTGAGCTCTGCTGCCAGCATAGTAAGGAGGTGTGCGGGATTCCTTGTGCGCAGTTACAACGCAGGTGGCCTGACCAGGCAGGCTTGGGGCGGAGGTGGAGGACCCAGACGAGGTTGAGGAGGCTGAAGCAGTGGAGGAACTTCGACATACAGAGGATTGACACACAAGTCGTGGGGACGGCAAGACTTGTACAGCAGACCCTTCTCCATCTCGCACCATAGTTACCCAGTGCCCAGTCAGCGACATGTAATGCCCCTGTCCTTGCTTACTGGTCCAAGTATTGGTGGTGAAATGCAACCTGTCTCACACAGAGTTTCTCAAGGAAGCCGTGATTTTGTGTGCGACATGCTGATGTAGCGCAGGCACACCTTTCTTGGAGAAATAGTGGTGACTGGGCATCTGGTACTGGGGCACTGTGACAGACATAAGGTCTCGAAAATCCTCTGTGTCCACCATGTGGACAGGCAGCATTTCTGTAGCCAACAGCTTGCAGAGGGTGAAAGTCAACCTCTTAGCTTTGTCATGGCTCGGAGGAAATGGCCTTTTAATTGTCCACATCTGAGGGACCGAGATATGGCTGCTGTGCGGAGACGTTGTGGAGTAGGGTGTCCCTGGAAAACTGTTGGTCTGTGAGGAAAGTGCAGGCGGAGACATGATATTGCCTTCTTCCAAAGTTGGTGCTCTCGATGTCTGAGAGAGCTCTACAACAGCACCTGTTTCCCCTCCCAGAACAACTGATGACCTGCCAAGCAAACTGCCTGTTGCGGTTAAAGAGGGGGAAGGTCTGCGTAGGAAAACATGTGTGACAGCTGTCCCCACAGTCATAGAGGAAGAAGAGCGTGCGGATGCACTTGAAGGGGCAGCCGGTGGTTGGGCCGCACCGCTAGGCCGCATTATAGCACAGTGAGTTTCCCACTGGGACTTATGCTTGTTATTCATGTGACGGTTCATGGATGAAGTAGTCAAACTAGTCAGTTTTTGGCCTCTACTTACAGATTAGCGACAAAGCCTACAGATCACATGAGTTGGGTGATCCTTTGTGATTCCAAAAAAGAACCAGGCAATGCAACTATTAGAGCCCATGCGACCTGCAGAGCCACCGCGACTTGTGCTCAGAGGCAGAATTGTGGCTGAGGATGCAGTTGTTGACGTGCTTCCAGATCTCCGTCTTTGTCCAGGAAAGCGCAAGCTAACCTCGTCATCAGTCTCATCCTCCTCCACCGCCTCTGCTGACCTCCTCGAGTGCCTGACTGTGGGTTGACAGTAAGTGGGATCTAGAACTTCATCATCAACCGTTGTGTTTGCACTACCCTCGCCCTCAGACCTAACCTCTTCCTGCCCTGACTAAATAGTTAAGTTGTCATTCCAATCAGGTATCTGAGTCTCATCGTCATCAGTATGTTCCTCATTGTCTCCACCAAGAGGAGTTACAGTTTGGGATTGAAGGTCTACATTATGCTCAGAAACTTGGTCATCAGGGCCTGAATCTGACTCACAAAGATTCTGGGCATCACTGCAGACCATTTCCTGGTCTGTACTCACTGTAACTTGGGAGCAGACCTCTGATTCCTAGGCTATAGCGTGACTGAACAGCTCTGCAGACTCAGCCATCTCTGTTACACCATACTGTGCAGGGCGGATGGAGACTTCAGAGCTGGGAGAAAGCAAGTGTGATTGGGATGACAACTCAAAGGACTGGTGTTTTTGGATGCGGTAGTTGAGGTGGAGGAGAGGCCACTTGTTGCAGCACTTGAGATCCATTCAAGCATGTTCTTTTTTTACCTTTGTTACAGTTGTTCTGTTCCGTAAAAAAAGGAGCACATCAGATTGTCCACGGAAAGTAGTAGACATCTTACTTTTGCTTGAAGATGGCCTTTCTTCAGCAGATGTTACTGTAGCTTTACAACCTACCCAATGGACACAAACTTTTTTCCCTTTCCAACACGCCTGTTCCCCTTTCCACCAGCATCTGTTCTTTTGCCACTCATTTTGTTTGTGACCAGATTGGACACTTAAAATGTCATAGCAAAAATGGAGAGGTGGTGTACAATGCAGAGGTGGTCTAGCTTTATTGACAGCTGAAGAACCAACACTATCCCTGACAATGCAACTATGGCACTAAAACTGGCAGCACTATCTGGTATAAAAATAGCGTAGCAAAAATGGGCAGGAGGGTAGAATGCAGAGGTGGTGTACCTTGCTTGGCACTAGAGATGAGCGAACCGGTCGCGGTTCGGCTCGAGGTGGTTCGCCGAACGGAGGACTCGTTCGAGTTCAGTTCGTCGAACGTTCGACGAACCGAACTCGAACGTATAGGCTAAAATGGGAGGCAATCACAAACACATAAAAATGCATTATAAATGTACACAAACAGTTAATAAACATTGCCATAACACTTACCGGTCCTCGCGATCCCTTCTGCACTCTGTCTCCTGCCGCTATTCCATCCGATGATCGCTGAATCCTCCCGGTGACCTGCACTGCCAGCAGAGATGCAGGACCTATCGTGACGTCAAAATAGCCATGTGACCAGTCATGTGGCTATTATCTCATTGGCTACAGACTGGTCACATGACTATGACACGTCATGTAGGACCTGCGAGTGCATCTCTCCGGTACACGGTGCACATATGTGTATCGCCGTGTACCGGCGACATGCTCTAGCACACGGTCGACTCCCCGTTCCGTTAGGGACCGGCTGACACAGCCGGTCATTAACGGAGATCACCGTTGCCATAGCAACGCAGTTAGCGGTGAAGTCACCGCTAACCGCGGCTCCGAGAGCACCGTTGCTATGGTAACGCGTCTGTCAGCGTTACCGCTGTTACCGCTGACAGCCAGCACTGATCACTCACGGAGTGAAGGCTGCACGCTGCTGCACGATTGTAGTGAGCATTGTAGTGAGGATGGAGGTTCCCCAGCCCCAAGTGATGAGCTGGTGAATCTCATCCTTCCTCACTACAATCGTCACTACTACTACACTAGAAAGAAAGAAGACAGAAGAGCAGGGTCGTGGAGGGCTGACAGGGGGTAATAAAGATGGAGTCTCTAATGTGTCTGTGTATTTATTTCTATTAAAGTATTTTTTCTCTGTGTGGTGTCTTTTTTTTAACCCTTTATTGGAGATTCTTAATGGCCGGGTCAAACGTGCCTGACATTAAGAATCTCTGGCTTAATACTGGCTAGTAAAACAAAGCCAGTATTAACTCATGATTACCCAACAAGCCACCCGGCTCCAGGGCTGTTGGAAGAGTTGGATACAGCGCCAGATGATGGCGCTTCTATGAGAGCGCCATTTTCTGGGACGGCTGCGGACTGAAATCCGCAGCAGAGGCGCCCACAAACCTCGGGCTAACCTGTGCTGCGGATTCCAATCCCCAGCTGCCTAGTTGTACCCGGCTGAACACAAAAATAGGGCGAAGCCCACGTCATTTGTTTTTTAATTATTTCATGAAATAAGTGAAATAATTAAAAAAAACGGGCTTCCCTATATTTTTGGTTCCCAGCCGGGTACAAATAGGCAACTGGGGGTTGGAGGCAGCCCGTGGCTGCCAGCTGTACCTGGCTAGCATACAAAAATATGGCGAAGCCCACGTCATTTTTTTGGTGGGCAAAAAACTTCTGCATACAGTCCTGGATGGAGTATGCTGAGCCTTGTAGTTCTGCAGCTGCTGTCTGCTCTTCTCCATACAGACAGACAGCAGCTGCAGAACTACTTCATGAATTATTATTCATGAAATAATTAGAAAACAAATGACGTAGGCTTTGCCCCATTTTTGTGTCCAGCCAGGTACAACTAGGCAGCTGGGGATTGGAATCCGCACCACCGGTTGGCCTGAGCTTTCTGGGCCCCACTGCTGCGAATTGCAGTCTGCAGCCACCTCAGAAAATGGCATTTTCATAGAAGCGCCATCTTCTGGCGCTGTATCCAACTCTTCCAGCACCTGCCTGCTATACCTGGCTAGCATACAAAAATATGGCGAAGCTCACGTCCTTTTTTTGTAGTTTTTTGGCAAAAAAAATAAAAAATGCTTCCCTGGATTTTCCATTGCCAGTGAAGGTAACACCAAGCAGTGGGGGTTAGCAGCCAGTAGCTGCTTGGATTACCCTTAGCTAGCGATACAAAAAATGCAGCGGGAGCCCATATATATTTTTTTTAATTATTTATTTAAATAACTAAAAATAAAATGGGCTTCCCTGTATTTTGATTGCTGGACATCACAGTGCTGTAAAAATAAATCTTTAAAAAAATGACGTAGCGCTCCGCGGTATTTTTGATTCTCAGCGCAGATAAAGCAGACAGCTATGGGTTGCCACCCCCATCTGCCTGCCGTTACCTTGGTTGTCAATCAAAATACAGGGAAGCCCATTAATTTTTTCTATTTAAAAAATAGTTAAAAAAAAAAAATTACGTTGGGTCCCCCCATTTTTGATAGCCAGCTAGGGTAAAGCAGACGGCTGTAGCCTGAAAACCACAGCTGGCAGCTTTACCGTGGTTGGGGATCCAATGTGGAGGTCCCCTCAGGCTCTTTTTTATAATTATTTTATAAATATTAATAATTACACAATAAAAGTAGGGTCCCCCCCAAATTGGATCACCAGCCAAGGTAAAGATGCGCCAATGTTAGATGCGCCAATCCTGGTGCTTCGCCCCAGCTCATCCCGCGCCCTGGTGCGGTGGCAAACGGGGTAATATATGGGGTTAATACCAGATGTGTAATGTCACCTGGCATCAAGCCCTGGGGTTGGTGAGGTCAGGCGTCTATCAGATACCCGACATCACCAACCCAGTCAGTAATAAAAAAAAATAGACGACAAACACATTTTTATTTGAAAAAACACTCCCCAAAACATTCCCTCTTTAACCAATTTATTAGAATGAAAAACAAATCCAGGTCTGGTGTAATCCAAGGGGTTGCCATGACGATCCACACTGTCCCAGTCAATGAAGAGCAGAATGTTCCCCATTGGCTGGGAGAGCAATGCAGTGACCTGAGCTAACATCAATGGGTCAGCCCAGGTCACTGCAGGGGATGACAAGTGCTGCTGTCAGCGAGGTACATTACCTGCGCTGATCTCCAGCACACTGACAGCCCCTGTCACTGAGGTCAATGACCGGCGCCTTCACATCAAGTATCGCGAGAGGTCCGTGACGTCTCGGGTGGGAAGCGAGAGGTGATGTGACAAGCGGCGGCCATGGAGGACAGTGACAGCGCTGAGGTCTGGATGGCGGGACTTCATCACCGCAGGTAAGCCGAGCGGGTGGGGGAGGGGGGGTGCGGGTGTGAGAGTGTGTGTGTGTGTGTGTGTGTGTATATGTATGTATACATGCTGCGGGCAGGAGGGGGCGGAGCGAGCTGAGCGGGAAGTGTGGGCTTCCTGCACGTAACTAAGATAAACATCGGGTTACTAACCAAGCGCTTTGCTTGGATACCCGATGTTTATCTTGGTTACCAGCTTGTGGCAGGCTGCCAGCGATGGCTCCTGCACACTGTAGCTGTAAAAAGCCCTGCTTTTTGCTGCTAGAACCGTTCTCGAACGTTTCTAGAACTATCGAGCTTTTAGCAAAAAGCTCGAGTTCTAGTTCGATCTCGAACAGCCCAAAAATCACTCGAGCCTAGAACTGGAGAACCACGAACCGCGAACCGCGCTCAACTCTACTTGGCACCAGTGGGACACTAAGTTAGTATACCAGACACTTTTTGAATGCCACTAAGTGTCAGCACTGTTTGCTATAAAAATAGCGTAGAAAAAATGGGCAGGCGGGTAGAATGCAGAGGTGGTGTACCTTGCTTGGCAACAGTGGGACACTAAGTTAGTATACCAGACACTTTTTGGATGCCACTAAGTGTCAGCACTGTTTGCTATAAATATAGCGTAGCAAAAATGGGCAGGAGGGTAGAATGCACAGGTGCTGTAGGTAACAGGACAGCAAAGGAAGCCTCAGTTTCTATCCCTGCCAATGAAAAAATGCAGCAAGGACTTGCCAGAGCTGATGTAGCCAGACGCTGTTATCTAAAGCCCTGCACAGCGTTGGCATGGACCTGCCTAGCAACAATGCTTATGAACAGCTGTAATGCAGCCCTGAAAAGGGCTGAAATTACAAGTAGTCCCTACCCTAATCCCTAAAGCGCTGTGTAGATTGCACTGTATGGCTATAGCACACACAGCAGCAGCAGTGGGAGCGGGAGCAGTGACTGTCACTCACCCGCAGCAGAGAGATAATGGAGGTGACAGGGAAAATGGCCAGATCTTATAGAGCAAAGACATGTGACATGCACAGCCTATGAAACATGCCCTTGCTTGTCTGGCAAAAATCCACTTTGCAGTGTGTGTCTCTGTGATTTGCTGACAGCCTGGCCCGCCCCACTGTACGCGCGGTTAGGGTAAAAAAAATAAAAAATGGCGATCGGCATTCTTTCAGCACTCAGCAGCAGCATTGATCTAAACCCCTTCCACCCCCGCACACTATACGCTGAATTTTGATAATAGTGTGATTCACAGTGACTCACACTATTAGGCCCGTTTCACACGTCAGTGAAAAACACTGACGTTTTTCGCTGGCGTGTAAAACACACACATGTCCCTCCGTGTGCCGTGAATCATGGTTGTCTAAGTGCAATCTGGGCTCCGTTCTCCGTGGCCCGTGATTGCATTTAGAAATTAACTCACCTGTGCCCGCTCCCGCTCTCCATGGTGCTGATCACTCCCGCGGGGCAGCATCCGGCCAGCGCTGACCCCCGCAGCAGCTGCTTCCGGGTCGGCTGTGTCGTGCATAATGAATATGCGCGACAGTAATGAGCCGGCTCAGAAGCAGCCGGCAGAACGGGCTGCAGAGAGCGTCGCTGGAGCCGGGTGAGTAAAAATGATTTTTTTAAAAGCACGTTTTTTCTGGCACGTGTCTCACGTATCACACCACTGTGTGGTCCGTGGGACATCAGTGATGCCAAAAAAAAATGGACATGTCTCCGTGCGGCAATCACGCACACGCGGGTACGCCGCACGGAGACACGTGCAGTGAAAAGTCACTGATGTGTGAGCAGACCCATTCATTATAATGGGTCTGCGTATGTCAGTGATTCTGGTACGTTTAAAAAAAAGCACAAACGTACCAGAATCACTGACGTGTGAAAGGGGCCTTACAGTGAAAAGCCAGCTAGTAACTAGCTAGGCTTTTTGTTGATCGAACCGTTCTCAGATGTAACTCGAACTACCGAACTTTTAGCAAATCTTTCGAGTTCGTCGAACGACTCGATCACCCCCCAAAATCATTCGAACATAAAATTGGCGAACCTCGAACATCGCTCATCTCTAGTCATCACCTAAGCTCTGGCTGTCATAACAATCCATTGGTGCCCAGTGATTGCCAATAGGCGGGGAATGGGGCAATCTCCACTGGTGTGTGATAGATTGCGCTGTCAGCGTTTCGCAGCGAGCCCCCATTAAAGGGACAGACAAAACCAATGATGTATAGGTACATCATTGGTCATGAAGAGGTTAAAATACCCATAGTAAAATAAAGTAGATAGAAAAGATAGAGATATTGCATCAATATAATGGCCCACTCCCCTACAAATTATACACTTGTACCCTTTAGTACCTTTTATGTGGCACTAAAGGGTAAGTAGCCCGGTTTAACACCTTCACCTCCGGACAATTGATGTCAACTGAGAATTGACAGCTGACATCAAGCCCAGGACACCCCCATTACTAATTCAGCAAGTACAGAGCTAAAAAAGGCAAACATACAGAAAAATTTTATTTTAAAAAATACTCCCCAACTCCCTTGTTTACTAATTTATTTAAAAACACAATATAAAAAAAAGGAAAATCAGACATAATCTACAGAATCAGACGTAGTTCAATAATGAAAACTTGAAAAGGCATAAAAAGAGAGAGGTTAAAAAAAATAAAAACAGGACACAGTTCCTCGTTCACCACTTTATTAGCTGAAAAACAAAATCTTGCAGGTCTGACGTAATCTATAGCAAATACTGATCCCAAAACGTCCGGCGATTCTCTCATAAAAGCTATGGAGCCTGTTTCTGAGAACGAGGTGTGTACAGTACCCTGTGCCCTCTTTTTTTGTGGTCTGAATCTCTGAAAAAAAATTATTTCAACGCAGCATTCTCTTTGTGGGCCATCTAAGAATTTGTTCTTGCCCACTGTGAAACAGTTTCTTTTGCCTGTATCTCCCAAAAAGCTTAAAAAATTCAAGACAAGAATTAGGCTATGTGCGCACGTTGCTTTTTACCTGCTTTTTACCTGCTTTTTTGCTGCTTTTTCAACTGCAGTGTTTAATGCCAAAATGGTTGTGTTCTGCTTTTCAAGCAAAGTCTATGGGAATTTGGGTTTCTTGTCCGCACTATGCAGTTCAAACTGCAGCCTTTTTGTTGCAGAACTTTGGTCAAAAACTCAGCTTTGCAGTGCAAAACCCAAATGGCAAAAACAATTCACATGTCAGTTGTTTTTGCCATTTGGGTTTTGCAGTGCAAAGCTGAGTTTTTGACCAAAGTTCTGCAACAAAAAGGCTGCAGTTTGAACTGCATAGTGCGGACAAGAAACCCAAATTCCCATAGACTTTGCTTGAAAAGCAGAACACAGCCATTTTGGCATTAAACACTGCAGTTGAAAAAGCAGCAAAAAAGCAGGTAAAAAGCAACGTGCGGACATAGCCTTAAATCCAGTGGATCTCAGGCAGGCAGGAATAGGTTAAAAAATCCTTTTTATTATTTCTTTAGAAATTCATGAAAGATGGCATCCAACAGAAACAAGACATAGGATCCAACGTGCTTTGACAGAAAAAATATCGCTAAGTCTTAAGTGGGCTTTACACGCTACAATATCGTTAATGTTTTGTCGTCGGGGTCAAGTTGTTAATGACACACATCTGGCGTCATTAACGATATCGCAGCGTGTGACACTGACCAGTGACCTTAAGAGACCTCAAAAATGGTGAAAATCGTTCACCATGGAGAGGTCGTCCCAAACTCAAAAATTGGTAAGGGTTGTTTATCCAGGTGGTTCATCGCTCATGCGGCAGCACACATCTCTGTGTGTGACACCGCAGGAGCGAGGAACGTCTCCTTACCTGCCACCGGCCACAATGCGGAAGGAAGGAGGTGGGCGGGATGTTACGTCCTGCTCATCTCCGCCCCTACGCCTTGATTGGCCGGCCGCTTAGTGACAATGCGGTGACGTCGCTGTGATGCCGAACGTCCCTCCCCCTTGAAGGAGGGATTGTTCGGCAGTCACAGCGACACCGCCGACCAGGTAAGTATGTGTGACGCTGCCGTAGCGATAATGTTCGCTACAGCAGCGATCACAAACAATCGCATGCGCGACGGGGGCGGGTACTTACACGCTCGCTATCGCTACAAATTGCTAGCGATATCTCTACCGTGTAAAGCCCCCTTTATTCATGGATACTAACAATGAATGACAATACCTCTATATAGTATGCTAAATCCCAACATGCACCCCGTTACCTGTTGGAGTCCAAATTGGCTCCCACCAACACCTGATAGATGCACCTGGGCACTGGAAAAAATCAGTCATAGATAAATGCACATATAAAATAGCAACAATATAAGAGAAATATAATAAAAACAAATACACATGAAAAAACATCGCTATTTTACACAGAATTAGTTATACTGAACAATTAAGTCTTGGCGGTTATTCAGACGCTTTGGAACCCTTGTATCAAGTTTGAAAATCCAGAAGGACTCATGATTTAAGATTTTTCTTTGAAAATCTTCTCCTCTATCTGACTTGTTAACCTTTTCAATAGCTCTGAATTTGAGACCCGAAAGGTCCCATCCATGTTGTAAGGAAACGTGCTTAGAAATCGCTGATGAACCGCATAAGGCTATGTGCGCACGTTGCGTTTTTTCCCGCGTTTCCGCAGCGTTTTTAGCTGCAGCGTTTTTGCACTAAAACGCATGCGTTTTTGTTTTCCAGCAAAGTCTATGGGAAAAGAGGAAATCCTGTCTGTACTTTGCTTTTTTTAATTTGCATATTTGTGGTCAAAAACCATGCAGAAAAAGAAGCAGCATGTCAGTTGTTTTTGCCATTTCTGCAGCGTTTCCTTAACATTGGAGTCAATGAGAAATGGCAAAATGCAACCAAAATCAACTTTCCTGCGTTTTTCATGCTTTTTACCTGCTTTTCCACTGCGTTTTTGGCTACAAAAACGCATGTTTTTGTGGCACAAAATTAAAGGGTTCTAATGTTCCTTTACACACACACAATAACCGAAAATTTAAATGTTATAAAATAATAAATATCACCAATTTTTCCCTTAAAATGTGCATAACCGCTTTTATTTCATTATAATTGTTGATTTTACATATAGTTATATTAAAAGTGAATATAATCATTTTTTTTACTCTTTTTTCATTCTTTTTGACTATTCCAACTTTATTTCTCAGTGTCTTGATCTACAAAACGCATCTGCAGAAACGCAGGTGAAAAGGCAGGTAAAAAGCGCTGAAAACGCACTAAAAAAGCGGTAAATACGCATGCGTTTTTAGCGCTAAAAATGGTCAAAAGCCATTTGGTCAAAAACCAAGGGAAGGAAAACGTGCAGAATAAACTGCAGGTACTCCGACGCAACGTGCGCACATAGCCTAAGTACGATTTACCAGCATCCAAAATGTGGCGCCTGATACGGTTCTTCAGCGGTCCGACTGTACAGCCAACATATTGTTTGCGGCATATAGTACAGTTTATTAGATAACTGACGCCTTCACTGTTACAATTCATATGTCTCCTCAACTGATATTGCAAACCAGTAAAAAAAGAAAAAAAGGTATCACCACTAGCAACAAACTGACAAACCTTACAGGAAAAGTGGCCACATCGAAAAAAACCTTTATATGTGAGCCACGTACTATCAGATCTAATCACATTCTGAGTATAGTAACTAGGACACAGTATGTTGCCATGGGTAACAGCCCGTTTAGATACAAAACGCACCGAACTAATTTTCAATGTATTTTCTAAATGTGTGTTCTGGTTCAAAATAGGCAGATATTTTTTGATAATCTGGACTATGTTATGATATTGTGGGCTAAATCTAGTGGAGAAAGGCTATGTCCGCACGTTGCTTTTTACCTGCTTTTTTGCTGCTTTTTTAACTGCAGTGTTTAATGCCAAAATGGTTGTGTTCTGCTTTTCAAGCAAAGTCTATGGGAATTTGGGCTTCTTGTCCGCACTATGCAGTTCAAACTGCAGTCTTTTTGTTGCAGAACTTTGGTCAAAAACTCAGCTTTGCACTGCAAAACCCAAATGGCAAAAACAACTGACATACCCGCTATAATGGGTCTATATGGTGGAGGGAACTTCTCTTTATGTATTTTAGACATCACATGATACAGTGCTGGCCAAAAGTATTGGCAACCCTGCAATTCTGTCAGATAATACTCAGTTTCTTCTTGAAAATTATTGCAATCACAAATTCTTTGGTATTATTATCTTCATTTATTTGGCTTGCAATGAAAAAACACAAGAGAGAATGAAACAAAAATCAAATCATTGATCATTTCACACAAAACTCCAAAAATGGGTCAGACAAAAGTATTGGCACCCTTAGCCTAATACTTGGTTGCACAACCTTTAGCCAAAATAACTGCGAACAACCGCTTCCGGTAACTATCAATGAGTTTTTTACAATGCTCTGCTGGAATTTTAGACCATTCTTCTTTGGCAAAGTGCTCCAGATTCCAGAGATGTGAAGGGTGCTTTCTCCAAACTGCCATTTTGAGATCTCTCCACAGGTGTTCTATGGGATTCAGGTCTGGACTCATTGCTGGCCACTTTAGTAATCTCCAGTGCTTTCTCTCAAACCATTTTCTAGTGCTTTTTGAAGTGTGTTTTGGGTCATTGTCCTGCTGGAAGACCCAAGACCTCTGAGGAAGACCCAGCTTTCTCACACTGGGCCCTACATTATGCTGAAAAATTTGTTGGTAGTCTTCAGACTTCATAATGCCATGCACACCGTCAAGCAGTCCAGTGCCAGAGGCAGCAAAGCAACCCCAAAACATCATTGAACCTCCACCATGTTTGACTGTAGGGACCGTGTTCTTTTCTTTGAATGCCTCTTTTTTTTCCTGTAAACTCTATGTTGATGGCTTCTCCCAAAAAGCTCTACTTTTGTCTCATCTGACCAGAGAACATTCTTCCAAAACATTTTAGGCTTTCTCAGGTAAGTTTTGGGAAACTCCAGCCTGGCTTTTTTATGTCTCGGAATAAGAAGTGGGGTCTTCCTGGGTCTCCTACCATACAGTCCCTTTTCATTCAGACGCCGACGGATAGTACAGGTTGACACTGTTGTACCCTCGGACTGCAGGGCAGCTTGAACTTGTTTGGATGTTAGTCGAAGTTCTTTATCCACCATCCACACAATCTTGTGTTGAAATCTCTCATCAATTTTTCTTTTCCTTCCACATCTAGGGAGGTTAGCACAGTGCCATGGGCTTTAAACTTCTTGATGACACTGCACACCGTAGACACAGGAACTTTCAGGTCTTTGGATATGGACTTGTAGCCTTGAGATTGCTCATGCTTCCTCACAATTTGGATTCTCAAGTCCTCAGACAGTTCTTTGGTTTTCTTTCTTTTCTCCATGCTCAATGTGGTACACACAAGGACACAGGACAGAGGTTGAGTCAACTTTAATCCATGTCAACTGGCTGCAAGTGTGATTTAGTTATTGCCAACACCTGTTAGGTGCCACAGGTAAGTTACAGGTGCTCTTAATTACACAAATTAGAGAAGCATCACATGATTTTTCAAACAGTGCCAATACTTTTGTCCACCCCCTTTTTTATGTTTTTTTTTCCATTGAAGACAAATTAAATGAAGACAATAATGCCAAAGAATTTGTGATTGCAATCATTTTCAAGAAGAAACTGAGTATTATCTGACAGAATTGCAGGGGTGCCAATACTTTTGGCCAGCACTGTATATGGGGTAACAGGACAATCCACATATAGATATTTTCTCAAATTATCATCTATGGCCCCTATATGTATGTGACGCCCCTGGACTATCAGGTCGTAACAGAGTACTGCACGCTCTTTTCCCTTAGTGCAGTATTCAAATCCCTCATAGTTCTGGGCCCCCATCGTACAGTGCTGCCTCCAACAGCAAATCAAATCCTAGGTACACCTTGCACCACACCCACCAGACACACCAGTGGGCGGCTTAAGCGGAATAGGGTCGCCCACCTTGGGGTCAGGAAGGGAGGGTCAGGAGAGTGTCAGTGAAGTGAAGTGAAGGAGAGTGAAGTGGAGGAAGCAGGGAGTGGTGGCTCCCCAGAGTAGCTGTCTAGGTTGCAGGTGGTTGTCTGGACCTAGAGGAGTCGGACCCCCGGTCGCAGGGGATTGAGGCAAGGTGCCTAGCCCTGTTGAGTGAACGGTCGGCAGTCTGGTCTTATCACCGGTCCGGGACCGAAGGCATGGCGGGGTACATGGACCCAAGGTCGGGGAGAAGCTTCAGGCAACCCGGCAATTAACCTGTGGAGAGCGGAGCCTTTATGGACTGTCCCCACTAGCTCCAGAATTGGGTCACAAGCATAACGAGGGGGATGGGGCCTTCCACATACGCAGCCCACTAAAATCCCAAGCGTGAGCCCTGAGAGCAGGCTCCCACACTTAGCCACAGTTGGGAGCGGGGCCCGGCAAGTTCCAGACTACCGGGCTACTACAGTGAATCTACACTTTGTGCCAGGAGGCAGGTGACGGATCACCAGGCAGCACTGCAGGGGACGGGACCCGGGCAAGCTCCCCTTGAGAGGCAGTGGCACCTAAAGACTTTGTTTACCCGGTTGTCAGTGTCTGCTTATTGGCTGAGTGAGTACATGAGTGATCTCCCTGTCACGGTAACCAGTATCATCTTCCAGAGCCCCGGGGCATACCCTTACCCGTGGAGGGTAGCGACACCTTGCTGCCCCATTCCATCACCCCGGGTACTCCCAACAACGGCAGCGGCGGTACTCCCAATTACCGCACACCACGGGTGGCGTCACGAACTATCATCTCTCTGTAAATACAGTCATAAGAAAAAGTTTGGGCACCCCTATTAATGTTAACCTTTTTTCTTTATAACAATAAAGTCTCAGAGATTTAAACTGTCAGTTTCCACTGTGAGGAACATAGTAAGGAAATGGAAGAACACAGGTACAGTTCTTGTTAAGCCCAGAAGTGGCAGGCCAAGAAAAATATCAGAAAGGCAGAGAAGAAGAATGGTGAGAACAGTCAAGGACAATCCACAGACCACCTCCAAAGACCTGCAGCATCATCTTGCTGTAGATGGTGTCAATGTTCATCGGTCAACAATACAGCGCACTTTGCACAAGGAGAAGCTGTATGGGAGAGTGATGCGAAAGAAGCCGTTTCTGCAAGCACGCCACAAACAGAGTCGCCTGAGGGATGCAAAAGCACATTTATTCAAGCCAGTTACATTTTGGAAGAAGGTCCTGTGGATTGATGAAACAAAGATTGAGTTGTTTGGTCATACAAAAATGCGTTATGCATGGAGGCAAAAAAACACAGCATTCCAAGAAAAGCACTTGCTACCCACAGTTTGGTGCAGGTTCCATCATGCTTTGGGCCTGTGTGGCCAATGCCGGCACTGGGAATCTTGTTAAAGTTGAGGGTCGCATGGATTCAACTCAGTATCAGCAGATTCTTGACAATAATGTGCAAGAATCAGTGATGAAGTTGAAGTTACGCAGGGGATGGATATTTCAGCAAGACAATGATCCAAAACACCTCTCCAAATCTACTCAGGCATTCATGCAGAGGAACAATTACAATGTTCTGGAATGGCCATCCCAGTCCCCAGACCTGAATATCATTGAACATCTGTGGGCTGATTTGAAGCGTGCTGTCCATGCTCGGCGACCATCAAACTTAACTGAACTGGAATTGTTTTGTAAACAGGAATGGTCAAATATACCTTCATCCAGGATCCAGAAACTAATTAAAAGCTACAGAAAGTGACTAGAGGCTGTGATTTTTGCAAAAGGAGGATCTACAAAATATTAATGTCACTTTTATGTTGAGGTGCCCATACTTTTGCACAGGTCAAATTTTGTTTAAATGCGGATTGCACATTTTCTGTTAGTACAATAAACCTCATTTCAATCCAGAAATATTACTGAGGCCATCAGTTATTAGATATATGAAACTGAAATAGCTGTTGCAAAAACCCAAATTGTTATAAAGAAAAAAGGTTAACATTAATAGGGGTGCCCAAACTTTTTCATATGACTGTATCCCCTTTTACTTTAGAGTGTGGCCCCAAGCCCCCGGGTCCGCAGACCCTCGAGCCACGAACGGACATTGCCCACGGATCCGAGCGGTTCGATCCGCTGCTGGGGCGGCACATGTACTCTCTCCTCTAATAGACATTCAAGCTCATTTTTAAACCCGAGTGTGGGATTTGTTTTGATTTCTAAATATATCTCACTATTTTTTAGCATCTCATGGTTGCATTGATAATGTAATGCTGTGTCAATTATAACAATTTCTGCCCCCTTTGTCCGCCGGTCTCACCATAGTGTCCCTATTATGTTTAAGGCTAAGACCCCACTTTGCGTTTTTACCTGCGTTTCTGCAGCGTTTTGAGCTGCAGCGTTTTCATGCCAAAAGGCATGCATTTTGGTTTTCCATGGTATTCAATGGAAATTATCGATTTCCAGAACGCACTTTGCGTTTTATAATGCTGCGTTTAATTTGCATATTTTGTGGCAAAAACCATGCATTTAAAGAAGCAGCATGTCAGTTGTTTTTGCCATTTCTGCAGCGTTTTAGCATCATTATTTCCTATGGGAATTGTCAAAACGCATGTCTGGCAGAAAGATATGCGTTTCAACCGCGTTTTTACCGCTTTTTTTATGCGTTTTGGTGATGGAAAATGCAGTTGTAGGAGGCTGATTACGACATCACAAGCGTCATCACCTACATCACATTCGTTAAAGAATAAAAGTATACTGGCCATGCACTATATTCCCACTGATTTCTACTCCAAATACCTTGTATTTACCATTACATTAGCAAACCAACAATGGAATGGTTTCAACGGATGAAAATTGATGTATCCAAATTGATTGCTATGGTAAGTTTTTATAATTTATTTCATTTGTATTAGTTAAATATTATC
Organism: Anomaloglossus baeobatrachus; assembly: GCF_048569485.1. Lineage (NCBI taxonomy): Eukaryota > Metazoa > Chordata > Amphibia > Anura > Aromobatidae > Anomaloglossus > Anomaloglossus baeobatrachus. The sequence continues at coordinate 193,628,170 of NC_134357.1, read as the reverse complement.
TTTAAACTTTGTTTGGATAAAACTTTCAGAAAAAAAAATGGTGATGAAATGACTTTGTTTTTCTTATTTTTTTAAATTTAAAAACAATAAAATTGAATGATCTTTCATTAAGTAAAGTTTTCCTCTGAAACTATAAAAAATGACATTATTGAAATGATTTTTATAATTTTTACACAGATTTAATAACTTAATTATTTATCCATGATTTTTGACAAACGTAAAATATATAAATTATATACTGTCTACACAGGTGGAAACAATGCCATGTTATTGGGATCAAGCCTCTCCAGATTATATGCAAAAATTAAAAAGGGCAGACTGTTGGGTCACTATCTGTGCAGAATTATTTCCACAATGGCATGAGGCGGATGCAGGCTTACAACACAAAATTGGTTTGCATTTTTATTACACTTTCTTAAATTTTTTATTTTTATACATAAAAATTTATTTTTTTAAAAATTTTCAATAATATTTAAATTTTTAGAACAAGATGTGCGAAAACGCTGGAGGTCTGTCAAAGACAGATTCAATAAAATACGCATGGAGTGTGTCAAAAGTGGAGGTTCCCCAAAAAAGCCGAACTTCATATACTATGATGATCTGAAGTTTCTGTGTACTAGTTGCCATTTGCGCCAGTAAGTTTTAGTTTTTTATGTTTTTTATTATTTTTTTATTTAATTTTTTGATATATTCCTTTTTTTTTGTTTGGTTACCAAAAGTTTGACTTTTTGTTATCAAAAGTTGACCATTTCAGAACGTCTGGAAATATTCCACCCCAAGTGTCTGCAACAGGTGAAGATGAAGGAATTGAAAAACAAAATGAACCAGCCCAGGAGGAACAATTATCTATCAGTATACAGGCAACATCTGAAAATGATCAAGTAGTTGAGGCTTCAAATAGGGCTGACACTTCTGCAACATTTTTAACTCAAATAAACACATCGCACACAAACTATATAAAACCCAAAAATTAGAAAAAAAACCCACAAAATCTAAACAACTAGGTGAAGATGAAATTACTACACACACTTTAGATATCCTAAAATCTGCAACTGAAGATGATGAATTGGATCATTTTGCCATGAGTATGGCTGGGTGACTAAGAAAAATTCAGGATGTTAAGAAAAAAAACACCAGTATGACAGCAATTTGTGGTTTACTCAGTTCTTATGAGGAGGAGGGAAAATTTCCATCTGGAGGAGCAATTTTAACCCCTTCAGCCCCGGGGCACTTTCCGTTTTTGCGTTTTTGTTTTTTGCTCCCCTTCTTCCGAGAGCCGTAACTTTTTGATTTTTTTCCGTCAATTTTGCCATATGAGGGCTTGTTCTTTGCGGGACAAGTTTTACTTTTAAATGAAACCATAAGTTTTACCATTTGGTGTACTGGAAAACAGCAAAAAAATTCCAAGTGTGGAAAAATTGCAAAAAAAAATTTGATGGCACAATAGTTTTTGGGATGTTTTATTCACGGTGTTCAGTATATGGTAAAACTGATGTGTGGGTATGATGCCTGATGTCGGTGCAAGTTAGTAGACACCAAACATGTATAGGTTTACTTGTATCTAAGGGGTTAAAAAAAATTCACAAGCTTGTCCAATAAAAGTGGCGTACGTTTTGCGACATTTTCCGAAACCCGTAGAGTTCTCATTTTTTTGATCTATGGCTCAGTGATGGCTTATTTTTTGTGTCTCAAGCTGATGTTTCTAATGGTACCATTTTTGCGCAGATGCTACGTTTTGATCGCCTGTTATTGCATTTTGCATAAAACTTGCGGCAACCAAAAAACGTAATTTTGGCGTTTGGAATTTTTTTGCCGCTACGCCGTTTACCAATCAGATTAATTGATTTTATATTTTGATAGATCGGGCATTTTCTGAACGCGGCGATACCAAATATGTGTATATTTATATATTTTTTAACCCTTTAATTTTCAATGGAGGTAAAGGGGGGTGATTTGAACTTTTAGGTTTTTTTTTTTATTTTTTAAAACTTTTTTTTTTACTTTTTTTTATTTTACTAGTCCCCCTAGGGGGCTATAGCGATCAGCAATCCGATCGCTCTTATCTATCTGCTGATCACAGCTACACAGCTGTAATCAGCAGATATAGTCACTTCCTGTTTCCCTCTGCTCGGGGCCGAGGAAAAACGAAAGTGAAACATCATAGCTGCAGGCATCATCACATGACCCTGTGCTACGATGGCAACCACCGAAAGTCACGTGGTCACTCACGTGACTTCCGGTGGGGGCGGCGGCAAGTAAAAAACATGGCCGCGACTTTGGCAGCGAGATCTAAGGGGTTAATATTACGGGTGGAATGCGATTCCACTCGTAACATGCAGGCACACATGTCAGCTGTTGAAAACAGCTGATATGTGTGCCGATCCACGCCGCCTGCCCGTGGCTTAACGGGACACGCTCCATGATGGAAATATCTGTCCATTGTCGTGAAGGGGTTACATTTTTTGGAGGAAAAATTTGCTGAGGTAAAAAACCCACCAAAAGAAAAGCCAACTCAAACAAGCACTACAACACATATGAGTAGACCACAACAATATTGTGAATACCTACAACAATTTAATCCCCCTTTCCCCCAAAATTACTATACAAATCCCATAAATAAAGATTATAGTCAGCAACCCCCAAGAAATGTGGCCACACAAACAAATGTCAATGTTATACCCCATGATCAGAATCCTGGATTTTTCACCAGACAATTATATTCTGGCCAATAATGATTTTTTTGTTAAAATATAAATAATGAGGCCATTTATTCTTATTGTGTTTATTTTTTTTATGTTTTTACAATTTTTTTCAAACAAATTATGATTTGTTGTTTGATGTTAAAACAGCATATTTTCACAATAAATAATTATTTACATAGTATATGATTTGTTTATGGTCTTTATTTATTTAAAAAATTGCTTTTTTCACGTTTGGGTTGATGACTTTGTAGTTATCAGTAGTTGTGGAAATGACATTAGTAGAAATCTACAGAGTTTAAACAGGAAAGACAGAGATCTTTGTTTTTGACTTTCAGAACTTTATTTAGCTTGTCCTATAGTTGACAAACGCATATGGTTTCATGGTTGGTTAAACGCATATAAAAAGCGCTAAAAACGCACCTGAAACGCATATAAAACGCATGCATTTTTAGCGCTAAAATCATGACCCAGGCAACTTTGGCAAAAACAATTAAGACAAAAACGTGCATAAAAAACTGCAGGTAGGGCAACGCAAAGTGGGGTCTTAGCCTAAGGCTATGTGCCCACGGGACCTTGTTTCTGCGGATTTTGCCGCAGAAAACCTGCGGATTTTTCTGGATTTTCCAGATAAATCCGCAGGTTTTAGCATGTACAGTCACTCCCCATGTTATCCTATGGGGCATGGGGAGTGCTGTGTTCACGCTGCGGAAAGTGCAGCTGCCGACCATGCTGCGGATGTAGGTATCCGCATGTATAATTGCATGTCAATTATTCATGCGGAATTACCTGCGGATGTCCTGGCCCTCCGCTATGGAGATAAGAGGCCGGGACGTCCGCAGGTAACCCGCATGAATGTCCGCAGGTTTCCCGCAGCTATTCCGCTGTAATCTAGCAGCTAAAAATAGCTGCGGACGCCGGCGGGCAGCTGCGGGAAACATGCGCTCGTACCTGCGGATACATCCGCAGGTACGAGCGCCCGTGGGCACATAGCCTAAGGGTGTTTAAAGCTGCAGTCTCCTGCTTAGTAAGATTATGTGTTTCTCCTGATTGCTGATTCAAAGCCACAATTCCTTCTCTACAAGATCTTGAAACTGATCCAGAACACTAGGTCTGGATTTTAGAGGATAGAATTTGGGATTAGGCCTATGAAAAAAATTATTAAGTACCAAATTAGATTCATGGCTCTCAGATTCTAAGGCCATGTGCCCACGGGAGCTTTTTGCTGCAGAGTTTGCCGCGGAAATCCTGTGGATTTTTCTGGATTTTCCAGATAAATCCGCAGGTTCTAGCATGTACAGGCACTCCCCATGTTACCCTATGGGACATGGGGAGTGTCTGTGTCCACGCTGCGGAAAGTGCGGCTGTGGAATCTCCCGCGGAGATCCCTCAGCCGCACCTAACTGCATGTCAATTATTCATGCGGATTTACTTGCGGAGATCCCGGCCCTCCGCTATGGAGATAGAGGCCGGGACGTCCGCAGGTAAATCGAGTGAAAGTCCTCATGTTTCCCGCAGCTATTCCGCTGGAAACTCGCAGCTAAAAATAGCTGCGGATGCCGGCGGGCAGCTGCGGGAAACATGCGGCCGTACCTGCGAACATATCCGCAGGTACAAGCGTCCGTGGGCACATGGCCTAATTGTCCAAGGGCCGACACATGCATCAATTCTTTAAAGTCAAAAATACCAGAATCATAATTAAAATATTAATATTATTAAAATTAAATAAAAAAAATAGAAGAAAGCAGAGGAAAATTCTTAGCATACAAATTATCTCGTGAGTCCACACTATCATCAGTAGGTTCTCCAGAGGTAACAGATGAACCATCAGAAAAATTGACCCTCCTGCCTGAGATCCCGCTGGATTTAATTCTTGTCTTGGAAAAAAGCTCTGTGTGTACATTGTGCCTGCACCCTTTTTTTGGTGGTCTGAATTTCTGGAAAAAAAAATAATTTCAGTGCAGCAAGGCCCTGGGTGGCCCATCTAACAATTTGTAATTGGCCACTGTGAAGGAGTTTCTCTTGCCTGAATCTCCCTAAAAGCTCTATGTGTAACCTGTGCCCTCTTTTTGGTGTTCTGAATCTCTGGGGGGAAAAAAAATGAATTTCAGTGCTGCATTCTCTGTGTGCACCATCTAACAATTTGTAATTGACCACTGTACTGCAGTTTCTCTTGCCTGAATCTCTCCAAAAGCTCTGTGTGTAACCTGTGCCCTCATTTTAGTGGCCTGAATCTCTGATTTTTTTTCATTTCAGAGCAAAATTCTCTGTGTTGACAATTTAATAAGCTGTTATTAGCCACTGTGCAGCATTTTATGTTGCCTGAATCTCATCAAAATCTTTGAGTATACCTTGTGCTCCCTTTTGGTGGCTTGAATCTCTAATTTTTTTTATTTCAGTGCAGCATTCTCTGTGTGGCCCATCTAATGAATTGTAGTTGGCCACTGTGCAGCAATTTCTCTTGCCTGAATCTCCCAAAAATATCTGCGTGTACTCCATGCCCCCTTTTTGGTGGCCTAAATCTGTGAAAAACAAAATTAATTCAGTGCAGCATTCTCTGTGTTGTAATCCCACAAGCTGTAATCGGCCACTGTACAGGCTGAACGGAGCCCACAGCGGAGCCATGGGCAAAGTGACTCATGACTGACTTTGTAAGGCAACGAGGGGTTAACACTGGTTGCAGGGAAAGAAAGAAGAGCAGTGAGCCCCATAGGGGTGAATGGACCCCATGACGATCGGGAGGGTGCAAGGTTAGGAAAGGGTTAATGGGTTTGCATGGGATGGGGGATATGTGGGAGTACAGGATTGGTAGAAGGGAGCTGTAAGGGGATTGGGGGGGAGCAAGGATGGGGTGGGGTGTTGTGAGAGGTATAAGAGAGGGGGGTGTACTGATCACCCCCCCTTTCGTCGCTTGATCTCTGTGTCCCAGGACGTACTGTTGCCTCCTGCCATGGCTGCCCTTGCTGAACTGCTGGAGATGGTGCGGGGGGCCTCCGAGGTATTAGGAGTGGATGCCCTGAGGCAGCAGCTGGCAGCGGTCTGTGGGGCTGGAGCGGCGCCGCCTGCTGTTCCAGCGCCCGGGCCGATGCTACGTGCTCGGCGGGCGCGACCGCCGGAGCGCTACTCCCCCAGCTGGAGGGGGAGAATACGATCAAGGAGCCCCTGCGGGGACCCTCCGGAGCAGCGGCGGAGCCCTTCCACTCACCTAGGGGAGCAGCCGGCCACCGGGAGGAATCCGCGTCGGAGATCCCGTGGGTCGGGGGTGGGCGGAGCCTCGGCGAGGCCCACTTCCGGTCCGCGGCCTGCGCAGCATCGGACCGGAGCATGGATGACGGCAGCCCCCAGTGATGTGCCGGCTGGGGGTGGCGCTCGGCGTGCCGGATTGCCGGAGGAGACTCCCTGCAGGCCGCAGGGGAGAGCTACAGGACAGAGGACGGGAGCGGATGCGCGCGGCGAGGTCAGGAGATCGGAGGAGGGGTACTGTGGCCCGCAGGCACAGAGGAGATCGGTAGTCACGGTCCCCCCCGGCGAGGAGCGTGCTGGGGGAGGGTCCCGGCGAGGAGCAAGCTCGGCACGGCCTTCCTGCAGTCGGCAGGGAGAGAGCCCTCTGAGGACGGCAGGAGAAGTGGCGGCGCAGCAGGATGGCACGACTACAGCGAGGAAAGACGGCGGCAGGGCGCCACGGCGGGAGAAACGGAAGAGGTCAAGCAGGAGTCGCCCGGACGAGCAGGGTGCGGTGACCGTGGGGGTCGACGGCCGCCAGGTGCGGGCTGTCCCCTCGCTGGTCCCCCCTGAGGATTTCGGCAGCGCATCTGACTCCAGCGAGGAAGAAGGAGCAGCGGCGGGTCGGACGGAGCGGCAGCAGGAAGATCGTGGCACGGCTGTTCCGGGGTCGGCGCAACGGCAGCCTGGTGAGCAGACAACAGAAATGTTTCATGCTGTGGGTAGCGCGAGCGGGGGCGGGGGTTCCGTCGCGGGACGCGTTGCGCTGGGGGCGAGTGCGGTAGGGCAGTCTGGTTTACCGGGTCCGGAGTTTTGGGGGCAGCTTATGGGGGTGTTGCAGGGGTTGTCTGCGGAACGGGTTAGTCGGACTGGGCCTGGGGCTCCGGTGGGGGCGTGGGTGGGCCCCACGGAGGTGGTGCGGACAGAGGCGCCGGTGCGCGAGGTTGCGTTGGGGGACCCGACCTCGGCGGCAGGTACGGGACAGGAGGCAGGTGGGGCGGCTTCCGGGGGCGCAAGTAAGGAGGCGGAAAAGGAAAAAGAAAAGGAGGATGAGGTTGTGCGCTTGGATGATAGGGCGAGGAGTGAAATTTATGTGTGTTTTGAAGGTCAGTTAGGGGTTCATTTGAAAAAGGAGGTGAGGGAAAAGATTTGGAAAGGGGAGTATGTGGAAATTTTTTCCCTGCTTCCCTTGGAAAAGTTTAATTTGGATAAGGTAAAGCCCAGTGATACAAAAAAGGAGAAGGAGGATGAGGAAAAACGGAGGTATAGGTTGATCCCGAGGACGTTTACTAACTGGCTACAGGCCTTTGCGATCTTAGCCAGCGTGATCGGGGAAAAGGAGCCGGAGCATTGTTCCGCCCTATTTGGATATATGGATGGGATATGGGAAGCGTATAGAGTATACGGCGGTTTAGGGTGGTTGAGATATGATGAGCAGTTCCGGCAACGGAAGGCTCTGCGGCCGGGAGTCCAGTGGGGCCACAAGGATATTTCTTTGTGGATGCGGTTAATGACGGCGCCGGTTCAGCCCTTTCGAGGGGGTGCCGGGAGCCCGGGTGCGAGCGGCGGGTCCTCGGCTGGACAGAAAAAGGGAGCTTGTTGGCAGTATAACGAGGGACAGTGTAAGTTCGGGGCCTCTTGTCGGTTCAAACACGAGTGTTCCGGATGTGGAGGGTCCCACCCTCTGGCCAGGTGCTTCAAGAAAGGGAAAGGAAAGGCGGGGGATGGGTCTGGAAAAAGGGAGGACGCCAGTGAGGGTCGAGGCGATGCTTCCCTATTTAAGTAGATACCCGGATGTTCGGGCGGCGGAGTTGTTGGAACGGGGTTTTACGGAGGGCTTTCGGATTCCGTTTGAATCTGAGGCGCCGGTGTTTCGCCCGGGAAACCTGAGGTCCGCAAAAGAACATCCGGCAGTGGTGAAGGAAAAGCTGCAGAAGGAGGTGGAGTTGGGAAGGATGGCGGGCCCATTCCAGGACCCGCCATTCTCCAATTTACGGATTTCCCCCCTTGGGGTGGTTCCTAAGAAGGAGCCGAACAAATTTCGGCTCATTCATCATTTATCTTATCCGGCGGGATTGTCGGTGAATGATGGGATATCACCGGAATTGTCGGCGGTATGTTATGTATCATTCGATAGGGCCTTGGAGCTGGTAAGGGTAGCGGGGCGGGGGGCCCTGATGGCAAAGGCGGATGTGGAAGCAGCTTTTCGTTTACTCCCGGTGCATCCAGAGAGCTTTCATCTCTTGGGGTGTATGTGGGATGGTGAATACTATGTGGATCGTTGCTTGCCGATGGGCTGTTCCATTTCGTGTGCAACCGCGGGGATAAAAGCTCCAAATCACTTTGTCCGAGTGACAAAAATGATGAAAGGGGATTTGTTGGTGTGGGAGGAGTTCTTGGACCGGTACAACGGTCGGACCCTTTGGATGAGCGAGGCAGTGTCCAATAGCCAGCTGGAATTGTACACTGATGCTGCTGGGGCGACGGGTTTTGGAGCAATTTTTCAAACGCGCTGGTGCGTGGGAAAGTGGCCGCAGCGTTGGGTGGAAGCAGGTTTGGTGAGGAATTTGGCGCTGTTGGAATTGTTTCCCATTATTGTGGCGGTGGAGTTGTGGGGCCCTGTTTTTGCTGGAAGAAGGGTTTGCATGCATTGTGACAACATGGCGGTGGTGCATTCCATCAACGCACTGTCGGCAAAATCCCCGCCGGTTGTGGGGTATTTAAGGCATCTCGTGTTGCGTTGCTTGGATTTAAACATTTGCGTGGTGGCTCGGCATGTGCCTGGGATTCACAACGAGGTGGCTGATGCGCTATCACGGTTTCAGTTTTGCAGGTTCAGGAAGCTGGTGCCGGAAGCGGACGCGGAGGGAGAACCTTGCCCGAACTGGCTGTGGGATCTGGCATCGGTATAGCATTTGAGGGAATTCGGAGATCGGTGTCTGAGGCTACTTGGTGCCGATATCAGGCGGTGTGGAAGGAATGGGCAGAGTTGGAAAGTAGGGAGTTCATGGAGTCGGGTTACAAGGGTCGAGTATTGGGGGTACTGATGTTAATAAGTGGGGATTTTTCGGAAGGCAGGTCGGTTTCGGTGATTGGTTGCAAGTTGGCGGCGTTGGCCTTTTTGTTCCAGATGCAAGGGGTTCGGGACGCAACTAAGGATTTTCTGGTGCGACAGGCAATGAAGGGTTTTCGGAAAGGGGCTCAGTCGCGTGACTCTAGGCGGCCGGTGTCATTGCCATTGTTGGTGCGTTTAGTGGGGTGTTTAGGGGAGTTATGTTCGTCTCCTTATGAGCGGGTGTTGTTTTCGGTAGCTTTTGTACTGGCGTTTTTTGGGGCCTTTCGTATTGGCGAATTGGTCAGCCCGACTAAGCAAGCGATGGGTGGTTTGCTGTTGGGTGATGTAATGCTGGGGGAGGATAGAGTGGAATGTCGGCTTCGCTTTTCTAAGACGGATCAGAGGGGCCGGGGGCGCTTAGTAGTGTTGTTCGCTTTATCGGGGCACCAGTTGTGCCCAGTGTTACATGTGTCAGAGTTTTTAAAAGTGCGCGGCGGTTACCCTGGTGTTTTTCTTAGACATGCGGACGGATTGGCTTTGTCGCGGTATCAATTCAATGCGGTGCTGAAGATGGCTCTAGCAAGGGTGGGGGAGGAGCCACGTGAGTACGGGTCTCACTCTTTCCGGATTGGGGCGGCAACGGAGGCCGCCAGGTGGGGTTTGAGTGAGGACTGTATCCGGCGGATTGGGAGGTGGGAGTCTTCCAGGTTCCGTTCGTACATTAGGCCTCACTTGGTCAGGTGATGGTCAGGGGTGGGGGATTCTAGGTTGGTGTTTGATGCCAGTTTTGTGGGGCAATTTCTTGTTCTGTTGCTGTTTTTATTCGTGGTCTTTGTATTTTAGGTCCATGTCTTGTGTGGATCCTCGGGCACTCCTATGTGTATTGGGGAGCGTTACGGGCGGATGTGCGACGTGACGGTCGGCAGCTTGGAGTGTCGGTGTCGGAAGCTCGAGTAAAGTGGCTCGGAATTCGGGGCATGACCTGGGGTAGAGTGCGCCCTGAGGTGGCTTATTATAGCCGGATGGATCGGGTCCCTGATGTGTTAATTTTGCATGTGGGGGGGAACGATTTGGGAGTGAGGTCGGCGAGGGAATTGAAAAGGGATATTAAGCTGGACCTGTTGCATTTGTGGAGGGCGTTCCCGGGCATAGTTATCGTTTGGTCAGACATTATAGCTCGGACGCAGTGGCGTTTTGGGAGGTCGGTAGACCGTATTAATAGGGCCCGGAGCAAGCTGAACCGGGCTATTGGCAGGTTTGTGGCGAGAAATGGGGGGTTGGTGGTGCGGCATAGAGAATTGGAGGAGTCCACGGAGCAATATCTGAGGAGAGATGGGGTTCATCTGACTGATGTGGGTCTGGATTTATGGATGTTGGGTTTGAGGGATGGCCTAGAGCAAGCACTGGGGGTGTGGGGGGCTCGGGCCAAGTAAGGGTGTCACTTGGCCGGCCTGTGGCGGGGTGATAGGTCCGTCTGAGAGGTTGGGAGTACCGACAGTCGGTTGTTTGGTACGAAGTCGCTCAAGGGGAGTGGCTTCGGAGTGGATGGGAACTTGTGGGCGGAGGTCCCGCAGGTTCTGGGTAGGGGTAATTAACGATGGAACGTTGTTACCCCTCACCTTGGGCCGGGTGATCACGGCCGAGGTGGTCCTCTGGGCCGGTTTGGAGGTTACGGCCGGGGGGTTAGGAATGATGGTGTGGCGCCCCTGACCTGGTCAGGCACCACTGAGTACTGCACCCATGCTGGGGACAGTACAATACAGGTAATCCAGAAGGCTGACCGGGGTGTGGAACACAGGCGCATAGTGATCAGGTCTCACACATGTACCCATGAGAGGACCCCTGGGGATCCCAGGAGGGGGAAAAGCCTTCACCTTCACTGGAATAGTGGAGGGGGCCAAAAGCCTCCATCTCCTCTCAAGGGGTGTGGTAAGAGAATCTGGTTGCTAGGTGGCGTAGGCAGGCACAAAAGGGAAAAGAGAAGGAGGAGTAAACAGTCTAGAGTCTGCAGCAGAGTGTGGAGGAGTGAGGAGCAGGAAAGTGAGGCTCAGACAGGAGCAGCAGTGAAGGTCCCAGATGTGAGCCGGTTCAGAGCAGAGTCCAGGGAGCTCCGAGGAGCTGACCCCTTCCCCTGGGCTGCTGGAGTCTGACAGCGTCCGCGCAGTGGCTACCGACGGGGGAGAACGGTCAACTAGGAGTGCTACCCGAAACCCATCTCAGCTAGAGAGAAGAGCACGGAGTGGGAAGTAAGGAGACTGCTAGAGAGTACCAGGCCCAAACGGGCGGCAGATCCCGAAGCGGAGATAGATCCAGCTTTCTTTTGCTAAACCTGCCGGTGTGGGGCTCTCAAAGCCCACGCCACAACACCACAAAAGCCGCAGCCACGTAGCCACAGCTAGGGCCCATAGCTCACAGGAGGCAAGAAGCTGGAGTGATCTGGCCCAGGCAACAAGCACACGGCAAACGAAGGGGAGTGAGGCTTCAGCAACTTCCCTGGGTGACCCCCATAGGGACTCAAAGTCGGGGTCACCCCAAACCACCAAGGGCTAAGGAAGGCGAGTTAGTAGTCACCCTCACAAGTCAGCCTGAAGGACACCTGGTTCCCGCCTGGTTCATCCCAGCTACGCCCGGGTTACTCACCCTGCCACCTGAAGTGAGTAAAAACCCTGAAAGACATTCTGCCTGTGTGGAGTTATTCTGCGCCTTGTGGTTCTACGCACTTACACAGGGCCCTGGGGCTTGCCTCACTCTCAGGAGGCTATTCCAACTAACTGCACTCACCATCAGCCCCAGGCGTCCCTCAACTTGCAGTGGCGGTCCCTACTGGCCGCAATACTGAGAGTGGCGTCACGACAAGAAGAAGATCTCCTACCTGTGACCAGATCCAGCTGAGTGGAGTCCCTGAAGGTAATGCACCGACACAACACCTGTGGGGCTTCACAATGGTTTGCCTCTCGGACGGATCTATCGGTGTTTCTGGTTATACGGGTATATATGTATAAGGTTAAGTTGAACAATTGAGTGGCATGTTGGGCCACGAGTTTTGGTATACATATATACGGTAAAATAAAACTGTGGCCATTCCTGCAATAAAGTCGTGGTTCTCGTCTTTATTTAGGGAGATATAGTACGGGGGGTGTTTCTGCAGGATAACCTGCTTATCCCTTATAGATGCGTCAAGCGCAGGCTGTGGGGGGTCAGAAGTTTAAGGGGCTGGAAAAAGTGCTAGGGGGTGGTCAGTTTGGAGATACAGGATCAGTAGAAGGTGTGGGGACTATCAGAACTGCATGTGAAGCCAGCAGAAAAGGTCCTGTGCTCTCCTCACCTGCCCTGACTGTGATCATGGGGATTTAAGAAATTCTGGAGCAGCTTCAGGGTGCTGCCAGCAGCGTGGATGGAGCTGCATCAGAGCACAGGAGATATTGGAGATACAGTGGAACCTTGGTTAACAAGAACAATCCGTTCTGGGAGTGTGCTTGTTAACCAAGTTACTCGTTCAGCAAAGCAAGATTTCCCATAGGAAATCATTGCAATGCAGACAGTTCGTTCCACAACTTGTTAAATGTCCCATCCTGGTCCCCCTATTGTGTCATTCCACACATGCACAAACACATACAAAGACACACAAACTCACACAAATGCACACGCACATGTTATGCTCACCTTACCTTCCGTTCCATCGCCGGCCTCCTGGGACTTGCTGTTCGCTAGTACGGGCTGTGTATCGGGTTACCATCACGACGAGGGAGGAACTTCCGCTGCCAGAGCGCTGACGTCAAAGGCAAGAGCTGCTTGCCTCTGATTGGCCAGCGCGCTGCCTTTGAGTAGCGGTGACAGAGAACGTTCCTGCTTCGTCGCTATGGTACCTACGGAAGGTACACATATTATGCTCACCTTACCTTCCGTTCCATCGCCGGCCTCCTGGGTCCTGTAGTTCGCCGGTATAGGCTGTGCATCTTCCAGATCTTGTAGTTCGCTGCGAGGATTCTTCTCTCGTCGCGATGCACCGGGGAACTACAAGAACCATGAGGCCGGCGATGGAATGGAAGGTAAGGTGAGCATAATTATGTATGTGTGTGCGTGTTTGTGTGTGTTTGTCCGTGCTTGTGCATGCTTGTGTGTATTTGTACGGACTGCAAGTGCGGGTTAGAGTGCGGTGGATATACAGAACCGGAAGTGTGTGCAGTGAGTATTCTGCTCGTACAGCAAAGCTTTCTCGTGAACCGAGTTACAAATTTACAGAAAGCTTTGCTTGTTAAGCGAAATTCTCGTTAACTGAGTTACTCGTTAAGCGAGGTTCCACTGTATTGGGAGGTTCAGCAGCGGGGGTTGCTGCAGAAGATCCTCTTACCCAGTGGGTACGCAGGGCGAGGGTGCCTGACAGTCTGCCACCAGGAGCGGCTCCTGAGGTCTCGGTGGTGCCGCAAGAGCTCCCCCCTGGGGACCCTCCCTGTCCATTTCTCCATCCTGTGATTAGATTGAACAGGGGGGGAATCTTACCAGGCAGCTAGGACCTGCGGAGGTGGGCGGGGCCTCGGTGTATCACGTGACCGGGGCTCTGCCTCAGGCCTCTAGGGATCAGGGCTCAACAAGATGGTGGTGGTCCTTCCCAGTGATATACCTGTCGGGGGGACTGCTTGTGGTGGCTGCATCTGGACATCCGGAGAAACACCCAGAGGCAGAGGTCATCAGTAGGATGGAGGTCAGCGCGGAGGGTCGCTTCAGGCTTGAGGTCAGCAAAGCAGAGGTTGACATCGAGGATAAGGTCAGCGCAGAGGTTGTCAATGGGGAAAAGGTCAGCGCAGAGGTAGTCAACGGGGAAAAGGTCAGCGCAGAGGTTGTCAACGGGGAAAACGTCAGCGCAGAGGTCGTCATTGGGGAAAGAGGTCAGCGTGAAGGTCGTCATTGGGAAAGAGGTCAGCACAGAGGTAGTCATCGGGGAAAGAGGTCAGCGCGGAGGTCGTCATCGGGGAAAGAGGTCAGCGCGGAGGTAGTCATTGGGGAAAGAGGTCAGCGTGGAGGTCATCATCGGGGAAAGAGGTCAGCGTGGAGGTCGCCATCGGGGAAAGAGGTCAGCGTGGAGGTCGCCATCGGGGAAAAAGGTCAGCGCGGAGGTCGTCATCTGGGAAAGAAATCAGCGTGGAGGTTGTCATCGGTGAAAGAGGTCAGCGCGGAGGTCGTCATCCGGGAAAGAGGTCAGCGTGGAGGTTATTTTCAGTGAGGTAGTCAGCGCGGAGGTCATCATCTGGCTGGAGGTCAGCATGGAGGTCGTTTTCAATGAGGTGGTCAGCGCTGAGATCATCATCTGGCTGGAAGTCAGCGTGGAGGTTGTTTTCAGTGAGGTGGTAAGCGCAGAGGTCATCATCTGACTAGAGGTCAGCGTGGAGGTCGTTTTCAGGGAGGCGGTAAGCGCAGAGGTTATCTGGGCAGGAGGTCAGCTCGGTAGTTGTTATCGGGAAGGAGGTCAGCGCATGGATCGGCATCTGGAAGCAGGTCTGCATTGAGGAGGAGGCCGTCGTCATCACGGTGGAGATCGCTTTTATGTTGGAGGTCATCAGCACAGAGGGGCTCGTCTTCGGGGATAAGGTTTGTGTCGAGAAGGAGGTTGTTATCTAGGGGGGGATCATCCACGTCCTGGGAGGTCGTTCAACAGGTAATCCACTCCCTGGTGGTCCAGCTAGGTTTGAGCACAGCGGAAACGAAGCCTGGTGAGTTCAATTCCATGGTCTGTGTGTGTTCATCTAGCGCAATTTTCCTGGGTGGGTGTTTCATCAGGCTCAGGGGGAATGGTGGGGGTCTCAGTTTTAGCATGTTGGGGGGGGGGCTCTATGGGGTCTGTTAGTAGGGTCTGCTTCATGTTAGGGTTTCGGAAGGAGTTGCCAGAACGTGTGGAGCAGGCGAAGGCCGAGTCAATGGGGTCCTCCGTTTCTGTTTTGGGTGTCGGGCGTTGAGGCAGGTTGCCGGTCAGTCATCAAATTAGGCCACATCTGGTGGTGAGGGTCACGGTGTCAGGGCAGACAGAGAATGGCGAGTGGCTAAACTTTCAATTTTGTTAACTGGCTTCAGGTGTTTGCCATTCTGACAAGCATCATAGGGACACAAAAAAAAAGGGCCCTGAGAATTGTTCAGGGGTGTTCTGCTACAAGGAAGGTTCATTGGTTTTGTGGCGGTCACACCCGGTGTTGACATGATGGGCAGTTCAGGCAGTGGAAAGATGGGGGACACTGCATAAGCCAAGATCCGAAAGCTCTAGGGCTCGTTCAGATACCAGGGTTCAGGCTGCGGTGGGTTCTTTTCCCGTAGCACCTTGTTGCTTGTACCAGGCAGAATGAATTCGGGGGTGATACTGGAAAGGGGGGTGCTGCAGCCACTTTCTTGTCATATGCCGTTACTTTTAGTTTTTCTTTTGAATCATAATAATAATAATAGTAAATATACATAAAATTTAATAATAATTTGGGCGCGAGGTATCATGCAGGAGTTGGTCAGTGCTGTTTAATCTCTGCCAATTTCTGGTTCGGGTTGTTTTCTCCGTTACGGGTGGTGCAAAAGAGGGAGCCAAATAAATTCCGGATCACTTGGGAGTTGTCATTTCTGACATGTTAGGTTGTTTTGGGATGGTTCATATTTTGTGGTCTGGTGTTTATTTATGGTTTGCTCTATAGTCTCGTGCCTATTGGAAGGGTTTGGTTCATTTCTAGAATGGGGAGGTTGCAACATGGCTGGGATGCTGTCGACGATTCTTACCACATAAAAAACAAAAACAAAAACAAACACCCTGTATATGCGGCGGTCAGCTCTCCATTTTTGCCAATCATTGCTAAGAGCTAGGGCATGGATAGTTCGGTAGTTTACCAAGAGAGAAAGAAGGGCCCTGGAAATTGTCTGAACGTCTTGGGAATCTCGATTGATTCTAGAAGGATGGAGTGCAGGGGAGGATTGAGTACAGGTTATGAGGAAGTGTGTCTTTCCTCACTGAAGTGCGCAACACGGGTTATATTAAAAAAATATATACCGTAAATAAATAAAATAAAATGCAGTAGGACACATTTGTTTTTTGCTGGGCATGCTTTATTTTGCTTTTGTATGTGCCCATAGCCTGAAATTTTCAGGTAGTGGGAAGGTGGCTATGACGAGGGCAAGGCTTTGTATATGGTTGCCGAAGGAACTCTTCAACGACCTGGCAGTGGGGGCCAGGATACATTTTTCTGGGTAGTTATAATGGATGGTCGTTAGGGTTTTGGAGCTTGTGGTCTATTTTGATTGTGAACCTTTACTGTAGCGGCAGGTTGGGTTAGTTTTCAGAGCTTGGGTGGAGGCAGTGTTTTACCATGAATTGGATTCTGTTGGAGTTTTTCTTGGTAGTGGCCGGGTCCATGTGGGGGTGCTATTTCAGCAATACAAAGATCAGTTTTCATTGCTTCAACAGGTGTTTTTTGGCAACAAATTTTTGGTGTTTCCCCTCTGGGAATGGGGCTATGGAGGGATTTCGGGTTACGTTACCTTTTGCTTTAGCGCATAGGTAGTGGCAGTGCAGGTACCAGGTGTTTGGAAATCAATGTTAATTCTCTGTTTCAATTGTAGTGGGATCGCTTTTGGTGCCTGGCACCAGAAGCAGAGTCCACCGGCTGCAAGTGGCCGGAGGAGCTTTGTGAGGTGGTATTTGGGCACTAGGCTTATTATGAATTACAGTATCCCTTGCTAGGGCTACATATGAGGCGGATTGGTGAGGCAACGGGGGATCAGAGGCAGGAATTGGGCACGGGTGAGTGTGAGGAGGATTTGGTAGGGGCATTGCTGTGTTGGTTACGTAGCGCGTCAACTGAAGGAAGGTCTGAGTCTGAAGTTAATATTTTTTGGCTCAGACCACTTCTGGTTGTAAGTTTCAATGTTCGGATGATGTCATTAAAATGTTTAGTCCAATTTTTGAGAGGTTTGCGGGATGAGTCCTTTAACTGGGCTGGTTAATTGCTTGGAATAGTGGGCACTGAGTAATTCCCCATTTGAGGTGAAGTGGTTTTGGCTAGTTGTTCTTGGTTGCTCTTTGGGGAATTAGGGGAATTGGTGGCTCCATCATCAAGTGGAGGTGGCATGTTGAGTCAGGATGTCGTGGGATTAACCTACCCCATGGAATGTTTGTTTGGAATGGTCAAACTGAATCCATCTTAAATATATAAAACAAAAAAATGGGGGGGGGGTCAGGCTGTGAGCAGTAAAGAGGTTGATAGGGTGGTCGGTAGAGTGTTGCAGGGGGTATTTATTTTTGTTGGGGGGGGGAGGGGGAAATCGCACAGGCCTGCAGAAGTATAATTTATAAAAAAAAAAAAAGGAAAAATTCCTCCCCTGTGTTTTCTCAGTTCTCCTAGGTGGTGCACCACTGGTTAGATAATTGGGTCACTATTCTGATTTGGGGGGGGGGGGGGCTGCTGGCAGATGTGCAGAGGAATGAGTGCCAGCTGGGTTGGTTGAGAGATCACATTCTGGTGCTTTGGATCTGGTTCCAGGTATGGGTGGCCTAAGGTTGCACTGGATTTTCACCATTTTAAGGTTGGATCGTGTGCCCCCGATGTGCTGGTGTTGCACACGGGTGAAAATGATGTGGGGATTCCCCCCCATGGGGATTAAATTGGAGTTATTTACCAAGGTTTACTGCAGCTATGCTCCACCTCCCTGAGAGGTGAAGATAGTGCGGTCGGGGATATTGTGCCTACAAAACCTTACTGGTGGTCTGGTCGATAGAGGGGATCGAAAAGACCGAAATTAAGGTGGATAGGGCACTGGGGAGTTTCGTGGCTTGGAATAGACAGGTCGGCACGGTGGATGCACCTGTGGTTAGCAGGTGTTCAGGAAGGTGGAGCGAGTGCTTTGTTTGGTGGGGTGACTCGCATTATGAGGTCTCAGGTAATGCTCATGGTGGCGGTAGTGAGGTGGGGTTCTTGGAGTTGGTGGTAAAATGGGGGTGGGGGGTTATACATCAGGTGGATGGTAACCCCCCTTCTTTTATATGGAATGGTAATTACCTGGTGGACTTTGGGGCTCTCCAGGGTGGGGTCCCCTGGGAGTTGGTATTAGGATAATGGTTTTCCGGTCATGGTGTCCCCGAGCTTGTGGTCGTTTGCGGCTGGGGACATCTCCGGATGGTTTATCAATTTTATGGGAACGTCTGCCAGGTTTTGGAGCTCCAAGAACCCTCCTCGCTTTAAAGTAAGGTATGTAATTTATTTAATGTCATGTTTGTGTAATAAAGGCCGATTTGGCCAAATTATCAAAGCAGGTGTCATGTCTTAATTGGAGGGGGAATCTGTGGGAAGAAGGGGTTAGTGCATAGCGGGAAGGAAGCATCTACAATAGTACAGTCAAGTAGATTCTGTGGCCTGAATCTCCCCAAAAGTTCTGAATGTACCCTGTGCCCCTTTATTGGGCCTGAATTTCAGAAAAAAAAATTGGGGAATGCAATTCAAATGTACAGAAACCATTTTAATTGTTTGTAGTCTGATTTAAGAGTCAAATATTTCTATGCATGCAAAATATCTGACGCGCCCACCCCAGGGCTATGGGACACCCGGTGCCGGGCCGGACTAGTCCGGGGGTCGTCAGTGGTGGCTGGGCCCGACTCCGTACCCTGGTGGGGTCAATTAAGATGGCTTCAGTGGGGGTGATTGTTAAAGTTTATAATTTTCGTCACGCCACCTGTGGTTTGCGGCTATTAAGCCGCCGCTGCTGTATGAGGCCTCCGGGGTGATGGAACGGCAGCAATGGTGGTACTGCTCTCCACAGGTGGAGCGGTGTCCCGGGGCAACAGTTGGTGCTTGTAAGTGTCTATGGTGATGTTGCTGTGAATGATACGGTGCAGGGCCAACAGGCAGTGAAAGAAACAGTCACAAACAGTAGTCTCTTTACCTTCTCCTCTTTTACTTTGAGAACAGTCCAGTCCTGGAAGACCGTTACATGTAGTCGAGGGCTCCGGCCGGCCTGGAAGTAACGGAGGTATCTTTTTGGCCAGATGAGTATGAGGCCTACTCCTGTTCCTTCTTTGCTGTTATAAGACCCTGCACTCTGGATTAGCAATGGCCCTCTTGCTGCTGGGACCGATGATACGTCCCTCTCCCTGTGTGGTAGGCTGTGCAGGCCTTCTCTGGTGCTTCTCTGCTGGAGTCCACACCGGGCCCTGGTGATGCAGCTATACCTTCAGGTTGTTTATGGGCCAGGTGCTTGCAGCTCTCCTGCCCTTCGGATTCAGCTACCATGGAATATTTTAGGCCCTGGTGGCCACAGACTCCGATGTCCAAGTCTACGTCTTTGCCTCTCTGCAGCTCTGGCCTCCCTGGACTGAGCTAACCAGCTCCAGCCCCAGTTCACCAGACTGCACACTCTGCGTCTGCTCTCTCTGCTCACTCCTCACAGACTGAACACTAACTCCTCCCTCAGGTCAGACTTGAGGAATGCTCCCTGGAACTCCAGGTTCAGAGCTCCCCCTGCTGGCCTGAGGGAGAAACTGCGTTGGATGTTGAACTTACTGGCCAATAGCCCTCCCAATTACCTCCAGGCTCAGCATTAACCCTTTGGAGGGGCAATGCTGTTGTGGCGACCAGGTCCTGGGGCACCACACTCCCCCTTAGTTAAACTCAGTACTCCCGGACTGAAGAAACAAAAAAAACAAGGCATAACATGTTAGAACATTTCATCCCATGGTGGGAGGTGCATTTCTTAAATGTTACAACTTAAATAACTATACGAGTCTAGTGTGGCTTCCTGACGGGTGTCCAATACACTGCTCCATGGGGGACCCGCCGCGATAAAACCCCCAAAGTAGGCTCTGGGCGTGCGTCAGAGCATTGATGACCCCACTCTATGCACGCCGGACGGGTTTTTCTTCAGGGGTGAAGAGCACAGTAGGTGCAACCTATAAACAATTGAGGTTTTGGCCACTCATAGTCCAGTGACCCAGTTGTCCATATAATTAATCATTTAAATAAAAAGCATTTTATACATAACATTACAGACATTTTAAATAACTATATACATTCTAATAGGTACTTTTTCTTTTTACTCTCTATACCTTGGAGGGGGCTGTCCCCGAGTGCTGCGTTGGGACCTGCGTAGCTCTGGTGTTTGTCCCTGACTACTTGGTGTATGCACTACTTCAGTGCTACTGGTAGGCCTAACCCTGATAGGTATGGGTGATGGTTGCCTACGTGGTCTGAGATTCGCCAAGGGTACGACAGGTTCACCACTGACAGGGGGTTGATTCTCCTGTTCCACTGCTGGCGTGTCATCTTGTGTTGGGACGGACAGTTCCTTAGGTGGATCTGCAACCTCTTCTGTTTCTGGCTCGACCAATTGCAGGAACGTCAAGACTGGTACCACTATAGCATTATTTATTCGGGTCCAAGTTTTGGGGAATTTTCCAAGTATTGTTTGGATCATCTCTTCCTCTTTTTCTTGAATTTGGGGACTTTCTTGTACTTCCTCTACTTCCTTTTGGATTTTGCACCGTTCAGGGCACGCTTTCAGGCGGTCTCTAGAAACTGCTTGATAGGTCTTGCCTTCATCTTTGCTTATGAGACATACTTTACTATTGTCAAAGTTGGAGGGAATAATGGTGTAGGGTTCATTCTCCCACTGATCATCTAATTTATGCGCTCTCCGCTTTTTCTTGAGGACCTGTTCTCCAGGTGCTAAGGGAGTTGCTGGGGCTATTTGATTGTAGATCTTTTCTTGTCTCATTCTTGCTTGGGACAGGCTCTTTTCTACGCATTCCTGAACTTTGCGGTACTGCTGCTGTCGCTCTGTATCCCAATCCTCTATCTCTTGGACCGCTTCAGGTGACACAGTTCCTATCTCAAAGTCTACAGGTAACTTGCCAGGTCTTGCTCGCATCAAGTAAGCAGGGCTGCAGTTGGTCGAGTTTACTGGGATATTATTGTACAAGTCCACTAGATCTGGTAACTTCTCTGGCCATTGGTTTCTTTCTTCTAGAGGTAGAGTCTTGAGCATATCAATGACCACATGGTTCATCTTCTCGCACAATCCATTGGTTTGGGGGTGGTACGGTGTTCTGATTTTCTTACAGCCGTACATGTTACAGAACTCTTGAAACACTTCTGCCTCGAATGCAGGACCTTGATCAGTCAGTACCCTTTCAGGATAACCGTGAGGTCGACAAAAGTATGCCTGAAATGCTCTAGCTGCTGTTCTGGCTGTCTGGTCTTTCACAGGCACTACTACCAGGAAACGAGAGTAATGGTCCACAATGGTGAGGGCGTAAACATAGCCTGACCGGCTTGGTGTTAACTTCACGTGGTCCAGGGCCACCAACTCTAGGGGCTGCTTCGTGACAATTGGCTGTAGGGGAGACCTCTGTCTGGCATCATCCTTCTGCCTCAGGTTACACGGACCACAGTCTCGGCACCACTTCTCGACTGCCTTTCTCATGTGCACCCAGTAGAACCGATCGCGGAGTAGGGTCTCCAACTTCTTCCACCCGAAGTGTCCTGCTTTATCATGGTAAGCTGCTAGGACCATTGAAGCATCCCTCTGTGGGACCACTATCTGCCAGACGAGTTCATTCATTCGCCAGTTGACATATCTCTTGCATAGCTTGCCTTGGTAGGTGAACAGTCGTCCCCTCTCCTTCCACAACTGCTGGGCTTCTTGTGGAGCATCTGGACCGAGATGGGTCTCAGCTTGTGCTAGCTTTTCTTTGACCAATCGCACGGCCGGGTCACCATTCCGTGTCTCTTCCCAATTATGGTGGAGTAATGGGTTGACCGAGACCTCGTGCTGACTCGAGCGCTTCCCTCCTACAGCATGCTCACACTGGGAGACACCTTGGTGATGGAAAGCTGGTAACTCTATCTCTTCGAGTTCATCCAGGTCTTCTCCAGACTCGGGTAAGTGAGACATTCTGGACAGCGCATCAGCATTGTTATTCTTCTTGCCAGCCCGATACTTGATGGTAAAGTCAAAGTTAGACAGCCGGGCCATCCATCGCTGCTCCAACGCACCTAGCTTGGCTGTTGCCAGATGTGTCAACGGATTGTTGTCCGTGAAGATGATGAACTTGGCCGACGCCAGATAGTGCTTGAAGCGTTCAGTCACTGCCCAAACAATAGCGAGGAACTCCAGCTTGAAGGAACTGTAGTTTTCTGGATTCCTTTCTGTGGGACGAAGCTTCCTACTGGCGTAAGCTATCACCTTCTCTCTGCCTCCCTGCACCTGGGACAGAACTGCTCCCAGTCCCACGTTGCTGGCGTCTGTGTACAGTAAAAACGGCTGGCTGTAGTCAGGGTAGGCCAGAATTTCTTCTCCCGTGAGAGCCCCTTTCAGCCGGAGAAAAGATGTTTCTATTTGGCTGTTCCATTCAAATGGAGGGCTTTGCTTCTTAGCCTTCTTTGGCTGGCCCACCAGGAGATCTTGAAGAGGCGCTGCTATCTTTGTGAAGCCATTAATGAACCTTCGGTAGTAGCCCACCAGCCCAAGGAACTGCCGCACCTCCTTTACCGTGGTGGGTCTTGGCCAGTCCTTGATTACTGTGACTTTCTCCGGATCAGGTACCACACCTTCTGCGCTGACCACATGATCCAGGTACTGTACCTTTGGCTTCAAGAGGTGACATTTGGACGGTTTTATCTTCAGGCCAAACTCCGACAAAGACTCAAACACTTCTGCTAAGTGCCTCAGGTGGTCTTCGTAGGTCTTGGAGTAGACTATGACGTCATCCAGGTACAATAGCACGGTTTCAAAGTTGTAATGGCCCAAGCAGCACTCCATCAATCTCTGAAATGTCCCTGGGGCGTTGCAGAGCCCGAACGGCATACAAATGAACTCGCAGAGACCCATTGGTGTCGTGAATGCAGTCTTCTCCTTGTCCACCTCTGCCATGGGAACCTGCCAATACCCACTGGTGAGATCCAGGGTGGAGAAATAATTAGCTGATTTTAAGGCTGTTACTGACTCTTCTATTCTGGGTAGTGGATAAGCATCTTTTGTGTAATGCGGTTAATTTGTCTGTAATCTACGCACATTATCATTGTACCATCTTTTTTCTTTACGAGCACTAGTGGAGCTGCCCAGGGGCTACAACTATCTCTGATAACCCCAGCCTCCTTCATTTCCCGTAACATTTCTTTGGCACGCTGATACTGTGCTGGGGGTACAGGGCGGTATCTCCCTTTAATGGGATGATGGTCACCAGTGGGGATTTGATGTTTAACTCCTTTTACCTGCCAAAAATCTAGGGGGTGTTTGCTGAAGACCCGCTCGTATTCCTGTACCACCCGGTAAACCCCATGCTTTTGGTGTGAGGGGGTGGAGTCGGTGCCCACATGTAATTTTTGGCACCAGTCCTCCAGCTGTCCCTTGGAGCCATTGTCTTCCGCCTGGTCGGACGGGATCAAGGGTTCCACTGCTTTGATGGTATTGTTACTGACAGTGTACAGTTTTGCTACGGTGGCGTACTGGGGCAATTTGGCTTCCTCCTCCCCACAATTCAGGACACGGACGGGCACTCTTCCCTTGCGGACGTCTGCTACCCCTCTGGCTATCAGGACTCCAGGCCTGCTGTCTGAATACACCGGTTCTACCAAGGCTGGGTAATCCTGACCCTTGAGGCCTATTGCTGCCCGACACCATATCAACATTTCACTTCTTGGGGGTATTGCAATGGGGAGGGGGTCACTTACCCTCACACTGCCAATTTCTCCTCCGGCCAGCTCTACCTGCTGCCTCCTCATCAGGGCTCTGATTTCCCTCTGTAGGTCACGCTGCTGCCCGGAGCTTGCAGTTTCAGACGCCTGCTGCAACAAAATTATCACTTCGGCAAGACAATTTTCCATCACATTTGTACCAATGGTTAGCAGTGGGTTAGATTCTTTGCGATCAATATCTACAATTATCATCCCCTGACATGGCAATTCTACCCGCCCCACTTTAATGGTTACCTCCTTATACCCAATTTGAGGCAAGGGCTGACCATTACTGGCCACAATTGTTAAATCATCATCTGGGCCATGGTCAATGTCTGAATCAGCCCAATATCTTTTGTACAGTTTATAAGGGATGGTTGTTACCTGGGACCCCATATCCAGGAGGGCATTCAAAGGGATCCCATCCAGCACAATAGGAAGGACCGGTCGTCCTCCCACATACTTGCTGCGACTGGGAGTTGAGCCGGGCTTCCTTACACCTGGGGGTTGGCTCCTAGCCCCAGGTTCGGCCCATTTAAAGGACAGTGTCTTGCAATGTGGCCCGCCTGGCTGCAGCGGCGGCAGATCGGTTGTCCAGTTGAATCATACCGGTCTGTGTCTTTTTCTCGGGTCGGCAGAATCCTCCTTTGCCGCATCCATGGGACGTCATCTGGACTGGAGGCCAACTCGATTCTTGCAGGTGATGGGGTCACTTGTAGAGACTGCACTGTTTTTGCGAGGGCAGCCACTGTCTTGGTCAGTTCTCGGACCTGCTGTCTGAGCTCTGCAGTGAGATCTTTATCCAGGGTCTGCGCCTCAGCCCCTGCAGCGGCTCGTGTTGCAGGCACCACCTCTGGGTACATGATAGCAAGAGGCCGGAGGGGTACTGTGTTGTTCGGTGTAAATTCTCTCAGTACCCGAATGGCCTGGTCCTTAAACTTTGCAAAGTCCAGAGCAGGGTTCTGCAGGACCATGATACGCAGCTGTGTCCTGTGGGCGTCTGACAGGAGCCCTTCTATAAATTGCTCAGTTAGGAGCTTGTCTTCTTCACGTACACTCTCTGGGTCCACCTGTTTAATTGCTCTCAGGGCCTCCTGCAAGTTTAAGGCATAGTCCTGTATGCTGTCTGTGGCCCGTTGTTTGCACCCAAAGAATCTCATCTTTATTTCTGCTGCGGTGCGGGTGTCAAAAGTACTCTTTAACTTAGCCAATATCTGGGTTGCTGTCTCTTTATCTGTGTCAGGCCATGACTTCACTTCACGCTGGGCCGTGCCGGCTAGCTGCCCCATTAATATGCCCACCTTCTGGCTCTCAGTCAGAGGATACACTCTAAACAAGCTGTGCAGCCTTTCTCTGAAGTCGCTCAGGGTATGTGACTCCCCGGAGTACTGCAGCAGCCATTCTGCTCCAGGGATGTACGGCATTGTGTTCGGCATTACCAGCGCTACAGCGGGGGCTGGGGCGACGGCGACTGGGAGTACTTGGGCCGGTGCTGCGGCGTCTCGGGCTATGGCAGCCACCTGCTCTCCCTCTGTGTCGGACATCTTCCTCCACCTTAGTGGACCTTACCAGGCTCCGTTCACTTTTCAAAATCTCTTCTGGGTAGCGCGGGGTTAACGACCCTCCGCTCTGATGGCGCGCTCCCTTCGCGCTCTTTTTCGGGCACGCCCCCTTTCTTCCTGCGCTCAGTAGCGCTAATGGTGGCAGCAATTTTTAGTAAAACACACAGTGTTTTCAAAGGCGCACAGTACCCGGTGGGCGCCGGGCACGTTATCCTGTTCGTGACGCCAAAGTTGACGCGCCCAACCCAGGGCTATGGGACACCTGGTGCCGGGCCGGACTAGTCCGGGGGTTGTCAGTGGTGGCTGGGCCCGACTCCGTACCCTGGAGGAGTCAATTAAGATGGCTTCAGTGGGGGTGATTGTTAACGTTTATAATTTTCGTGACGCCACCTGTGGTTTGCGGCTATTAAGCCGCCGCTGCTGTATGAGGCCTTCGGGGTGATGGAATGGCAGCAATGGTGGTACTGCTCCCCACAGGTGGAGCGGTGCCCCGGGGCAACAGTTGGTGCTTGTAAGTGTCTATGGTGATGTTGGTGTGAATGATACGGTGCAGGGCTGACAGGCAGTGAAAGAAACAGTCACAAACAGTAGTCTCTTTACCTTCTCCTCTTTTACTTTGAGAACAGTCCAGTCCTGGGAGACCGTTACAGGTGGTCGAGGGCTCCGGCCGGCCTGGAAGTAACGGAGGTATCTTTTTGGCCAGATGAGTATGAGGCCTACTCCTGTTCTTTCTTTGCTGTTATAGGACCCTGCACTCTGGATTAGCAATGGCCCTCTTGCTGCTGGGACCAATGATACGTCCCTCTACCTGTGTGGTAGGCTGCGCAGGCTCTCTCTGGTGCTTCTCTGCTGGAGTCCACACCGGGCCCTGGTGATGCAGCTGTACCTTCAGGTTGTTTATGGGCCAGGTGCTTGCAGCTCTCCTGCCCTTTGGATTCAGCTACCAGGGAATATTTTAGGCCCTGGTGGCCACAGACTCCGATGTCCAAGTCTACTTCTTTGCCTCTCTGCAGCTCTGGCCTCCCTGGACTGAGCTAACCAGCTCCAGCCCCAGTTCACCAGACTGCACACTCTTCGTCTGCTCTCTCTGCTCACTCCTCACAGACTGAACACTAACTCCTCCCTCAGGTCAGACTTGAGGAATGCTCCCTGGAACTCCAGGTTCAGAGCTCCCCCTGCTGGCCTGAGGGAGAAACTGCGTTGGATGTTGAACTTACTGGCCAATAGCCCTCCCAATTACCTCCAGGCTCAGCATTAACCCTTTGGAGGGGCAATGCTGTTGTGGCGACCAGGTCCTGGGGCGCCACATATCCACAGAGACCAGAGAACAAAAACTTTGATCAAAGCAAGAAAATTACTGACTTTAGTACGGAAGTTACAAATATCTTATAGCCAAGTCTCTTGGATGGAATCCTAGGTTGCATATTTTTTTACTATTGGTCAAACTTCAAGAAAG
Organism: Anomaloglossus baeobatrachus; assembly: GCF_048569485.1. Classification (NCBI taxonomy): domain Eukaryota; kingdom Metazoa; phylum Chordata; class Amphibia; order Anura; family Aromobatidae; genus Anomaloglossus; species Anomaloglossus baeobatrachus. The sequence goes on along the minus strand of NC_134357.1, from coordinate 193,601,489 downwards.
AACTTATACTGGTATATATATATATATCATAATTTTACTAATAATCTGAATCATATTTGAAGACAGGAAGCCCCAGAATGTTTTAGGAAAAATCTTATAATGTTTGAGTGCAGATATGGGTGCAGTACACAGTGCAAGTGCCATCTTGTCCTGCATTTTGGGTATCTTCATATAATCATGTCCCTAACAGTCCCCGCTTTGGCCAAAATATTACCCTGAAGCCGATGAGCTGATCGATCTGTCCTAATGCTGATGACAGTTTCACTGCCTATGAGATAGCCCATCCTTTGTGGATGAACCCCCTCTAGGGATGGGCGAACTCGAACTGTAAAGTTCGGGGTCTGTACCGAACACATGGTTTTCGTGCACATGACCCCGAACACGAGCTTTCTGGGACGTTCGTGTTACAGTTCGTGTTACAGTTCGGTTCCACGGGATGTTAAAAAAAAGCACGTTATTAAGACCCGCAACACACATCCGTTTTTTTTGTACGTGTGAGGTACGTATTTGCACGTACCGGAGACACGTACACACGGAAACCCATGTTATTCAATGGTAGATGGCACACACACGTAAAATCACACGGAACGTGTGTCCGTGTGATAAGTACGTGTGTGTGCTTTTCTGCACGGACGACATGTCCGTTTTTGGCCGGCAGCACGCAGGCATGGACCCGCTAAAGTCTACGGGTCCGTGCCTGTACGGACCGCACACGGAGTATGTCCGTGTTCAGCACGTTTCGTGCGTGTGCGTTTTTACACTAGCGATCTTATTTTTATTTTTTTTAAAATTAAATTCAGTATACTTACATTGGCGCTCGGTGTTTTTCTTCCCCCGGCTCATACCGCTCCCCGATCACAAGCGGGGCGAGGAACAGCTGTGCAGAGAATACACGGCAACAATTACTTTGAATATGCCGGCCGCTCATTAATCAATCTCGTATTCCCTGCTTTCCCCACCCACAGACGCCTGTGATTGGTTGCAGTCATACACGCCCCCCACGCTGAGTGACAGGTGTCTCACTGCACCCAATCACAGCAGCCGGTGGGCGTGTCTATACTGTGCAGTAAAATAAATAAATAAATAATTTAAAAAAACGGCGTGCTTTCCCCCCCAATTTTAATACCAGCCAGATAAAGCCATACGGCTGAAGGCTGGTATTCTCAGGATGGGGAGCCCCACGTTATGGGGAGCCCCCCAGCCTAACAATATCAGTCAGCAGCCGTCCAGAATTGCCGCATACATTATATGCGACAGTTCTGGGACTGTACCCAGCTCTTCCCGATTTGCCCTGGTGCATTGGCATTCGGGGTAATAAGGAGTTTTTGGCAGCCCATAGCTGCCAATAAGTCCTAGATTAATCATGTCAGGCGCCTCCCCGAGATACCTTCCATGATTAATCTGTAAACTACAGTAAATAAACACACACACCCGAACAATCCTTTATTAGAAAAAAAAAACACTAACAAATTGCCTTTTTCACCAATTTTATAAGCCCGAAAAAGCCCTCCATGTCCGGCGTAATCCAGGATGGTCCAGCGTCGCTTCCAGCTCTGCTGCATGAAGGTGACTGGAGCTGCAGAAGACACCACCGCTCCTGTCAGCTCCACGCAGCTAATAAAGGGAATAGCGCGATCAGCTGAGCTGTCACTGAGGTTACTCGCAGCCAACGCTGAATACAGCTGATCGCGCTATTCCCTTTATTAGCTGCGTGGAGCTGACAGGAGCGGCGGGGTCTTCTGCAGCTCCGGTCAACTATATGCAGCAGAGCTGGAAGCGACGCTGGACCATCCTGGATTACGCCGGACATGGAGGGCTTTTTCGGGCTTATAAAATTGGTGAACAAGGCAATTTGTTAGTGTTTTTTTTTCTAATAAAGGATTGTTCGGGTGTGTGTGTTTATTTACTGTAATTTACAGATTAATCATGGAAGGTGTTATGATCCGGAACCATGGAAGATCACCACAAATCATTGGCAAAAAGGTGACAAGAGCATTGGCAACTAATCTGGCCGCCATCCCCTTACTAACCAACACAACTAGAAGTAGCCGAGGGGTGAACTAACATCCTGTGCACCGCGAACCCAGCCGGAGAACGAACTATCCTAAAGGTAGGAAAGATGAATAACTCTCTGCCTCAGAAAATAGACAAGAATAGCAAGCCCCCCACATTCAAAGACTGCGGTGATATAGGAAAAACACAATACACAGGTAGATGACAGGATTAGCAAAAGGTGAGGCCCCCGCTGACTAAAATAGGAAAGGACAGGAAAGGGACTGATGGTAGCCAGAGAAAAACCCTGCAAAATACCAACTTCCTGATAGTACAAAAAGGCCCTCAGATCGCTCGATCTGAACTCCGTCCTATACCAGGTGCCCTTGTCATACCAATGAACAGAAAACAAGAATTATAACAAATTCAACAAGCCATAAACACATGGACCCAAAGGAGCTATACTCCACACAGAACTGCAGGGAGTTCCTCAACAATCCACTGAGGGGGAAAATCCCTGGAAGGAAAGAAACTGAAACCAACCACAACAAATGACAAACCCAGATAAGCAAAAGAACCAGGCAATAAATAAAGAGCAAGAACTTATCTGGAGTGGATGTGATGTAGAGCAGGATTAAGCAGGCTGGAGATACAAAGAACAACTGACATCCGGCAACAGCCTGCAATCAGACCAGGACTTAAATAAGCAGAGAGTTAGGAAAGGAAACACCCACTGCACAACACACCTGGTCTCTGTCCAAACCCTTCCTGGCCACCAGAGGGAGCCTCCCAGCAGCCAAGACATAACTAACATTCACAACAGTACCCCCCCCTTGAGGAGGGGTCACCGAACCCTCACCCACGCCACCGGGTCGCTCGGGATGAGCATGATGGAAGGCGCGAACCAACCTGTCCGCATGAATGTCAGAAGCCACAACCCAAGAGTTATCCTCCTGCCCATAACCTTTCCATTTCACAAGGTACTGAAGCTGATGCTTACTGCGACGGGAATCCAGAATTTTTTCAACCTCATACTCCAGATCCCCTTGTACCAAAACAGGGTCAGGAGGCGCTGCTGCAGGAACTGCCGGCTCCACATGTTTCTTCAACAAGGACTTATGGAAGACATTGTGAATCTTAAATGACGCAGGCAGAGTCAAACGGAAAGATACAGGATTAATAATCTCCGAAATCTTATAAGGTCCAATATATCTGGGCTTAAATTTAGGAGACGGAACTCTCATAGGAATATTTTTAGAGGACAACCACACCATGTCCCCTACTTTAAACCAGGGACCAACAGTCCGACGCCGGTTGGCAAACTTTTGGGCAGTTTCTTGGGACTGAAACAATTTATCCACTACCTGCCCCCAAATCTGCTGCATTCTGTTGACCACCGAATCCACCCCCGGACAGTCAGACGCCTCAAGCTGCCCTGAGAGGAACCTAGGGTGATACCCAAAATTGCAGAAGAAGGGGGACACCAACGTGGTAGAGCTAGCTCTATTGTTAAGGGCAAATTCAGCCAAAGGCAAAAACGAAACCCGGTCATCCTGATCCGCAGAAACAAAACACTGTAAATAGGTCTCCAGGGTCTGGTTAGCCCTTTCAGTCTGACCATTGGTCTGAGGATGAAACGCCGAGGAGAAAGACAGCTGAACACCCAATTTGGAGCAAAAAATCCTCCAAAACCTGGATACAAACTGCACCCCTCTGTCAGAAACAATGTTTTCGGGAATACCATGCAAACGGACAACATGTTGCAAAAACAAAGGCACCAACTCTGATGAAGACGGCAACTTAGATAGGGGAACCAAGTGGACCATCTTGGAGAATCTGTCATAGATCACCCAAATCACAGTCATTTTCTGAGAGACGGGAAGCTCTGAAATAAAATCCATAGAGATGTGCGTCCAAGGTTTCTTAGGTACAGGCAAAGACAATAATAGCCCACTAGAACGTGAACAACAGGGCTTGGACCTAGAAAAAACTCCACACGACTGTACAAAACGACGGACATCTCGGGACAGGGAAGGCCACCAAAAAGAGCGTCTCACAAGATCCCGAGTACCAAAAATGCCAGTATGACCCGCCAAAACAGAGCAATGAACCTCAGAGACAACTCGGTCTCTCCATTGGTCTGAGACAAACAGTTTCCCTGTAGGACATCTCTCAGGTTTATCCCCCTGAAATTCCGCCAGTGCCAACCGCAGATCAGGCGAAATAGCCGAGAAAACTACACCATCATTCAGGATAGTAGACGGTTCGACAACCTCCAAAGAGTCAGCGCAGAAACTCCTGGAAAGGGCATCGGCCATAACATTCTTGGTGCCCGGCAAAAAAGAGACCACAAAATTAAACCGGGTAAAAAACAAAGCCCACCTGGCCTGCTGAGGATTCAACCTCTTGGCCGATTCCAGATAGATGAGATTCTTGTGGTCCGTAAGCACCACAACTTGTGCCTAGCCCCCTCCAACCAATGCCTCCACTCTTCAAATGCCCACTTCATAGCCAATAATTCCCGGTTCCCCACATCATAATTCCGTTCAGAAGGAGCAAACTTCCGAGAGAAAAAGGCACAGGGCTTAAGTTTACCCGAAGTAGCGTCTCGTTGAGACAGAACAGCACCTGCTCCGATCTCTGAGGCATCGATCTCAACTTGAAATGGGCGAGACACATCAGGTTGCTGCAGAACTGGGGCAGAAGTGAATCGCCTTTTAAGCTCCTGGAAGGCCACAATAGCCTCAGGGGTCCAATGCTCAGCATCAGCTCCCTTCTTTGTCAAATCTGTCAGAGGTTTGACAATGGCAGAAAAATTGGCTATAAATTAACGGTAAAAAATAGCAAACCCCAAAAACCGCTGCAGGGATTTTAGAGAAGTCGGTTGCACCCAGTCGTAAATAGCCTGAACCTTAACTGGGTCCATTTCAATAGCGGAGGGAGACAGGATGGAGCCCAAAAAGGAAATCCTTTTCACCCCAAAGAGGGACATTGACCCCTTAACGTACAGTGCATTATCCTTAAGTATCTGAAAAACATCCCGTACTTGCCCCACATGAGAGTCCCAATCATCAGAAAAAATCAAGATGTCATCCAAATACACAATCAAAAATTTACCAATAAGGTCCCGAAAAATATCATTCATGAAGGCCTGGAAGACGGAGGGTGCATTAGTGAGCCCAAAAGGCATCACTAGGTACTCAAAATGCCCCTCAGGAGTATTAAAAGCCGTCTTCCATTCATCACCCTCCTTAATACGGATGAGATTATACGCACCCTTGAGATCCAGTTTCGTAAACCATTTGGCACTCTGCACTCTAGAGAACAGATCAGACATCAGAGGCAAAGGGTACTGATATTTGACTGTAATTTTATTAAGAAGACGGTAATCAATACAAGGCCTCAACGAACCATCTTTCTTAGCAACAAAGAAGAAGCCAGCACCAAAAGGAGAAGATGAGGGCCGAATGTGCCCCTTCTCCAATGATTCTCTGATGTATGACCGCATGGCATCATATTCGGGCACAGACAAGTTGAAAATCTGACCCTTGGGAAATTTACAACTGGGCACCAACTCAATGGCACAGTCACAGTCCCGGTATGGGGGCAGAGAATCAGATTCCTGGTCATTAAATACATCACGGAAATCAGACAAGAAAGCCGGAACATCAACTGCCTGAGCAGACGTGGACGACACGGAAAGGTCCTGATGCAAACCTTGACAACCCCAACTAGCTACCGACAAGGATCTCCAGTCAAGAACTGCATTATGGGTCTGCAACCACGGAAATCCTAGTACCAAGGTATCCTGTAGATTATGCAATACTAAAAATGTACAAGTTTCCTGATGCGCTGGTGCAACTCTCATAGGCACCTGGGTCCAAAATTGGGGTTTATGTTCTGCCAAAGGGGTAGCATCAATGCCCCTTAAAGGAATAGGAGTTTGCAAAGGAACCATGGGAAAACCACAATCCCTAGCAAACCCAAAATCCATCAAATTGAGCGCTGCCCCTGAGTCCACAAAGGCAAATGCAGAAAAGGAAGACAATGAGCAAATCAATGTGACAGACAAAAGAAACTTTGGTTGCAAAGAACCCACAGTAACAGAAGTAGCCAATCTCCTTTCATGTTTAGGGCAGACAGAGATGTTATGAGAAGCGTCTCCACAATAGAAGCACAGTCTATTCTTCCATCTGAACCCCCGCCGACTAGCATTAGAAAGGACCCTATCACACTCCATAGGCTCCAAAGGCTGTTCAACAGGCACAAAACCAGCAGGTATCTTCCTGCGCTCACGTAAACGCCTATCAATCTGAATGGCCAAGGTCATAGAGGCATCAAGACCAGAAGGGACGGGAAATCCTACCATTACATCCTTCACAGCATCCGCAATACCCTTGCGAAAAAGAGCCGCAAGCGCATCATCATTCCATTTGGTAAGGACCGCCCACTTACGAAATTTCTGACAAAACGTTTCTGCAGAATCCAAACCCTGAGTTAAGGACAACAAGACCTTTTCTGCTTGGTCCACAATATTGGGTTCGTCATATAATAATCCCAAGGCCTGAAAAAAGGAGTCCACATCATGGAGAATCGGATCATCAGACGCTAAAGAGAAGGCCCAGTCCTGAGGGTCACCACGCAGTAAGGAGATGACAATCTTAACCTGCTGTACGGGATTCCCTGAGGACTTGGGGCGCAGGTCAAAAAATAATTTACAATTATTTTTGAAGCTCAAAAATCTCGACCTATCTCCCGAAAAAAATTCAGGAACGGGAATTTTAGGCTCTGCAAGGGGAGTCTGTGCAAGATAAGACTCTATACGACGAACCTTAGCATCAAGATGAGCAACACGCTCACCCAATTCATCCATGCTAGACAAAAGAAATCTTCCACAGAACCCCAAGAAGAAGAGGAAAAACACCAAAAAAAAAAAAAAAATTCTCAGCAGCTTTTTTTTTTTTTTTCTTCTTAAGAGTACCCTTTAAATTTGTTTGGCCGGATGTACTGTTATGATCCGGAACCATGGAAGATCACCACAAATCATTGGCAAAAAGGTGACAAGAGCATTGGCAACTAATCTGGCCGCCATCCCCTTACTAACCAACACAACTAGAAGTAGCCGAGGGGTGAACTAACATCCTGTGCACCGCGAACCCAGCTGGAGAACTAACTATCCTAAAGGTAGGAAAGATGAATAACTCTCTGCCTCAGAAAATAGACAAGAATAGCAAGCCCCCCACATTCAAAGACTGTGGTGATATAGGAAAAACACAATACACAGGTAGATGACAGGATTAGCAAAAGGTGAGGCCCCCGCTGACTAAAATAGGAAAGGACAGGAAAGGGACTGATGGTAGCCAGAGAAAAACCCTGCAAAATACCAACTTCCTGATAGTACAAAAAGGCCCTCAGATCGCTCGATCTGAACTCCGTCTTATACCAGGTGCCCTTGTCATACCAATGAACAGAAAACAAGAATTATAACAAATTCAACAAGCCATAAACACATGGACCCAAAGGAGCTATACTCCACACAGAACTGCAGGGAGTTCCTCAAAAATCCACTGAGGGGGAAAATCCCTGGAAGGAAATAAACTGAAACCAACCACAACAAATGACAAACCCAGATAAGCAAAAGAACCAGGCAATAAATAAAGAGCAAGAACTTATCTGGAGTGGATGTGATGTAGAGCAGGATTAAGCAGGCTGGAGATACAAAGAACAACTGACATCCGGCAACAGCCTGCAATCAGACCAGGACTTAAATAAGCAGAGAGTTAGGAAAGGAAACACCCACTGCACAACACACCTGGTCTCTGTCCAAACCCTTCCTGGCCACCAGAGGGAGCCTCCCAGCAGCCAAGACATAACTAACATTCACAACAGGAAGGTATCTCGGGGAGATGCCTGACATGATTAATCTAGGACTTATTGGCAGCTATGGGCTGCCAAAAACTCCTTATTACCCCGAATGCCAATGCACCAGGGCAAATCAGGAAGAGCCGGGTACAGTCCCAGAACTGTCGCATATAATGTATGCGGCAATTCTGGGCGGCTGCTGACTGATATTGTTAGGCTGGGGGGCTCCCCATAACGTGGGGCTCCCCATCCTGAGAATACCAGCCTTCAGCTGTATGGCTTTATCTGGCTGGTATTAAAATTGGGGGGGCAACGCACGCCGTTTTTTTTAATTATTTATTTATTTATTTTACTGCACAGTATAGACACGCCCACCGGCTGCTGTGATTGGGTGCAGTGAGACACCTGTCACTCAGCGTGGGGGGCGTGTCTGACTGCAACCAATCACAGGTGTCTGTGGGTGGGGAAAGCAGGGAATACGAGATTGATTAATGAGCGGCCGGCATATTCAAAGTAATTGTTGCCGCTTATTCTCTGCACAGCTGTTCCTCGCCGCGCTGGTGATCGGAGAGCGGTAAGTATGAGAGAGGGCTGCTCAATTCAGTCACTCGGGGGATTAGCGGTCACTGGTGAATCCTTCACAGGTGACCGCTAATCAGTACGCGGCACACAGACAGAGCCGGGGCATGACAATGAAGTCGGGTGAAGTTCACCCGAGTTCATTCTCATCGCGCAACTCTGTCTTCTGTCAGCCGACATGTATCAACGACATTGTGCAACACACAAACGGACATTCCACACGGACATTCCACGTACACATACACAGGCATTTTACACACAAACACGGACATTTTACACGTACACACGGCTCGCATACGCCATCACACGGATGCCATATGTACCAGAGAAACGCCCCAAAAAAAGGAACACGGGCCCGAAAAACGGACCGTGTCACACGGACGTTTTTTATGCGGAAGTGTGTTTTAGGCCTAAAAAAACCATTATGATAATACTTACAGGTCCTGCGACGCGTCCTGCTGACTCTGTTTCCCAGCGCTTCTGCTTCTGTGACGCCCCTGGACTATCAGGTTGTCACAGGGAATTACACAATCTGCCTTCCCGTGCAGTATCCACCTCCTTCTTGGTTATGGGTCCCTAACTACATGGTGTTGCCTACATCAGCTAATCAAATTCTAGATACACCCTGCACCACACCCACCAAACACACCAGAGGACAACTTGAGAGGAGTAGAGTCGCCGACCTGGGGGGTTGGAGAGGAGAGGTCAGGAGTGTCAAGAGTAGAGAGTTGGGTCTGAGAAGTGAAAGTGAGAGGAGGTCAGGAGAAGGGCTCCTGGGAAGCAATCTTGGTGACAGGCGGTGGTCTGGGCCTAGAGGAGCTGGACCCCCCGGTCGCAGGTTATCGTGGCAAGGGGTACGGATCTATCGAGGAGGACACCTGGCAGCCTTGTACCATCATCGGGCTGGGACCATAGCACGACAGGGTACGTGGACCCTAGGTCGGGGAGTAGCTTCAGGCAACCCGATAATTTACCCGAGGAGAACGGAGTCTTCAAGAGCCGTTCCCACCTGCACCAAATCGGGGCATTAGCGCAACGAGGGGGATAGGACTTTCCAATTCAAAACGGTCCAGAAATCCCAAGTGTGGGCCCTGAGAGCTTGCTCCCATACTTAGCCATAGTGGGGAGCGGAACCCGGCAAGTTTCACACTACTGGGACCACGAAAGAAGTAAACTTAGTTCCAGGAGGCAGGTCACGGATCACCAGGCAGCACCATTGGGGAAGGGACCCAAACTAAGCTCCCCTCAGTGGCAGCTTCGTCCAGAGACTTGACCAGTTGTCAGTGTGAGCTTAATGGACTGAGTGAGTACCACAGTGACCCCCTTGCATCCAACGGCACTCCCCTATCATTACCGAGCCCCAGGGTATCCCCCCTTCCCATGGAGGGTCACCACACCTGGATGCCCCATTCCATCATCCCCGGGTACTCCCAACCGCAGCAGTGGTACTCCTAAATACCACATACCATGGGTGGCATCACGAACTCTATAAAATGTAAATAACCCCCTGTAAATAACCACCTTCCTTTGAGTGGCCGCAGGACCCCCGGGACTAGAGAACCTTGAGACACTGAGAACCCGGATCCGAGCAGCTCGGCTGCTGGCGCGGGGGGCGGCACACTTTACTGTCTGTCCGATCATTGCTGTACCCTACGGTAAGCACCTCTGGTTAAAAGGACTTGACGTGACCATGACTTCATACCCAGTGACCAGTCACATGTGAATGTTGTATTACCTCATTGGCTACAGACTGGTCATGTGAGAATGACATCATCAAAGGTTCTGGTGCGCCATGATGCGAGTTTCATCGCATCACTGTGCACAATCTCCTGACGGCAGCGGGTCAGCTGCATGTATTTCCATGCAGCTGAGGTGCTCCTGTCCAATCATCCCCTCACTGTCAGCCTCTGCTTCATCGCTCTGTCCAGAGCAATGTAGCAGACCTGACATGGCTCTCTGTGCTTCTCACTGTGTATAGACACTGTCTGTGCACAGTGATGAAGCAGATTTGACATTGAGCTTTGCTTCTCACTGTGTATAGACTGTGTCTGTGCACAGTGATGAAGCTGACATGTCTGTCCCAGTGGATTAAGTTGGACTAAGGATTTTTTTTTTTTCTATAATAAAGATGGAGTCTCTAAATGTTTTTTTTGTTTTATTTCTAATAAAAAAAATGTCTCTGTGTTGTGATTTTTTTTTATTACTTTTTCCTTGAAATTCATGGTGGCCATGTCTAATTTGACGTGACACAATCAATTTCAGACTTAGTACCATCTGAGAATACAAAGCTAGTATTAACCCCTTTATTACCCAGTGAGTCACTGCCATCACGGCCGCTGGTATAGCGACTTGAAATGGCACTAAAAAACAATGCACCATTTCCAGGGGCGGCTGCGGACTGCCGAGAATCCCAGCCCCCAGCTGCCTGGCTTTACCTGACTGGCGATAAAAATACGGCGGGAGCCCACGCATTTTTTTTTTTTATTATTTTTTTAAATAAAAAAAAAATAATTACCTTCCCCTGTATTTTGATTGCCAGACAAGGTGAATCAGGCAGATGGGGGTGGCAGCCCCTAGCTGTCTGCTTTATCTGCGCTGAGAATGAAAAATACCACGGAGTGCTACATCATCATTTTTTTTAATGATTTATTTATTTTTACAGTACCGTAATGTCAGGCAATCAAAATACTGGGAAGCCCATTTTTTTTAGTTATTTAAATAAATAATTAAAAAAATATGCGTGTGCTCCCGCTGCATTTTCTATTGCTAGCTAAGGATAATTCAAGCAGCTACTGGCAGCTAACCCCCACTGTACCCGGCTGGGAACCAAAAATATATGGAAGCCCTTTTTTTAATTATTTCATGAATTTCTTGAAATAATTAAAAAGAAAAATGACATGGGCTTTGCCCAATTTTTGTGTCCAGCCAGGTACAGCTAGGCAGCTGGAGATTGGATCCCGCAGCGCAGCTTGGCCCAAGCTTTCTGGCCCCTCCTGCTGCGAATTGCAGTCTACAGCCGCCCCAGAAAATGGCGCTTTCATAGAAGCGCAATCTTTTGGCACTGTATCCCACTCTACCAGCGGCCCTGGTGCCAGGTGGCACGATGGGTAATAAGGGGTTAATACCAGCTTTGTTTTACTAGCTAGTATTAAGCCAGAGATTCTTAATGTCAGGCAAGTTTGACCCAGCCATTAAAAATCTCCAATAAAGGGTTAAAAAAAAGACACCACATAGAGAAAAAATACTTTATTAGAAATAAATACACAGACACTTTACTAGAAATAAATACACAGACACACTTAGGGACTCCATGTTTATTACTCCCTCTCACCCCTCCACAATCCTGGTCTTCTGTCTTCTTTCTCCTTCAACCCATGCAGCTCTGCTATATCAGACAGCACGGGATGGGAGGAAGAACGCTGCTGCTTACCGTTCAGTCTAATCACTCAATGAGTGAGCAGAAGCTGTGGGTTGGTAAGCGCTGATGTCAGCGGTGCCACCGTTGACATGGTAACCTGATGGGCAGGTTACAATAGCAATGGTGATCTCCGATTATCTGATTTCCGGTGCTGCTATTCATCACCGGCTTTGGCAGCCAATCCCTGTATGTGGGCTGACTCTGTAAAGAGCGCCGACATGCAGGGATGGGGAGAGGACCATGTGCCCAAGCATCTCGCCGGTACATGGCACTTGCCGAGTATACCGAGTACTGAGATGCTTGAGCGAGCCCCACATACCGGCGAGATGCACTAACAGGACCTAGAATGATGTCATAGTCATGTGACCAGTCTGTAGCCAATGAGATAATACAACATTTACACATAACTGGTAACATGCTGTGACGTCATAGAAGGTCCTTTGGTTACCGGGTGGCACAGCGATGATTGGCAGCGGCAGGAGACAGAGTCTGCAGGACACGTTGCGGGACCTGTAAGTATAATGACAATGTTTATTATTAACTGTATTATTTATTTTACAACCCCCCCCTACCCCATCACATAACTGTAAAGTCTAAGTTTGGTGTTTGGACGCAAGTTAACGTTATATCCGAATGCGAACTTTACAAAACATTCAGGCGTGTCTCCCGAACACCGAACATCGGGGGGGTTCGCTCATCACTAACCCCTTCGCCTAACAGACTTGTGCATAAGGAACTCAGATCCTATCCCCATCCCCATGGCTATGTTCCACGTTGGCTTAAACTATTCGGGAGGATGGAGGTGGTGGTTATCCTCTCATCAGTTCATATTCATCAGGATCAGTTGTACTCAGAACCTCATATTCCTTAGGTGGTGATGAGACTTCCTCAAAAGATGCATGCATAGTCATTGTCTTGTCCACGAACTTGGATACCATCTTCTTGACACATGGAGCTACACAACACATAGATAAGGCCGATACAATAAAAATGCAGACAAGTATTATTTCTAACTTAACAAGTGCTTCTTGCAACCCTTTCCACCAACCAAACCAAGTGTCCCATGGTTTTACACCTGAATTCCCTGCCAATTCTTCTGACAAATCAGTGAGACCTTTTAAAGCTCTTGTTATGCTTTCATACGAATTGGTATTGTTTGGTATGAAGGTACTGATGTTGGACCCTATCATTTTGCAGAACCCCCTTTTTCAGCTATGATCATGGCAAGGCAACCTGTTTTGAAATAGCATAATTGAGGTGAGTCCTAATTGTTCGACTATTCCTGTTAGGGTGTCTCCTGTGTAATTTATGAACCATTATTGATTATAGTAAAGGTATTTTATCCAGTCTGAATTTTTATTTGCAGTTATAATGGGAATTATGGATTCAAATTATTATGGAATTATGGAATCATTATAGGGGCCTTTTTCTTGCACTTTGATGGTGCTATTACAATAGTTGTGTGGCAATGTACCCACCATTAGTCCCAAAGTAGTGTGTTTAAAGCAAGCATAGTTCCAGGAGTAGGGGGTGATCCCATGTCCCACTGGTTTCTTTGTATAATAAGGAGGATATAAGTGTACTAGAAATTGCCATCTTTTTCTGAAGGTTGTCTGGTTAGAGTAAAGGGATAATATCCATCTGTTATAGGATGGTTGGGGAACGGTACAGTAGCCAGGTGAGGTCTAGCTGCCGAACAAACAATACAAGATTGTTGTATGTCCACCACTCTGTATAAGGAGGCTGGGCAAAGTAAAAATGAGTTATTTGAAAATTTGGAGGATTAAATCAGGGCACACTTAACCATCATCTTCTATACATGAGGTGATGTACTAGTTTCCAGCAAGCACACAATAGTAGATGGAAGGCTTTAATAATCTTCACACAAGGCTGTGAACATACATACATAACATAATATAACATAACTAGTGTTGAGCGGACCCGGATCCGCAAAATCCGGATCCGCACGGTTCGAGAGCCCGATCCGAGTCCGACCAGTTCCCGGGATTCGAGGTGCACGATCCGGATCCGTGGTTTTTTTTTGTTTTTTCTCTCTCTCTCTTTCTCTCTCTCTCTCTCTTTCTCTCTCTCTCCCGGATCCAGCTCCCCATTGATTTACATGGTTACATGGACGCGGATTCCGGATCAGATCCGGACTTCTGCGACAACCCGATCCGGATCCGCCGGACCTGGATTATAACGGATCCGCTCAACTCTAAACATAACATAACATGACAGTCTGTAATTATCTTCTCTCCTTACACAGTCTTTCTCCTAACACAGTGGATGTGCACAGAGTAGAACACTGTACATTATAATTGATGGGAGGTGAGGGGGAAGGGTGAATCTTGTGCTGGTCACTCCTCTCTATCTTTCTGCTGCACAACAGTTTTCTTTTCAACTATCCTGAGCTGTTCTCCACTCCTGGAAGTCTCTGTCCTGAATTGGCAGATCTCTGTAGCTTGACTTTACTCAGGATACATACACTACATTTTTCTAAGCACTATTCCTTCTTTGCAGAGAGACAAATGTGACGCCCTGGGCAAGCCAGGGGTCACAGGTCATCACACCACCACACCCTACATCCCAGTTAGGAACACCAAAGCTACTCAAAATCCTTGTTGCCTTCCTCCAGGGGCTGATGTTCACACCAGGGGGTGGGCCAGGCGGTTGGCTCCGCCCACCGAGGAGTACACAGCCCTGGAGGCGGGAGGAACCAGGCAGTTTAGCTCAGGGGGAGCTTGAGTGAGGAAGGAGTAAACAACTAAGTGAAAGTGAAGTGGTAGTGGAGCAAAGAAGAAAAGGAACAAAAGGGAGCGTAGAAAGGCCTGAAGTGAGTCCAGCTAAGTGCAGGACAGGTCAGCAAGGTCAGCAACAGTGGTGATCGTTTAGAGGGGGACTGCTCGGAGGTTGCTGGAAGGACCGCGGTCGAGTAGTGGCCCGGCGGTCTGGAGCAGTATACGAAGGACAGTCAGCACCAGGGCAGGGGCCTCTCGGACCCCGGCAAGGCTAGGAGTCGCCATAATTTGCCGAATCCGTCAGTGAAGGGGACGTCGATCCCCCAACAACCAAGTCCCGATTGAAGACAACCGTCCAACCATTAGTGAGGAACACCGCCACCGCCAGGGCACCAGCTCCTCAGGGCCAGCGTCTGCGGGCAAAGTAGAGCTCCTCCGGCTCATATCCAAGCCGGGGAGCGGGTTACCGGTGGGAACCCATCGCTACCAACTTAGAAACATCAGGTGCAGGTCAGAGGGACATCACCGTTATCTGCTGGGAGAGCAAGTGCAGCCGTCCGTGGGAACCGTCTTTCCAGCCGTGTGGTTTACCGTAGAAACTGTGTCAACGTCTCAGGCTGAGTGAGTACCACAGTGCCGCAAGGCACAGCGCTGCCCCCGCGTCCCTGCGTCCACCAGGCCCTGCACCTTCCACTCCATCACTGGGCCCCGGGATCACCAACCCCTACCCACGGAGGGGCAACACAACACCTGGCTGCTCCGCATCACCACTCCCGGGATCCCCATATTGAGCAGCGGTGGTGCTACAAATCACCACAACCGTGGGTGGCGTCACGGACTATAAACCATCCCCACACCCAACAACCCCCCTTTCCCTCACGGGCGAGGAGCGCCGCTAGAGTCCCCGGGATCCGGCCCACCGCTCGAGCCACTGAGCAGTAGCAGGCCACAGCAGCCGCGGCGGCCGGACCCGAGCAGCGGTGGGAGAGCGCGGCGTCCCCTCCTCCGCCCGCGACACAAACAGACACTTTAAAATATTCTGTTTGCTTCCCAGCATACCCTCGGTCGCTGCTGAATACGTCCTGCCTCCTGCTGCAGGCTTAACTCCACAGTTGCTGGATGATTTTAGATCATCTGTGCAGTTCCTACTTGTCACACTCTCTCCCACTATTCTAATGTCATCCGTAACATATGCCATAACAGATCAATACCTCGATTTTTTTTTCTAGCTGCGGGACATCTCCCACACCTTAGATCCCAGAATCACTGGTAGGCTGTTTCACTTACTTCGCTAGTGAGCCACTGCTCCCCCCCCCCACCGTTACTGCTCTTGGGAAAGGAGATGAAAATTATGTGACTATGTTTCTATGTTAGACATACACACGTGGACAAAATTGTTGGTACCCCTCGTTTAATGAAAGAAAAACCCACAATGGTCACAGAAATAACTTGAATCTGACAAAAGTAATAATAAATAAAAATTCTATGAAAATGAACAAATGAAAGTGAGACATTGCTTTTCAACCATGGTTCCACAGAATTTTAAAAAAATAAAACTCATGAAATAGGTCCGGACAGAAATAATGGTACATGGTACCCTTAACTCAATATTTTGTTGCACAATCTTTTGAGGCAATCACTGCAATCAAATGATTCCTGCAACTGTCAATGAGATTTCTGCACCTCTTGACAGGTATTTGTCCCACTCCTCAAGAGCAAACTGCTTCAGTTGTCTCGTATTTGAAGGTTGCCTTTTCCAGACGGTATGTTTCAGCTCTATCCAAAGATGCTCAATAGGATTTAGATGAGGGTTCATAAAAGGCCAAATCAGAATAGTCTAATGCTTTCCTCTTAGCCATTCTTGGGTGTTTTTAGCTGTGTATTTTGGGTCATTATACTGTTGCAAGACCCATGAACTGTGACTGAGACCAAGCTTTCTGACACTGGGCAGCATATTTCTCTCTAGAATCCCTTGATAGTCTTGAGATTTCATTGTACGCTGCACAGATTCAAAACACCCTGTGCCAGAGGCAGCACAGCAGCCCCAGAGCATAACAGAGCCACCTCCATGCTTTACTGTAAGGACAGTGATCTTTTCTTGATATGCTTCATTTTTCTATCTGTGAACATAGAGCTGATGTGCCTTGCCAAAAGTTCCAGTTTTGTCTCATCTGTCCATAGCATATTCTCCCAGAAGCTTTGTGGCTTGTCAAGATGTAGTTTGGCAAATTCCAGTCTGATTTTTTTATGATTTTTTCAACAATGGTGTCCTCCTTGGTCGTCTCCCATAAAGTCCACTTTGGCTCAAACAATGACGGATGGTACGATCTGACACTGATGTTCCTTGAGCTTGAAGTTCACCTTTAATCTCTTTAGGAGTTTTTCTGGGCTCTTTTGTTACCATTGGTATTATCCATCTCTTTGATTTGTCATCAATTTTCCACCTGCAGCCATGTCCAGGGAGGTTGGCTACAGTCTCATGGATCTTAAATTTCTGAATAATATGTCAAACTGTATTCACGGTAACATCAAGCTACTTGGAGATGGTCTTATAACCTTTACCTTTAACTTGCTTGTCTATAATTTTCTTTCTAATCTCCTGAGACAACTATTTCCTTCACTTCCTCTGGTCCATGTTGAGTGTGGTACACACCATGTCACCAAACAGCACAAACTGAAAAATAAGGAGCGCTGATAGTGTAATACCAACAGATCAGTGAGGTAGATCAGGAAAAATACACTCACCTGAAAAGGTTGTGATAGTCACAACCACTGATAGAGCATAGGATGATGGCATCTGCTGCAGCCCCACGTGGATGTGCATACAAATCAGAGTGAAGAGGGGGTTAATGCTGCGCATCAGCCAAAAGGAAGATGTAGCACGTTGATGTTATAAACGTATTCTTTTATTCCATCGGTCTACGCGTTTCGAGGATATACCTCTTCTTCAGGACCAGTGCATCAACATAGTATCATGGTACTATGTTGATGCACTGGTCCTGAAGAAGAGGTATATCCTCGAAACGCGTAGACCGATGGAATAAAAGAATATGTTTATAACATCAACGTGCTACATCTTCATTTTGGCTGATGCGCGGCATTAACCCCCTCTTCACTCTGATTTGTATACACCAAACAGCACAGTGAGTATCTGTAGCCCTACAGTCATATGAAAAAGTTTGGGCACCCCTATTAATGTTAACCTTTTTTCTTTATAACAATTTGGGTTTTTGCAACAACTATTTCAGTTTCATATATCTAATAACTGAGGGACTCAGTAATATTTCTGGATTGAAATGAGGTTTATTGTAATAACAGAAAATGTGCAATCCACATTTAAACAAAATTTGACCGGTGCAAAAGTATGGGCACCTTTATCAATTTCTTGAGTTAAACACTCCTAACTACTTTTTACTGACTTACTAAAGCACTAAATTGGTTTTGTAACCTCATTGAGCTTTGAACTTCATAGGCAGGTGTATGCAATCATGAGAAAAGGTATTTAAGGTGGCCACTTGCAAGTTGTTCTCCTATTTGAATCTCCTATGAAGAGTGGCATCATGGGCTCCTCAAAACAACTCTCAAATGATCTGAAAACAAAGATTATTCAACATAGTTGTTCAGGGGAAGGATGCAAAAAGTTGTCTCAGAGATTTAAACTGTCAGTTTCCACTGTGAGGAACATAGTAAGGAAATGGAAGAACACAGGTACAGTTCTTGTTAAGCCCAGAAGTGGCAGGCCAAGAAAAATATCAGAAATGCAGAGAAGAAGAATGGTGAAAACAGTCAAGGACAATCCACAGACCACCTCCAAAGACCTGCAGCATCATCTTGTTGTAGATGGTGTCAATGTTCATGTCAACAATACAGCGCATGTTGCACAAGGAGAAGCTGTATGGGAGAGTGATGCAAAAGAAGCCGTTTCTGCAAGCACGCCACAAACAGAGTCGCCTGAGGGATGCAAAAGCACATTTGGACAAGCCAGTTACATTTTGGAAGAAGGTCCTGTGGATTGATGAAACAAAGATTAAGTTGTTTGGTCATACAAATAGGCGTTATGCATGGAGGCAAAAAAACACGGCATTCCAAGAAAAGCACTTGCTACCCACAGTAAAATTTAGTGCAGGTTCCATCATGCTTTGGGGCTGTGGGGCCAATGCCGGCACCGGGAATCTTGTTAAAGTTGAGGGTCGCGTGGATTCAACTCAGTATCAGCAGATTCTTGACAATAATGTGTAAGAATCAGTGATGAAGTTGAAGTTACGCAGGGGATGGATATTTCAGCAAGACAATGATCCAAAACACCGCTCCAAATCTACTCAGGCATTCATGCAGAGGAACAACTACATGTTCTGGAATGGCCATCCCAGTCCCCAGACCTGAATATCATTGAACATCTGTGGGATGATTTGAAGCGTGCTGTCAATGCTCGGCGACCATCAAACTTAACTGAACTGGAATTGTTTTGTAAACAGGAATGGTCAAATATACCTTCATCCAGGATCCAGGAACTCATTAAAAGCTACAGAAAGCGACTAGAGGCTGTGATTTTTGCAAAAGGAGGATCTACAAAATATTAATGTCACTTTTATGTTGAGGTGCCCATACTTTTGCACCGGTCAAATTTTGTTTAAATGCGGATTGCACATTTTCTGTTAGTACAATAAACCTCATTTCAATCCAGAAATATTACTGAGGCCATCAGTTATTAGATATATGAAACTGAAATAGCTGTTGCATAAACCCAAATTGTTATAAAGAAAAAAGGTTAACATTAATAGGGGTGCCCAAACTTTTTCATATGACTGTATATACAGGTCCACTGACAAATTACAATATTGTAGAGACCTCTGATGCTAATTAGTGGACACACCTTGCTTTAACACAGGGGTCTCAAACATGCGGCCCGCGGGCCGCATGCGGCCCTTCAGGTGGCTTCTTGCGGCCCGCTGGCCCGTGGACCCGGCAAAGATGGCGACCGGTGCAGGGGCCGCAGCTGCCAGCTATCTATTTCAGTTTCCAGTTTTGCCTTTGCCGGGCACAGTAAAGTTCTCGCTGCAGAACAGAATAACAGCCGCCTGCCAATCAGAGGCAAGCACCTGCTCCATATGACCTCAGATGATTACCTGTGATTGGCCAGTGGCTGTTGTGCAGTGAGAACTGCTCTGCACGCGCCGGCAGAAAGTTCAGCAGTGACAGGCAGGAGCTGTGATCATTATCGGGTCCACATGTCTGCGTGCTGCTGAGCCGACGAAGGATAGGTGAGCAGAATGTTTTTGTGTGTGTGTGTGTGTGTATTTCTGCTGCTGGCTGAGGCTGCACAGGGAGTGTGTGTGTGTTTCTGCTGCTGGCTGAGGCTGCACAGGGAGTGTGTGTGTGTTAGCTGAGGCTGCACAGGGGGTGTGTGTGTGTGTGTTTCTGCTAATGGCTGAGGCTGCACAGGGAGTGTGTGTGTGTTAGCTGAGGCTGCACAGGGGGTGTGTGTGTGTGTTTCTGCTGCTGGATGAGGCTGCACAGGGAGTGTGTGTTAGCTGAGGCTGCACAGGGTGTGTGTGTGTGTGTTTCTGCTGCTGGCTGAGGCTGCACAGGGAGTGTGTGTGTGTTTCTGCTGCTGGCTGAGGCTGCACAGGGAGTGTGTGTGTGTTAGCTGAGGCTGCACAGGGGGTGTGTGTGTGTGTGTTTCTGCTGCTGGATGAGGCTGCACAGGGAGTGTGTGTTAGCTGAGGCTGCACAGTGTGTGTGTGTGTGTGTGTGTGTCAGCTGAGGCTGCACAGGGTGTGTGTGTGTGTGTGTGTCTCTGTTAGCTGAGGCTGCACAGGGTGTGTGTGTGTGTGTATCAGCTGAGGCTGCACAGGGTGTGTGTGTGTGTGTGTGTGTCTGTCAGCTGAGGCTGCACAGGGTGTGTGTGTGTGTGTGTCTTTCAGCTGAGGCTGCACAGGGAGTGTGTGTGTTAGCTGAGGCTGCACAGGGTGTGTGTGTGTGTGTGTGTCTGTTAGCTGAGGCTGCACAGGGTGTGTCTGTGTGTGTGTCAGCTGAGGCTGCACAGGGTTTGTGTGTGTGTGTGTGTCAGCTGAGGCTGCACAGGGTGTGTGTGTGTGTGTCAGCTGAGGCTTCACAGGGTGTGTGTGTGTGTGTGTGTCAGCTGAGGCTGCACAGGGTGTGTGTGTGTGTGTGTGTCAGATGAGGCTGCACAGGGTGTGTGTGTCAGCTGAGGCTGCACAGGGTTTGTGTCTGTGTGTGTGTGTCAGCTGAGGCTGCACAGGGTGTGTGTGTGTGTCAGCTGAGGCTGCACAGGGTGTGTGTGTGTGTGTGTGTGTGTGTGTCAGCTGAGGCTGCACAGGGTGTGTGTGTGTGTGTGTGTGTCAGCTGAGGCTGCACAGGGTGTGTGTGTGTGTGTGTGTGTGTGTGTGATTACTACAAGAAGACATGCATGGGGCACATTAATACAAGAAAGGGACCTGCATGAAGCACATTACTATAGGAAGGGGACCTGCATATGGGGCACATTACCACAAGAAGGGGACCTGCATGGGGCACATTGCTACAAGGGGGCAAGGATGCGCACATTTTTACAGAATGGGGAACAGGATGGGGCACATTACTACAAGATGTTGGCCAAAATTACTATGCGGTGCTTATTGTAAATAAAACTGTATTACTTACAAAAAAAAGTGTGCGTTATATATATAGATATATATATCTATATATATAATTGCCTTATTCTGTCTGTCTGTCTGTCTGTCTGTCTATCTGTCATGCTCCAAAATTGTGTCCTTACGGTGACACAAAGCTGATTGGCCGCTGGGCTCGCCATGGCCCCGCCCCCCCACACGGATTGGCCGCTCGCCCAGGCTGCGCCCCCACACGGATTGGCCAGCCGCTCGCCCAGGCTCCGCCCCCCCACAGATTGGCCTCTCGCCCCGGCACCCTGCAGGCATTGGCAACTCGGCCACGCCACGCCCCGCCCCCCTCACGCAATGCACGCTAGCTCTGGCCCCGCCCCCCCCCGCGCATTCCCCGAACTGACACGGTCACGGAGCTACGACTCCCAGGTGAGTACTGTACTCCCCCCCCCCCCGGGAGCCCACATCAGCGTACGCCGCCAACCCAGCCGACACTTACCCTCGCATTGCTGGCCTTGCCGCCGTATGCTGGTGTGGGCTCCCGTGCGAGCGGGGGACGGGATACGTTGGTAACCATGCTAGCATAGTTACCAGCTGGTAACCATGCTAGCATAGTTACCAGCGCATCAAGGTCCTGCAGCGGCGAAACATCCACACGCACACACATAACAGCACACACACACACATACACACACATCAGATCACACTCACTCTCACACACACCTCACACACACCTCACACACACATCACATTGCATCCACACACTCACAGCATCCGGCGATATCGCTTGCTTCTTGGCCTCGATACTGTGCTGTTGTGACCTTCCAGGACCTGACGGAGGATCACATGGCCAGAAGCATGTGGTATCTCCGGATGTTGTGAGTATGAGCGCGTATGTGCGATATCGTCAGTGTCTGTGTGTGTGAGTGTATGCGATCGGGTGTGTGTGAGTGTATGCGATCGGGTGTGTGTGAGTGTATGCGATCGGGTGTGTGTGAGTGTATGCGATCGGGTGTGTGTGAGTGTCGGGATCGGGTGTGTGTGAGTGTATGCGATCGGGTGTGTGAGTGTCGGCAGAGGAGCACGGCGTGCTGGAGGAGGCTGGGAGTAGAGAGGCTGATCTTGGGGAAGGTTGGGAGGGGGAGGCTGATGCTGGGGGAGGCTGGAAGGAGAGAGGCTGATGCTGGGGGAGGCTGGAAGGAGAGAGGCTGATGCTGGGGGAGGCTGGGAGGAGAGAGGCTGATGCTGGGGGAGGCTGGAAGGAGAGAGGCTGATGCTGGGGGAGGCTGGGAGGAGAGAGGCTGATGCTGGGGAAGGCTGATGCTGAGGGAGGCTGGGAGGGGAAAGCTGATGCTGAGAGGACGGAGGCTGGGAGGAGAGAGGCTGATCCTGGGGAAGGCTGGGAGGGGGAGGCTGATGCTGGGGGAGGCTGGAAGGAGAGAGGCTGATGCTGGGGGAGGCTGGAAGGAGAGAGGCTGATGCTGGGGGAGGCTGATGCTGGGGGAGGCTGGGAGGAGAGAGGCTGGGAGGAGAGAGGCTGATGCTGGGGAAGGCTGGGAGGAGAGAGGCTGATGCTGGGGACAGAGAGGAGAGGCTGATGCTGGCATGAGAGAGGCTGATGCTGGGATGAGAGAGGCTGATGCTGGGAGGAGAGAGGCTGATGCTGAGGGAGGCTGGGAGGGGAAAGCTGATGCTGGGGAAGGCTGGGAGGACGGAGGCTGGGATGAGAGAGGCTGATCCTGGGGAAGGCTGGGAGGGGGAGGCTGATGCTGGGGGAGGCTGGAAGGAGAGAGGCTGATGCTGGGGGAGGCTGGAAGGAGAGAGGCTGATGCTGGGGGAGGCTGGGAGGAGAGAGGCTGGGAGGAGAGAAGCTGATGCTGGGGGAGGCTGATGCTGGGGGAGGCTGGAAGGAGAGAGGCTGATGCTGGGGGAGGTTGGGAGGAGAGAGGCTGATGCTGGGGAAGGCTGATGCTGAGGGAGGCTGGGAGGGGAAAGCTGATGCTGGGGAAGGCTGGGAGGACGGAGGCTGGGAGGAGAGAGGCTGATCCTGGGGAAGGCTGGGAGGGGGAGGCTGATGCTGGGGGAGGCTGGAAGGAGAGAGGCTGATGCTGGGGGAGGCTGGAAGGAGAGAGGCTGATGCTGGGGGAGGCTGATGCTGGGGGAGGCTGGGAGGAGAGAGACTGGGAGGAGAGAAGCTGATGCTGGGGGAGGCTGATGCTGGGGGAGGCTGGAAGGAGAGAGGCTGATGCTGGGGGAGGCTGATGCTGGGGGAGGCTGGGAGGGGGAGGCTGATGCTGGGGGAGGCTGATGCTGGGGGAGGCTGGAAGGAGAGAGGCTGATGCTGGGGGAGGCTGGAAGGAGAGAGGCTGATGCTGAGAGAGGCTGGGAGGGGGAGGCTGATGCTGGGGGAGGCTGGGACGAGGGACGCTGGGAGGAGAGAGGCTGATGCTGGGGGAGGCTGGAAGGAGAGAGGCTGATGCTGGGGGAGGCTGATGCTGGGGGAGGCTGGGAGGAGAGAGGCTGGGAGGAGAGAGGCTGATGCTGGGGGAGGCTGATGCTGGGGGAGGCTGGAAGGAGAGAGGCTGATGCTGGGGGAGGCTGATGCTGGGGGAGGCTGGGAGGGGGAGGCTGATGCTGGGTGAGGCTGGGACGAGGGAGGCTGGGAGGAGAGAGGCTGATGCTGGGGGAGGCTGATGCTGGGGGAGGCTGATGCTGGGGGAGGCTGGGAGGGGGAGGCTGATGCTGGGGGAGGCTGGAAGGAGAGAGGCTGATGCTGGGGGAGGCTGGAAGGAGAGAGGCTGATGCTGAGAGAGGCTGGGAAAGGGAGGCTGATGCTGGGGGAGGCTGGGACGAGGGACGCTGGGAGGAGAGAGGCTGATGCTGGGGGAGGCTGATGCTGGGGGAGGCTGGGAGGAGAGAGACTAGGAGGAGAGAGGCTGATGCTGGGGGAGGCTGATGCTGGGGGAGGCTGGAAGGAGAGAGGCTGATGCTGGGGGAGGCTGATGCTGGGGGAGGCTGGGAGGGGGAGGCTGATGCTGGGGGAGGCTGGGACGAGGGAGGCTGGGAGGAGAGAGGCTGATGCTGGGGGAGGCTGATGCTGGGGGAGGCTGGAAGGAGAGAGGCTGATGCTGGGGGAGGCTGATGCTTGGGGAGGCTGGGAGAGGGAGGCTGATGCTGAGGGAGGCTGGGAGGAGGGAGGCTGGGAGGGGTAGGCTGAGAGAAGAGAGGCTGATGCTGGGGGAGGTTGATGCTGGGGGAGGCTGGGAGGGGGAGGCTGATGCTGGGGGAGGGTGGGAGGAGGGAGGCTGGGAGGAGAGAGGCTGATGCTGGGGAAGGCTGGGAGGAGAGAGGCTGATGCTGGGGACAGAGAGGAGAGGCTGATGCTGGGAGGAGAGAGGCTGATGCTGGGAGGAGAGAGGCTGATGCTGGGAGGAGAGAGGCTGATGCTGGGAGGAGAGAGGCTGATGGTGGGGGCAGAGAAGCTGATGCTGGGGGCAGAGAGGCTGATGCTGGTGCAGCATGGCGGATGGAGCACGATGGGGGGGTGCGCAGCATCGGGGATGGAGCACGATGGGGAGTGCGCAGCATGGGGGATGGAGCACGTTTGGGAGTGCGCAGCATAGGGAATGGAGCACGATGGGGAATGCGCAGCATGGGGGTGCACACAGCTACACAGCAAGAGATCAACAAGCAAAAAATAAACCACCACTGTCGATTTGCATAGTTAGCCAATTTGCACTCTGGTTAGCAGCTTAACGACTTACGCAGGTAACAATGGTATACAATCCTGTAACTATGGAAAGCATTTTCAAAAACGAAGGAACTTCAGCTCTCCCCTCTTCACTCCCAAATCTTACCTCCGGTGCACGTAAACACCCTGGACCTGGGTGAGAACACATGAAGAAAAGGAGAAATTCCAGCAACTCCAGGAGAAAGTAGAATTTTCTTTAAAAATGGATTATTTATTGATAATAAAAATATTCCATCAAAGCAAAACCAAAAAAATTTTAGTGAGGCAAGACAAAGGAGCCGTTTCCTACGCGTTTCAACCTAGATAGGTCTTAATCATGGAATGCCATGATTCCAACCTATCTACGTTGAAACGCGTAGGAAACGGCTCCTCTGTCTTGCCTCACTATTTTTTGTCTTGCTTGGATGGAATATTTTTATTATCAATAAAGAATCCATTTTTAAAGAAAATTCAACTTTCTCCTGGAGTTGCTGGAATTTCTCCTTTTCTTCATATGGAAAGCATTTTGGTTTGTTAGCCAATGTGTACTATGGTTACCGGCTTACCCCGGCTCACGGTACACGTGTGCGGGAGTCGGCGTACGCTGGTAACTATGGTACACATTGGGTAAATAGGCAAAGCAATTTGCATAGTTATTCCATTGTGTACCATGGTTACCAGTCTACGACAGTTTCCTGTACATTTAGATCGATGGTCTCCCGCTGTCAAACACGCTGATGCGTGCTGCACAGCCGAAGACCATCGAGCAAAAAATGAAACATCATTATTCAAGGCTTTAACTCACACACACTGCTAAATACCTTGAACAAAAATCAAACAAAAAAAAAAAAAATTACAGGCCGCTGAATACATACTTCTTGCCTGTAGTCTACCATATCATTTACCATGTCTTGCAACTTTCGTGTCTTTTTCAGATTACGTCTAGCACGATTTACACTGATTGCCTTATAATGGGGCCGAAGCGCAAGTACACCACCGACCAGGAACGAAAAGCAGCTGCAGCAAAAAGAAGGCAACTACAACGTCAAAAACAAAGGCAAATGCAACAAGAGGTCAACAGACAACGATGTGATGCCAACGCTAGCACACAGCCTCCAGAACAAGACACACGTAAACAAACTGCCTGCACAAAAACCCACGAGGGTACGGCTCACACACAACAGCTACACCAAGATAATCTTCAAAAAAAGGACAACAGACAAGCCTTGGAAGTATCACCTCCTGCACTTCCACCACAACAGGAGACACCACAAGAAATTAGAAATGAAGAGGTAAGTCAGAAGAAGAAGAGAATGGACACACACAAAATACACATAGTAACTACCAAAATCATCCCACCTCATTAACATGTCTTGCCTCCATTGGCTCCAGTTTGCATCTGCCTGCGCAGATAAATTAATGCCCCAATGCATTCTCTATAAGCCAACGCCCCCTTAGCAACAGGACAAGTACTGTCACATCAACTACCTTATATTACAAATGGAAGCAATTAACACCTCTAAAAACTAACGAGATTTCAACCCATCTCATGCCTTGCTGTATCGTAGCCCCCAAAGAAGCTCACTACACAACGATAAACACTTCCACACTTCTAGCGTTTTGTGCTTTGCATACTTACCTGATCGTTTACCATAGTTACCAGTTTATGCCGGTTCCATGCCCATTCAGATCGATGATCTTCCGCTGTCAAACACGCTGATGCGTGCTGCACAGCGGAACACCAACAAGCAATAAATTAACCATCATTCTTCAAGACTTTACCTCATAACCGCACGTTTGGGAGTGCGCAACATGGGGGATGGAGCATGATGGAGAATGTGCAGCATGGGGGTGCACACAGCTACACAGCAGGAGATCAACAAGCAAAAAAATAACCACCACTGTCGATTTGCATAGTTACCCAATTTGCACTCTGGTTAGCAGCTTAACGACTTACGCAGTTAACAATGGTATACAATCCTGTAAGTATGGAAAGCAATTTGGTTTGTTAGCCAATGTGTACCATGGTTACCAGCTTACCCCGGCTCACGGTACACGTGTGCGGGAGTCGGCGTACGCTGGTAACTATGGTACACATTGGGTAAATAAGCAAAGCAATTTGCATAGTTATTCCATTGTGTACCATGGTTACCAGTCTACGACAGTTTCCTGCACATTTAGATCGATGGTCTCCCGCTGTCAAACACGCTGATGCGTGCTGCACAGCCGAAGACCATCGAGCAAAAAATGAAACATCATTATTCAAGACTTTAACTCACACACACTGCTAAATACCTTGAACAAAAATCAAACAAAAAAAAAAAAAAATTACAGGCCGCTGAATACATACTTCTTGCCTGTAGTCTACCATATCATTTACCATGTCTTGCAATTTTCGTGTCTTTTTCAGATTACGTCTAGCACGATTTACACTGATTGCCTTATAATGGGGCCAAAGCGCAAGTACACCACCGACCAGGAACGAAAAGCAGCTGCAGCAAAAAGAAGGCAACTACAACGTCAAAAACAAAGGCAAATACAACAAGAAGTCAACAGACATCGATGTGATGCCAACGCTAGCACACAGCCTCCAGAACAAGACACACGTAAACAAACTGCCTGCACAATAACCCACGAGGGTACGGCTCACAAACAACAGCTACACCAAGATAATCTTCAAAAAAAGGACAACAGACAAGCCTTGGAAGTATCACCTCCCGCACTTCCACCACAACAGGAGACACCACAAGAAATTGGAAATGAAGAGGTAAGTCAGAAGAAGAAGAGAATGGACACACACAAAATACACATAGTAACTACCAAAATCATCCCACCTCACTAACATGTCTTGCCTCCATTGGCTCCAGTTTGCATCTGCCTGCGCAGATAAATTAATGCCCCAATGCATTCTCTATAAGCCAACGCCCCCTTAGCAACGGGACAAGTACTGTCACATCAACTGCCTTATATTACAAATGGAAGCAATTAACACCTCTAAAAACTAACGAGATTTCAACCCATCTCATGCCTTGATGTATCGTAGCCCCCAAGGAAGCTCACTACACAACGATAAACACTTCCACACTTCTAGAGTTTTGCGCTTTGCATACTTACCTGATCGTTTACCATAGTTACCAGTATATGCCGGTTCCATGCCCATTCAGATCGATGATCTTCCGCTGTCAAACACGCTGATGCGTGCTGCACAGCGGAACACCAACAAGCAATAAATGAACCATCATTATTCAAGACTTTACCTCATAACCACTGCTACATACCTTTGTCAAAATCCTATAAAAAAAAAAAAACTAACATGCTGCTGAATACATACTTCTTGCCTGTAGTCTATCATATCATTTGCTATGTCTTGCAATTTTCGTGTCTTTTTCAGATTACGTCTACCACAATTTACACTGATTGCCTTACAATGGGGCCTAAGCACAACTACATCATCGACCAGCAACGAAAAGCTGCAGCAGCAAAAAGAAAGCAAATACAACATCAAAAACAAAGGCAAATACAACAAGAGGTCAACAGACAAAAATCTGATGTGAACACTAGCACACAGCCTCCAGAACAAGACACATGTAAACAAACTGCCTGCACAATAACCCACGAGGGTACGGCTCACAAACAACAGCTACAGCAAGATATTCTTCAAAAAAAGGACAACAGACAAGCCTTGGAAGTACCACCTCCTGCACTTCCACCACAACAGGAGACACCACAAGAAATTGAAAATGAACAGGTAAGCCAGAAGAAGAAACAAATGGACACACACAAAAGACACATAGTACTTACCAAAATCATCCCATCTCACAAACATGTCTTGCCTCCACTAGCTCCAGTTTGCATCTACTTGCGCAGAAAAATTGATGCCCCAATGCAACCTCCATAACCCAACGCCCCCTTAGCAATGGCACAAGTACTGTCACATCAACTGCCTTACATTACAAATGGAGGCAACTAACAACGCAAAAAACTAACGAGATTTCTACCCATCACATATCTTGCTGTATCGTAGCCCACAAAGAAGGTCACAACACAACGATAAACACTCCCACACTCCTACAGTTTTTCCACGTGGAACACACACATAATGTAAACCATGTAGTAACATACTTTCAGCAACATTTGTAAAGACCTGCTCACTAACACAGTGCAACATAGCTCTCACAAGTCAACTCAACACCTTCTCTCATGCACAGTACTCTAACAAAAAAATCCTTTACTTGACTCAACAATCTAACTGTATTATTTCGTCTATCTGTCTGCCTTTTACAGCTCCACTCAAGAACACTTGACGAGCTCTGTCTTACAAGGGGGCGTAAGCGAAAATACACCAGCGAACATGATAGAAAAATAGCAGCAGCATCAATGCGACAACAACGTCGCAACATCGAGACACTTCAACAAACTACTGAAAGACAAGCCAGAGAAGCTAATTCTCAAAGACTATGTCGACACAAAGCCTCACCTAAACAAACTTCCGATAGACAAGCCCACGATGCTCAAGCTCACACACAATGTCGAAAAAAAGAGACTCTTCAACAAACTGTGGACAGAAAAGCACAAGATGCCACAGCTCACACACAACTTAGAAAACAAGAGACTCTTCAACAAACTATGGACAGACAAGCACAAGATGCCACAGCTCACACACAACGTAGAAAACAAGAGACTCTTCAACAAACTGTGGACAGACAAGCAAAAGATGCCACAGCTCACACACAACGTAGAAAACAAGAGACTCTTCAACAAACTGTGGACAGACAAGCACAAGATGCTACAGCTCACACACAACGTAGAAAACAAGAGACTCTTCAACAAACTGTGGACAGACAAGCTCAGGATGCTACAGCTCACACACAACGTAGAAAACAAGAGACTCTTCAACAAACTGTGGACAGACAAGCACAAGATGCTACAGCTCACACACAATGTAGAAAACAAGAGACTCTTCAACAAACTGTGGACAGACAAGCACAAGATGCTACAGCTCACACACAACGTAGAAAACAAGAGACTCTTCAACAAACTGTGGACAGACAAGCTCAGGATGCTACAGCTCACACACAACGTAGAAAACAAGAGACTCTTCAACAAACTGTGGACAGACAAGCACAAGATGCTACAGCTCACACACAATGTAGAAAACAAGAGACACTTCAACAAACTGTGGACAGACAAGCACAAGATGCTACAGCTCACACACAACGTAGAAAACAAGAGACACTTCAACAAACTGTGGACAGACAACCACAAGATGCCACAGCTCATAAACAACGTCGCCTACAAGAGACACCACAACAAACTGCTGCAAGACAAGCTCAGGATGCAGAAGCCCACAGCCAACAACGGAGACAGGAATCCCCACCTTCCAAACTAAAAAGACAACAACATGATCGCCTAATTCATCACAAAAGAATGCTCTACCATCTCAGCCAAACTCAACACAATATTCAACTTTTTACAGCCAGCAGAACACATAATGAAAATACAATTATTCAGCATTACTGTGGAAAGATGAATTCACTCTGCTCCAAATGCAACTCGCACAATTTTACCGATGAAAAACCAGCAGACAATCTGTTCACTCAATGCT
This sequence comes from Anomaloglossus baeobatrachus, assembly GCF_048569485.1. Lineage (NCBI taxonomy): Eukaryota > Metazoa > Chordata > Amphibia > Anura > Aromobatidae > Anomaloglossus > Anomaloglossus baeobatrachus. The sequence goes on along the minus strand of NC_134357.1, from coordinate 193,570,942 downwards.
GCCAAAAAGGGAAAATTCAGTTGCCCATACCTCAATACTCAGATCTGTTAGAGCAATTGATGAAAGGAAGTCATCCACACAGTAAAAATTTTATGGACAATATCCGAAGCATCAACAGTTCACATGCATTTGCTTCATTTGGAGCCAATATTGCACCGCCGCCAGGATTTGGCCCATATTGTTTTAAAATTCATGGTCAAATTTACCACCGCACAGGGACACTTCATCCAGAAGTGGGCCAAACTCCAAAATATGCTCAATTATACATTTTGGATCCAAATGAAGCAACAGAACAACGGCTGACTGTTCACGAAAACAAAAAGTGTAATATGGAAATGATGCATCAAATTGCACAACTTTTACAACAAATCAATCCATTTGCAGCTGCATATCGCATGCTAAAAGACGTAGAAGCCGAAGAAGAACAGAAGGCTATCACATATGGAACTTCAATGCCTTCTATTGTCATGGCCATTAAACAAGAACGTGGACAAGATCCACGGCGATACAACAAACCACGCATTAGTGAGGTCGCAGTAGTTTTCCAAAATGATGATGGAGAGCCTCCTTTTAACAGGGATATATTAGTTCATCTTCACCCAGACAAAAACAACCCTTTACTTCCTAAAACACAGCGGATTAGCATTTTGCACAGCAACCTTGATGCTCTTCTATATCCGCTTTTCTTTCCAAGAGGTGATCAAGGCTGGCATGAAAACCTACAACAACAAGGTACTACTAGAAGAATAACACAACTGCAATACTACAGTTTTCAACTCTCTGTCCGCAATCACTTTAATCCAATTTTAAACGGTGGAAAACTAACACAACAGTACTTAGTAGATGCATATGTTAAAATAGAAGCTAATCGCCTGAATTACATAAGACAAAATCAAAAAATCCTCAAAGTAGAAGACTACTGTGTTCTTCAAGAACATTTGCAACAAAAATCAATTGAAAAGGGAATACCTATTGGCAAAACAGTTATTCTACCATCGTCATTTGAAGGAAGCCCCCGCAACATGCAACAACGTTATCAAGATGCAATGGCAATAGTCACTAAGTATGGAAAACCAGACATTTTTGTTACCATGACCTGTAATCCCAAATGGGTTGAAATCACCGAGCATCTGGAACCATGGCAACACGTAGAACATAGGCCTGTCTTAGTTGCACGCATATTTCGGCTAAAACTAAAAAGCCTTTTACAAGACATCGAAAATGGCCTGTTTGGAACAGTCATAGCAATGGTTCATGTCATCGAGTTTCAAAAAAGAGGTCTACCACATGCACATATTCTCCTTATCTTAGACACCAATTCTAAGATTCACACTGAGGAAGACATCGACAACATAGTATGGGCTGAGATTCCTAACCAACAACAATATCCAGAGCTCTATGACATTGTAGTGTCTCATATGGTTCATGGTCCATGTGGAGTTCTTAATCCAGCAAGTCCATGCATGCAAAATGGAAAATGTACTAAAAAATTTCCAAAGGACTTAAAACAGCACACTGTTAAAGATTTAGATGGCTACCCATCATACCGACGACAAGATATTGAGAACATTGTTCACAAAAATAAACATATCAATAACTCATGGATAGTCCCATACAATCCATACCTACTAAAACGCTACAACTGTCACATCAACGTGGAAATCTGTGGTTCAATCAAAAGTGTAAAATATCTTTTTAAGTACATCTACAAAGGCCATGACAAAGCTAATGTCGAAATCCAACAGAAAACTCTGAACCATGATGAATCTTCAACTTTTGTAGACTCAAGATATGTCAGTGCTCCCGAAGCTGCGTGGCGAATATTTGCCTTTCCAATGCATTCACAGTCCCATGCCATTATACGATTAGCTATTCATTTACCACATCAACAACAACTTTATTTTTTTCAAGATGCTCAAGTCGAAGATGTGTCCAAAACTTAAACCACAACCTCAACATTACTAGAATGGTTTTTGCTAAACCAACAAGATGAAAATGCAAGGCAATATTTGTATCGAGAGATTCCAGAGCATTATGTTTGGAAAAAAACTTGGAATCCAAGACTACGTGGAGTAAGCACAATAATTGGACGCATGTATACTGTTAGTCTCAAAGATCAAGAAAGATATTGCCTTCGCCTCTTACTACTGCATGTCAGAGGAGCTACAAGTTATAACCATTTAAAAACCGTTCATGGAGTAGTACATGATACATTTAAAGCTGCAGCTTTGGCTTTGGGACTTCTATTTGATGATACAGTTTGGAAACTTACTTTACAAGACGCAGTAACCCTACATATGCCTAAGCAACTTCGTGAATTGTTTGCCTACATCTGCGTGTTTGGCCCCCCTACAAACCCTGATCAACTTTGGACACTTTTCAAAGAAAATCTAATTGAAGATTACTGCTTACATCTTCACAACCAAACTGGTCATTGTTGCAAATGTGAAGCTTACGCCATGCAAGATGTCCAAAATATTTTATTACTACATGGAAAAACGTATGCTGACTTTAATTTGCCACACCCTGAAATACAACTTCCACAAGCTCCGCAGTATAATGAATCTTCAGAATTATTGTTAGCAACAGAGCTGAGAATCTCCTTAAATGAACAACAACAAATTGCATATGACACCATTTTAAGTGCCATTCTTAACCAAGGAAATGCAAACCCTAAATGTTTCTTTATTGACGGTCCCGGAGGAAGCGGCAAAACATACCTTTATGATGTTTTAATACATCACGTTAGAGGGTTGGGAAAAAAAGTGTTGACATCTGCTACAACAGGTATTGCAGCAAATCTATTAAATGAAGGTCGCACTATGCATTCACTATTTGGCATCCCAGTTCCAGTCAATGAAATATCCGTTTCACGAATCAAACAAGATACAGTAGCAGGAAAACTTTTACAAAATGCAAGTCTTTTAATAATTGACGAATGCACTATGGCCTCCAAATATGCTTTGACCTTAATTGACAGACTTCTACGTGAAGTAATGACCACAAAGGTAGCAGAAAAAAAATGTAATTCCATTTGGTGGAAAAGTGTTTGTTATTGGGGGAGATTTTCGACAATGCCTTCCAGTTATACCAAGTGGATCAAGAACAGATATTATTGAGTCCAGCTTAAAAATGTCAGAACTTTGGAAAAACTTTACCAAACTCCAACTAATTAACAACATGCGATCTACTGATCCAGATTACAGCCAATGGCTTCTGAAACTTGGTAACGGTGAACTTACCAATCAATATAACCTTGGAGAAGACATTATAGAAATACCTGAAGACATGTTATGTAAAGACTGCATTGTAACTGAGGTTTTTGGACAACGTTTTAACATTGATATTAATGATAAAAACAATGTTAACAAAGCCTCTTCCTATGCAATTCTCTGTGCCAAAAATGAAGACGTTACTCTACTAAATTCCCGTGTAATGGATCGCCTGCCAGGTGAATATAAGTTGTATAAAAGTGATGATTCAATCGATGTAGATAATGAAGATGAACGTGAACATTATCCCGTTGAATTTTTAAACAGTGTAACACCATCAGGAATGCCATCCCACATACTTAAACTTAAAATTGGAACCATTGTTATGTTGCTCCGGAATCTAAATACCAAACAAGGACTATGTAATGGAACGCGCCTTATTGTGACTGGAATGTATTCACACCTTATTCAAGCAAGAGTCATCACTGGATCAGCTAAAGAAAAGGAAGTGTTAATTCCACGCATTGATATATGTCCTTCAGACACTCGCCTTCCATTTAAACTTCGCCGTCGTCAGTTTCCCCTAAAACCTGCATTTGCCATGACAATAAACAAGTCACAAGGCCAAACTCTACACCGTGTTGACATATATCTACCTGAACCAGTTTTTGGCCATGGACAACTGTATGCTGCGTTTTTTCAAGAGTGACAATGAGATCCAACGTCAAAGTGCAAGTTGTTGACACCCCTTTACAAGGAAAGTTACTTAAAGAGAGTGAAAAGATCTTTACACAAAATGTGGTGTATAAAAATATTTTTAATTAACTTTACACTGTTCATAACCTTCTTTCATTACAAGCCATGGACATCATTAAACATTAGACTCATCTATTAAAACTGTTCATATTAATCACCGATCATAAAAATATTTAACATGAACTAAATAACCAGGAATGTTTCCACAACCTCTTTCCATAGTACCCACTTACCTCATTGTTCCCCTGCTTTCTCCCCTAATAAAATATTCTTACCCCTCTCATCCCTCCCATCCTTTCATTTTCCTCTCATACAAAAAAAATTGTAACCATTTATAGTATATGAAATATATGTATTGAAAGTTTGAAGCCAATTCATTATCTAATAAATTATTGAAAATAAAATTGTTTGTTCTATTTGTCATTCTTAAACCAATAAACTATTTTAAGAATACTAAATTAAAAGTAACCCATACAAACCATTTATTACATTATTATTCAATCTGCTAACCAACATACACATTCTAGACTACCCGATGCGTTAGAATCGGGCCACCTTCTAGTATATATATATATATATATATATATATATATATATATATTATATTAGATTAGTACCACTGCCGTACCACTACCAATGTCACTTTGTCCTGAAAAGAATGTGGCCCCTCAAATTATTTTTTTTCTGTGTGCGGCCCATACACCCAGCTGAGTTTGAGACCCCTGTTTTAACATGTCCCTTTTGTCACATTATTTTCAGGGGTACCATCATTTCTGTCCAGGCCTATTTCATGAGTTTTATTTATTTTTTTTAAATTCTGTGGCAGCATGGTTGAAAAGCAATGTCTGACTTTCATTTGTTCATTTTATAGATTTTTTTTTATTAATACGTTTGTCAGATTCAAGTTATTTCTGTAACCATTGTGGGTTTTTTCTTTAATTAAACGAGGGGTACCAACAATTTTGACAACTTGTGTAGGTATTTTGCAATCAACATTCAAACATAAATAATAACACAACCTTAAGCAAACTAAACTCTTGCTTGACAGTCTCCTGCAAGAAAAAAAACAAATGAACAATCACTTTCTGTGGTTCAGCTGAAGCTCTTTTTCTGTCTTCAACCAGCTCAGACTAACTAGTCTCACAGTAATTTTACCATTTACTATTAGTACTCGTATAAAGTCCTTTGGTTCAAGATAACACGAAGAGTCTATTCAGTCTAGTTAAAGTTCTCTGAAAAGTACATTGCTGGTAGATACCTCTCAGGTTGACTTACTTGTTCCGTAGACAGCAATAAATGTTTCAACACGACAATTCTTGGTACTCTACATGGTTCACCTAATGTATCATCTGTGCAGTTCCTACTTGTCACACTATGACCTATTGTTACTGGTTGGAGTGGACTAAGCCATTGAAGCCATCTTTCTTAGTTAAAGCACTTGGACCAACAACCCCAGGTATCAGGAAAAAGATATGTATCAGGTAGAAGAGGGGAGACAGCCATCTCCTGTCCCCGAGTCTGGCAACTTTTTGCTGGGGGATGTGTATCCAAGTGGGTCTTCCTTCAACCTTTACAACAGTGGTGGTCGTCAAAAGAACCTGAAATGGCCCGTCATATCTTGGTTCGGTGTGTGCCTTCTAAAAGCTGCTTTACACGCAGCGACATCGCTAGCGATATCGCTAATTAAAGCGCCTGCCCCCGTTGTTTGTGCGTCACGGGGAAATCACTGCCCGTGGAGCACAATATCGCTAGGACGCGTAACACATACTTGCCTTCCTAGCGACATTGCTGTGGGCAGCGAACAACCTCTTTTTTAAGGGGGAGGTTTGTGCGCCGTCACAGCGACGTCACACAGCGGCCTGCCAATAGAAGCGGAGGGGTGGAGACCAGCCACATTAACGACACACCCAACTCGTTGCCGGAGGACGCAGAAACGCTGCTGTTCTTCGTTCCCGGGGTGTCACACATAGCGATGTGTGCTGCCTCAGGAACGACGAACAACCTGCGTCCAGCACCAGCAATGATTTTTTGAAAATGAACGACGTGTCAACGATCAATGATTAGGTGAGTATTTTTGATCGTTAACACTCGCCCATAGATGTCACACGCAACGACGTCGCTAACAACGCCGGATTTGTGTCAGAATTCCGTGACCCCCGACGACATATTGTTAGAGATATCATTGCGTGTAAAGCCCCCTTAAGTCCTGGGGATCTGGAATGGAGGAGAAAAGTTAAAGGCATATTTTGGTCAAATGCTTAGTTAGTTCAACAACAAACTTAAAGTATCATAATGTAAAGACAATTGTGAGAAGTACAATCCTAATCTAGGGGCACCTCCAAAAAGGATCTCATAGGGACTTAATTTGGTTGTCCTTGCGGGGCGGGGGTGTGTCTGACAATGAATAGTCCAAGAGAGAGACTCTCATGCCTTGGCTTCTCTGTTTCCTGTGCTGCCTTAAGCAGTTTTGCTTTCAATGTTATATTTAACTTTTCAACCTTCCCACTACTCTGCAGATGGTATGGCAGTAAAAGTCGGTCCTTGTACACTTTCTATGGTCTCCGGGAGCCCATATCTGTACACTATCTCTGTCTATCACCACTAGAACATATTCAAATTTTCCTGAGTGAGGCATGTGCATATGGTTTATCTGTATGCGTTGTAAGTGGTACAGGGGCCTAGGTGTGTATTTCCGAGGTGTCTTCTTTGTTTTTCCGGGGATGGATCAGGCACAAACAAGACATCCTCTAATGTAGTTTCCTGCAGCTGTTGAGAATCCTGGTGCATGAAAATACTGGAGGAAAGGAATTTCTTCAGCTCACCTGCTACCCGGGCTGCTGATCCTTGCGGGTGCCTGGAATCCACCGGTAAGTCTCAACCGGTCAGGAACAGTAGAAAAAGAAAGGAAAGGATCTGGCACAACCTCTTCTAAGATAATAATGCATCTTCATCTTTGACTGATGTGTAGCCCCATGGACCCATCTGGCTATCGTTGGGTATAAAGCCTGTAGTAGGGATGGTTTTCCTTTCTGTAGTATCATCTGTTTCTCATTCATTGTAGCCCCATCCTGGATCCATTTGTCTTTTTCTTCTTTTGAGAATTGCTTCTGGAGAGTCAGGACCATGTTTTCCCAGGACTTTCCAACTGTTTTATTCTCCTCCACGTTGGGATCAGTTAAGGAGCAAAAATTGACTGCTTCCATAGTAAGTGATTACATTGCTGCTTCTTTGGCTGTTTTGTCAGCGAGTGTATTTTGTACAGTTTCCCTTCAGGTTCTCCCAGTGTGGGCCTTAACCTTGATCACTGCGACTCTGTCTGGCAATAGCAAAGATTCCATCAGTTCTTCAAGGTAGATGTTGGCTGTTTTATGCACGACCATCTTGCAGGCTTCAGTGAGACCATGCATCTCTGTTTCTTGTGCAGACAGAGATGTACAGTGCTGGCCAAAAGTATTGGCACCCCTTCAATTCTGTCAGATAATACTCAGTTTCTTCTTGAAAATGATTGCAATCACAAATTCTTTGGTATTATTATCTTCATTTCATTTGTCTTCAATGAAAAAAAAAATAAAATTTGTCATAAAGCCAAATTGGATATAATTCCACACCAAACATAAAAAAGGGGGTGGACAAAAGTATTGGCACTGTTTGAAAAATCATGTGATGCTTCTCTAATTTGTGTAATTAACAGCACCTGTAACTTACCTGTGGAACCTAACAGGTGTTGGCAATAACTAAATCACACTTGCAGCCAGTTGACATGGATTAAAGTTGACTCAACCTCTGTCCTCTGTCCTTGTGTGTACCACATTGAGCATGGCGAAAAGAAAGAAGACCAAAGAACTGTCTGAGGACTTGAGAATCCAAATTGTGAGGAAGCATGAGCAATCTCAAGGCTACAAGTCCATCTCCAAAGACCTGAAAGTTCCTGTGTCTACAGTGCGCATTGTCATCAAGTTTAAAGCCCATGGCACTGTGGCTAACCTCCCTAGATGTGGAAGAAAAAGAAAAATTGACGAGAGATTTCAATGCAAGATTGTGCGGATGGTGGATGAAGAACCTTGACTAACATCCAAACAAGTTCAAGCTGCCCTGCAGTCCGAGGGTACAACAGTGTCAACCCGTACTACCTGTCGGCGTCTGAATGAAAAGGGACTGTATGAGAGAATACCCAGGAAGACCCCACTTCTTACTCCGAGACATAAATAAGCCAGGCTGGAGTTTGCCAAAACTTACCTGAGAAAGCCTAAAACGTTTTAGAAGAATGTTCTCTGGTCAGATGAGACAAAAGTAGAGCTTTTTGGGAAAAGCCATCAACATAGAGTTTACAGGAAAAAAAAAGAGGCATTCAAAGAAAAGAACACGGTCCCTATAGTCAAATATGGCGGAGGTTCCCTGATGTTTTGGGGTTGCTTTGCTGCCTCTGGCACTGGACTGCTTGACCTTGTGCATGGCATTATGAAGTCTGAAGTCTACCAACAAATTTTGCACCATAATGTAGGGCCCAGTGTGAGAAAGCTGGGTCTCCCTCAGAGCTCATGGGTCTTCCAGCAGGACAATGACCCAAAATACACTTCAAAAAGCACTAGAAAATGGTTTGAGAGAAAGCACTGAAGACTACTAAAGTGGCCAGCAATGAGTCCAGACCTGAATCCCATAGAACACCTGTGGAGAGATCTCAAAATGGCAGTTTGGAGAAAGCACTCTTCACATCTCAGGGACCTGGAGCAGTTTGCCAAAGAAGAATGGTCTAAAATTCCAGCAGAGCATTGTAAGAAACTCATTGATGGTTACCGAAAGCGGTTGTTCGCAGTTTTTTTGGCTGAAGGTTGTGCAACCAAGTATTAGGCTAAGGGTGTCAATACTTTTGTCTGGCCCATTTTTGGAGTTTTGTGTGAAATGATCAATGATTTGATTTTTGTTTCATTCTCTTTTGTGTTTTTTCATTGAAGACAAATTAAATGAAGATAATAACACCAAAGAATTTGTGATTGCAATCATTTTCAAGAAGAAATTGAGTATTATCCGACAGAAATGCAGGGGTGCCAATACTTTTGGCCAGCACTATAGGTAGTGGTCAGGCTATCAGCACAGTATCTTCTGTTATCACTGTCATACTCATGTGGAACCGTCCTTTTTGATCTGCATATCTTGATTCATCCACAAAGAGGGTTGTCAGGGTTTTCCAAGGGTGTATCCATTACTGTATCAAACCCAGAGGTCTCCTGACTCATGAGAGCAATGTAGTCATGTAAGACTGCCAGAGCTGACTATCTCTTTCGCCAAGATGTCAGAAGTGGGACATTCACCCTTTGAAAGAGGCAGGAGTGTAGCAGGGTTAAGGACTGTGCACTGGGAGATGGTGAATACTGAAGCTGGGTAAGATCCTGAGTCAGAGACATCCTGAAAATTATAATGAAGCTACAAAAGAAAGAATTGACAAAGGATCTATTGATATCTGGTTGCTCAAATACCATAAGATGTGAATGTTGTATAAAATCTAAAGCTACAAGAATAGCTATACCTAAAGAAAGTGAGCCGAAAAGCACAAGACCCCTTGATTTTGTGCATACTGACATATGTGGACCTATGAAAGTGACTACATCAGGAGGCAATAGATTTATAGTGACTTTTATAGATGACTACTCAAGATACACAGTCACATACTTGATCAAGAACAAAAGTGAAGTTTTCAATAAATTAGTAGACTAAGTGACAAAGTCGAATAACAAGTTTCAGAGGAAGTCAATTGCCATTAGAAGTGATAATGGAGGTGAATTCACAGGATACCAAATAGAAAACTACCGAAGACAAAATGGTATAGAGCATTAAAAGACTGTTCCTTACACACCTAAACAAAATGGGGTAGCAGAAAGGAAAAACAGGACTCTGACTAAAATCATAATATGTATGCTAACAGATTCCAAACTAACAAAGAAATATTGGGGTGAAGCAGCAATGACAGCTACTTATCCACAAAACCTACTTTTTTCTAGAAAACTGAAAAAACCAAGTGTGAATCATTTAAAAGTTTTGGATGTAAAGTTTTTGTCTTTATTCCAACAGACAAACGTTCCAAACTTCAAAACAGATCCATAGAAGGAATATTTGTTGGATACAGGGAAAATTGCAAAGGATATAGAATCCTAGATCCCAAAACAGACAGTAAGGCTATGTGTCCACGTTGCTTTTTACCTGCTTTTTACCTGCTTTTTTGCTGCTTTTTCAACTGCAGCGTTTAATGCCAAAATGGATGTGTTCTGCTTTTCAAGCATAGTCTATGGGAATTTGGGTTTCTTGTGCACACTATGCAGTTCAAAATGCTGCCTTTTTGTGGCAGAAATTTGGCCAAAAACTCTGCTTTGCAGTTCAAAACGCAAATGGGAAAAACAATTGACACGTTGCTTCCTTGAAAAGCAGAGTTTTTGCCCAAATTTCTGCCACAAAAAGGCACCTTTTTGAACAGCATAGTGCACACAAGAAATTCAAATTCCCATAGACTATGCTTGAAAAGCAGAACACATCCATTTTGGCATTAAACGCTGTCGTTGAAAAAGCAGCAAAAAAGCAGGTAAAAAGCAGGTAAAAAGCAACGTGAACACATAGCCATACAGTGAGTAACAGTGTGACATTCATTGAGGATCTAAATGAAGACACAATGATATCACTGAAAACAAAAAATGAGTAAAACAGCAGTGATATAGCTGAAAGAGTAACTGATGAAAAGGAAGTTGAAATTGATAAAAAACAGAATACTGAACGTGAAGAGATACAACTACAAACAGACACAGAACCAAGACATTCAATAAGAGAAAATAAAGGAAAACCACCAATACGTCTTTCAAACAAGGCAAGTACAAGCAAAATTTATGAGCCTACCTCTTGGGAAGACATATCTTGATCTCCTGAAGAAGAAGCTAATAAATGGATAAATGCAACAGAAACAGAAATAAAAAACAAAAGAAATAAAAAAGACTGATGGACAGATGGATCTATGTACTCATATATGTTGATGACATTTTAGTTTGTTTTGAAAAAGAAATGGATAAAGAGGACATGCTAAAAATTCTGAATCAACATTTCGAGGTCAAAGACTTGGGAAATGTGAAACAGTACCTAGGAATACAGATAGAAAGAGAAGATGGAAGTTTCCTAGTTAATCAAAATCACATGATTCAAGACATAATCTAAACATTTGGATTGAAGGATGCAAATACATTAAAGTCTCCAATGGAAACCAATTATCTTTTAAAGATGAATAGCGGGCAAAATGTTTTACCAAATAATGAAGAGTACAGAATGGCAATGGGAAAATTACTGTATCTAGCAACTGTTACAAGGCCAGACATCGTAGAAGCAGTAGGAATTCTGAGTAGAAAAGTGTCAAAGCCAAATAAAAAGGATTGGAATGCCGTGAAGAGAGTAATACATTATTTGAAAGGAACTAGCAACATTAAACTGAAAGTACCTACAAGTGATAAATGCACTTTAACTGGATACATTGATGCAGATTGGGCTGGAGATACAACTGACAGGAAATCTACCAGTGGCTATCTTTTTTGTCTCTCAGGCGGACCAATTAGTTGGACTAGTAAAAAGCAATCTATAGTAATTGTGTCATCAACAGAAGCAGAATATATTGCAGCAGCACATGCGAGTCAAGAAGTTCTATGGTTAAGACAATTGCTAACAGACCTAGGACAACCACAGTTGCAACCAACAAAAATAAATGAGGACAATCAAGGATGTCTTGTTCTTGCTCAGATGGAAAGAGTTAGCCCAAGAACCAAGCACATTGATGTGAAGTATCATTTCATGAGGGATCACCAGGAACAAGAAATGCTGAAATTAGAATATTGTCCAACTGAAGATATGACAGCAGATATTTTTACAAAGGCATTGAATGCTGAAAGACATTAGAGACTAATGAATAAATTAGGTTTAACTGAATAAGTCCTTTTTGTTGAGAAAGGGTGCTGGTATATGCAACAGTTGAGGACTTCTTTGTTTGTGTGAAGGAGGACTTTATGCTGATCTAACAGTAGATGGCGATGTTGTGTAAAGTTTCCTTACTCACTGTATTGTAAACAGTCATTTGTACTTCCTGTTTTTCCTCTTCCTGGTGCATTGCTCAATGACTGTGCATATTTACCTCATGTTTTGAGAAGTGAAAGCTTGTAATCCCATGTAAACTGCTCTGTGAAGTTTCTTCTGCAACTGGGAAGCTAGAAGCTGTGCAACATGTTTCTTACCAGAACTTCTGACCTGATTCCTCTCACCCACCAGTGAATGAATGGGCAGAAGTGAGATGGAAACACAGATAAAGACCGACAAGGGAAATCTAAAACTCTGACACACTGCACACACGCACAAGACTAAATAAAAAAGAGCAGAAACGAAGCGACAAAAGGCAACAAGGGTTAACTCTTCAACTAGTACCACAATCACCAGATAGTCTGGATCACAACACCTTACCAGACCAGCTAAGATAAACTATAGCTGACATAGAAAGAAGGATCTAGCCAGCATATATAGTAAGGGAGCAGATGTAATTGGCTCCCCCACAACCCTGCTGAATGGGTTTGTGTGGGCCATCTTTGTTAAAATTGGATGCTCTGTGGGGGATCTTGGGCAATGTTGGCTGTGGGGATGAATTAGGTAAAGAGGTTGTTCAGGGGCCTTTTTAAATTTTTGTGCTCTGGTGGTGGCTTTTGAGCAATGTTGGCTGTGAGGGTCAACCGGGTAAAGAGGCTGTCCAGGGACTTTTTTAAAAATTGGGTGCTCTGTGGTGGATCTGGGGCAATGTTGGCTGTGAGGGTTAACAGGTTGAAGAGGCTGTTTAAGAGCCTTTTTAAAAATTGGGTGTTCTGTAGTGGATCTCGGGCAATCTTGGCTGTGATAGTCAACAAGGAAAACAGTCTCTGTAGGAGCCCTTTAGAAAATTTGGTGGTCTGTGGGGGAACTCTTTCAATCTTTGCTATGTGGGTGAATTGGGAATACAGGCTACATAGGGTACATTATTTGTTAAACTTGTTGCCTTGTGGGTAAACTCTGCCAATGTTGTATGTCTGCCTGCTTTGAACAATAATTATTTTCAAAATAAATGCCTCGGTCCCCTGAGACACTCACTCAACAGCTTTGCTGAGGCGCCTAAAGCCTAAGTGGCTGGGACTGGTGGTAGCTAGTCTAGCAGGCGTACCACCAGCTCAATCCCAAATCCAGCTACAAGCTTTTTAACTGCAGCAACTATAATATACGCAACAGGACATGAAATATTGGTTCTGTGGGGGAACTGGTAAAACAGGCAGTTTAAGAATCAGTGCCCTGCTGAAAGCACACAGTTGGCACCTGATAACCATGTGCATCTTTCTTAAACGTCACCCCATTGCAAATGAGCAAAGCAGTGTATAACTCAAGATGTTGACCACCTGTCACTTTAGTTTAATGACCACTCCACTGGATGGGGTTGCGTGGCCCATCTTTGTTAAAATTGGGATGCTCTGTGGTGGATCTTGTACAATGTTCCTGTGAGGGTCCACTGGGTAAAGAGGTTGTTTAGGGGCCTTTTTTAAATTTGGTTGTTCTTGAACAGTAAAGGCTGTGAGGGTGAAGCGGATAAAAGAGGCTGTTTAGAGGCCTTTTTAAACATTGGGTGCTTTGTTTTGGATCTCAGGCAATGTTGACTGTGAGGGTCAACAGGGTAAAGAGGCTGTTTAGGGTCTTTTTTAAAAAAAATTGGGTGCTCTGTGGTAGATCTTGGGCAATCTTGGCTGTTAGGGTCAGCAAGTAAAACGAGTTCTGTAGGGGCTTTTGTAAAATTTGGTGGTCTGTGAGGGAACTCTGTCAATCTTTTCTGTGTGAGTGAACTGGAAATGTAGACTATATAGGAGACAATATTTGTTAGACTAGTTGGCCTGTGGGTAAACTCTGCCAATGTTGTATGTCTGCCTGCTATGAACAATAGTTTTTTTCAAAATAAATGCTTTGGGCCCCTTGGACACTCAGTCAATAGCATTGGGGAGGCGCTTAAAGGCTACAAGGGGCTGCTGATAAGTCTTGGGTTTGCGATCTTTTTTTGTTTCTATGGTAACATATGTTCCATCACATGAAAGCCTTATGTGTCTAATATAGGTTTTCAAAATTTTGTGTTTGTTTCTTATGGCAACAGTGTTCTACAACAACAAAATGGTGGAGTCTAATTCGATATTCACAGCAACTGAGAGCAGAGGAGTGATGAAATTCTTGTTTCTGGAAGGAAAGTTCATGAAGGATATTCTTCGTGATATGACACAGACATTGGGGAATTAATGCCCTTCATATTCCACAGTTAAGAATTGGGTTGCCAAACTTAAAGTGGGCCACTTCAGCACCAATGATGAGGAACATCCTGGATGACCTAGAGAGGTTGTTGTTCCGGCCATCATCGATGCTGTGCACAACCTCATACTGGAGAATCGATGACTTTCAGCTAAAGCAATAGCAGACATCATGGTAATTTCCCTTGAACATGTTTGTGTCATTATCCAGGAACATTTGGACATGAGGAAGCTATCTGCAAAGTGGGTCGCCAAATATTTGACAACAGATCAGAGAAGCATGAGAGTGAAAACTTCCCGGTCTATTTGTCAGCGTTTCCAGACTGATAAGAATTTCCTGGATCGACCGGTCACTATGGATGAGACCTAGATTTATTTGCATGACCCTGAAAACAAGCAGTCAAAAAAGTGGAGACACAATGGTTCTCCTCGTCCAAAGTTCAGGGTGCAAAAATTGTTATATTTATGTGAAGCCTTTATCTCTTCAATCAAAGGTAGAGCCGAATATATTCTTTAGAAAAAAGATAAAGAATAAAGAAAAGGAAAAGAAAAATATAAAAAGGGGTAAAAACGAGAAAAAATGACATAAAAAAATGACATAAAAAAATTTTTGGAAACAGATTTTTTTTAGAAAATTAAAAAATAAAAATTGTGAATAAATAAAACAATTGGAAAAACTTTTTGAGAATTTTTTTTTGAAAAACCAATAGAAAGGGAATAAAGATTTTAGCAATTTTTTTTATTTTTTAGCCTTTTTAATGTAAAATTTGATTTCTGGATAGTTTCATATATATATATATATATATATATATATATATATATATATATATGTGTGTGTGTGTGTTGTGTGAAGCCTGTTATCCCTATATTACTGTACAAGTACAATTTTTTTAGCTATTTTAACAATAAAAATAAAATTTGTTTTTTAAATGTTTATATATATGTGAAGCCCTCTATTTATCTATAACTCTACAACTAACGGTAGAGTAATTTACATTCTTATTCACCACTCTAAGGTTCATATAATAGATCTTCTTTTATATAAAAGGAGGGAAGGGGGAGGAGGGGGAGGGGAGGAAGGAAGAAGGAAGGAAGGAAAAAAGAAAAATTTTTTTTTTCTCCTCCCCCTATCTGCAGGATGCATATAAAGCAATAGACAGGCAAGGAGGGTATCCCTGAGGAAGAAACAAGTTGTTTCGAAACACGTCGGATTGGCCCTTGGAGGCCGCCTTACTCAGTGGTGATATCACCCCTCCTGCTTCTGAACGTTCTGTGTCAGATGCCTTGTTGTGTTTGGGACGCCGATGGCCGAGGCGTTCAGCAACAGCATTGCGCCGAGCAGACCGGGGGATCACTCTACAGTGTTGGGATAGACCCTCAAAGTACCCTGCACTGAAGAGCCATACCGAGGTTAGCACAAGTTTAAGCAGATCTACTTTATTCTGCACACTTTGTAACTGGAGATCACTCAGACACAGTTCCAGAATTGCATTCCTGCAAGTGAATGATTTGAAACCAGCCTTAATTTGGTGCCCTCCTGATTTGTACCTCCGGTTACATATGGTCACAGTGAGTGTTCCCTTGGCTGAGAAATATGTGTTTATTTTGATACACCTTGCTAAGGTGCTCCACTGTTAATTCATTTGATTTGTGTATGACCCCAGCAGGAGATCCAAATGCGCAGCGGTAATACTCTGTTAAAAATATACTCTTAAATATATTTTTCTTCAAATACGTGATAAGTCGACTCATGCGACTTGAACTTATCCGTATTTCCTAGGTTCTGCGTGATTTTTATAAATTGTCAATTCCTGATACTTTGCAAAAGGTATTCATTACTTCTTTCCCCCCTTATGCAAAGTGAAGGAATAAGTAAAAAAAAAATCAAGAATGGCTGGCTCTCCAAATGTTAAAAATATACTCTTAAATATATTTGTCTTCAAATACGTGATAAGACGCATGAAAAATGGACTCCAAAATGTGTAAAAAATAAATGTATTTTATAAGTATTTAAAAATGGTTGCCAGAATCAGTTACAGAAAGGAAAAATAATATTCTTCATTAGCTTACGTAAAAAGAGATTCAATCAGTCCATATTAATCAATAGAAATCTTCATTCATCTTTCTTGAGTTCTTGAATGGCCTCATGCTGGAAGCCTGACAGCATATGTCTTCGTGGAGGGCTGCATGGATCCTGGGTCAGTTGGCGACGTGCAGGAGTGAGAGACCCCCTCCCTTGTGTCATGATATATATATATCAGCTGTCCAGACCATATAGGGTATTTCAGCTGAACGCATGTTACATATGATGCAATTACTAGAAGCTTCCAGATGGATAAATATACCATACTATGTCAGCACTTATGTATATTCAATATGGATACCTTAATATTTATTCCTTATAAGAACTTTATCAATAAGCTATGCCCTCCAACATAAACAGAACTGTGAACATATATAATATGTCCTACTATAAAATGTTTGATAACTAGATGTATTAATTTTAATGTTTTTACATACTCTTATATAGTTAAACTTGGAAAACAGGCTCTATTGGGGCCTTTATAAAAAAATGTAGGTCTGTGAGAGAACTCTTCCATTCTTGGCTGTGAGGGTGAAATGTGAAAACAGAGTCATTAGAGTTTATTGTGTCTTAGGCGGAAATCATTTTGACACATGTCCTAACACCGCTGAGGTTTGGTGCACATTGCTTTGTCTGTGTGGCCTTCCCCTACTGGTCCGCTTCCTACTCATCCAGTCAGTATGACACCTGAATGACCAAACTCAGCACTGCCAGGGGGAAACAACAGCAAGCTGTTCTGAGATTCAGCTGTCGGGGTTAAAATTCCTCACCCCCGCAAAAGGAGCTGTGTATGGGCATTTTTTAAATTTTTGCTCCGTGGGGCAACTTTTCCAATCTTGATTGTGTGGGTGAACTGGCAATACAGGCTATATAGCTGCCAATGGGTTGTCATGACAGCGTGTGGTCAGCTGATGAACCCTGTCACTGTCATGACTCACTTCCTGTGAATGCCAGCAAAGCATTTTGGGGTATCATATTGACAGGTCAGTATTACCATTTAGTGAACATGGTGAATAAAAAAACCCCAAAATAATCATGCAGCTTCCCTATTTTTGCAATTTCAATACACTTGGAATTTTTTTTCCATTTTCCGGTACAATAAAAAAGCTCTCATATGGCTATATTGATGAAAAAATAAAAATGTTATGGCTCTTGTAATAATAGGAGGAAAAAATTAAAACGAAAAACAGAAAATCTCCCTGGGGTGAAGGAGTTAAATTTATGCTTTGTGGTTAAACTCTGGCCACTTTGGTTGTGTGGCTCAACTGTGTTAACAGATTATGTATGGGCCTTTTTCAAAATTGTTTGTCTGTGGAGAATCTCTGAAATCTATCTCTGTGGGGTCAGAAAAATTTTAGTTTCTTTATTTACTTGCTATATAACCATAATTGCTATGGTCTAGACAAAATAACTGATGGCACTCCCAAACATGCAGTGTGAAGAGGTGCATAACTGAACATGACATAAAATGACAAAAAAGTCAGTTGCACTCTGAAATGCTAAAGCATGCAAACCATGAATGTAAGAATATAGACATGTATTACTGCTAAAGAAAATCTAAGAATAAAATAAGATATTTAGCATACAAATATGTCCATTTCTATATCTGCCCAGTATCCATGAGAACTCATATCCCATAATACTGGGTACCTACTCTGAACTGAAGCCTCTCTCTGGGTTTAAAAACCTCCTTGTGTATGGGTAAGTAGCAACCTGCTATAGAGAATAAAACAAGAGAGAGGCTTCAGTTCAGTTTAGGTACCCAGTATTATGAGGTAAAAAAAGCCCCATAATGTGTTACCCGATTTCATCTGAACGTGGCAACACCCCACATGTGACTGTACAGTACTGTATGATTGCACCACAGGGCTCATAAGGGAAGGCACGCCATTTGATTTTTGGAGCATAGATTTTCCTAGAATAGTTTATGGACTCCATTTGCAGGGTCCCTAAGTGGCAGAACAGAAGTAATCCCCTCAAGTGACCACATTTTGGAAATTAGACCTCTCTTGGAATTCATCTATAGGTGTTGTGATGATTTAGTCTCTGGAAAAAATCCATGGTGTTAAAAGCAGTGAGCATTGCAGAATTAAAAATTGCACATTGTCCTTATTGTTCTCAGTACATTGTAGTGGCAAGACGTTGTAGCCAGCTCATGCTACTGGAAACCTGCACCCAGTACAGTTATGTGGGTTCTCCTCACTACAATAATGCCAAACATGTCGGCGCTAATGGTGGTTTAGGCACATTATGGGGCTCAGAAGAGAAGGGGGTATTTGGATTTGGGAGCTCACATTTTGCTGAATTTCTTTTTTGAGGATGGGAGCCATAGCGTTTTTCCAGCGCCTTTGTGCTTCCAGTAATGTGGAAGCCCCCGATATTTCCATTAACCGATGACAGACTTGAGTGGGGACTTGTGTTTTTGTGGGTTGAGTTGAATGCTATTTGATGGCAAATTTGGATCAGTTCACATTTATTTTATGATCTATGCTGAGCACTTACATTGGGGTTTCAATCTACGTCTCCAAAATACGTGATTCAGGTGAAACCGGAGATGGATCCTAATGAGGCAGCAGAGTTACTCTGGACTCTGTTTGACCTCTGTTCAGCAGTGTTTGTCTTTTTAAATGTAATCAAAACTGTTGATGATCACACTTTTGTGCATGCCAAAAAAGAGGCGCAAAAAGATTGACTCTGCTGGACCAAAGACCAAACGTGAGGTCAAAGTGACACCCTCTGCCTCATTACAGTGAATGTTCCATTGGGAATTTTGTCTGAATTACGTTTTTAGGGTATGTGCCCACGATGCGCACATGCTGCGTTTTGGACACAGCATGTCTTCTCCTGTGGAGACGCAAGTGTTTGCTGCAGAAACCCACAGCAGCCCATGCCCATGATCAGGATTTGGGGCGCTGTGGATTTTTGCTCTGTTTTCCCAGTGGAGAACACTCACATCTCTGCAAGCATAAATGAACATGCTGCAGCTATGGAAGCTGCGCCTCAGGTCAGTTTTTGCTGTGGAGAAAAGAAGCAGAGTGGGCACAGGATTTCTATAAATCCCATCCACTGTGCCTATACTGTACAATGCAACATTTTAGATGCAGTGAAAACACACTGAGTTCAAAAGCTATTATTCATGATTGTAGGTACGTACCCTTACATGTAATCACAATGTAAGCACTCAATGTAGAACAATATTTTTTATATAATGAGTTGGAGTTTTTATTGGCACCATTTTGGCCATATTCACCCTATAGTGAAGTGCACAAAAAGCACACAATTCAGCAGTGTCTTTAGATGCACAGAAGATAGAGATTTCATAAAATCACATGCACTTTGCTTGGACATGTAGTCCGTGCTCACGTGTAGTGTTAATGTTGGCCTTTTTTTGCTGCATAGAAATTTTGCTGTTTAACTGTCCAAGCAAAGTGAATATGATTTCATGAAAACAGCACACAATCTGCCTCGACACTGCTGAACTATGGAGTTTTGCTGATTTTTTTTCTCTAGACGTTTCTTTGTGTAGCTTAAAAAAATGCATGTAAAAACTGCAGTTACTTTTTTAAGTGCAGAATCATAGCTTTAGTGTACTATAAAAACACTTAAAAATGTGGTCTCCCATCTACACCAATAACACATCAAATAAGTCAGAAAAGGCATAAAAATAAGGCAAAAAATGCCAAAATCAGAGAATATTGTTATTCTGTACTTTGGTGCAGACAACTGTAAAAAACACAGCATTTATGCAATGTGTGGACATGTCCTTACAGTCACAAAAAGCGATTTGTCAAGTAGTGAAGCTACATAAAGATGGGAAAGTTCTGGCTGCTACGACTATGAATTAATGAACAGTCTTGGGCATCTGATGAATTTCTCTCAAAAAATGGGTGTGGCTAGGGGCGTGGGCACAATGTGCCGCATTGCACATGACACATACTTCGTCCCTCTTTCTATTCTTGAAAAGTTTGGAGATAAGCTACTGGCATACAGGTGCATCTCAATAAATTAGAATATCATCAAAAAGTTAATTTATTTCAGTAATTAATACAAAAAGGGAAATGTATATATTATATAGAGTCATTACAAACAGAGTGATCTATTTCAAGTGTTCATTTACGTTAATGTTGATGATTATGGCTTACAGCCAATGAAAACTCAAAAATCATTATCTCAGAAAATTAGAATATTATATAAGACCAACTGAAAAAATGATTTTAACCTCATAAATGTTGGCCTACTGAACAGTATGTACAGTAAATGCACTCAATACTTGGTCGGGGCTCCTTTTGCATGAATTATTGCATCAATGGGGTGTGGCATGGAGGCGATCAGCCTGTGGCACTGCTGAGGTGTTATAGAAGCTCAGGATGCTTTGATAGCAGCCTTCAGCTTGTCTGCATTGTTGTTTTTGTTGTCTCTCATCTTCCTCTTAACAATACCCTATAGATTCTCTATGAGTTTTAGGTCAGGCGAGTTGGCTGGACAATCAAGCACAGTGATACTATGGTTATTAAACTAGGTATTGGTACTTTTGGCAGTGTGGACAGGTGCTAAGTCCTGCTGGAAAATGAAATTTCCACCTCCAAAAAGATTGTCGGCAGAGGGAAGCATTCTCTAAAGCAGCTCTAAAATTTCCTGGTAAACAGCTGCACTGACTTTGGTGTTGATAAAACATAGTGGACCTACACCAGCAGATGAGATGACATGCTCCCCAAACCATCACTGATTGTGGAAACTCCACACTTTTTCCTTCCACTCAACTTTCCATTAATATGCTTGGATACAGCACTCTGTGAACAGCCAGCTTCTTTATCAATGAGTTTTTGTGGCTTACCCTCCTTGTGGAGTGTGTCAATAACTGCATTCTGGACATCTGTCCAGTCGGCAGTCTTCCCCATGATTGTGTAGCCTACTGAACCAGACTAAGGGTTCATTTTAAACGCTTAGGAAGCCTTTGCAGGTGTTTTGTGGTAATTATTCAAATTTTCTGAGATAATGACTTTTGTATTTTCACTGGCTGTAAGCCATAATTATCAAGATTAACAGAAATAAACACTTGAAATAGCTCACACTGTAATGACTCTATATAATATATGTGTTTCCCTTTTTGTATCGAATTACTGAAATAAATTAACTTTTTGATAACATTCATTTTTTTATGTATAAACCTTTATGTAGCTTGTAGAAAACTTTTTTGTTGTTTTAGAGAAATCCATTGATGAAATATTATTCAAATTAATTGCAAATGCAGCTGGGTGGGCAATGCACATGTCTCTCTCCATATTGTCATGCTCCCCGGCTCCCCTGCCACACTCCCCGGCTCCCCTGCCACGCTCCCCGGCTCCCCTGCCACGCTCCCCGGCTCCTTTGCCAGGCGTCCCCCGCTCCACGGCCTCCATGCTCCCTCACCTGCGTCCTCCAGGAAACCCGGTCCCCGGTCCCGGCGCCCATCTGCGATGCTGAGCGCTCCTGTCTCCTGTGAACCGCTCCCTGCTCTGGCTTCTGGCACCCGGGCCTCACGCATGCGCATTAGGGCGCGCGCGCGGTCATTGACCCTCTCTTAAAGGGCCAGCGTCCTCCAACAGGATATTGAAGATTCAGGTGCAGGGTATAGTGTTTGCTAAGCTAGGAGTCAAGTCAGGTCTCCCTGTGCCATTGTCTCGTACTTACCTATCTCTCTTGTAGAGCCGCTCCTGTCTCGCCAACCGGTCCTGACGGTTCCAGAACCTCGAACAGACTGTCCGCCATCTTCTCAGTTCCTACCGTCTCCGATCCCTGGATCCGTGTGGTGACCGACCTCCCCGTTCCGCTGGTTTCGGACCCTGCCTGACATCATCTCGGCCTCCGAACCTGCGCTCCGTCACCCGGACAACCTTCAGAAACTCCGTGGTCCCAGGGACTTCTACACCCACTCCTCTGAACGGACTGTCCTGCTACCCGTAGTGCTTCGGCTACCGGGCACCTTGCCCTCGGTGGGGTGCTCAGTCCAGTGGATCCACCGCCTGGGCCTACCCGTCATCCTGGTCCTAACACATATTCCTCGTCCACCATTTTCCTCCTGTGTATGACTTTCAGGTCACTTTTCATTCATTAACCTGCTTTACCTAGCATAATCTCACACAAGTGTGGTCATTTCCTGGAATGGCATATGCGCAACAAGGTGTTGATGAGGTTTGGAAAGCTGGACTATCATTCTGCAGATGATAATGAAGTATTTAATATCACTAAGAAAAGCTTGTAACTAAACCAAGAGTGTCCTTTTAGTCAAAGCTAGAGGCAGACAGCAGCCGGGGAATTGTGAGAGTGCATTGTCTCACCTTGCTGCACTTGCAACTCATTTCAATAAGATTTAAACAATGGATTTCTCTAAAACAGCAAAATTAATTTGTACAAGAAAGGTGAAGATTAGAGAAGAGCAAATCTTTCAAGTTTGGTTCGCCAAATTTGCCGGTGTTCGCCAAACAGTTCAACAAACTTAACTGAACACCATTGAATTCAATTGGAGGCAAAATCAAACGCTTAAGGGTGCTTTACACGCTGCGACATCACTAACGATATATCGTCGGGGTCACATTGTTTGTGACGCACATTCGGCGTCGTTAGCGACATCGCAGCATGTGACAGCTAGGAGCGACGATCAACGATCGCAAAAACGTCAAAAATCGTTGATTGTTGAAGTCGCTCTTTTTCATAATATCGTTGGTGGTGCATGCCGCTGGTTTTTCGTCGTTCCTGCGGCATCACACATTGCTATGTGTGACACCGCAGGAATGACGAACATCTCCTTACCTGCGTCCACCGGCAATGAGAAAGGAAGGAGGTGGGCGGGATATTCTTCCCGCTCTTCTCCGCTCCTCCGCTTCTATTGGATGGCTGCCATGTGACATCGCTGTGAAGCCGCACAAACTGCCCCCTTAGAAAGGAGGCGGTTTGCCGGCCACAGCGACGTTGCAGGGAAGGTAAGTACGTGTGACGGGTGTTAACAATGTTGTGCGCCACGGGCAGTGATTTGCCTGTGACGCATAACCGACGGGGCGATATCGCAGAGTATAAAGTGCCCTTTAGACAACACCTGTCTTGCTGTACTCTAAGATGTACAATAGCAGTACAGCGCAGTAATGTGGGACTGAGAGGATTCCTGAAACTATCTGAGAAGGTAGTTAGCTGGTAAACCACTAGGGGGCGTAAAAGTGGAGGAAACGTATGAGCAGGGAATTCCCTAGCAGGGGTAATACTAGTCAAGCCCACCAGATGGCAGTAGAATCGTCAGAAAGCCGTGTCAACAACATGAGGTCTTGTAAGTACACAAGGGAAAAGTCTAAACGTAGTCAGAGGGAAGCAAATAGTCAGTAGCCTGGAAATCAGAGCCTAGAAGCGAGGGGGAGTGGGAAGACAAGACAGAATTAAGGTAAACAGATAAGGAACGAACAGGGAAACAGCGGGAGAGACACTGATGGAAACAGACAACAGAGGAGGTGAACAGGTCAGGTGAACACGGAGGTCAGGAGGGGGCAGGGCAGACAACAGGTCACTCAGGAGCAGAACACAGCAGAGCCAGAAATATCACTGGCGAAGTGCAAGAGAAACAGTGCCCTAATAAACCAGCTTGACCTCCAGAACGAGGCAGGAAGGATTAACCCCTAACGTGACCTGCATCAGAAGTGAAACTAAAAAAAAGGCTCAGCTCCAGCTGAGCCAGGAGTCAATCATGACAACACCTTAAGAGGGGCTCAAAAGCTGCCAAACAGCTCAAACTGTTTTACCGTGGCACCCCACTGTTGTGGCACAGCCAATGGCTTCCTTATTTTTAAAATAAGAAATATTGAGGCGCATGAGTGACAGGTATAGGTCTGGTGTGCTGGGAGCCCTCATACCTTATGTAACAGTTCAAACTGCTTTTCTGCTTAGCCACACTTAGGTGGCACCAATATTAGCTTCATAGCTTCATACACTGGTATTGCTAGACACATTTAAGGAAAGTAAGAGAGGTAGATGAGTGAGACGTAGGTGCATACCTGCCACTCTGGGAGCCCTACTGCTACAGACAACACATTACAAGGACACCTAACTAGGAGTCTCCATCCCCATTTCCCAATATTAGGCCAGACTCTAGAAAATGATCAATTGCTCCAGATTACAAATAATATAATGGTTCATTATGAATGAATGGGACAGGGCTTAGCCCAGCATTTCTACCTTTAACACTAGAACTACTGGACTCGTGACACCTATATAGAAATACATGGTGCAAAGTAGTCAAAATGACTACCTCAGTAGTTCTAGTGTTAAACATTGATCAGTAGCAGTTAAATGAGTGACAGTTGTAGGCCTGGTGCTCTGAGACCCCTACCAAGAAAGGCAACACACAACATGGCGACCCAGCTTGGAGTCTCGACATTTTAAAAAATAGACATTTCAGCATATATATACTGATTGCTAATTCTGTGGTCCTGCCACAAACTGACATTTCAGCATATAAATACTGATTTATAGTTCTGTGGTCCAGCCACACAACCTCAGCTAATAAATACTGATTGGTAATTTAGTGATAGGTGACTGAAAGGTGTGGGCCTAATGTTGTGAAACAGCTAGTTAAAAGGGGGTAAGGGTACATCAAACATGAGTGGAAAATTGTCACGGTTGAGTCACAGGTGAGACAGTCATGTGATTTCTGGTAATATAAGGTCATAGCTTTTGGCTGTGCAACTCATCTCTGACTTTCCATTGTTACAGCTGTCAGTATTCATTGTAATAGGTAGCTTTCCTAATCAATTTGTGCCACCCCCGTGCCAGCAGTCGGCGCTGCTCGAATCCGGGCCTTTAGGGGTGGTGGCTCGAGGGTCTCCGAACCCGGGGTCTCGCGGACACGCCGAGTAAATGGGGGGACGTAGATGTACGGGCTAGGCCGTAGTATGTTCCAACGCTGCTTTTATGGGGCACCCGGGGGAAATGTTGTGCAGCAAGTTGTTAACCCCTCCGTGGGCATGGATGGTGGCCCTGGGACCCGGTGGCTCGGTGCAGGGATAGCGACCGCAGGGAGTGTTGGTATACTCACTGTTAATAAACCACACAAGTCTCTGGTAAACCAAGGTGATGGTGGCCGGTGCCGTGGTCGGTTGCATTCAGGTCCCCCACCCGGCTGGTGGTCTCTATCTATTTCCTGCACTGCTTGTGTAAGGTGAACTTTCCTAGAGTGAAACTCAGTAGTCCGCTCCCAGCTGGATGTGACCTAAGGAGCCGTGCCCGCAGACGCTAGCCCGTGGGATCTATGGGCCCTGGCAGTGACCTCTTTTCCCTATCGGTGGGCTGTTGTCTTCTATGAGGGACTTTGGGTGGGACAGGACTTCTAGTACTGGCCTCAATCGGTGAATTAACCAGTCCGCTTGGTTCCGGTTTCTGGCTTCAGGGTCCGAGTACCCCACTTTGTGCTACGGTACCGGCGGGCTACAACCCTGTCCCGGTCTACCTCGGTTCTGCCGAGCCGTCTTCCCATCTCCTGCTGACGGAGACCACCGACTTCCTCCTAGCCAGTGGCACCAGGGCTCCTACCCTGGTACCGTTCAACTTGAATTTTCCTGCTGGAGCTACACTAAAGCGGGCTTTACACGCTACAATATATCTTACGAGGTGTCGGCGGGGTCACGTCGTAAGTGACGCACATCCGGCATTGTTAGTGACATAGTTGCAAGTGACACCTACGTGCGACCCAGATTGTTCGCAAAAACGTTGATCACATACACATTGTTCATTTTCTAAATATTGTTCGTCTTGTTGAACAAAACTGGTATATTGTAATGTTTGACACCCTACCAACGACGAGCCCCATCGTTCTTATGTACGTCATATGCGACGCGGGCGTGTCTTTACACGCCATGCCTCACGCCCACCACTATGATTGGTGTTACCAACTGTGTAACGAAAAAAACAAAAAAATTACCTTAAAATACGCAAACACAAAAATGAAATCAGCACAGGAGCCAAGACCACAGAACGCACGTGCGTCACTCGTGTTTGCGTAACAACTCTGCCGCAGATGAAGCCTTTTATAGTCAAGACATCCAAACACAAAGATCAGGTGAACAGAAATCAAGAAATTAAGGACGTATGTGCGTGGGTAGGGTGAGACTTCACACACGCAAGGGTGTAAACTATGTGCGAAGCTACGACTCTTTAATTCCCAGAAAAGTGGAGTAATATGCTGGTGTCATCGTAAACACGATCTCCTAGATCTAACGAGATATTGATCGATGTGGCATCATGTAGAATATGCACGTGTGACGGCTCCTAGACGACCTATGTACGATCTCTGCAGATCATATATACGACCTGGGCGTGTCACATCGCATACGAGACCGCATATGAAATTGTAGCGTGTAAAGCAGCATTTAGCTCCAGCGCACACTCTTCTGCAAACTGAACTTCAGCCTAATCTGGACTAGACTAACTGTTTTCCCGCCCTGGGCTGTCTGGACCCCTAGGTGGGCGTGTCCCAACCGCCTGGTCACGCCCACTGGTGTGTCTATCTTTCCCTAAGGGGGGGTGACTAGGGTTTTCTGGTTGGCTGTATGTTTCCTAGTGAGGGAACGGTGTAATGCGGGGGCCTATTTGTGACTACCTGGTTTTGCCAGGGCGTCACATCCCCCCTTGGTTAAATACAGACCGTACGCGGGCTGTCCGACCACCACCTTTTATTTAACTGGAAAAGATAAAAAGATGAACAGTTTTCAAGTATAATAACATATTTACAATCACGTATATTTTGGTTTCTTCCCTTACGGGAGGCATTTCACTTACACATTGCACATTTAAAACCGGGATGGGATGGACCGGGTCCTTCTCACCTCACCCCCACCCAAAACAACCTAGCCCTGATGCCACCTCTAAAACACAGGTTGGCACCCCTTGCCCAAGTCCAGGGTAGGTCCAGGTGCTGCCCAAACGGGCAGGGTAAAAAGTTCCTTACC
This sequence comes from Anomaloglossus baeobatrachus, assembly GCF_048569485.1. NCBI lineage: Eukaryota > Metazoa > Chordata > Amphibia > Anura > Aromobatidae > Anomaloglossus > Anomaloglossus baeobatrachus. The sequence continues at coordinate 193,543,611 of NC_134357.1, read as the reverse complement.
CGGCTGTCCTTTTTTAAGGGCCCCACGTCCAGGGGACCCTTGACCCGGAGGGTAGTCACCGGTTTTGCTGGTGACAGGGCCTTGGCCGACTCTACCGCAGGTCCGTCCTCCAATCAGCTTCTCCATAGACTGCGGCTTGGTGAGAGGGTTGGTCAGGGATTATTTACAAGACCCAAAAGTTTATGGGCTGGCTCGCAAGTTCTAAGCCATTGTCTTTATTAATTGTAAACGGGAACTAGAAAGCACACACGGTCCCAACGGGGACTTTAACTGAAGGAAGCCGGGAACCACTACCACAACATCTTAATCTTCATACTCGGGACTGGAGAGTGGCGGAGAGGGGTGGACGTGCAGCTGGGCACCCATTCTCACCCTCCTGACATCAAGGGCAAACCACCCCATTTCTCCGCAGTGCCGGGTGTAGGTCACTAGCTCCCTGGGCTCCAGGTCCCGGTCGGGGTGGCCAACAGGCAGGTGAAGGGCCACGTCCCCATCCCTTTTTGGGGTTAAAGTGCCGGACCTGGCCTTCATACGTCGGGCCCCTCACCCGGAAGGTGGCATTCCTCAGGTTGTCCTTTTCCGTATAGGTCCGGGACAGGACCTCCGCCTTCCGTTTTACTCAAGCGGCGATCTCTCTTTCCTCCTAGCGCTGCTGCCACTCCCAGTATGGAGCATCTGCTGCCTGCTCCGGTTTAACCTGCGCGGGGGCCGGGCCCAGCCGGAGTCCCTCCGTGCCAGCTACGATCGGCACCTTCAGCAAATGGGGGACTCCGCTGTGACGTGGCCCACTCAGCTGCCTTGCAGCTGCATCCCTGCTGCGTCTCAGCCTCAGCCGGGAATCTGGGAGCAGCCAGCGTTGCCTGCTGTGCTGGCTTCCGGTCGGGTACCGCCTCCGCCGTGGCCGGGCGGACTGCCTGGACTGTTGTCGTCTCGGGCCCGGCTTCTTCCGGGACCGGGATCGCTGTTGGGTCCAAGGCTGGATGGGGCACTTTCCGGGCGTTGGTCTGGCGTGGAGCCGATACTGGTGCCGGGGCAGTGACAGGCTTGCTGCTGGCGGCTTCCACTGGCTGGTCCTCGCGGGCCGACGGAATGGGTACCGCTGCCGGTGTTGGTGGCAGCGGACCGAGCGGGGTGTCAGCAACAGGTACGGGCAGCCTGATTGACCGGTCCCTGGGGGACATAGGGGCGTGGGTCACTTACCCGCTCCTCCGAGGCTGCCTCCACTTCACGGGCCCGAACGGCTGCGGCCAACTCCGCCATCTCGGCCGTCCATCTATTGAGCAGAAAGCTCGCCTGTGCCTGGATCCGGCGGCACATTCGCTCCGTCTGGGCTTCTACCCAGTTGGCTGTTGCGGGCACGGGCTCCTGCACTGCGGGCTTGCCAGATGAGTCGGCCATGCTGCACAGTTGGTGGTATCCAGGAACAAGAAGGGTAGCAGGGTCCTGGAGCCCCTGCCCTTTATCTGCTCGGTCACATGTCACAGAATCTTCACCCGCCCCCCCTTGGTCTTTTGCCGACACTTCTTTCTGTGGCCTGTTAGTTTCGTTTTTTGACTTCCGTCTCGCTTTCTGGCTGCGTTCCAAGGGGGCGGGGCTTCGGCTTTCGCGCCCTTTTCTTGGGTAAGAAGACGCTGGGCTGTATTTTCACCTCCAAAATGGTGTCAAGTTTTTGCAACAAATCACCGCTGACTGTCCAATACAAGGCGCACTTCCACAAGGTAAGTGGATGGGTAAGTATCCTGTTCGTGACGCCAAGTTTCGGGGTGTGCCGTCCCCGTGCCAGCAGCTGGCGCTGCTTGGGTCTGGGCCTTCAGGGGAGGTGGCTCGAGGGTCTTCGGACCCGGGGGACTTGCGGACATGCCGACTAAATAGGGGGACATAGATGTACGGGCTAGGCCGTAGTAAGTTTGTAACGCCACCCACGGTGTGTGGTGAGGTGGGACACCACCGCTGTTGTTATGGGGCACCCGGGGGGAGATGTTGTGCAGCAAGTTGTTAACCCCTCCGTGGGCATTGATGGTGGCCCCGGGACCCCATGGCTCGGTGCAGGGGATAGCGACCACAAGGAGTGTTGGTGTGCTCACTGTTAATAAACCACACAAGTCTCTGGTAAACCAAGGTGATGGTGGCCGGTGCCACGGCCGGTTGCATTCAGGTCCCCCACCCGTCTGGTGGTCTCTATCCTTTTCCTGCACTGCTTGTGTAAGGTGGACTTTCCTAGTGTAAAACTCAGGAGTCCGCTCCTGGCTGGATGTGGTCTAAGGAGCCATGCCCGCAGACGCTGGCCCCTGGGATCTATGGGTCCTGGCGGTGACCTCTTTTCCCTATCGGTGGGCTGTAGTCTTCTATGAGGGACTTTGGGTGGGACAGGACCTCTAGTCTTGGCCTCAATCGGTGAATTAACCAGTCCGCTTGGTTCCGGTTTCTGGCTTCAGGGTCCGAGTACCCCACTTTGTGCTACGGTTTGCGGGTCAGTTCCCCGTGTCGGTACCGGCGGGCTACAACCCTGTCCCAGTCCACCTCGGTTCTGCCGAGCCGTCTTCCCATCTCCTGCTGACGGAGACCACCGTCTTCCTCCTAGCCAGTGGCACCAGCTACACTTAGCTCCAGCCCACACTCCTCTCCAAACTGAACTTCAGCCTAATCAAGACTACACTAACTGTACTAACTGTTTTCCCGCCCTGGGCTGTCTGGAACCCTAGGTGGGCGTGTCCCAACCACCTGGTGAAGCCCACTGGTGTGTCTATCTTTCCCTAAGGTGGGGTGACTAGGGTTTTCTGGTTGGCTGTATGTTTCCTACTGAGGGAACGGTGTAATGCGGGGGCCTATTTGTGACTACCTGGTTCTGCCAGGGCATCACAGATTTATATCTCTCCCCTTTTGGACCAAGCAGGAGATAGCGTTTACCCAGCTGCTGATCATCAGTATTCTCTTGGTGCTTAAATACCCCTTTCTTCCTTGGACTGGTGCTGGTGATTTTTTTCAAGTTCATTAAAGTTTTGGTTGCAAGCAGGTGTCTTGTACTCCTCTGTGGTATCATTGCTGAAAGCTTTGCTGAACTTCTACCTGTGTCATCTGTAGACAAGTAGTTCATGCATTTTCCCCGTGTGTCCTCCTTATGTCATGTATAGTGTTTTGTGGGGTTGACGAAGAGCTCATGCCATCTAGGGATATCTAGGGTCAGGTATCTGGCTCGGCCCATTGGTGCCGAACCTATCTAGGGTGGTGAGGAACCCCAGGGACCAGCAGTAGGTTTGGTCAGTGGTCACTTTCTTCCCTTTCCCTAGACACAGGGTCTCTCTTCCCTTCTCTTTCGCCATTCGCTTGGTACTTCCCCGTACCTAGAGTGACAGAAATACTGAGGTTATTATGGAAGGGGGAATAGGCGTAGTGTTCGATTTGTGCTAATGTTACTGAAAGCTCTGCTGAACAAACACTGGTTCATCTTATCCAAAGACAACTGACTACTTCTGCTACTGGACGGGCTACTCAATTACTTCCATTGGCAGCCGCACAGCAATATGACTTGCTGATGAGGCCCACAAAGAGAATGTGCTACAGGGGATGGCAAGCGCTGCATCAAGTGACCTTTCTTCTTCTTCCTCCACCTCAACATCACACACAGTATAGTCCTCAGAGGTGACTCTCCAATTACCCTTTTTTCCCCCCTCGTCACAACTCTCCAACTGCCCAACTGACTGTGGGGAACCACAGATGGACGAGTCTGCAGATCTATTCACGCATTCTATTTCATGGGCATCAGAAGTCTGCTTCAAAGATTCACAGACTCAAGAGGATGAGGAAAGCATCTGCATTGATGCCCAAAATCTTTTGTCAGTTGGATCTGGAGCTGGACGATTAGCGTCCGAGCAGACTCCAGACCCTCGTCACCAGACATTAACCCCTGGGGGTGGAAGTGTTCATGATGAGACTGTTCTATCAGGGGGAGGAGTGGGACAACAGAGGGGATGATGATGAGGTTCTAGATCCCACTTGTTGTAAACCCAGAGGCACGCAGTTGAGTAGCTCAGCAGAGGAGAAGGAAGACGAGGAGGTTATGTTGCATACTCAACCACAACTCTGGCTGTGGCCAGCAGTGATTATGGGTCTGCAGTTCACATGGGAGGCAAGGGTTGCCTAGCCTGGGCCTTTTTTGAGACCACAAAGGATGACCATAAATCATGTTATCTGCCAGCTTTGTAAACAATAACAGAGTAGAGGCAGAAATTCCAAAAATTTGACTACTACATGCATGAACTGGCACATGTGCATGCAACTGCAACATGCGTTAGTTTTGGAATCTTACTGCATGAAAACGCTGCCTAGCTGGCCTCTCCAACCATTGGCGGCAACATCAACCACATCTGCTGCTTCTTCCTCTTCTGTCACCATGGCAACCGTTCTCACACAGGTCTCTGACCACAGAACCTTTATTTGTTTATCCGCTACAGTCGGGCTGAATGAAAGCCTATTGGCTCTAATGGCGGTGGCATGTCTGCTATTTTTTACCAATCTCAGACACAGAGCATATCACATCTTTTTTAATCCAACATATCTCCGCCTGCACCAGTTTGTCATGTACACACCTAGTCCACCTATACCAGCCCTCAATCCCACAGTTGTATTCACATAAAAGATTATTTCCTCCTTCACATGCCAAAGCTAAGAGCTTGACCCATATCCAATCTGTTGGCCACAGAAATGCTGCCTTTTCGCCCATTGGATACAGATGGTTTACAGAAGCTGATGGCCATCACAGTCCCCCAGTATCAGTTGCCAGTAGCCAATAATTCTCTAATAAAGCTTTGCCTGCATTACACAAGCATGTCGCAGTCAACATTATTACTATTTATTATTATAGCGCCATTTATTCCATGGAGCTTTACATGTGAAAAAGGGGTATACATAACAAAAACAAATACAATACTCATGAGCAATACAAGCCACAGACTGGTACAGGAGGAGAGAGGACTCTGCCTGTGTGGGCTCATAGTCTACAGGGAATGGGTGAGGATACAATAGGTGAGGGTAAGCTGGTCGTCCAGCGGTATAGTGGACTGAGGGTTATTGCAGGTTGTAGTTTTCTTAGAAGAGGTTGGTCCTCATGTTCCTTTGAAGGTTATCATGGTAGATGAGAGTCTGATATGTTGTGGTAGAGAGTTCCGGAGCATGGAGCATGCATGAGAGAAATCTTGTATGTGATTGTTGGAAGAAGAGATAAGAGGGGAGTAGAGAAGGAGATATGGTGACGAATGGAAGTTGTGTGCAGGTAGGTACCGGGAGACTAGATCACACATGTATGTAGAAGACAGGTTGTGGATGGCTTTGTATGTCATAGTTCAATTTTTGAATGGGTGTCTTTGGTGAATGGGAAGCCAGTGAAGGGATTAACAGAGTGGCGTGGTCAAGGAATAGCAGGGAAAGAGATGGATTAGTTGGGCAGCAGAGATTAGGATAGATTAAAGGGGTGCAAGAATGTTAGAAGGGAGACCACAGAGTTGGAGGTTGCAGTAGTCGAGACAAGAGATGATGAGGGCATGCACTAGTGTATTTGCAGAATCTTGGTTAAGGAATGTATCTTGGAAATATTCTTGAGTTGGAGAGTGCAGGAGGTGAAAAGGGCTTGGATATGTGGCTTGAGGCCCCCTTCACACGTCCGTGAAAAACACGTGCGTTTTTTGTTGTCCGTTTTTCTTGTCCGTGTTACGTTTTTACATCCGTTTTTAAGTTCCGTGTGATATCCGTGTTGCATCCGTGATTCCGTATTTTACTTCCGTTTGTACGTTTTTTACCTCCGTGTGTGATCCGTGCCACTAGCGTTTCCGATCCGTTTTTTGATTGCGTTTTGCTGTGGTTAGTCATCACATTAATTGGTTAATGTGTTACTGCTGGCAGTAATTGACTTTTCACTACCTTTTGGATAAATGAATGCTGTGCGTGGTTTTTTTTTTCCTTTTGACATAGTAGTGTGTGATTTTTAGTTGAGAATGTCCATATCAAATGAGGCTCTGCTTTTTCTGGCATGGATGGTTTCTAGACGATTTGGTGTAAGGCGATTTATGATTCCTTCAGCAGAAATGTCTCAAAGAAGAATGTGGGTGCATCCAATTGTTCAAATGCGTCAAACTCATGGACATTTCCATTGTCTATATGGTGAATTAAGGCGATATCCTGCAAAATTTCAGGCATATTGCCGATTAACAGTTGATATGTTTGATACAATCTTGGACACTCTCAGGCCTCATCTCCAACTCCAGGACACAAGCATGCGCCAATGTATCTCACCTGAACAAAGATTGCTTGTTACATTAAGGTGGGTTTTTTTTAAACATTTTGTATTAAAATAATGTTTTTACTTTATAATGTTTAAATATATATCATTAGACTAAAATATACATCATAAAATTATTATTTATGATTCTATTTTATGGATTAACATTCAACATTTCTTTAAAATGTTTAAAAAAAATAACGGTCCTTTTTTTTTCATTTGGGATACACTTACACAATCTTTAGGTTTCTGGCTACAGGCATGTCATATGGAGCTCTACATTTCGACTTCCTCCTTGGTACGTCAACCATCTGTGGAATTGTCCGTCTGACTTGTGATGCCTTATGGTTACATCTTAAAAATCAAGTAATGCCACAACCAACTTGCGAAAAATGGCTTCAAATAGCCCATGGATTTTATGAAGTCACTAAATTTCCACACTGTATTGGGGCATTGGATGGTAAACACATTAGGGTTCGGAAGCCACCAAATTCAGGATCTAGATATTTTAATTTTCACAAATTTTTTTCAGTTGTAATATTAGCATTAGTTGACACTAATTATAAATTTATTTATGTAGATATTGGTGCGTATGGGAGTGCTTCCGATGCACGGATTTTTCGCTCAACTAGATTGGCCAGACGTATGATTTCAATGGACTTAAATTTACCTACTCCATCACCACTGCCTGGTACTTCTGGACCAACAGTACCTTTTGTGATGGTTGCAGATGAGGGTTTTGCCTTATCACCACATGTAATGAGACCTTTTCCTCGGCGTGGAATTGATGATTTAAAAAGCCAATTCAATAGTCGTTTAAAAACAGCCCGTAGTTATGTAGAATGTTCTTTTGGTATTTTAGCCTCCAAATGGCGCATATATCAAACAACAATACAGCTAAACCCAACGAATGTGCAATCAGTAATCAAAGCTACAGTAGTTTTACATAATTTTTGTAGAATTCATGAGGAAAATGTCCTGTTAGACCCTTTGAACTCCCATTATGTAGCTAATTTTTCAAATGTTCAAATGGAGAATACCCAACCAGTTTTGTCTGGTTTGCAAATAAGAAATAATTATATGCGTTATTTTGTTGATCATTAATTTTTGTTTTCGAATTTTTTTAGCAAAAAACCATATGTGTTTAAAAATTAATAAATATGTTCAAAATGTTTATTAAAAATAAGGTATGTCATCAATACATATTTTTCTTTCAGTCAAATATGATAATAAACTTGTTTATTATTTAAATTTGGATAGCCAAAAATTTTTTTTTATTGCTTATGCATAATATATATTGTATTTGTATTCATAAATTTTCAAGATATTAATCTAATTTTGAAAATTAAAGCACAAAAATGTCATGAAAAAAACTCTTTATTGATACATGTCCTGAATTATTGAAATGAAAGTCTTTAAAAAATGAACACAATTTTGATATTTGTTGATATACAATCATAGAACATAAACATGTAATTTTACAAAAAAAAATGTGTTATTTCCACACAAATTCTTCAAATTAAAAAAAAAAACCACTCGCAGAACAAAGTTAGCCTTTTTTTCTATTAGTATGCACACACATAATGGTCAACAACATTTCTTAGCTACATCATTTACCATATTGACTAATTTGTGTTCAACATATTTTTATAAATGGTAAAGTAAAAAAAAAAAATATACCCTTTATATCAAAATGAAATTTTTAATACATAATATTCTTTTGCATATTATGTGGCAATAATACAAATAATTTACACCTTTAGTTTCCAATTATTTATATTTATATTATTAGAATGTAACTTTAGGAAATGTTGTGTCTATTAACATTTTTTTTTTTTTGTTTTTTTAAAAAACAAATTAAAAAAAAAAAAACTAATCAATTAAGTCCTCTAGACTTTCAACTGTATCCTGTGCTGATGGAATATTAGAATCATGTTCTGAGATTGCTTGGACAATTAATGTACTGGTATTAGTTTTAGTGGCGCATGTTGGTATATTGGGTTCCTGAGTAGCTGTAGTTTGTAAAATGTTTGATGAAGATGCATACATGGCTTGTGGTATAGCTTGTGAAAACATTAGTGGCTGCTGCATTTGTGGCTGATGTGAGTATGATATATTTGTTGGATAATGTTGAGCTTGTAGAAAAGGTTGATTGGCATTTTGGGCAAAAATGACAGATTGTGGGTATGTTTGTAATTGGCTAACTGGCTGTCTTGTTTGAAAGGTAGAGGTATTGATGAAATTTTGGCCTTGTGATGGTTGTTGTATGTAATTTATTGGGATATTTTGACTTGGATGTTGAGACATCTGAGTCATCATGTTGTTGATTTGTCCTGACACTATATTTGGAATGGTTGTGATAGGTCTATTAATGATGTTGGTTGTGTCAATATTTTGGGCAGTTTGGTGGGCAATGTTGGTTACAACTGATGATGATGTCTGGTTTGTCATATGTTGGGTTATGTTGGGTAATGAAGCATCAATATTAGAAGCATTGTAGTTTGTCCTCCACTGTTCGATTGTTAATAGTACGTGGTTTGGCAATGGGCGTGTTTGGCAAGCTGAGATTAAAGTGAGTATGGCTGCCCTTAAGCGTTCCTGGTGTTCGGAATCAACTTTGGCCAAACATGGTGCTAGTGAGCGACAGAATCTTTCTATGTCATTTTCCGGCAATAAGGAATTCATAATTGACATGACTCTTGTGTCAATAATTTCTGGCAGTGATCTTAAGTCTTCAGGACGTCTTATCCGACGTGCCCGATATGTGTTGGTTTGAAAACGTTGGCCAGAATTAGATTGAGATGATGGTTGGACATTAACAGATGAAGATTGTGTTTGGGTTTGTGTTGGATTTGTTATTGTCTCAGTATCAGCCTCACTGGATACCTGTTCTGTATGTTCATTTTGTGTTTGTGGTATTTCTGCAGTGGGATGTGGCTGGTCCACCTCAGAAGCAGAAGTTGCAGGAGCTGATTGTGCAGCTGATGGGTTTTCATCAGATTCATCCATGTTGTCGTCAGTCCTGTTTTTTTTTTTTTTTTTAAAAAAGGATAAGAAATAAACCATTTCAGAATAAAACAAAAATCAAAAACAATGTCATTAGTATAATTAACAAATTTTACTTACTGAGTCACCTCCATAATTGGTCGTAGGAATTCAAGTTTTTCAAAATAAACATATCTTCTCTTTCGTGGATTTGCTGATGTTGATGGAATTGGGTTGAACTCGCGTCTATACTGATCCTGGGCAGATCTCCATCGGCGTCGTACTAAATCCACTTTTTTTTTGTGGTTTTTAGGTTTTATAAAAAAAAAAAAAGGAAAAAAAAAAAAACCTCACAATGCTATTTTTTAAATGTTTAAATTAATTTAATTTAAATTTAATTATTTTAAGTTAATTAAGTAATTTCAAATATTACTATGAATAAATTAAAAAATAAAACATATTTGTAAGGAAATTAACTTCCATTTTCAATTAACGTTTTAGTTTTAAGAATAAGTTATATGTTTAAATTTACAAATAAATCCTAATGCCTTAAAAAATATTTGTTTATTTTTAACATATAAAAATTAATTTAATAATTATTTATTAATAAAAAAAAAAAAATAAGTAAAAAAAAAAACACTCACCAAATCGTGTTTTTTTCCCTGGTGAACAACGGTCCCATCCATTGTTGGGGTAAAGTTCTGCAGCAACAACCTTCCATGTTCTGTCAACAATTGCCCGATCACGGTAGCCTTCAGATCGAGTGTCCCATAATTCTGGGTGACACTCAACCACAGAAATTATTTTCTCAGTATCAACACGTGGACCCATGGATAAAAAAGATTAGAATCCAAATGGGAACAAAAATCCAGCAGAGAATTAGGTAAACACTCCTTCAAACACTGGGTGTGGGCAGCTAAATGAAGGGTAATAACAGCAAGTATCACATTACAGCCACCTGATTCCAACTGAAGCAATCGCTGCCATAAATGATTACAAAACGGACACGGACAACACGGAGATGCATCCGTGACACGTACGTGTACTCACGGACCCATAGACTTACATTGGGTGCGTGTATGCGTGATCCGTGCAGAAAACGGACATGCATCCGTGAGATACGCATACACATACGTGTCACGCACACGGACACACGGACCGTATGGAAAAACGTAAGTGTAACTGCAAGCATTGAATAACATTGGTGCACGTTTGTCCGTGTCTCCGGTATATACGGAAACGGACCAAACACGCACGTGTTTCACGGACGTGTGAAGGGGGCCTTAAGGAGAGAGCAGGATCAAGAGTTACCCCGAGAAATGATGAGGAGGTGGTGTGTTAGTAAAAGACGCTGAATGTCTAGTCTGTTAGGTAAGAGGAAATCCAACATAGGGCCAAGTCTGCAATATCAAGAGATGAAAGAATCTGTAGTTGGAGGGAATGGTCCACTGTGTTGACGGCAGAGGACAGGTCCAGAAGGAATAGTGTTGCTTGGATTTGGCAGTTAGAAGGTTGCTTGAAAAACTCTGTGTTTGACAGGGTGCATTTCATCGCTGACACCTGCATGATCAAGCATGGCCAAGGGTATTTCATCTCGCTGACTGGATACTGGGTGACTTTGGTGGCTGTGGGGGCAGGCAGGAAATGGGCTGCTCCACAAGTCTTGAATTCTCCAAGGCTTGCGGACAGAACTCTGTATGTACCACTTCCTCCACTGCTTCTGCCTCCTGCACCTCCTCTAAGACCTCCAACTGCACCCTAAACCTCTCCCTTAATGTGAAATGTATGCCAATAGTGCAGAGGGAATCCCCCTCTACCTCTGTAGTACGCAGCCAGGGCTCACCACAATCAGGCAGTGTTAAAATTAAAATGCATTGGAGAACGCAGTCACTCAGCTGCAGCACTGTGGACGGCTATCCAGGCAGAGTTTGAGCAATGGCTGTCTCCACTCAACCTGTAACCAGGAACGGCTATGTGCAATAATTGTGCAAACTTGGTGGCAGCCCTACACCGGGCAAAGCTGACACAAGTGCCTTGCATGGCTCACGTCCTCAACCTAGTTGTACAGCAATTTCTAGTCCATTTTTCTGGCCTGAATGTGCTGCTGCAAAAGGCATGGACGCTGTGTGGTCACTTCTGCTATTCACATCATCTTGCATCATGGCAGAGGTCTTTTGGTCTACCGCTTAACCAGTTGATATGCGATGTGCCCACATGGTGGAATTCCACTCTTCGCATGTTGCAGTGACTGTGGCAGCAACAACCAGCCCTGGTGCAGTATGTCATGATGCATAGTCTGGACCAATGCAGTGTGGTCATGCGGCAAATCATGCTTGCGGAGTGGGCACAGATGAAGGACCTCTGCAACCTTCTGCACAGTTTAGAAATGGCTACTAAGATCGTTAGTGCTGATGATGCCATCATGAGCATCACTATTCCAGTCATGTACATGATGGACCACACTTTGAATAGTCTGCGGGATGAGGAGGTGGTCCCAGAGGAGGAGGAGAAAGCACAAGTGGATGCAGAAGGGATACCAATATCTCTGACGTCGCACAGGCGGGTAGTATGGGATGGTGGAGTTCAGCAATCAAGGAGACTTATGGTACCAGACAAACTATTTGTGAAGGTGCAGGAGCCAAGGAATAATTTGAGGACGATGAGGAGCAAGAGGTGATGGGCACGCAGCAGTCAGGAGATGAAGAAAATATTGATCCCTCTGTTGTCCATGGATAGTGGAAGGGGGCGGTGAAAGCACGCTCGAGTGTTAACCCGCCAACAACACACCATGGACTTGGACCTCATGGAAGCGCCTGACACATGAGTGCCTTCTTCCTGTGAGCTGTCACTGAGGTTACCCGCTGTCACTGGATCCAGCGGTGGCCGCGGGTAACCTCAGTGACAGCTCAGCTGATCGCGCTACTCACCGCCGCTCCTATCCCCTCCACGCAGCAACTGAGGTGAGTAGTGCGATCAGCTGAGCTGTCACTGAGGTTACCTGCGGCCACCGCTGGATCCAGTGACAGCGGGTAACCTCACTGACAGCTCAGCTGATCGCACGGCTGTCTTCATTAGCTGCGTGGAGGTGACCGGAGCGGCTGTGTCTGCTGCAGCTCCGGTCACCTCCATGCAGCAGCGCTGGAAGCGACGCTGGAGCATCCTGGAGTACGCCGGACATGGAGGGCTTTTTGGGGCTGATTAAAGTGGTGAACCAGGGTATATGTTTGTGTTTTTTATTTCTAATAAAGGATTTTTTCGTGTGTGTGTGTTTATTTACTGTAATTTACAGATTAATCATGGAGGGTGTCTCATAGACGCCTGACATGATTAATCTAGGACTTATTGGCAGCTATGGGCTGCCAATAACTCCTGATTACCCCGATTTGCCAACGCACCAGGGCAAATCGGGAAGAGCCGGGTACAGTCCCAGAACAGTCGCATCTAATGTATGCGGCAATTCTGGGCGGCTGTTGGCTGATATTGTTAGGCTGGGGGGCTCCCTATAACGTGGAGCTCCCCTTCTGAGAATACCAGCCTTCAGCCGTATGGCTTTATCTGGCTGGTTTTAAAATTGGGGGGGACCGCACGCCGTTTTTTTAATTATTTAATTATTTATTTCACTACACAGTATAGACACGCCCACCGGCTTCTGTGATTGGGTGCAGTGTGACACCTGTCACTCAGCGTGGGGGCGTGTCTCACTGGAACCAATCATAGGCGCCGGTGGGCGGGGAAAGCAGGGAATACGAGATTGTTTAATGGGCAGCTGGCTTTTTCAAAACAGTAAAAGCCGCCGGAGCAGTGTGAACGCCGTGCAGCGCCGGGGATCGGGGATTGGTGAGTATATGAGAGAGGGCTGCTAAGAACTTCAGTCACTTAGGAGATTAGCGGTCACCGGTGAGCCCTTCACAGGTGACCGCTAATCAGGGCGCGACACAGACAGAGCCGCAGCATGACCATGAAGTCGGGTGACGTTCACCCGAGTTCATTCTGACAGTGCGGCTCTGTCTGTGTCTGCTGTCATCTGCCATTCAGCTCTGCTGCATGGCTGTCTGTGTCTGCTGTCAGCGGCCATGTAGCAGAGCTGAATGGCAGATGACATAGTAAAAACGCATCCCTACACATTACACACGCTTGGCAGGTCAATTAAAAAAAAAAAAAAAAAAAGGTTCCCAATGCATACGTCACAGAGCACATGATCTAAAGGATCGCACACAAAATTGATCAATTTAACATAGACTACTAACGCACGTGTGACAGCAAATGAACGACCTACGTGCAATCTCATAAGATCCCGTATGCAACCTGGGCGTGTCACATCGCAAATGCGATTGTACAACTAATTGCAACGTGTAAAGTGGGCTTAACTCATCAATGTTTAGGGTAGAAATGGTGGGCCAGGAACACCACACCTATTTCTATTCCACCACGACCTTGTTATTTCCCACTGATGATGGATGTACCCTTCCCTCTTTTATCCAGCTGCTTCACAAACCTAGGCCCACACCTGTCAGTCACCTGTCACTAAATTAACAATCAATATTATAAGAATTATCAATCAGTATTTATATACTGAAATCTCTATTTATAGCCTGGAGCACAGAGTTATCACTTAGTATTTTTCTCCAGTGATGTTGGAGGCCCACACAGGCATCAAAATCTTTTTTTTTTTATCTCTGCAGAGATAGTGTGGTAGGACCACAGAATTATCAGTCAGTATTTATACGCTGAAATGTCTATTTTTGGCAGGAGAACAGAATTAACAATCCGTATTTATATGCTGAAATTTCTATTTGTGCTAGGAACACAGAGTTATCAATTATGATTTGTATGCAGTGATATAAATGCAGCAGCACCCTCCCCAAGCTGTAACAGTCTCAAAATTGTGCCAATGACGCAAATCCACTTGTTAAATACAGAAGGACATCTGATTCAGGAAGCCAATGACACAAGCTCTTGTGTCTGAATGGATGGTTTCTGTGCCCTGATTGGCTGCCAGAAAAGCGACACATTAAAAAAAAATGCAGTCCGACGCTCCTCTGACCTCTTCCCATCCCTTCCCCTCAGGAAACACTACCTTCCCCCTGCTCATCATACAGCACCACTATCCTAGCCAAAGTCATAATAAAGTATAAGAAAAGCATTAGTGTAAAAGTTAAAAGTTACCAAACAAAGACCGAATTTTTTTGATTTTGAGAAAAGTGTTCGGGAATCCGAATCCGAATGGGCAATACTCATGCCGAATTTGAGATTTGCAAACTTTTTCGAACAAGTTCACTCATTTCTAGTGAGGATGCATAAAATCCTGGTGACTGATACTCTTTATGGGTGAAAACCAAGGAATCGGATATAATTGTTTACTATTTCTGGCCAGTGCAAAGCCAATTGTGGTTAGAAAGATGTAGTATAGAGAAAATTTTGCAGTAATTCCATGGAACCTTACTGATGCCAATTGGTCAGACTCACAGTAAAGTTTAAACTGGTAACTTACTAGGTAACAACATGAAGAGGGCCAAAAAGTCACGTGACTCTCAAATTCTGGATTCAGGACTAGGGCCGCCATTAGGGCATTACTAGTGGAACTCCTGTAGCAGGCCCGATGAGCAGCAGGCAGGAGGGGGGCCTGGGCATGCTGACAGGCCCCTCCCCTTTCATTCCTCTGCTCACCGGGCGGGCCCCAGGGGCAGGGGGCGTGCACATTGACACGTCACACTACATTTGTCAATGTCCACGCCTCCTGCCCCTGGAGCCCGCCCGGTGAGCAGAGGAATGAAAGGGGAGGGGCAGTCAGCGTGTCCGTCCGGGCCCCCCCTTTTGCCTGCTGCTCAGCTCACTGCACAGCCCGGGCTAGCCCTGCGAAACGTAGTGTGATGACGTGTTCCCGCCCCCTGCCCCTGGGGCCCACCCGGTGAGCAGAAGAATGAAAGGGGAGGGGCCCGGGCAGTCAGCGTTTCCGGGCCCCCCCTCCTGTCTGCTGCTCAGCTCACTACTCACTGCACGGCCAGGCCAGCCCTGCAAAATGTAGTGTGACATGTCTGGCCTGGACACGCTGACACTACATTTTGCAGGGCTGGCCGTGCAGTGAGCTGAGCAGTAGGTTGGAGGGGGGCCCGGACACGCTGACTTCCCGGGCCCCTCCCCTTTCACTCCTCCCCTTTGTCTGTTAGCGTGCGTGTCAATAAAATTTATTAGATGTGAATCCCCACCCACGGTGATGATGATGCTATGACACAGGTTACAGGGCTGGATGGTTCTAGGCTGTAACCTCCCACCGTGGATCATGTGAGTGGTCACGTGATCGGCAAACCAGGAAGTCCTGCGTTCCAGTAGCTGTTCAACCTGGGTGGCGTGCGCTCCACTTAGACTCCATGTATCCGGTAAGGACATTATAATATAGGGTACTTTCACACTTGCGTTCGGCGCAGTCCGTCACTATGGAGAATAGCGCAGTCCGTTAACGCACTGCGCTATTCTCCATAGACTTGTATGGACGACACACTGTAACGCAAGTGTCAGCGTTGCATCCGCTGGATGATGCAGCGTCGTTATTTTGACGCTGCGTCGGGTGGAAGGAACGCAGCATCTAACTTTTTTTGAGCGGCGGAAACCTTTATTTTTCACTGCGCATGCTCATTTTTTTTTTTTTTTTTTTTAAATCACAGAAACTTTATTTTGTTTCTCGGTGGCCGAACGTTTAGCTGAGCGCCCGGCCGCCGGCATGTGAGAGCTCTCAGCTGAGCGCCCGGCCGCCGGCATGTGAGAGCTCTCAGCTGAGCGCCCAGCCGCCGGCATGTGAGAGCTCTCAGCTGAGCGCCCGGCCGCCGGGTATTGAGAGCGATAAGCTGAGCGCCCGGCCGCCGGCATGTGAGAGCAATCAGCTGAGCGCCCGGCCGCCGGCATGTGAGAGCTCTCAGCTGAGCGCCAAGCCGCCGGCATGTGAGAGCTCTCAGCTGAGCGTCCAGCCGCCGGCATGTGAGAGCTCTCAGCTGAGCGCCCGGCCGCCGGGTATTGAGAGCGATAAGCTGAGCGCCCGGCCGCCGGCATGTGAGAGCAATCAGCTGAGCGCCCGGCCGCCGGCATGTGAGAGCTCTCAGCTGAGCGCCAAGCCGCCGGCTATTGAGAGCGATCAGATGAGCGCCCGGCCGCCGGCATGTGAGAGCGATCAGCTGAGCGCCCGGCCACCGGGTGATCAGCTGATCGTTCACAATAGTCTGCTGCCGGTAAAACTGTAAAGAAGAAAAAAAAAAAATAAAAAAAAAAAAAAAGCTTTCTGTTTTGTGCGATCCGTTGCATCCGTTGTGCCATTATATGAAACACATCCGTTGCATCCGTCACACAACGCAATGCAACGGATGCCGTTCAACGCAAGTGTGAAACTAGCCTTACGCAGACCGGACTGTTGGAAAACATGTTAAGGCCGATTTGGCCGTGTGTATCATGTGAGTGGTGAAACGTACTGAGTAGGTTATCTGTATAGAACATATTGGACCATTCCGGGTTTTTTCCAGTGCCAGTTTAGAATTTGCATGTTGATCAGAGGAGGGAGAGCAGGTGGGGAGGGAGACTTGGGCCCTATTTATAACCCCAGTATATCATATACTCCTATTGATACCAGGCTGAATAGGGATGAGCTCTGTGTTTGAGCCACCGGTGTTAGTATTGGTGCTGTATCTTTCTCCCCTGGTGAGCAGGTGAAGCAAAACGCGTCGGGAGGCACCTGGTTTGAAGACAAGGGTCAGTTCAACAGGTCCAGTTGTGGACTGCCCTTGTAAGGGCGGGAGCTTGTGGGGAGTAGAAGGGTCAGCTTAGTCCCTAACAGGGTCAGTAACTGGACCTCCACCCCCACTTTGCCAGTATTTGGATCAAAGAATACAGGAGACGTTCGATACACCATCTGAGATGAGAAGATCGGGGTGAGATCTTTCCACTTTTGAGTGGTTTTCTTTAATATCTTTCACTGATATGTATTGTATTAATGGGTATTGCTACTGTCGCGGGCGGAGGAGGGGACGCCGCGCTCTCCCACTGCTCGGGTCCGGCTGGCACTGCGGCCTGTTGCCGCTGCTCGGTGGCTCGAGCGATGGGCCGGATCCCGGGGACTCGAGCGGCGCTCCTCGCCCGTGAGTGAAAGGGGTTGTTTGGGTGTGGGGATTGTTTATTGTCCGTGACGCCACCCACGGTTGTGGTGATTTGTTGACACCACCGCTGCTCTGTATGGGGATCCCGGGAAGGATGGTATGGAGCAGCCAGTTGTTGTGTTGCCCCTCCGTGGGTAGGGGTTGGTGATCCCGGGGCCCAGTGATGAGGTGGGTGATGCAGGGCTTGGTGGGCGCAGGGACGCGGGGGCAGCGCTGTGCCTTGCGGCACTGTGGTACTCACTCAGCCTGAGACAATGACACAGTTCTCGGTAAAACACACGGCTGGAAGGACGGTTCCCACAGACGGCTGCACTTGCTTTCCCCAGTAGGTGACGGTGACGGTCCCTCTGTCCTGCACCTATGATGATAATGGTTGCGATGGATTCCCACCGGTAACCCGCTCCCCGGCTTGGATATGGGCCGGAGGAGCCCTACTTTGCCTGCAGGCGCTGGCCCTGAGAAACTGGTGCCCTGGCGGTGGCGGTGTCTCTCCTCAATGGTTGGACTGTTGCCTTCAATCGGGACTTGGCTGTTAGGAGACAGACGTCCCCTTCACTGACGGATTTGGCAATTTATGGCGACTCCTAGCCTAGCCTTGCCAGGATCCGAAAGGCCCCTACCCTGGTGCTGACTGTTCTTCGTATACTGCTCCAGACTGCCGGGCCACCACCCATCCGCGGTCCTTCCAGCAACCTCCGAGCAGTCCCCCTGCAGACTATCACCGCCGTCTGCTGACCTTGCTGTCACTGTCCGGGGCACACACCCGGACCAACTTCAGGCTTTACAAAACTGTTTCTTTTCACTTTACTTCAGCTTCTCTCCTAAGCTCCTCTACCACTTCACTGTTTACTCCTTCACTTCCCTAACTGATCTCTGTTCTTCACTCAAGCTCTGCCTGAGCTCAACTCCCTGGTTCTTCCCGCCTCCAGGGCTGTGAACTCCTCGGTGGGCGGAGCCAACCGCCTGGCCCACCCCCTGGTGTGAACATCAGCCCCTGGAGGAAGGCAACAAGGATTTTGGTAGCCTTGGTGTTCCTAACTGGGGTGTAGGGTGTGGTGGTGTTGTGACCTGTGACCCCTGGCTTGCCCAGGGCGTCACATTCCCCCTTAGAAAAATGCAGACCGTCCGCGGGCTGCCCGTCCAACACAGGTTTTATTTTCTGAAAAATATATAAAAAGGGTAACACGGTAACATAACCACTTATGACATCATCCCACATCGGGAGGTTCAGTACTTAAACGTTGCTAACGGTTTACGGTTACGGTCTCCGCTCTCTCCCACCCAAGCAACCTGGCCCTGATGCTGCCCCTAAAGCCCAGGCAGCACCCCTTGACCCCAGTCCAGCACAAGTTACCCGAGCGGGATCTGTCCTTCCCCTCCAGAGGGTAGCCACCGGTTCCTGTGGTGGCTGGGCCCCAGCCTGCTCTGCTGAGGGCCGTCCCTCCAACCTGCCTCTCCGGAGGCGGCAAGTGCGGAAACGGTAACGGTAACACAACTTATTTACAAGCCACTAACGTTTGTGGTTGCCCTGCAAGTTCACGGGCTTGTCCATGGAAAGCTCTCCATGCAAAACTTTTTAAACGGTCCCCACGGGGACAACGGTGCCGGCAACGGCCGGTTTTCTCAATCACGGTTAATCAGATGAAGCTTCGGTTCCATTTTTGCTTATCATTTTCATTTTTAAACTTTCAAACACAACTCTGTGGTGGTCCCAACGGGGACTGCTGCAGCGGGCATCCGCTGCCCTACTCCAAGTCGTCAGCCTCATCTGAGGGAGGGGGCACGGCGCTCACTCGGGACTCTTGGCTGCCCCTTAGCTTAGCGTCCAGCGCAAACCACCCCCTCTCCCCACAGTGCCGGGTGTATTGTACAATGTTGCCCGGCATTAGGTTACGGCCGGGATGCTCCTCAGGCAGGTGGGCATTCACATCCCGCCGGGCTACAAACACTTCGGCCTCCAGGCCCGGTTCGTATATAAACCCATAGCCCCGGCGGACATCAAACCGCCTCACCTGCCCTTCGTACAGCGGGCCCCGGACCCGGAACGTTGCTTGACGGAGGCTCTCTTTCTCTCTAATTGCTCGGGCCACCAGCTCCGCCTTTTTCCTCTCTCTCTCACCGATCTCCAGGCCCAGCGGTACCGGCTCCCTGTCCCAATACAGCGCTGCTGCGAGCTCTGGCGCACGGGTCAGGCCCCGCGGGACATTCTGAACGTTGCCCACTGTCAGGGATCTGGGCGGCAAGTCCCACGGTGTCTTGGCCTTCGGCGCCACCTTGCAGCGACAACCCGGCGCTACCTCAGCCGAGGTGTGGGGGAGGGGCACAGGGGCTTTCCACAGCTGGGCCTTCGGCTCGGAACGGTTCATCAGCTCCGGCTCGGGGACTTTCTCTGGAGACGCCTCCGGTGCGGTTTTCGGAGCCTTCCAGGGCAACACCTCCGGTCGACTACGGGCTCCGGCTACAGGTCGGCCCGCCTGGGCGGGGATGCTGGGTATTGCTACCGGTTGCGGTGGTAGCGGGCCTAGTGGCGCGGTCACGGCTTCCGAGATGGGTGGCGAGGGAGGCAGCGTGGGGATAGGGCTTGGACCGGGTCCCGCAGCAGCGATGACCGGCCCTTCAAGGGCATCGGGGCGTGGGTCACTCACCCTTCCTTCCTCCGCTTCCTCCTCGCGTCTCCGCACGGCTGCTATAACGTCCGCCATGTCGGTCTCCCACTCCTCCATGAGGAGCTGCATCCTGACCTGCAGCCGTTGGTAGAGCTGCGCGGTCCGGATCTCCACCCACGCCGCGGTTCCAGGCGCGGGGGCTACGGTGTCACGGGACGGCATCCACATGCTGCTGGCGGCTTTTCCCAGGAACAAGATGTCTCTGCAGAGTCCTGGCGTCCCTGCTTTTATAGCTGCGCTCACATGCAGCCAGCCGCCATCGCGTCCCCCTTAGCTTATTTCCGGCCCCTCCTCTATTGGGGCGGGGTTTTGGCCTTCGCGCCTCTGCTACTCGAGAAGACGATCGAGCGGGAACTTTTCGCGCCAAAGATTGCGACTTCCGAAATTTTTCAGCCGGATACCTCCGGCGGTCACAAGGCGCACCTCTACCCAACGGCAGAGCGGTAAGATCCTGTTCGTGACGCCAAGTTGTCGCGGGCGGAGAAGGGGACGCCGCGCTCTCCCACTGCTCGGGTCCGGCTGGCACTGCGGCCTGCTGCCGCTGCTCGGTGGCTCGAGCGATGGGCCGGATCCCGGGGACTCGAGCGGCGCTCCTCGCCCGTGAGTGAAAGGGGTTGTTTGGGTGTGGGGATTGTTTATTGTCCGTGACGCCACCCTCGGTTGTGGTGATTTGTTGACACCACCGCTGCTCTGTATGGGGATCCCGGGAAGGATGGTATGGAGCAGCCAGTTGTTGTGTTGCCCCTCCGTGGGTAGGGGTTGGTGATCCCGGGGCCCAGTGATGAGGTGGGTGATGCAGGGCTTGGTGGGCGCAGGGACGTGGGGGCAGCGCTGTGCCTTGCGGCGCTGTGGTACTCACTCAGCCTGAGACGATGACACAGTTCTCGGTAAAACACACGGCTGGAAGGACGGTTCCCACACACGGCTGCACTTGCTTTCCCCAGTAGGTGACGGTCCCTCTGTCCTGCACCTATGATGATAATGGTTGCGATGGGTTCCCACCGGTAACCCGCTCCCAGGCTTGGATATGGGCCGGAGGAGCCCTACTTTGCCCGCAGGCGCTGGCCCTGAGAAACTGGTGCCCTGGCGGTGGCGGTGTCTCTCCTCAATGGTTGGACTGTTGCCTTCAATCGGGACTTGGCTGTTAGGAGACAGACGTCCCCTTCACTGACGGATTTGGCAATTTATGGCGACTCCTAGCCTTGCCGGGATCCGAAAGGCCCCTGCCCTGGTGCTGACTGTTCTTCGTATACTGCTCCAGACCGCCAGGCCACCACCCGTCCGCGGTCCTTCCAGCAACCTGCAGTCCCCCTGCAGACTATCACCGCCGTCTGCTGACCTTGCTGTCACTGTCCGGGGCACACACCCAGACCAACTTCAGGCTTTACAAAACTGTTTCTTTTCACTTTACTTCAGCTTCTCTCCTAAGCTCCTCTACCACTTCACTGTTTACTCCTTCACTTCCCTAACTGATCTCTGTTCTTCACTCAAGCTCTGCCTGAGCTCAACTCCCTGGTTCTTCCCGCCTCCAGGGCTGTGAACTCCTCGGTGGGCGGAGCCAACTGCCTGGCCCACCCCCTGGTGTGAACATCAGCCCCTGGAGGAAGGCAACAAGGATTTTGGTAGCCTTGGTGTTCCTAACTGGGGTGTAGGGTGTGGTGGTGTTGTGACCTGTGACCCCTGGCTTGCCCAGGGCATCACACTACCATCTAGAAAGTATATTTTCAGGGCACTAACCACGTTCCAGGGTGGTTGTGGTTGGCACCTGGTGTGCCTATACACTGTAATATGGTGTGTGGTTACTCTAGAGACAGACACTGATTCATCCATTGATGTTTAAAGTGCCTATGGGTATTTAAAAATGAATAGTAACAACACACTATATACACTAATATAAACCTAGGAATGACTGATCCAATTGAACGAGCGTAGTGCCTATATTTGTACATGTTATTTAGATCTCATCGTTCTCTTGCTCTTTGTTGTTTTTGAGCGGATAGACAATCCCCTCTTTCTTTGAAATTGGTAGTGCCGTCGTAATTGAATTATGTGGATGGCTGAACCAATTTCAGGTTTTTAAATGGGTGTTGGATCACTGTGTGTATTTCTATTTTAGAAGGACCCCAATTAAAGGTTACATTTTAAATAAATCACATGTTGCGTTTTCGGAGTTAATATACATGTTGGAATCTGTTCTACTAAACCTACTGGTTGTAAATAAGTGCTTCTCTCCCCCAGAAATCATTTTTCCCAACGGATGATTACAGGACATCTGGACTCAGCCTAATTCTGCCTTATGTGGCATTTCTTGTTCACAACCTTCCTCAGCTCTCATAAAGAACAACCATCTGTTTAAATCTCAGCTTAACACGCCATGCCTGGCCGGGCACCAATCTGACCTGCATCCTCATATATGCTCTGAGGCTGCTGAGGTCAGGTCAGGAGACCCATGGCCAGTCCATGCACTGTCCAAGTATAGACCGGTTTTCACCGACTGCTGAATGAGCCTTAAAGTGAATCTGTCAGCAGGTCCTTTCTCACCCATCCGAGATCAGCACAATGTAGAGACAGAGACCACGATTCCTGCGATGTGTCACCCACTGAGCTGCTTGCTGTCATTGTGATAGAATCAATGTTTTCTCTGCTGCAGATCTAGCAGTTATACAGAGCTCATGAATATGCTGGACTACCTGTAGCATGCCAATTACTCCTGTAATGATAATCTCCTGCTGATTAACCAGTGATGTTATCAAAACTACACCAGGACCTACTCCCCCAATGCCATGCTGTGCCCGGATTAGGTGTTAAAAACCTGGTGACAGATTCCCTTCAAAGGGGTTGTCAGGTCTAAATCCACAAGTCTGCATTATCCCAATTTGGTTTCAATTAGTTTAAAAACCTGTATGTGACACATTCCCTTAAAAAAAAAAAAAGATATACCAAAAATAAATATATACTAAAAGTTAGTTTTAAAAAGAAAAAAAAAGTTAGAATAGAGTAGGGCCCTGCCAAAAGAGTCTACCTTGTCATGGTGGCAGGCTTACAAAAATCTGATGGCCAAAACAAAATCTGATGTCTGTGTGTGTGATACGGTGTTTATTGTGAAGGGTTAATGTGTGATTGGTGAGGCTGTAGTGCAGAAGTGAAGTTTTTCCAAGAGTGGCAATGAGACTATGGAAGATTCGCGAGGTGGAGGCGGAGCTGGGGTGGAGGCGGAGCTTGGGTGGAGGCGGAGCTGCGGTGGAGGTGGAGCTGGGGCGGAGCCTCAAGGGGGCCCTGAAATTTTGCCAGTATGGGGCCCTAAAATTCCTAGTGGCAGCCCTGTTCAGGACCACTGGTCTTAAGGATAAAATTCATTGGGAGGCCGGATGACAGTGAAGGCGGCACTGTGCTTCTTTCTGTTCTACAGACAGGAGGAAGAACATCAATGTACATAGGATCTATGGAGCACAGGTCAGGATGAAATTATCTAATGTGCTATTTAAAAGATATGTGATTGTTCCAAAACAATGATCATTCATGATCTTAAGATGCAGTTGCATTTTGTGAAGAGGGGTTAACAGGGATATGGTGGTGTTTTTTTCCCCCCATTGTGATTAGTTGGAAAACATGCTATAAGACACATACATTTCCTTACCTCATTCAGAGTCCAGTGCAATGCTACATTTATAGTCATGGGAAGGAATTAATTTAATTGTGAGCTTTGTAAAGCAGAAATCACTGCAGTCTTGTTTTTAATGTCAGCTCTAAATTTAACAAATGCAGAAAATGTGTTCAATTTCAGTTCTATCTCTGGAGGCTGCTTGTGATTCTTGGCTTTGAAACTGATGAGTTTGGACACATTGCTCAGTTTTGTTGCTAATTAGCTCCCCTGTTGGGAAGATGCCCCTAGCTTCCACCAACGAAGAGTGCAGGAGGGGGTCGATGTGACGGAGGATACAGTTAATACCATATATAGAAGAAAAATAAATGTAATGTGTGCGAAAGAGAAAACAATACAGTACATTAATCTATTACGATTAGTCCTGCAAATAAAGAATAATCAAAATACTAAGGAAAATATTGCAGAAAAATCGCATTGAAAGAATAATACGATTATTTTAAATGTTTTATTTACTTGAGCCCATTTTGCAGAACACTTTTATATAATGAACAAAAATATAAATGCAAAAGTTTTGTTTTTACTCCCTTTTTTCTTGAGCTGAACTCAAACACCTAAGAATTTTCCTATGTCATAAAAGGCCTTTTTCTCTCAAATATTGTTCACAAATTTGTCTAAGGCCCCCTTCACACGTCCGTGAAAAACACGCACGTGTGTTACGGGCCGTTTTTCGGGTCCGTGTCCCGTTTTTGTGTCCGTTTTTATGGTCCGTGTGGCACCTGTGTGAATTGCGTATGCTAGCCGTGTTTGTGTGCAGAACGTCCGTGTGTGCGTGTGGAATTAACGTGTATGTGTACGTGGAATGTCCGTGTGTAATGTCCGTGTGTGTGATGCACAATGTCGTTTATAAATGTCGGCTGACAGCAGACAGAGTTGCGCGATGAGAATGAACTCGGGTGAACTTCACCCGACTTCATCCTCATACCGCGGCTCTGTCTGTGTCGAGTACTGATTAGCGGTCACCTGTGAAGGATTCACCGGTGACCGCTAATCCCCCGAGTGACTGAAGTTTCCCCCAATCTCTCATACTCACCGTTCCTCGATCTCCGGCGCAGCGCTGCACGGCATTCACACTGCTGCGGCGGCTTTTACTATTTTGAAAAAGCCGGCCGCTCATTAAACAATCTCCTATTCCCTGCTTTCCCCGCCCACCGGCGCCTATGATTGGTTACAGTGAGACACGCCCCCACGCTGAGTGACAGGTGTCACACTGCACCCAATCACAGCAGCCGGTGGGCGTGTCTATACTGTGCAGTAAAATAAATAAATAATTAAAAAAAAACGGCGTGCGGTTCCCCCCAATTTTAATGCCAGCCAGATAAAGCCATACGGCTGAAGGCTGGTATTCTCAGGATGGGGAGCTCCACGTTATGGGGAGCCCCCCACCCTAACAATATCAGTCAGCAGCCGCCCAGAATTGCCGCATACATTATATGCGACAGTTCTGGGGCTGTACCCGGCTCTTCCCGATTTGCCCTGGTGCTTTGGCAAATCGGGGTAATAAGGAGTTATTGGCAGCCCATAGCTGCCAATAAGTCCTAGATTAATCATGTCAGGCGTCTATGAGACAGCCTCCATGATTAATCTGTAAATTACAGTAAATAAACACACACACACCAGAAAAAATCCTTTATTAGAAATAAAAACACACACATATACCCTGGTTCACCACTTTAATCAGCCCCAAAAAGCCCTCCATGTCCGGCGTACTCCAGGATGGTCCAGCGTCGCATCCAGCGCTGCTGCATGGAGGTGACAGGAGCTGCAGCAGACACAGCCGCTCCGGTCACCTCCACACAGCTAATGAAGACAGCCGCGCGATCAGCTGAGCTGTCACTGAGGTTACCCGCTGTCACTGGATCCAGTGACAGCGGGTAACCTCAGTGACAGCAGCTGATCGCGCGGCTGTCTTCATTAGCTGTGTGGAGGTGACCGGAGCGGCTGTGTCTGCTGCAGCTCCTGTCACCTCCATGCAGCAGTGCTGGATGCGACGCTGGACCATCCTGGAGTACGCCGGACATGGAGGGCTTTTTAGGGGCTGATTAAAGTGGTGAACCAGGGTATATGTGTGTGTTTTTATTTCTAATAAAGGATTTTTTCTGGTGTGTGTGTGTGTTTATTTACTGTAATTTACAGATTAATCATGGAGGGTGTCTCATAAACGCCTGACATGATTAATCTAGGACTTATTGGCAGCTATGGGCTGCCAATAACTCCTTATTACCCCGATTTGCCAAAGCACCAGGGCAAATCGGGAAGAGCCGGGTACAGCCCCAGAACTGTCGCATATAATGTATGCAGCAATTCTGGGCGGCTGCTGACTGATATTGTTAGGGTGGGGGGCTCCCCATAACGTGGAGCTCCCCATCCTGAGAATACCAGCCTTCAGCCGTATGGCTTTATCTGGCTGGCATTAAAATTGGGGGGAACCGCACGCCGTTTTTTTTTAATTATTTATTTATTTATTTTACTGCACAGTATAGACACGCCCACCGGCTGCTGTGATTGGGTGCAGTGTGACACCTGTCACTCAGCGTGGGGGCGTGTCTCACTGTAACTAATCATAGGCGCCGGTGGGCGGGGAAAGCAGGGAATACGAGATTGTTTAATGGGCGGCCGGCTTTTTCAAAATAGTAAAAGCCGCAGCAGTGTGAATGCCGTGCAGCGCTGCGCCGGAGATCGGGGAACGGTAAGTATGAGAGAGGGGGGGGAACTGACCGACAGACTGTGAGAGAGGGACAGACAGACAGAGAGACCGACAGAGAGACAGAGAGACTGACCGACGGACTCAGGGAGATTGACCGACATACACAGAAATAGAAAGAATAGCCGACATCACTAGAAATAAAAACACCAAACGGACACGGACTATAGGTAGATGCATACGTGTTTACTAACGTGTGTGCACATACCCATAGACTTTCATTGTGTCCACGTGTGCGTGCTCCGTGCAGATAACGGACATGCATCCGTGCCAAACGCAAACACATACGGATCACGGACACGCACACACGGACATAATGAAATAACGGACGTGTGACCACAATCATAGATTAACATTGGTGCACGTTTGGCCGTGTCTCCGGTATATACGGAAACGGACCAAACACGCACGTGTATCACGGACGTGTGAAGGGGGCCTAAATCTGTGTAAGACCTCCTTCCCATGTCAGTGATTCTGGTACATATGGACACTTTTTATACGTAGCAGAATCTTGGACATATGCAGACCCATTAAAATCAATGGGTCTGCGCGCACATTAGTGATTTTTTACTGACCGTGTTTCCATGTGGCGTACATGCGTGTCCATGTTTCTGCATGGAGAGAAGTCCATCGTTTTCTGGCATTACTGATGTCACACGGACCACACAGTGGTGTGATCCGTGTAACACATACTAGAAAAAAACCTATCTTTGAAATAAAATGAGTTTTATACTCACCTTCTCCTGCGATACTGTCTCCGGCTGCTGCTGGCTACTGTTTCCAAGTCGGCTAATTTTGCTCATGAATATTCACTGCACAGGCGGAAGACCACGCGGCGGAAGACAGCAGAGCCGAAGATTCAGCATCATGGAAAGAAGGAGCGTGGACAAGTGAGTTTGGAGTACCGATCTCCATGTGCTATCACTGATCACGGATAGCACATGGAGAACACACGTGTGCCATCAAATCATGGCACATGGAGGGACATATGCGTTTGTAACATGTCAGTGAAAAAGATCTGTGTTTTTCACTGACGTGTGAAAGAGGCCTTAGTGAGCACTTCTCCTGTGCCAAGATAATCCATCCACCTCATAGGTATGGCATATAAAGATGCTGATTAGTCACCGTGATTATTGCACAGTTATGCCCAGGGCCGGCTCCAGGTTTTTGTGGGCCCTTGGTGAAAGAGTCTCAGTGGGCCCCATCCACATATAGACATGCACAGATACATACACATACAGGCAGAAGTACACATATATTTAAAGAGAAATTCACAAAAACACATACTGTATAAACAGACATAACTCTAGACACAGTCATATACAGTCATGGCCAAAAGTTTTGAGAATGACACCAAAATTATATTTTCACATGATCTGTTGCCCTCTGGTTTTTAATTGTGTTTGTCTGATGTTTACATCACATACAGAAATATAATTGCAATAATATTATGAGTACCAAAAGGTTATATTGACAGTTAGAATGAGTTAATGCAGCAAGTCAATATTTGCAGTGTTGACCCTTCTTCTTCAGGACCTCTGCAATTCTCCCTGGCATGCTCTCAATCAACTTCTGGACCAAATCCTGACTGATAGCTGTCCATTCTTGCATAAGCAATGCTTGCATTTTGCCAGAATTTGTTGGTTTTTGTTTGTCCACCCGTCTCTTGATGATTGCCCACAAGTTCTCAATGGGATTAAGATCTGGGGAGTTTCCAGGCCATGGACCCAAAATCTCTATGTTTTGTTCCATGAGCCATTTAGTGATCACCTTTGCTTTATGGCAAGGTGCTACATCATGCTGGAAAAGTCATTGTTGGGCGCCAAATTGCTCTTGGACAGTTGGGAGAAGTTGCTCTTGGAGGATATTCTGGTACCATTCTTTATTCATGGCTGTGTTTTTAGGCAAGACTGTGATTGAGCCGATTCCCTTGGCTGAGAAGCAACCCCACACATGAATCGTTTCAGGATGCTTAACAGTTGGCATGAGACAAGACTGGTGGTAGCGCTCACCTCTTCTTCTCCTAATAAGCTGTTTTCCAGATGTCCCAAACAATCAAAAAGGGGATTCATCTGAGAAAATGACTTTACCCCAGTCCTCAGCAGTCCACTCCCTGTACCTTTTGCAGAATATCAGTCAGTCCCTGATGTTTTTTCTGGAGAGAAGTGGCTTCTTTGCTGCCCTCCATGAAACCAGGCCTTGCTCAAGCAGTCTCCGCCTCACAGTGCGTGCAGAAGCACTCACACCAGCCTGCTGCCATTGCTGAGCTAGCTCGGCACTGCTGGTAGTCCGATCCTGCAGCTGAAACAGTTTTAAGATACGGTCCTGGCGTTTGCTGGTCCTTCTTGGGCACCCTGGAGCCTTTTTGGAAACAATGGAAGCTCTCTCCTTGAAGTTCTTGATAATGCGATAGATTGTTGACTGAGGTGCAATCTTTGTAGCTGCGATACTCTTCCCTGTTAGGCCATTTTTGTGCAGAGCAATGATGGCTGCACGTGTTTCTTTAGAGATAACCATGGTTAACTGAAGAGAAACAATAATACCAAGCACCAGCCTCCTTTTAAAGTGTCCAGTGGTGTCATTCTTACTTAATCATGACTGATTGATCGCCAGCCCTGTCCTCATCAACACCCACACCTGTGTTAATGGAACAATCACTAAAACAATGTTAGCTGCTCCTTTTAAGGCAGGAATGCAATGATGTTGAAATGTGTTTTGGGGGTTGAAGTTCATTTTCTTAGCCAATATTGACTTTGCAAGTAATTGCTGTTAAGCTGATCACTCTTTATGACATTCTGGAGTATATGCAAATTGCCATTACAAAAACTTAAGCAGTAGACTTTGAAAAAATTAATATTTAAACAACATCTGAACAAAGACAAAAGGGGGAGATTTTTGGTGATCAACACTGATCACCATAACCCCTATATGGGACTAAAGGGGAAATAAATCCCTGGTAGAGACTCAGAAAACATCAAAAACCAGAAAAACGAGTCATTAACACTACCTTAGTGCAGAAGGTGTACAAAATTTTATTAAATAATGACATAACAAACACACAGGTTAAAAACAGTTCGAGGAGTGCTGGCAGAGATACAAAATGGAGGAGCATGCACCCCACTGGCTGAGTATGTGTAATACTATGGCTGGGAACAGAAGTGTCTATGACTATGCTATAACAAGTTTACCTCTCTAAAAGGAGTGCTCCATAGTTTATGTAAAGAGTTTTGCAAAGAAAGGGGGGGTGCCAGGTATAAGTTAATGGTAGGCACTAGGGTCAAATGCCTTATACATAGCATAAAATACTAGAAATTGGTGGTACAGGGGAGAGGAGATGAAACTCTCCCCAGGCACCAGAATAACGTGATCAGACAATTGAAGCACAGCAAGAGGAATAATTTGGACACATACCCATAATAACCGAATCAGCTAAGGAGGGGTGCAGCTCCACAGACCCCAACGCGTTTCGCAAGGGCTTCTTCACTGGGGGTCGCAAAGGCAGAGTGTAATTCCCAGGGTATAAGTACCCACCAAACAGCTGTTCCAGATCAAGCGGTAGCGACGCAGGTAGCGGCGCATGCGCGGTCGGCCAGGACGAGTCGCCCGGAAGCTACGTCAGCACTCCAGTGTCCGGGTCCGGGAGGGAAAACCCCTTCCGACGTCATATCCGGCCCGTCACTTGGATGGAGGCGTCGGCAACAACCGAGCAACGCAGGTTGAACGCGCATGCGTGCAGCGTCATCCACGACTGGACACAAATCCCACAGAGACCATCTTGGGAAGGTCGCATCAAACCTGGATGCGGATCGTCACCATGATGGGTAGGTCAGACAGGGGACATAGAAATAATCAGCCGATGCTTCATAGAAATAATTACATCAATACACACATGAAAAATAAAAAGGTGTAATGAATCATTACATATAGCAAGCCGAAATAGGATAAACAGAAGGTTCAAAGAGAAGGTCGATGTTTATCCATAGTCCCATGGAAAAAATAGTTCTTTTCATAGTCCATAGAATCAGGAATACATAAATAGGGGAAAAAAGGTCCAATGGTAAGTAGCCACAGCACTAAAAATTAAAAACAGGAAAAGACACACAAGTTTAAAATATGGAAAAGGAGGACACATATCACTAATAAAGATGAAAAAAACATGGAGAAACAAAAAATCACCCTGATATTAACACTAAGTATGGGATTCCTTAGGGGGAACCAGGAAAAAAGGGGGGAAGGGGAAGAGGAAGGGGGGGGGGGGGGAGGGAAAGGGGGAGGGGAAGGGAAAGAGGAGAAGGAGTCATGAATTATAAGAGGAGAAAACAAAACACACAAAAAAGTCAAAACTAATAGAGTGCAAACATGACATCAGATTATAAGAACGGGGCAAAGGTAAGCTTTTCATTAAGCCCATTGGGGGACACGGATCCAACAAGAACCATCCACCAACATTCCATTTGGGCTAGGCGCCGTTGTAGATCACCTCCGCGGATACCCCCATGTAAGCAATCAATCCCTCTGATTTTCAGATTTTTAGGGTTACAATCATGGAACCGGTGGAAATGTCGGGGCAAAGTTTTTAAAGTGGTTATATCCTCCACATCACGTGCTGCCAAGATATCTCTCACTTGCTCGCGAGTGTGAATACGTAGTTACCGCGAGGTCAGGCCATATCTACTAGACCACATGCACATGTGGCATAATATATCACGTATGTACTTATTGATCCTGAACTCGCGTTTACCATCTGATGATGTAAAAGTGGTAGCACGGACAATATTCTTACATCCCATGCAGTCCCCACAAGGGAAGCAGCCCCACCGGGGTTTGCCAACACCGGGAATACTGGGATGCTTCACCACGTAGTGGCTCCTCACAAGCAAATCCTTTAGGTTTTTGCCTCTGCGAGCCGTCATGAAAGGTTCAGGCGATAGGGAAATAGCTAGTGAGGGTTCAGTCGTAAGGATGGACCAGTGACGTGAAAGAATTGTCCGTATCTTATTCCACTGATGGTTAAATGTGGCGATGAAGCGGACTGGTGGATTTAGTTCTTCCTCCCCAATCCACTTGGTGTTGGGGTTCAGAAGGTCGCTGCGTTGACATTTTTTCGCACGCTTATAGCTCTCTTTGATCGAGCGTTTACTGTATCCCCTATCTAAAAACCTCCTCCTCAGATCAGAAGCCTGTTGTTCAAAAAATGGCTCAGTAGAGCATATACATCGCATCCTCAGGAATTGGCCCCTAGGAACCGACCTGACGATGGAAGCCAAATGTGCTGAGGACGCGTGAAGGAGCGAATTCACGGATGTTTCTTTTCGATGGACATTCGTCTCAATCCTCCCATTATCCTGGACAAGGAGTCGAATGTCCAGGAAGTCGATTGATGATGTATCATATTTATATGTCAACCTGATATTGAAGCTGTTGCAGTTGAGTCCCGACATGAATGCCTGCAGCTCAGGGATTGTCCCGTGGCACACAATAAGCACATCATCAATGTAACGGAACCATCCCGATACGAGGTAGGAGGCGTGGGCGCCACCTCGGAATACCTCCGGCTCCCAGTAACCTAGGAACAGGCACGCATAGGATGGCGCACACGCCGCCCCCATCGCGGTCCCACGACGCTGTAAATAAAACTTATCCCGAAACGTGAAATGTAAACGCGAGTTCAGGATCAATAAGTACATTTCTTGCAAATCAACATACGTGATATATTATGCCACATGTGCATGTGGTCTAGTAGATATGGCCTGACCTCGCGGGAACTACGTATTCGCACTCGCGAGCAAGTGAGAGATATCTTGGCAGCACGTGATGTGGAGGATATAACCACTTTAAAAACTTTGTGTGTGTTTTGTTTTCTCCTCTTATAATTCATGACTCCTTCTCCTCTTTCCCTTCCCCTCCCCCTTTCCCTGCCCCCCCCCTTCCTCTTCCCCTTCCCCCCTTTTTTCCTGGTTCCCCCTAAGGAATCCCATACTTAGTGTTAATATCAGGGTGATTTTTTGTTTCTCCATGTTTTTTCATCTTTATTAGTGATATGTGTCCTCCTTTTCCACATTTTAAACTTGTGTGTCTTTTCCTGTTTTTAATTTTTAGTGCTGTGGCTACTTACCATTGGACCTTTTTTCCCCTATTTATGTATTCCTGATTCTATGGACTATGAAAACAACTATTTTTTCCATGGGACTATGGATAAACATCGGCTTGCTCTTTGAACCTTCTGTTTATCCTATTTCGGCTTGCTATATGTAATGATTCAATACACCTTTTTACTTTTCATGTGTGTATTGATGTAATTATTTCTACGAAGCATCGGCTGATTATTTCTATGTCCCCTGTCTGACCTTCCCATCATGGTGACGATCCGCATCCAGGTTTGATGCGACCTTCCCAAGATGGTCTCTGTGGGATTTGTGTCCAGTCGTGGATGACCCTGCACGCATGCGCGTTCTACCTGCGTTGCCCGGTTGTTGCCGACGCCTCCATCCAAGTGACGGGCCGGATATGACGTCGGAAGGGGTTTTCCCTCCCGGACCCGGACACTGGAGTGCTGACGTAGCTTCCGGGCGACTCGTCCTGGCCGACCGCGCATGCGCCGCTACCTGCGTCGCTACCGCTTGATCTGGAACAGCTGTTTGGTGGGTACTTATACCCTGGGAATTACACTCTGCCTTTACGACCCCCAGTGAAGAAGCCCTCGCGAAACGCGTTGGGGTCTAGGGAGCTGCACCCCTCCTTGGCTGATTCGGTTATTATGGGTATGTGTCCAAATTATTCCTCTTGCTGTGCTTCAATTGTCTGATCATGTTATTCTGGTGTTTGGGGAGGGTTTCATCTCCTCTCCCCTGTACTACCAATTTCTAGTATTTTATGCTACCGGTATGTATGAGGCATTTGACGCTAGTGCCTACCATTAACTTATACCTGGCACCCCCCCTTTCTTTGCAAAACTCTTTACATAAACTATGGAGCACTCCTTTTAGAGAGGTAAACTTGTTATAGCATAGTCATAGACACTTCTGTTCCCAGCCATAGTATTACACATACTCAGCCAGTGGGGTGCATGCTCCTCCATTTTGTATCTCTGCCAGCACTCCTCGAACTGTTTTTAACCTGTGTGTTTGATATGTCATTATTTAATAAAATTTTGTACACCTTCTGCACTAAGGTAGTGTTAATGACTCGTTAAAAATTAATATTTGTAGCATTCTCAAAACTTTTTGCCATGACTGTACACTGACATACATAGATATACACAACATACATGTATACAGATATTTCTAATATTGCGAAGCCGGCAACAGCCTCACTCACCTCCCCGCTTGTCTCCATCCAGCTCCTCCTGGGCATGTGTCTGTGCCACGCTGATTGGTGGGCGTCACTAACAGACATGGCTGCACATAGAGCACACTGATACTGCTGTGTATAAATCACAAGAGAGGCTGGGGACATATACATTACTGGGGGGCATACATATTACTGAGGAAAGGGGTATACAGCAATGGGGGGCATGCAGCGCTAGAGGGGGGCAGTGGCTCTGGGGTGGGGGGGACAAACAGCTCTGAGATGGGGGTTACATGCAGCTTTGGGGGTATACAGCACTGGGGTGGGGGGACATACAGCTCTGAGTGGGTATACATCACCGGAGTTGAGGGGATATACAACTCTGGGGGTATAGTAGTATGCAGCCTCCATATTCCTCCATATAGTGTTATGAAGTCCACATAGTCCTCCATATAGTGTTATGTAGCCCCCATTTAGCATTATGCAGCCCCCCATATGGCATTATGCAGCTCCAATATGGCATGATGCAGCCCTCATATGGCATTATGCAGCACCCATATGGCACTATACAGCCCCCATATGGCATTATGCAGCTCCCATATGGCACTATGCAACCCCCATATAATATTAAGCAGTCTCAATATAGCACAATGCAGACCCAGATAGCATTAGGCACCTTCCTGTATTATACAGCCCCATATAGCACAGTACAGACCCAGATAGCATTAGGCACCTTCATGTAGTATACAGCCCCTATATAGCACAATGCAGACCCAGATAGCATTAGGCACCTTCATATAGTATACAGCCACTATATAGCACAATGCAGACCCAGATATCATGGGGCACCTTCATGTAGTATGCAGCCTGCATTTAGCACAGTGCAGATCCATATAGCATTAGGCATCCTCATGCAGTATACAGCCCCATATAGCACAGTACAGACCCAAATAGCATTAGGCACTTTCATGTAGTATACAGCCCCCATAGTTGTCTGGCTACAGTGATGAATACATACTCACTTTTCCTCATTCCCCCGCTTCCCTGATCTCTTCGGCATGCCCACTGCTGTTGCTCTGACCTCCTGCATGCGTGCAGTGTTGACGTCACCGTGCTCCGCTGCAGAGCTGTCAGAGCGCCGACAGTGACAGCGGGGAGAATGGTGAGAGAGGCAGTGCACTAACACCTCTCCAGTGTGCCACTTGCCATCGAATGTGAGCATTTGCCCTTTCAAGTCAGTAACAAACTGCTGTCACTTGGAGACCCCAATGAGGACAACGAGCATGCTGATGAGCTTCTCTGATACGGTTTCTGAAAGTTTGTGCAGAAATTCTTTTGTTATGCTAACCGAATGTTGCAGTAGCTGGTCTCAAACAATCTTGGAGGTGAAAATGCTGGATGTTAAGGTCCTGAGCTGCTGTGTTTACACGTGGTCTGCGGTTGTGAGGCTGATTGGATGTACTAGCAAATTCTCTGAAACCGCCTTTGGAGACGGCTTAGGCTGTCTTCACACTTCCGTCTTTTTCCATCAGTCACAATCTGTTTTGTGACTGATGTGATAGATGCGTTGGAGATTGTGGTACAACTGATGGCACGGATCCGTTAAAAAAAACTGATCTGTTGTAGCAGTTTGTACCTGGCAAAGAGAATCTAGTTGTGGCCACGAGTAACCTGAGTGATGTCACTGCTGAGAGTGTGACTCACTTCAGTTGCTCCGTGGAGCTCACAGCGAGTGGTGGTGCTCTACGGCTGTTCCTGTCAGCTTCCAATATAGCAGAGCTGAAAGCGTTGTGGAACCTCGTGTGGATTACATTGAACCTGGAGGGGTATTTGGGGCTTAATAAAGTGGTGAAAAAGGGTGTTTTGTTTTGTCTTTTATTCCAAATAAAGGATTTTTCGTTTTTTTGTGTTTATTTACTTTCACTACAGTTTAGTGATGGGTGGGGGGGGTGTCCCAGACACTTGCCATCACTAAGCTAGGACTTAGTGGCAGCTATGGGCTGTCATTAACTCCTTATTACCCCGATTGCCACCGCATCATGGCAATCGGGATGAGCTGGGTAGAGTCCCGGAACTGTCACATCTAATGCATGCGGCATTTCCGGGCAGCTGCTGGCTGATATTGTTAGGCTGGGGGGCTCCCCATTACATGGGGCTCTCCATCCTGAGAAAACTAGCCCTCATTCGAGTGGCTTTACCTTGGCTGGTATCAAAATTGGGGGGACCGCACACCGTTTTTTAAATTATTTATTTTACTGCAAGATATAAGCCCGCCCACCGGCGGCTGTGATTGGTTGCAGTGAGACAGCTGTCACTCATCATGGGGGCTCATCTGATTGCAAGCAATCATAGGCGCTGGTGGGTGG
Organism: Anomaloglossus baeobatrachus; assembly: GCF_048569485.1. Classification (NCBI taxonomy): domain Eukaryota; kingdom Metazoa; phylum Chordata; class Amphibia; order Anura; family Aromobatidae; genus Anomaloglossus; species Anomaloglossus baeobatrachus. The sequence continues at coordinate 193,507,533 of NC_134357.1, read as the reverse complement.
GGGAAGCAGTAGATGGAATAATGAGCGACTGGCATTTTCGAAAGCAGGAGAAGCCGCTGGAGCAGTGTGACAGCTGTCCAGTGCCGCGCCGGTGATTGGTGGGGGTGAGAGGGAGAGACCGACAGACTGACAGAGAGAGAGACTGACATTGACAGAGAGAGAGAGAGAGAGAGTGACCGACAGAGAGAGAGAGATTTTCTAATCAAAAAGGAATTTACCGTATTTTTCGGACCATAAGACGCACTTTTTTCCCCCAAATGTTGGGGGAAAGTGGGGGGGTGCGTCTTATGGTCTGACTATAAGGCTGCGGGGAATGAGGGTGCCGCGGTGCAGCGGGTCATCGGCGGCACGAGCAGGCTGTAACAGCCTGCCGTGACCACGTGGGCCCGCTCATTACATATGCACGCCCATCCTCCCGCCCATCATCTCTCAGCGAAACCGGCGCTGACAGGTGGGCGGGGTGATGGGCGGGGGGGGGGGGCGGTGCGTGCATAATTAGCAGCCGGCCGTGATCACCCCTGGCAACTACAAATAATACACATGAGGACAAGAGTAAAGTGCAAAAATTACAGTTACTTTTATTGGGACATACACAACACAGGACTAATAGAATATGGTGGTACACTACCATATGAGGAAGGGACAAGATGCCAAAGTATGAATATGGTCAAGTAAGAACAGCCAAAAGGTGTATCAATCATAAAATGAATGTTTATAGGAGATAAAGCTGTTCACCAAATAGACTTAGAACAAGGCAAAAAGTAGGAAATGTATAGAGCAAGGACAGCGTAAAGGGGTTGTAGCATTAGATTCCACCATGGGATCCCCACTGATAGGGGGAAACCATGGTGGGAGTATAGCCAATACTACCAATATCAAGTAGTAGGAAAAAGGCAGCACGACATCCTCCTCCAGACAATGTGGTCACAGAAGGACTTTGTAAACAGTTTCTTACCTAAAGTGCAAGTGCAATAAGGTTTTCCTAGAGATGTGCTCCAAATCCAGCAGGCCAGAACGCTGTCCAGGAAGCTCACTAATGTCCCTAAAAAACGCCCAGGATCTCCAACCGACGCGCGTTTCGCGAGGTCAAGCTTTCTCAAGGTGGGGAGCCAGAGTCATTATCAGCGCGGGGTGCAGTGAATCAGTGTACTCACCCGTCACCGTGTGTGGAGCCGCCCCCCTGCAGCATCGCGTCTTCCTGTCTGTGCCGGCGGTCAGCTGATCTGGACACTAGCGGCGCGCACCGCGATGACGTCATCGCTGTGCGCCCCGCTAGTATCCACCAGAATCGATCAGCTTACCGCCGGCACAGACAGGAAGACGCGATGCTGCAGACACCGGTGACGGCTCCACACAGCAGCGCTGCAGCTGAGACAGAGATCGGTGCTTCAGGGAGTGAGGAAAGGTAAGTATAAACGTTTATTTTTTTTTTTCCTGTGCCACAGGATACACGCCATTTACCAGGATGGGGTCATTTCATGAGCAGGATGGATGGGGGCATTTCATGAGCAGGATGGATGGGGGCATTTCATGAGCAGGAAGGATGGGGGCATTTCATGAGCAGGATGGATGGGGGCATTTCATGAGCAGGATGGATGGGGGCATATCTTGAGCATGATGGATGGGGGCATATCATGAGCAGGATGGATGGGGGCATATCATGAGCAGGATGGATGGGGGCATATCATAAGCAGGATGGATGGGGGTATATCATGAGCAGGATGGATGGGGGTATATCATGAGCAGGATGGATGGGGGTATATCATGAGCAGGATGGATGGGGGCATATCATGAGCAGGATGGATGGGGGTATATCATGAGCAGGATGGATGGGGGTATATCATGAGCAGGATGGATGGGGGTATATCATGAGCAGGATGGATAGGGGGTATATTATTAGCAGGATGGGGGGTATATGAGCAGGATCATATACAAGGCAGGAGGATCCTTATCAGAATGGGGTACCTTAGTAGAGAATTTGGGGACATTACCCCCATAACAGTGTCAGCAGCAGATCCTCGCCCCATAACAGTGTGTCATGACCATATTTTTTGGTTAAAATTTTATTTTCCTATTTTCCTCCTCTAAAACCAGGGTGCATCTTATGGTCAGGTGCGTCTTATAGTCCGAAAAATACGGTACACATCTGAGCATGCTCAATTGCTAAAAAGACGGAACCTTCACCGGAAAACGTCATTTGACGGATTCCGCCTCCCATAGGCTTCCATTATAACACACGATGGACGCCGACGCATTAGTCGCTGTCAGATTTTTTGCCGCACAGAAAAAACGTTACATTCTGCATTGCTTCCACCCGACGTTCAGTCACTCCATGACTGATCTGTCGCACGGCGGATGCAACGCAGGGCCATCAGTCGCAATCCGTCGTTAATAGAAGTCTATGGGGAAAAAACTAAATACTGCAAAATATTTGGCAGGATACCGTATTTACTCAAGATGACGGATTGTGACTGATACAAAATGACGGAAGTGTGAAAGGAGCCTTAAGAGTAGAGTTGAGCGCGGTTCGAGGTTCTCCAGTTCTAGGCTCGAGTGATTTTGGGGGCTGTTCGAGATCGAACTAGAACTCGAGCTTTTTGCAAAAGCTCGATTGTTCTAGATACGTTCGAGAACGGTTCTAGCAGCAAAAAGCAGGGCTTTTTACAGCTACAGTGTGCAGGAGCCATCGCTGGCAGCCTGCCAGAAGCTGGTAACCAAGATAAACATCGGGTATCCAACCAAAGCGCTCTGGTTAGTAACCCGATGTTTATCCTAGTTACGTGCAGGAAGCCCACACTTCCCCCGCTCAGCTCGCTCCACCCCCTCCTGCCCGCGGCATGTACACACGTACACACACACACACACACACACACACACACATGGTCCCGCTCGGCTTACCTGCGGTGATGAGTCCCGGCCTCAGCGCTGTCACTGTCCTCCATGGCCGCCGCTTGTCACATCACCTTCTCTCGCTTCCGACCCGAGACTGACTAGCGGTGACGTCACGGGCCTCTCGCGATACTTGGTGTGAAGGCGCCGGTCATTGAACTCAGTGACAGGGGCTGTCAGTGTGCTGGAGATCAGCGCAGGTAATGTACCTCGCTGACAGCAGCACTTGTCATGCCCTGCAGTGACCTGGGCTGACCCATTGATGTTAGCTCAGGTCACTGCATTGCTCTCCCAGCCAATGGGGAACATCCTGCTTTTCATTGACTGGGACAGTGTGGATCGTCATGGCAACCCCTTGGATTACACCAGACCTGGATTTGTTTTTCATTCTAATAAATTGGTTAAAGAGGGAATGTTTTGGGGAGTGTTTTTTCAAATAAAAATGTGTTTGTCGTCTATTTTTTTTTATTACTGACTGGGTCGGTGATGTCGGGTATCTGATAGACGCCTGACCTCACCAACCCCAGGGCTTGATGCCAGGTGACATTACACATCTGGTATTAACCCCATATATTACCCCGTTTGCCACCGCTCCAGGGCGCGGGATGAGCTGGGGCGAAGCACCAGGATTGGCGCATCTAATGGATGCGCCACTTCTGGGGCGGCTGCGTCCTGCTATTTTTAGGCTGGGGAGAGTCCAATAACCATGGACCTCCCTAGTCTGAGAATATCAGGCCCCAGCTGTCTGCTTTACCTTGGCTGGTGATCCAATTTTGGGGGACCCCTATGTGTTTTTTTTTTAATTATTTATTTAATTTAAAATAACAGCGTGGGGTGCCCTCAGTTTTGGATTACCAGCCAAGGTGAGGTTGCCAGCTGTGGTCTGCAGGCTGCAGCCGTCTGCTTTACCCTAGCTGGCTACAAAACTAGGGGGAACCCTACGTCATTTTTTTTTTCATTTTTTTGGCTAAATACAAAGCTAAGCACCCCTTAGTGCCACATGAAAGGCACTAAAGGGTGCTCCACTTTTTCTCCACTTTTTCTCCATTTTTTCTCCACTTTTTCTACATTTTTTCTCCACTTTTTGCTACATTTTTTTCTCCATTTTTTCTCCACTTTTTCTCCACTTTTTCTCCACTTTTTCCTCCATTTTTTCTCCACTTATTCTCCATTTGTTCTCCATTTTTTCTCCACTTATTCTCCACTTATTCTCCACTTTTTCTTCACTTTTTCTTCACTTTTTCTCCACTTTTTCTCCACTTTTTCCCCATTTTTTTCTCCACTTTTTCTCCACTTTTTCTCCACTTTTTCTCCATTTTTTTCTCCATTTTTTCTCCACTTTTTCTCCACTTTTTCCTCCACTTTTTCTCCACTTTTTCTCCACTTTTTCTCCATTTTTTTCTCCATTTTTTCTCCACTTTTTCTCCACTTTTTCGTCACTTTTTCTCCACTTTTTCTCCACTTTTTCTCCACTTTTTCTCCATTTTTTCTCCACTTTTTCTCCACTTTTTCTCATTTTTTTTCTCCACTTTTTTTCTCCACTTTTTCTCCACCTTTTTTTTTCTCCATTTTTTCTCCACTTTTTCTCCACTTGTTCTCCACTTTTTCTCCATTTTTTCCTCCATTTTTTCTCCATTTTTTCTCCACATTTTCTCCATTTTTTCTCCACTTTTTCTCCACTTTTTCTCCATTTTTTTCTCCACTTTTTCTCCACTTTGTCTCCACTTTTTCTCCACTTTTTCTCCATTTTTTCTCCACTTTTTCTCCACTTTTCTCCACTTTTTCTCCATTTTTCTCCACTTTTTCTCCATTTTTCTCCACATTTTCTCCATTTTTTCTCCACTTTTTCTCCATTTTTTCTCACTTTTTCTCCACTTTTTTCTCCATTTTTTCTCCACTTTTTCTCCACTTTTTCTCATTTTTTTCTCCATTTTTCTCCACATTTTCTCCATTTTTCTCCACTTTTTCTCCACTTTTTCTCCATTTTTTTCTCCATTTTTTTCTCCACTTTTTCTCCACTTTGTCTCCACTTTTTCTCCACTTTTTCTCCACTTTTTCTCCACTTTTTCTCCTCTTTTTCTACACCTTTTCTCCACTTTTTCTCCACTTTTTCTCCACTTTTTCTCCACTTTTTCTCCACTTTTCTCCATTTTTTTCTCCTATTTTTTCTCCAATTTTTTCTCCATTTTTTCTCCACTTTTTCTCCACTTTTTCTCCACTTTTTCTCCACTTTTTCTCCATTTTTTCTCCACTTTTTCTCCACTTTTTCTCCATTTTTTTCTCCATTTTTTCTCCACTTTTTCTCCACTTTTTCTCCATTTTTTTCTCCATTTTTTTCTCCAAATTTTCTCCATTTTTTTCTCCAATTTTTCTCCACATTTTCTCCATTTTTTCTCCACTTTTTCTCCACTTTTTCTCCATTTTTTTCTCCACTTTTTCTCCACTTTGTCTCCACTTTTTCTCCACTTTTTCTCCACTTTTTCTCCTCTTTTTCTACACCTTTTCTCCACTTTTTCTCCACTTTTTCTCCACTTTTTCTCCACTTTTTCTCCACTTTTCTCCATTTTTTTCTCCTATTTTTTCTCCAATTTTTTCTCCAATTTTTTCTCCAATTTTTTCTCCACTTTTTCTCCACTTTTTCTCCACTTTTTCTCCACTTTTCTCCACTTTTTCTCCACTTTTTCTCCACTTTTTCTCCACTTTTTCTCCATTTTTTTCTCCATTTTTTCTCCACTTTTTCTCCATTTTTTTCTCCATTTTTTTCTCCAATTTTTTCTCCAATTTTTTCTCCATTTTTTCTCCACTTTTTCTCCACTTTTTCTCCAATTTTTCTCCACTTTTTCTCCACTTTTTCTCCATTTTTTCTCCACTTTTCTCCACTTTTTCTCCATTTTTTTCTCCATTTTTTCTCCACTTTTTCTCCACTTTTTTCTCCACTTTTTCTCCACTTTTTCTCCATTTTTTCTCCATTTTTCTCCACATTTTCTCCATTTTTCTCCACTTTTTCTCCACTTTTTCTCCACTTTTTCTCCATTTTTTTCTCCACTTTTTCTCCACTTTGTCTCCACTTTTTCTCCACTTTTTCTCCACTTTTCTCCATTTTTTCTCCACTTTGTCTCCTTTTCTTCTCCATTTTTTTCTCCACTTTTTCTCCACTTTGTCTCCACTTTTTCTGCACTTTTTCTCCATTTTTTTCTCCACTTTGTCTCCACTTTGTCTCCACTTTTTCTCCACTTTTTCTCCACTTATTCTCCACTTTTTCTCCATTTTTTCTCCATTTTTTTCTCCACTTTTTCTCCACTTTTTCTCCACATTTTCTCCACTTTTTCTCCATTTTTTTCTCCAATTTTTTCTCCATTTTTTTCTCCATTTTTTCTCCACTTTTTCTCCACTTTTTCTCCACTTTTTCTCCACTTTGTCTCCTTTTCTTCTCCATTTTTTTCTCCACTTTTTCTCCACTTTGTCTCCACTTTTTCTGCACTTTTTCTCCATTTTTTTCTCCACTTTGTCTCCACTTTGTCTCCACTTTGTCTCCACTTTTTCTCCACTTTTTCTCCACTTTTTCTCCACTTTTTCTCCACTTTTTCTCCACTTTTTCTCCATTTTTTTCTCCATTTTTTCTCCACTTTTTCTCCACTTTTTCTCCATTTTTTTCTCCATTTTTTTCTCCAATTTTTTCTCCAATTTTTTCTCCATTTTTTCTCCACTTTTTCTCCACTTTTTCTCCAATTTTTCTCCACTTTTTCTCCACTTTTTCTCCATTTTTTCTCCACTTTTTCTCCACTTTTTCTCCATTTTTTTCTCCATTTTTTCTCCACTTTTTCTCCACTTTTTCTCCACTTTTTCTCCACTTTTTCTCCATTTTTTCTCCATTTTTTCTCCACATTTTCTCCATTTTTCTCCACTTTTTCTCCACTTTTTCTCCACTTTTTCTCCATTTTTTTCTCCACTTTTTCTCCACTTTGTCTCCACTTTTTCTCCACTTTTTCTCCACTTTTTCTCCATTTTTTCTCCACTTTGTCTCCTTTTCTTCTCCATTTTTTTCTCCACTTTTTCTCCACTTTGTCTCCACTTTTTCTGCACTTTTTCTCCATTTTTTTCTCCACTTTGTCTCCACTTTGTCTCCACTTTTTCTCCACTTTTTCTCCACTTATTCTCCACTTTTTCTCCATTTTTTCTCCATTTTTTTCTCCACTTTTTCTCCACTTTTTCTCCACATTTTCTCCACTTTTTCTCCATTTTTTTCTCCAATTTTTTCTCCATTTTTTTCTCCATTTTTTCTCCACTTTTTCTCCACTTTTTCTCCACTTTTTCTCCACTTTGTCTCCTTTTCTTCTCCATTTTTTTCTCCACTTTTTCTCCACTTTGTCTCCACTTTTTCTGCACTTTTTCTCCATTTTTTTCTCCACTTTGTCTCCACTTTGTCTCCACTTTGTCTCCACTTTTTCTCCACTTTTTCTCCACTTTTTCTCCACTTTTTCTCCACTTTTTCTCCACTTATTCTCCACTTTTTCTCCATTTTTTCTCCATTTTTTTCTCCACTTTTTCTCCACTTTTTCTCCACTTTTTCTCCATTTTTTCTCCACTTTTTCTCCAGAGGAAATGTTTTGGGGACTGTTTTTTCAAATAAATTTCTTTTGTCGATTTTTTTTTTTGTTAGTACTGACAGTTTATGATGTTGGGTATCTAATAGACGCCATGACATCACAAACTGCTGGGCTTGATCTCAGGTTACTTTACAGCTAGTATCAACCCGATTTATTACCCCGTTTGCCACTGCACCAGGGCACGGGATGAGCTTGGGTGAAGCGCCAGGATTGGCGCATCTAGTGGATGCGCCACGTCTGGGGTGCCTGCGGCCTGCTATTTTTAACCTGTGAAGGCCCAATAACTATGGACCTTCCCACCCTGAGAATACCAGACCACAGCTGTCCGCTTTACCTTGGCTGGTGATCCAATTTGGGGGGGACCCTACTTTTATTGTGTAATTATTAATATTTATAAAATAATTATAAAAAAGAGCCTGAGGGGACCTCCACATTGGATCCCCAATCACGGTAAAGCTGCCAGCTGTGGTTTTCAGGCTACAGCCGTCTGCTTTAGACTGGGGGGGAGGCAGAGGCTAAGACTGGGGGGAGGCTTGGGGGAGGCAGAGGCTGAGACTGGGGGGAGGCAGAGGCTGAGACTGGGGGGAGGCTGGAGGGAGGCAGAGGCTGAGAATACGGGGAGGCAGAGGCTGAGACTGGGGGGAGGCTGGGGGAGGCAGAGGCTGAGACTGGGGGGAGGCAGAGGCTGAGGCTGGGGGGAGGCAGAGGCTGAGACTGGGGGGAGGCAGAGGCTGAGACTGAGGGGAGGCAGAGGCTGAGACTGGGGGGAGGCTGGGGGGAGGCAGAGGCTGAGACTGGGGGGAGGCTGGGGGGAGGCAGAGACTGGGTGGAGGCAGAGGCTGAGACTGAGAGGAGGCAGAGGCTGAGACTGGGGGGAGGCTGGGGGGAGGCAGAGGCTGAGACTGGGGGGGAGGCTGGGGGGGAGGCAGAGGATGAGACTGAGGGGAGGCTGGGGGAGGCAGAGGCTGAGACTCGAGGGAGGCTGGGGGGAGGCAGAGGCTGAGACTTTGGGGGAGGCAGAGGCTGAGACTGGGGGGAGGCTGGGGAGGGAGGCAGAGGCTGAGACTGGGGGAGGCAGAGGCTGAGACTGGGGGGAGGCTGGGGGGAGGCAGAGGCTGAGACTGGTGGGAGGCAGAGGCTGAGACTGGGGGGAGGCTGGGGGGAGGCAGAGGCTGAGACTGGGGGGAGGCAGAGGCTGAGACTGGGGGGAGGCTGAAGGGAGGCAGAGGCTGAGACTGGGGGAGGTAGAGGCTGAGACTGGGGGGAGGCAGAGGCTTAGGCTGGGGGGAGGCAGAGGCTGAGACTGGAGGGAGGCTGGGGGGAGGCAGAGACTGAGACTGGGGGGAGGCAGAGGCTGAGACTGGGGGGAGGCTGGGGGGAGGCAGAGGCTGAGACTGGGGGGAGGCTGGGGGGAAGGCAGAGGCTTAGACTGGGGGAGGCTGGGGGGAAGGCAGAGGCTGAGACTGGGGGGAGGCTGGGGGGAGGCAGAGGCTGAGACTGGGGGAGGCTGGAGGGAGGTAGAGGCTGAGACTTGGGGGGAGGCAGAGGCTGAGACTGGGGGGAGGCTGGGGGAGGCTGAGACTGGGGGGAGGCTGAGACTGGGGGAAGGCTGGGGGGAGGCAGAGGCTGAGACTGGGGGAGGCAGAGGCTGAGACTGGGGGGAAACCGGGGGGGAGGCAGAGGCTGAGACTGGGGGGAGGCAGAGGGGGAGGTAGAGGCTGAGACTGGGGGGAGGCAGAGGTTTAGGCTGGGGGGAGGCAGAGGCTGAGACTGGAGTGAGTCTGGGGGGAGGCAGAGGCTGAGACTGGGGGGAGGCAGAGGCTGAGACTGGGGGGAGGCTGGGGGGAGGCAGAGGCTGAGACTGGGGGGAGGCTGGGGGAAGGCAGAGGCTGAGACTGGGGGGAGGCTGGGGGGAAGGCAGAGGCTGAGACTGGGGGGAGGCTGGGGGGAAGGCAGAGGCTGAGACTGGGGGGAGGCTGGGGGGAGGCAGAGGCTGAGACTGGGGGAGGCTGGAGGGAGGTAGAGGCTGAGACTTGGGGGGAGGCAGAGGCTGAGACTGGGGGGAGGCTGGGGGGAGGCTGAGACTGGGGGGAGGCTGAGACTGGGGGAAGGCTGGGGGGGAGGCAGAGGCTGAGACTGGGGGAGGCAGAGGCTGAGACTGGGGGGAAACCGGGGGGGAGGCAGAGGCTGAGACTGGGGGGAGGCAGAGGCTGAGACTGGGGGGAAGCTGGGAGGAGGCAGAGGCTGAGACTGGGGGGAGGCTGGGGGGAGGCAGAGGCTGAGACTGGGGGAGGCTGGGGGGAGGCAGAGGCTGAGACTGGGGTAGGCAGAGGCTGCGACTGGGGGGAGGCAGAGGCTGAGACTGGGGGGAGGCTGGTGGGAGGCAGAGGCTGATGCTGGCAGAGGCTGGGGGGAGGCAGAGGCTGATGCTGGCGGAGGCTGGGGGGAGGCAGAGGCTGAGACTGGGGGGGAGGCTGGGGGGGGAGGCAGAGGCTGAGACTGGGGGGAGGCTGGGGGGGAGGCAGAGGCTGAGACTGGGGGGAGGCTGGGGGGAGGCAGAGGCTGAGACTTGAGGGGAGGCAGAGGCTGAGACTGGGGGGAAGCAGAGGCTGAGACTGGGGGGAGGCTGGTGGGAGGCAGAGGCTGATGCTGGCAGAGGCTGGGGGGAGGCAGAGGCTGATGCTGGCGGAGGCTGGGGGGAGGCAGAGGCTGAGACTGGGGGGGAGGCTGGGGGGGAGGCAGAGGCTGAGACTGGGGGGAGGCTGGGGGGGAGGCAGAGGCTGAGACTGGGGGGAGGCAGAGGCTGAGACTTGGGGGGAGGCAGAGGCTGAGACTGGGGGGAGGCAGAGGCTGAGACTGGGCGGTGCCTGGGGAGGGAGGCAGAGGCTGAGACTGGGGGGAGGCAGAGGCTGAGACTGGGGGGAGGCAGAGGCTGAGACTCGAGGGAGGCTGGGGGGAGGCAGAGGCTGAGACTGGGGGGAGGCTGGGGGGAGGCAGAGGCTGAGACTGGGGGGGAGGCTGGGGGGAGGCAGAGGCTGAGACTGGGGGGAGGCAGAGGCTGAGGCTGGGGGGAGGCAGAGGCTGAGACTGGGGGGAGGCAGAGGCTGAGACTGGCGGGAGGCATAGGCTGAGACTGGGGGGAGGCTGGGGGGAGGCAGAGGCTGAGACTGGGGGGAGGCAGAGACTGGGGGGAGGCTTGGGGGGAGGCAGAGGCTGAGACTGGGGGGAGGCAGAGGCTGAGACTGGGGGGACGCTGGGGGGAGGCAGAGGCTGAGACTGGGGGGAGGCTGGGGGGGAGGCAGAGGCTGAGACTGGGGGGAGGCTGGGGGGGAGGCAGAGGCTGAGACTGGGGGGAGGCTGGGGGGAGGCAGAGGCTGAGACTTGGGGGGAGGCAGAGGCTGAGACTGGGGGGAAGCAGAGGCTGAGACTGGGGGGAGGCTGGTGGGAGGCAGAGGCTGATGCTGGCAGAGGCTGGGGGGAGGCAGAGGCTGATGCTGGCGGAGGCTGGGGGGAGGCAGAGGCTGAGACTGGGGGAAGGCTGGGGGGGAGGCAGAGGCTGAGACTGGGGGAGGCAGAGGCTGAGACTGGGGGGAAACCGGGGGGGAGGCAGAGGCTGAGACTGGGGGGAGGCAGAGGCTGAGACTGGGGGGAAGCTGGGAGGAGGCAGAGGCTGAGACTGGGGGGAGGCTGGGGGGAGGCAGAGGCTGAGACTGGGGGAGGCTGGGGGGAGGCAGAGGCTGAGACTGGGGTAGGCAGAGGCTGCGACTGGGGGGAGGCAGAGGCTGAGACTGGGGGGAGGCTGGTGGGAGGCAGAGGCTGATGCTGGCAGAGGCTGGGGGGAGGCAGAGGCTGATGCTGGCGGAGGCTGGGGGGAGGCAGAGGCTGAGACTGGGGGGGAGGCTGGGGGGGGAGGCAGAGGCTGAGACTGGGGGGAGGCTGGGGGGAGGCAGAGGCTGAGACTGGGGGGAGGCTGGGGGGAGGCAGAGGCTGAGACTTGGGGGGAGGCAGAGGCTGAGACTGGGGGGAAGCAGAGGCTGAGACTGGGGGGAGGCTGGTGGGAGGCAGAGGCTGATGCTGGCAGAGGCTGGGGGGAGGCAGAGGCTGATGCTGGCGGAGGCTGGGGGGAGGCAGAGGCTGAGACTGGGGGGGAGGCTGGGGGGGAGGCAGAGGCTGAGACTGGGGGGAGGCTGGGGGGGAGGCAGAGGCTGAGACTGGGGGGAGGCTGGGGGGAGGCAGAGGCTGAGACTTGGGGGGAGGCAGAGGCTGAGACTGGGGGGAGGCAGAGGCTGAGACTGGGCGGTGCCTGGGGAGGGAGGCAGAGGCTGAGACTGGGGGGAGGCAGAGGCTGAGACTGGGGGGAGGCAGAGGCTGAGACTCGAGGGAGGCTGGGGGGAGGCAGAGGCTGAGACTGGGGGGAGGCTGGGGGGAGGCAGAGGCTGAGACTGGGGGGGAGGCTGGGGGGAGGCAGAGGCTGAGACTGGGGGGAGGCAGAGGCTGAGGCTGGGGGGAGGCAGAGGCTGAGACTGGGGGGAGGCAGAGGCTGAGACTGGCGGGAGGCATAGGCTGAGACTGGGGGGAGGCTGGGGGGAGGCAGAGGCTGAGACTGGGGGGAGGCAGAGACTGGGGGGAGGCTTGGGGGGAGGTAGAGGCTGAGACTGGGGGGAGGCAGAGGCTGAGACTGGGGGGACGCTGGGGGGAGGCAGAGGCTGAGACTGGGGGGAGGCTGGGGGGGAGGCAGAGGCTGAGACTGGGGGGAGGCTGGGGGGGAGGCAGAGGCTGAGACTGGGGGGAGGCTGGGGGGAGGCAGAGGCTGAAACTTGGGGGGAGGCAGAGGCTGAGACTGGGGGAGGCAGAGGCTGAGACTGGGGGGAGGCTGGGGGGAGGCTGAGACTGGGGGGAGACTGAGACTGGGGGAAAGCTGGGGGGGCAGAGGCTGAGACTGGGGGAGGCAGAGGCTGAGACTGGGGGGAGGCTGGGGGGTGAGGCAGAGGCTGAGACTGGGGGGAGGCAGAGGCTAAGACTGGGGGGGAGGCTGGGAGGAGGCAGAGGCTGAGACTGGGGGGAGGCAGAGGCTGAGACTGGGGGCAGGCTGGGGGGAGGAAGAGTCTGAGACTGGGGGAGACTGTAGGGAGGCAGAGGCTGAGACTGGGGGGAGGCTGTGGGGAGGCAGAGGCTGATGCTGATGGAGGCTGGGGGGAGGCAGAGGCTGATGCTGGCGGAGGCTGGGGGAGAGAGGCTGATGCTTGCGGAGGCTGGGGGGAGAGAGGCTGATGCTGGGGGAGGCTGGCTGGAGAAAGGCTGGTGCTGGCGGAGGATGGGGGGTGAGGCTGATGCTGGCGGAGACTGGGGAGTGAGGCTGATGGTGGCGGAGACTGGGGAGTGAGGCTGATGATGGGGGAGGCTAGGGGGAGAGAGGCTGAAGCTGGGGGAGAGACGCTGATGCTGAGGGAAGAGAGGCTGAGGCTGGGGGAGGCTGGTGGGAGAGAGGCTGATGCTGGGGGAGAGGCTGCTGCTGGAGGCGGGGGGAGAGAGGCTGCTGCTGGGGGAGTGGGAGATAGGGGCTAATGCTAGAGACAGGGGACAAGGGTTGAGGGATAGTGCAATGACAAAATCGATTGGGTGGGGGGAGTGTAAGGACTCAGAATTAGAGGGTGGCAGCATTGGGAGCTCATTATGGAGAAGGGGCAGCATGTGTGGGATCAGTATGGAGTGGGGCAATGTAGGGGAGTCAATATCAAGAGTGGGGGGTGTCTCAGCATAAGCTCTAGTGTGGTGGTCTTAGCATGAGTGGGGCAAAATGGAGGTGACATTATGGAAAAGAGGAAGGCAGCATTAGGAGCTCATGAAGAGGGGCAGCAAGCATGGGACATTGTGAGGAGGGGGGCAGCATGCATGGGACACTGTGAGGAGGGGGCAGCATGCATGGGACATTGTGAGGAGGGGGCAGCATGCATGGGACATTGTGAGGAGGGGGGCAACATGCATGGGACACTGTGAGGAGGGGGCAGCATGCATGGGACATTGTTAGGAGGGGGCAGCAGGCATGGGACATTGTGAGGAGGGGGCAGCATGCATGGGACACTGTGAGGAGGGGGCAGCATGCATGGGACACTGAGGAGGGGGCAGCATGCATGGGACATTGTGAGGAGGGGGCAGCATGCATGGGACACTGAGGAGGGAGCAGCATGCATGGGACACTGTGAGGAGGGGGCAGCATGCATGGGACACTGTGAGGAGGGGGCAGCATGCATGGGACACTGTGAGGAGGGGGCAGCATGCATGGGACACTGTGAGGAGGGGGCAGCATGCATGGGACATTGTGAGGAGGGGGCAGTATGCATGGGACACTGTGAGGAGGGGGCAGCATGCATGGGACACTGTGAGGAGGGGGCAGCATGCATGGGACACTGTGAGGAGGGGGCAGCATGCATGGGACACTGTGAGGAGGGAGCAGCATGCATGGGACACTGTGAGGAGGGGGCAGCATGCAGAGGACACTGTGAGGAGGGGGCAGCATGCATGGGACACTGAGGAGGGGGCAGTATGCATGGGACACTGTGAGGAGGGAGCAGCATGCATGGGACACTGTGAGGAGGGGGCAGCATGCATGGGACACTGTGAGGAGGGGGCAGCATGGATGGGACACTGAGGAAGGGCAGCATGCATGGGACACTGTGAGGAGGGGGCAGCATGCATGGGACACTGTGAGGAGGGGGCAGCATGCATGGGACACTGTGAGGAGGGGGCAGCATGCATGGGACACTGAGGAGGGGGCAGCATGCATGAGACACTGTGAGGAGGGGGCAGCATGCATGGGACACTGTGAGGAGGGGGCAGCGTGCATGGGACACTGTGAGGAGGGGGCAGCATGCATGGGACACTGTGAGGAGGGGGCAGCATGCATGAGACACTGTGAGGAGGGGGCAGCATGCATGGGACACTGTGAGAAGGGGGCAGCATGCATGGGACATTGTGAGGAGGGGGCAGCATGCATGGGACACTGTGAGGAGGGGGCAGCATGCATGGGACACTGTGAGGAGGGGGCAGCATGCATGAGACACTGTGAGGAGGGGGCAGCATGCATGGGACACTGTGAGGAGGGGGCAGCATGCCTGGGACACTGTGAGGAGGGGGCAGCATGATGTGAGGACAATGTGCAGATCATATTTCGAGGAAGGTGTGGTGGGTATAAATTATAAGGGAGGGCAGTGTGTAGTTTATTAGGGGCAGTGTGACAGTCACAGTATATAAGTGGGGACGGTGTGGTGGGAATATTTTATACTCATGCTATGTTTTGATGTGCCCGTGGTGATCTCCATTGGGGGGGGGGGTTAGTGCCCTTCGTTTCTCATTACATAGTTACATAGTTACTTAGGTTGAAAAAAGACCTAGGTCCATCTAGTTCAACCTTCCTCCACCAGTTCTACATTTAGTCACTAATAGAGATGAGCGAACCAGTCCCGGTTCGGCTCGAGGTCGGTTCGCCGAATGGAGGTCCCGTTCGAGTTCGGCTCGTCGAACGTTCGACGAACCGAACTCGAACTGCATAGGAAACAATGGCAGGCAATCACAAACACAGAAAAACACCTAGAAAACACCCTCAAAGGTGTCCAAAAGGTGACAAACAACTCACAACACATGGGAAAGTGACAAGGACATATACTCATGTGAAAACAAAAGAGCTGGACAAGGAAAAAGAGGAGGACACACAGATATATGAGTATATGCAAGGAAACATCGATTCCATTATTGTGCAACTTGAGCCCTGCTCATTTTAGGCTTCCAATCTTGATAAATTGCCTAAGCTCGCCACGTACGCCTTGGGTATCTTGTCGTGTCCTGCAGCCAGCGTTCTCTCGGAACCTGTCTTCAGTGCTGCTGGGGGTCTGCTGGCAGATAAGCACACATGTCTGTCCACTGACAATGTGGACATGGCTCTCAGAGGACTTTTCTTCCCCTGGGTCAGCCAGGGGACGGGAAAGGCACGCGTATTTTTGAGAGTGCTTCATGCAAAGCATCTTTTTCATTTTGAAAAGGGGCATCAACTGATGTCAGTCAAGAGGGGTGTGTGTGGGCCATTTAGTGGAAACGAGGGAGACTGTGGTTGGAGTCCCCTCGCTGTGCCTCTAAAAGAACCAAGATGAACAAGTCATGGCTCTCAGAGGACTTTTCTTCCCCTGGGTCAGCCAGGGGACGGGAAAGGCACGCGTATTTTTGAGAGTGCTTCATGCAAAGCATCTTTTTCTTTTTCAAAAGGGGGCTCAACCGATGCCAGTCAAGTGGGGTGTGTGTGGCCCAGTTAGTGGAAACGAGGGAGACTGTGGTTGGAGTCCCCTCGCTGTGTCTCTAAAAGAACCAAGATGAACAAGTCATGGCTCTCAGAGGACTTTTCTTCCCCTGGGTCAGCCAGGGGACGGGAAAGGCAAGCGTATTTTTGAGAGTGCTTCATGCAAAGCATCTTTTTCATTTTGAAAAGGGGCATCAACTGATGTCAGTCAAGAGGGGTGTGTGTGGCCCATTTAGTGGAAACGAGGGAGACTGTGGTTGGAGTCCCCTCGCTGTGTCTCTAAAAGAACCAAGATGAACAAGTCATGGTTCTCAGAGGACTTTTCTTCCCCTGGGTCAGCCAGGGGACGGGAAAGGCAAGCGTATTTTTGAGAGTGCTTCATGCAAAGCATCTGTTTCATTTTGAAAAGGGGGATCAAGTGATGCCAGTCACGTGGGGTGTGTGTGGCCAAATTAGTGGAAACAAGGGAGACTGTGGTTGGAGTCCCCTCGCTGTGTTTCTCAAAGAACCAAGATGAACAAGTCATGACTCTCAGAGGACTTTTCTTCCCCTGGGTCAGCCAGGGGACGGGAAAGGCAAGCGTATTTTTGAGAGTGCTTCATGCAAAGCATCTGTTTCATTTTGAAAAGGGGGATCAAGTGATGCCAGTCACGTGGGGTGTGTGTGGCCCAATTAGTGGAAACGAGGGAGACTGTGGTTGGAGTCCCCTCGCTGTGCTGCTAAAAGAACCAAGATGAACAAGTCATGGCTCTCAGAGGACTTTTCTTCCCCTGGGTCAGCCAGGGGACGGGAAAGGCACGCGTATTTTTGAGAGTGCTTCATGCAAAGCATCTTTTTCTTTTTCAAAAGGGGGCTCAACCGATGCCAGTCAAGTGGGGTGTGTGTGGCCCAGTTAGTGGAAACGAGGGAGACTGTGGTTGGAGTCCCCTCGCTGTGTCTCTAAAAGAACCAAGATGAACAAGTCATGGCTCTCAGAGGACTTTTCTTCCCCTGGGTCAGCCAGGGGACGGGAAAGGCACGCGTATTTTTGAGAGTGCTTCATGCAAAGCATCTTTTTCTTTTTCAAAAGGGGGCTCAACCGATGCCAGTCAAGTGGGGTGTGTGTGGCCCAGTTAGTGGAAACGAGGGAGACTGTAGTTGGAGTCCCCTCGCTGTGTCTCTAAAAGAACCAAGATGAACAAGTCATGGCTCTCAGAGGACTTTTCTTCCCCTGGGTCAGCCAGGGGACGGGAAAGGCAAGCGTATTTTTGAGAGTGCTTCATGCAAAGCATCTGTTTCATTTTGAAAAGGGGGATCAAGTGATGCCAGTCACGTGGGGTGTGTGTGGCCAAATTAGTGGAAACAAGGGAGACTGTGGTTGGAGTCCCCTCGCTGTGTTTCTCAAAGAACCAAGATGAACAAGTCATGACTCTCAGAGGACTTTTCTTCCCCTGGGTCAGCCAGGGGACGGGAAAGGCACGCGTATTTTTGAGAGTGCTTCATGCAAAGCATCTGTTTCATTTTGAAAAGGGGGATCAAGTGATGCCAGTCACGTGGGGTGTGTGTGGCCCAATTAGTGGAAACGAGGGAGACTGTGGTTGGAGTCCCCTCGCTGTGCTGCTAAAAGAACCAAGATGAACAAGTCATGGCTCTCAGAGGACTTTTCTTCCCCTGGGTCAGCCAGGGGACGGGAAAGGCACGCGTATTTTTGAGAGTGCTTCATGCAAAGCATCTTTTTCTTTTTCAAAAGGGGGCTCAACCGATGCCAGTCAAGTGGGGTGTGTGTGGCCCAGTTAGTGGAAACGAGGGAGACTGTGGTTGGAGTCCCCTCGCTGTGTCTCTAAAAGAACCAAGATGAACAAATCATGGCTCTCAGAGGACTTTTCTTCCCCTGGGTCAGCCAGGGGATGGGAAAGGCACGCGTATTTTTGAGAGTGCTTCATGCAAAGCATCTTTTTCTTTTTCAAAAGGGGGCTCAACCGATGCCAGTCAAGTGGGGTGTGTGTGGCCCAGTTAGTGGAAACGAGGGAGACTGTGGTTGGAGTCCCCTCGCTGTGTCTCTAAAAGAACCAAGATGAACAAGTCATGGCTCTCAGAGGACTTTTCTTCCCCTGGGTCAGCCAGGGGACGGGAAAGGCAAGCGTATTTTTGAGAGTGCTTCATGCAAAGCATCTTTTTCATTTTGAAAAGGGGCATCAACTGATGTCAGTCAAGAGGGGTGTGTGTGGCCCATTTAGTGGAAACGAGGGAGACTGTGGTTGGAGTCCCCTCGCTGTGTCTCTAAAAGAACCAAGATGAACAAGTCATGGCTCTCAGAGGACTTTTCTTCCCCTGGGTCAGCCAGGGGACGGGAAAGGCAAGCGTATTTTTGAGAGTGCTTCATGCAAAGCATCTTTTTCATTTTGAAAAGGGCCATCAACTGATGTCAGTCAAAAGGGGTGTGTGTGGCCCATTTAGTGGAAACGAGGGAGACTGTGGTTGGAGTCCCCTCGCTGTGTCTCTAAAAGAACCAAGATGAACAAGTCATGGCTCTCAGAGGACTTTTCTTCCCCTGGGTCAGCCAGGGGATGGGAAAGGCACGCGTATTTTTGAGAGTGCTTCATGCAAAGCATCTTTTTCTTTTTCAAAAGGGGGCTCAACCGATGCCAGTCAAGTGGGGTGTGTGTGGCCCAGTTAGTGGAAACGAGGGAGACTGTGGTTGGAGTCTCCTCGCTGTGTCTCTAAAAGAACCAAGATGAACAAGTCATGGCTCTCAGAGGACTTTTCTTCCCCTGGGTCAGCCAGGGGACGGGAAAGACAAGCGTATTTTTGAGAGTGCTTCATGCAAAGCATCTTTTTCATTTTGAAAAGGGGCATCAACTGATGTCAGTCAAGAGGGGTGTGTGTGGCCCATTTAGTGGAAACGAGGGAGACTGTGGTTGGAGTCCCCTCGCTGTGTCTCTAAAAGAACCAAGATGAACAAGTCATGGCTCTCAGAGGACTTTTCTTCCCCTGGGTCAGCCAGGGGACGGGAAAGGCAAGCGTATTTTTGAGAGTGCTTCATGCAAAGCATCTGTTTCATTTTGAAAAGGGGGATCAAGTGATGCCAGTCACGTGGGGTGTGTGTGGCCAAATTAGTGGAAACAAGGGAGACTGTGGTTGGAGTCCCCTAGCTGTGTTTCTCAAAGAACCAAGATGAACAAGTCATGACTCTCAGAGGACTTTTCTTCCCCTTGGTCAGCCAGGGGACGGGAAAGGCACGCGTATTTTTGAGAGTGCTTCATGCAAAGCATCTGTTTCATTTTGAAAAGGGGGATCAAGTGATGCCAGTCACGTGGGGTGTGTGTGGCCCAATTAGTGGAAACGAGGGAGACTGTGGTTGGAGTCCCCTCGCTGTGCTGCTAAAAGAACCAAGATGAACAAGTCATGGCTCTCAGAGGACTTTTCTTCCCCTGGGTCAGCCAGGGGACGGGAAAGGCACGCGTATTTTTGAGAGTGCTTCATGCAAAGCATCTTTTTCTTTTTCAAAAGGGGGCTCAACCGATGCCAGTCAAGTGGGGTGTGTGTGGCCCAGTTAGTGGAAACGAGGGAGACTGTGGTTGGAGTCCCCTCGCTGTGTCTCTAAAAGAACCAAGATGAACAAGTCATGGCTCTCAGAGGACTTTTCTTCCCCTGGGTCAGCCAGGGGACGGGAAAGGCACGCGTATTTTTGAGAGTGCTTCATGCAAAGCATCTTTTTCTTTTTCAAAAGGGGGCTCAACCGATGCCAGTCAAGTGGGGTGTGTGTGGCCCAGTTAGTGGAAACGAGGGAGACTGTGGTTGGAGTCCCCTCGCTGTGTCTCTAAAAGAACCAAGATGAACAAGTCATGGCTCTCAGAGGACTTTTCTTCCCCTGGGTCAGCCAGGGGACGGGAAAGGCAAGCGTATTTTTGAGAGTGCTTCATGCAAAGCATCTGTTTCATTTTGAAAAGGGGGATCAAGTGATGCCAGTCACGTGGGGTGTGTGTGGCCAAATTAGTGGAAACAAGGGAGACTGTGGTTGGAGTCCCCTCGCTGTGTTTCTCAAAGAACCAAGATGAACAAGTCATGACTCTCAGAGGACTTTTCTTCCCCTGGGTCAGCCAGGGGACGGGAAAGGCACGCGTATTTTTGAGAGTGCTTCATGCAAAGCATCTGTTTCATTTTGAAAAGGGGGATCAAGTGATGCCAGTCACGTGGGGTGTGTGTGGCCCAATTAGTGGAAACGAGGGAGACTGTGGTTGGAGTCCCCTCGCTGTGCTGCTAAAAGAACCAAGATGAACAAGTCATGGCTCTCAGAGGACTTTTCTTCCCCTGGGTCAGCCAGGGGACGGGAAAGGCACGCGTATTTTTGAGAGTGCTTCATGCAAAGCATCTTTTTCTTTTTCAAAAGGGGGCTCAACCGATGCCAGTCAAGTGGGGTGTGTGTGGCCCAGTTAGTGGAAACGAGGGAGACTGTGGTTGGAGTCCCCTCGCTGTGTCTCTAAAAGAACCAAGATGAACAAATCATGGCTCTCAGAGGACTTTTCTTCCCCTGGGTCAGCCAGGGGACGGGAAAGGCAAGCGTATTTTTGAGAGTGCTTCATGCAAAGCATCTTTTTCATTTTGAAAAGGGGCATCAACTGATGTCAGTCAAGAGGGGTGTGTGTGGCCCATTTAGTGGAAACGAGGGAGACTGTGGTTGGAGTCCCCTCGCTGTGTCTCTAAAAGAACCAAGATGAACAAGTCATGGCTCTCAGAGGACTTTTCTTCCCCTGGGTCAGCCAGGGGACGGGAAAGGCAAGCGTATTTTTGAGAGTGCTTCATGCAAAGCATCTTTTTCATTTTGAAAAGGGCCATCAACTGATGTCAGTCAAAAGGGGTGTGTGTGGCCCATTTAGTGGAAACGAGGGAGACTGTGGTTGGAGTCCCCTCGCTGTGTCTCTAAAAGAACCAAGATGAACAAGTCATGGCTCTCAGAGGACTTTTCTTCCCCTGGGTCAGCCAGGGGATGGGAAAGGCACGCGTATTTTTGAGAGTGCTTCATGCAAAGCATCTTTTTCTTTTTCAAAAGGGGGCTCAACTGATGCCAGTCAAGTGGGGTGTGTGTGGCCCAGTTAGTGGAAACGAGGGAGACTGTGGTTGGAGTCTCCTCGCTGTGTCTCTAAAAGAACCAAGATGAACAAGTCATGGCTCTCAGAGGACTTTTCTTCCCCTGGGTCAGCCAGGGGACGGGAAAGGCAAGCGTATTTTTGAGAGTGCTTCATGCAAAGCATCTTTTTCATTTTGAAAAGGGCCATCAACTGATGTCAGTCAAGAGGGGTGTGTGTGGCCCATTTAGTGGAAACGAGGGAGACTGTGGTTGGAGTCCCCTCGCTGTGTCTCTAAAAGAATCAAGATGAACAAGTCATGGCTCTCAGAGGACTTTTCTTCCCCTGGGTCAACCAGGGGACGGGAAAGGCACGCGTATTTTTGAGAGTGCTTCATGCAAAGCATCTTTTTCTTTTTCAAAAGGGGGCTCAACCGATGCCAGTCAAGTGGGGTGTGTGTGGCCCAATTAGTGGAAACGAGGGAGACTGTGGTTGGAGTCCCCTCGCTGTGTCTCTAAAAGAACCAAGATGAACAAGTCATGGCTCTCAGAGGACTTTTCTTCCCCTGGGTCAGCCAGGGGACGGGAAAGGCAAGCGTATTTTTGAGAGTGCTTCATGCAAAGCATCTTTTTCATTTTGAAAAGGGGCATCAACTGATGTCAGTCAAGAGGGGTGTGTGTGGCTCATTTAGTGGAAACGAGGGAGACTGTGGTTGGAGTCCCCTCGCTGTGTCTCTAAAAGAACCAAGATGAACAAGTCATGGCTCTCAGAGGACTTTTCTTCCCCTGGGTCAGCCAGGGGACGGGAAAGGCAAGCGTATTTTTGAGAGTGCTTCATGCAAAGCATCTTTTTCATTTTGAAAAGGGCCATCAACTGATGTCAGTCAAGAGGGGTGTGTGTGGCCCATTTAGTGGAAACGAGGGAGACTGTGGTTGGAGTCCCCTCGCTGTGTCTCTAAAAGAATCAAGATGAACAAGTCATGGCTCTCAGAGGACTTTTCTTCCCCTGGGTCAACCAGGGGACGGGAAAGGCACGCGTATTTTTGAGAGTGGTTCATGCAAAGCATCTTTTTCTTTTTCAAAAGGGGGCTCAACCGATGCCAGTCAAGTGGGGTGTGTGTGGCCCAATTAGTGGAAACGAGGGAGACTGTGGTTGGAGTCCCCTCGCTGTGTCTCTAAAAGAACCAAGATGAACAAGTCATGGCTCTCAGAGGACTTTTCTTCCCCTGGGTCAGCCAGGGGACGGGAAAGGCAAGCGTATTTTTGAGAGTGCTTCATGCAAAGCATCTTTTTCATTTTGAAAAGGGGCATCAACTGATGTCAGTCAAGAGGGGTGTGTGTGGCTCATTTAGTGGAAACGAGGGAGACTGTGGTTGGAGTCCCCTCGCTGTGTCTCTAAAAGAACCAAGATGAACAAGTCATGGCTCTCAGAGGACTTTTCTTCCCCTGGGTCAGCCAGGGGACGGGAAAGGCACGCGTATTTTTGAGAGTGCTTCATGCAAAGCATCTTTTTCTTTTTCAAAAGGGGGCTCAACCGATGCCAGTCAAGTGGGATGTGTGTGGCCCAGTTAGTGGAAACGAGGGAGACTGTGGTTGGAGTCCCCTCGCTGTGTTTTACATGCTTTTAGAAGGGCATGACATGGCTTGGAGGTTGACTTTCATCATCTGCAAACTGTTGGCTACCAAAATGCTGCCTTTCCAACAACTGTGGTTATAGACAATGAGGAACATACTGATGAAGATGAGACGCAGATACCCGATTGGGATGACAACTTAAATATTCGGTCAGGGCAAGAAGAGGCTCGGTCTGAGGGGGAGGGGAGTGCAAACACAACAATTGATGATGAAGTTCTAGATCCCACCTACTGTCAACCCACAGTCAGACACTCGAGGAGGTCAACAGAGGCGGTGGAGGAGGATGCAACCGACGTCGAAGTAACCTTGCGCCTTCCTGGACACAGTCGGAGCACTGATAGCACGTCTACAACTGCATCCTCAGCCACCACTCTGCCTCTGAGCATTATTCGGGGTGGATCAACAGGTCGCATGGCCTCAAAGCCTTGCCTAGCCTGGTCCTTTTATGACATAAAAAAAGATCGCCCAAATTATGTGATCTGTAACATTTGGCATGGTTATCTTACTAGAGGTCAAAACCTCAGCAGTTTGACAACTTCTTCCATGAATCGTCACATGAATAAATATCATATGGCCTGGTGGGAAGCTCACCGTGCTGCAATGCGGCCTAGCGGAGCCAACCATCCACCGCCTGCCCCTTCCAGTGCATCCGCGCGCTCGTCATCTTCTAGGACTGTGGGGACAGCTGTCACACCTGTTTTTCCACCCACAACTTCCACCACTGTAACCACAACAGGCAGTTTGCTTGGTAGGTCGTCAGTTGGTTTGGAAGGGGAAACAAGTGATTGTGTACAGCTCTCTCAAACATTGATAGCACCAACGTTGGATGAAGGCAACATCATGTCTCCGCCTGCACTTTCCTCACAAACCTGCATTTTTCAAGGGACACCCTACTCAACACCGTCTACACACAGCAGCCAGATCTCTGTCCCTCAGATGTGGTCAAATAAAAGGCCACTTCCTGCGACCCATGACAAAGCTAAGAGGTTGACTCTATCCCTCTGTAAGCTGTTGGCTACCGAAATGCTGCCTTTCCGCCTAGTGGACACACAGGATTTTAGAGACCTTATGTCTGTCGCTGTGCCCCAGTACCAGATGCCTAGTCGCCACTACTTCTCTAAGAAAGGTGTGCCCGCGCTACACCAGCATGTCACACACAACATCACCGCTTCCTTGAGAAACTCTGTGTGTGAACGGGTGCATTTCACCACCGATACTTGGACCAGTAAGCATGGACAGGGACGTTACATGTCGCTGACTGGCCACTGGGTAACTATGGTGATTGATGGTGAAGGGTCTGCTGCACAAGTCTTGCCGTCCCCACGACTTGTGTGTCAATCCTCTGTCTGTCCAAGTTCCGCCACTGCTTCTGCATCCTCCACCTCATCTGGGTCCTCCACCTCCGCCCCAAGCCTGCCTGGTCAGGCCACCAGCGTTCTCACTGCGCAGAAGGAATCACGCACCCCTCATTACTATGCTGGCAGCAGAGCGCAACGGCATCAGGCGGTCTTTAGCTTGACATGTCTTGGGAATAAGAGTCACACAGCTGAGGAGTTGTGGTCAGCTCTGCGGTCCGAGTTTAATAAATGGTTGTCTCCACTCAACCTGCAGCCTGGTAAGGCCGTGTGCGACAATGCTGCAAACCTGGGTGCGGCCCTTCGCCTGGGCAAGGTGACACACGTACCTTGTATGGCTCACGTGTTGAACCTTGTCGTCCAGCAATTTTTAACACACTATCCCGGCCTAGATGGCCTTCTGAACAGGGCACGAAAACTGTCTGCTCACTTCCGCCGTTCAAGCGCCGCAGCTGAGCGACTTGCATCGCTCCAGAAGTCTTTTGGCCTGCCGGTTCATCGCCTGAAATGCGATGTGGCGACACGCTGGAATTCAACTCTCCACATGTTACAGCGACTGTGACAGCACCGCAGAGCCCTGGTGCAATACGTCATGACGTATAGCCTGGGCCAACGAGATGCAGAGGTGGGGCAGATCACCCTGATGGAGTGGTCTCAGATCAAGGACCTAGGCAACCTTCTGCACAGTTTCGACATGGCGACGAATATGTTTAGTGCTGACAATGCCATTATCAGCATGACGATTCCAGTCATTTACATGCTGGAGCACACGCTAAACACTATTCGGAGTCAGGGGGTGGGACAACAGGAAGGGGAGGAACTACAGGAGGATTCATATGCGCAAGACACAACAACATCACCAAGGTCCAGACGTTCATCATCACCAACGCGGCAGGCATGGGACCATGGGGGGCAGGGATCAACAAGGGCGCATGGTAGCAGGCGAGATGTTGAGGAAGGTGCAGGAGGACATGAAGATATGGAGGACGAACTGTCCATGGACATGGAAGACTCAGCAGATGAGGGGGACCTTGGTCAAATTTCAGTTGAAAGAGGTTGGGGGGAGATGTCAGAGGAAGAAAGAACGGTTAGCACCTCTATGCCACAAACACAGCGTGGACTTGGTCCGCATGGCTGCGCAAGACACATGAGTGCCTTCTTGTTGCACTACCTCCAACATGACCCTCGTATTGTCAAAATTAGAAGCGATGATGACTACTGGCTTGCCACACTATTAGATCCCCGGTACAAGTCCAAATTTTGTGACATAATTCCAGCCATAGAAAGGGACGCACTTATGCAGGAGTATCAGCAGAAGCTGTTACTCGATCTTAGATCCGCTTTTCCACCAAACAACCGTGCAGGTGCAGGGAGTGAATCTCCCAGTTGTAACTTGACAAACATGGGACGGTCTCGTCATCTTCAACAGTCTACACGTACCAGTAGGACCGTATCTGGTGCTGGTAACAGCAATTTAATGGAATCTTTTCATAATTTTTTTAGACCCTCCTTTGCAAGGCCACCAGAGATAACAAGTCTGACACATAGTCAACGGCTGGAGAGGATGATACAGGAGTATCTACAAATGAACATCGATGCCATGACTTTGCAAATAGAGCCTTGCTCATTTTGGGCTTCAAATCTAGAAAAATGGCCAGAGCTATCCAGTTACGCCTTGGAGATTTTGGCGTGTACAGCTGCCAGCGTTGTCTCTGAACGTGTCTTCAGTGCTGCTGGGTGTGTGCTGACAGATAAGCGCACGCGTCTGTCCAGTGACAATGTGGACAGACTGACGTTCATCAAAATTAACAAGTCATGCATCCAGAAGGAATTTACAACCCCTGTGTCATCCTGGGGAGAGTAAATGCTTGTGGATTTGGAATGTGCTTGATGCAAATCTAGCTGTGAAGTGTACAACTATGGCCCAACTGCTGCCACTGAATGGGTGGGTGTGTGTGGGGCACAATTTTTGGAAAAAAGGGAGGCTCCGCTTTGAGTAACCCTTGCTTACATTGTTTTTAAAAGGAGCCAAGATGACCAAGTCATGGTTCAGCAAAGACTTTATCTACCTACCCCGGTGTCATGCTGGGGACGGTTAATTATGGCGTATTTTTGAATGTGCTTGATGCAAATCAAAACATCCTGTTTGCAACTAGGGCACAAGTGCTGCCACTGATGGGGTGTCTGTGTGCCCAATTTTTTGAAAAAAGGTAGACTCCGCTTGGAGTAACCCTTGCTTGATGTGTTTTTTAAAAATGATACAAGATGAACAGATCTGAAGGCAAGATGAAGGCAACATCATGTCTCCGCCTGCACTTTCCTCACAAACCTGCATTTTTCCAGGGACACCCTACTCAACACCGTCTACAGACAGCAGCCAGATCTCTGTCCCTCAGATGTGGTCAAATAAAAGGCCACTTACTGCGACCCATGACAAAGCTAAGTGGTTGACTCTATCCCTCTGTAAGCTGTTGGCTACCGAAATGCTGCCTTTACGCCTAGTGGACACACAGGATTTTACAGACCTTATGTCTGTCACTGTGCCCCAGTACCAGATGCCCAATCACCACTGCTTCTCCAAGAAAAGCATGCCCGCGCTACACCAGCATGTCGCACACAACATCACCACTTCCTTGAGAAAATCTGTGTGCGACAGGGTGCATTTCAACACAGATACTTGGACCAGTAAGCATAGACAGGGTCATTACATGTCACTGACTGGACACTGGCAAACTATGGTGAGAGTTGGAGAAGGGTCTGCTGTACAAGTCTTGCCGTCCCCACGAGTTGTTTCAATCCTTCTTCTGTATGTAGAAGTTAATACACTGCTTCTGCCTCTTCAACCTCGTGTGGGTCCTCCACCTTGGCGCAAACCCTGTGTGGTCAGGCCACCCTTCCTTGCAACTGCGCACAAGGACTACCACACACCTCCTTACTATGCTGGCAGCAGAGCTCAATGCCATCAGGCGGTCAAAGTTTTACTTTGAAATGTATGGGAAATGTGAGTCACACCGCTATTCCAGAGAATAGTAGTCAGGCAGGGTCAAAACATTAATTGAGGAACAGGAACACAATGGGACGGCCAGGACTTAATCAGAAAACAAGCAGAGGTGAAATGCGAATCGGCCAACAAGGTACATAAACAGCAAGCAGGAAAAGTAGTCAGGTAACAAGCACACAAAATCATAAAACTGAACTGGGGGTAAAATTAACCAGAGGTTCATAGCTATGTCTGGCAGTGGTCTGCAGACAGGATGGGCATAAAAAAGGGTGTGGTGTCTTCCCATTGGTTGTAGCTGAATGATGGTATTTCATCTGTGAGATACCCACCAGCTACATTCAGCCAGAGATTCTGCATCTGTCAAGGTAATGCAGCCCAGTGGGTGAGCATAACCTGCGTCCACCTGCGCCGCTGGCATCGACTACTCTCCCATCATCAGCACTATTCATGAAAGGAACACGTTGTCACCTGGCGACCGGAGTACAAATTGACGGAGCGGACTCCGTTGGTGACTTAACAGCCGTGTGCGGCAATGATGCAAATGTGGCGCCCCTGACCTGGTCAGGCACCACTGAGTACTGCACCCATGCTGGGGACAGTACAATACAGGTAATCCAGAAGGCTGACAGGGGTGTGGTACACAGGCGCATAGTAATCAGCTCTCACACATGTACCCATGAGAGGACCCCTGGGGATCCCAGGAGGGGGAAAAGCCTTGACCTTCACTGGAATAGTGGAGGGGGCCAAAAGCCTCCATCTCCTCTCAAGGGGTGTGGTAAGAGAATCTGGTTGCTAGGTGGCGTAGGCAAGAACAGGAGAGGAGGGGCAGTGAGTCAGTTAGAGCAGAACTCCATAGGGCTCAGTGAGGAGCAGACCTGTGGGGCTGTTGCTGTCTAACAGCGCCCGCGCAGTGGCTACTGACGGGGGAGAACGGTCAACTAGGAGTGCTACCTGAAAGCCAGCTTCAGCTAGAGAGAAAGCACGGAGTGGGAAGTAAGGGGACTGCTAGAGAGCACCAGGCCCAACCGGGCGGCAGATCCCGAAGCGAAGATAGATCCAGCTTTCTTCTGCTAAACCTGCCGGTGTGGGGCTCTCAAAGCCCACACCACAACACCACAAAAGCCGCAGCCACGTAACCGCAGTGAGGGCCCATAGGTCACAGGAGGCAAGCAGCTGGAGTGGCCTGGTCCGGGGAACAAGCAAACGGCAAACAAAAGGGGGAGAGAGGCTGCAGCATCTTCCCTGGGTGACCCCCATAGGGACTCAAAGTCGGGGTCACCCCAAACCACCAAGGGCTAAGGAAGGCGAGTCAGTAGTCACCCTCATAAAGTCAGCCTGAAGGACACCTGGTTCCCATCTGGTTCATCCCAGCTACGCCCGGGCTACTCACCCTGCCATCAAATGTGAGTAAAGCCCTTGAAAGACAATTCTGCCTGTGTGAGTCATTCTGCGACTTGTGGTACTACAAACCTACACCGGGCCCTGGGGCTTGCCTCACTCTCAGGAGGCTATTCCAACTAACTGCACACACCATCAGCCCCAGGCGACCCTCAACCTGCAGTGGCGGTCCCTACTGGCCGCAATACTGAGAGTGGCGTCACGATCAAAACCGAAGATTCCCTACCTGTGACCAGATTCCAGCCGAGTGGAGTCCCTGAAGGTAATGCACCGACACAACACCGGCGGGGCTTCACATCTGGCGTCACGAACAGGATAAGGACTAGACCTGTCCAGACAGGTGACCATGTGCCTGGGCGGTCCGCTTGAAAAATTGGAAGCGCCGCCATATTGCCACCATGAAAAGCGCGCTGAAAAACAACAGCAGCCCGCGCTGGAAGAAGTTACCGCCCACGAAGAGGTGTGGCTACCCAGAGATCCCCTGCAGAGTTCTGACCTTGCCAGCTATGAGAGCGGAAGCGTCCAGAGACGTCGGGACAGAAAGGAAGCCACAAGCCTGCTGCTGGGAGAGGAGCTGCTGAAAGAGGCAGAGCGGAAACTGAACAGCTTGCTATCAGAGGCAGCGGCGAGTCCACAGCTGGAGAGTCGTGCAGAAGAGGGCGCAGAAGAAATGGCGTCTGACCGCAGAAATCCAGAACCGGGCTCCGCTGCCTGGTGGTATCGGGAGCTGGCCCAGTTCTGCGACCGACTGGAGACCCGGGTTGTGGAGCAGATCCGGGAAGAACGAATGGAAATGCTGGAGATGACCGCGGCGGTTCAGGCCTATGAGGGGAGAGCCGCGCGCCGAGTGCCAGACCGGGCGGTGACGACTCAGACCCCGATGCTGCCACCGATGGGTGAGTCCAGTGATACCCCTGCCAGCGCGAGTGCCCCGACCCCTGCTGTCACGCCCGCGGTCCCTGAAGAGGCGCCCGGCGCGGCGACGCTGAGCCAGGCCGCAGCCACTCCAGGTGCGGCCCGCCAAGCCCAGGCCGCCGCAGCGATGCCCTGCTTGGCCCGGAAAGAACCGGCTGCCACCGCGACCCTCATCCGCGCCGCAGGTGTGACGCTGACCCAGGCCGCCGCCATGCTAGGCCCGGCCCGCCGAGACCCCACCGCAGCAGCAACGCTCGTCCGCGCCGCAAGTGAGGTGCTGAACCAGGCCGCAGCCACGCCAGGTGCGGCCCGCCAAGCCCAGATCGCTGCAGCGACGCCCAGCCCAGCCTGCAAAGACCCCATCGCAGCTGTAACGCCAGACCAGGCCGCGACAGCGACGCCGATCCAGGCCGCCGCAGCGATGCCCTGCCCGGCCCGCCAAGAACCGGCCACAGTAGCGATGCCCGCTAAGACGCCAGCTGCAACAGCGACGCTGATCCAGGCCGCCGCCATGTCAGGCGCGGCCCGCCAAGACCAGGCCGCCGCCATGCCAGGCGCGGCCCGCCAAGACAAGTATGTACCTCTATTTACCCCGGCCCGCAAGGCCAGAGCAGACACCGCTCCCCAGTCCAAGGAGGTCCCTGCTAGGAAGTCTACGCTGGGGGAGGACCCCGAATACCAGAAGCTGAAGGCTGACCTAGAGGCACAGTTCCCAAAGGAGATGGTGGACCGGTATCTGCTCCCTCCACATACTCCTCAGAAGACTCTGGAGATATCCACGCCAAAAAGTCCACCGCCCGGGCCAGCTGATGAACACTCATCCCCAGCGCTGCCACCAAAGGAGCGCTCAGAAGAACTAAGGGGGAGAGGAGGCCAGGAAGCTGAGGAGCTGACTTCGGAGCCACCAGCAGTGGATCTATACTCAGAACCGGAGATGTTGCCCTATTCCCGCTGGGATGAAGAGGATTTGACACCGTCTGCAGATGAAGAACTGCCCAAAAGCCTTACCTGGGAGTTTGTGAGCTGCACCCAGCAGAACCCAGCCCGCAAGACACGGCGCAGCAGAGCAAAGTATCCTCCAACACCACAGTCTCCAGAGCAGAGAGAGGTCACAGCCAGAGACCTGCAGGAGAAAAGATTACTGAGAAGGTCTAGAGCCCAGGTCAGAGGACCCCTTTACAGAGGAGTAGTAGAGGACTTCAATTTGAAAAGCGGATACGGCTTTATTGTAGCAAGAGGAATAAAAGAGGGCATATTTGTGAATCGGAGAGATGTTCAAGCCCACCTGCCCAGAGGACATTCAGGCAGAAATTTGAAAATTGGAGACGCAGTACAGTTCACCTTGCATCAAGGAGAAAGGGGCTACTATGCCTTAGACGTAGCACCATGTCCCAAAGAGGAAAGAAAAGACAGAGATAGAGACACAGATGAAGATCAAGAGAGAAAAGACAAGGAACCTACAGAGGAAACAACCACAGACGACGACAAAGAGCCAGAAAGCAACAGGTGCCGCAGCCCAGCAGGCCCAAGCCCTGGTAAAGAGGAGTAAAGTAAAGTAAAGTAAAGAAAGAAGTACAGAAGTTAAAGTTTTGAAAAGTTTTGTTTTGCAACGTTTAAGCATGTGCCCACAAAAACTATTGTGAGAAATAAACCTTAAGGCTATGAACTGGCTATAGCCACAAACTCTCGCAGTGTAAATAGTTACACCAGAGGGCACCACCACCACCAGAGTCAGCCTGTTTAGGGGCTTGGCTCGTCTGCAACCAGGAGGAGCCCGTCCGTATATAGGGCCTTGGCTCACCTGCGACCAGAGAGCATGCCTGTTTATGGGGCCTGGCTCTCCACCACAAAGAGGGTACCTGGTCAGCACCAACTGTGGAGGCCGCCTCTGCATCCTGCCAGAAGAGGCTGAAGGCGCGGATCCACCAGGCCAGGTATACCCTGAAGACCACCAGACCATGAAAGCCGCCTCTACATCCTGCCAGAAGTGGCTGAAGTCGCGGCCAACGTGAAAGGGTTTTGGGTGGGTTAACGGACTTGTGGGTGGAGGGTGGTGATGTATGGTACCTGGTGCTTTTAAAAATGTTTTACATGTTTTAATGTTTTATGCATTTTAAAATGTTGTCTTGCAGCCCGAGGACGTGCTGGTGATAACTAAGGGGGAATGTGGCGCCCCTGACCTGGTCAGGCACCACTGAGTACTGCACCCATGCTGGGGACAGTACAATACAGGTAATCCAGAAGGCTGACAGGGGTGTGGTACACAGGCGCATAGTAATCAGCTCTCACACATGTACCCATGAGAGGACCCCTGGGGATCCCAGGAGGGGGAAAAGCCTTGACCTTCACTGGAATAGTGGAGGGGGCCAAAAGCCTCCATCTCCTCTCAAGGGGTGTGGTAAGAGAATCTGGTTGCTAGGTGGCGTAGGCAAGAACAGGAGAGGAGGGGCAGTGAGTCAGTTAGAGCAGAACTCCATAGGGCTCAGTGAGGAGCAGACCTGTGGGGCTGTTGCTGTCTAACAGCGCCCGCGCAGTGGCTACTGACGGGGGAGAACGGTCAACTAGGAGTGCTACCTGAAAGCCAGCTTCAGCTAGAGAGAAAGCACGGAGTGGGAAGTAAGGGGACTGCTAGAGAGCACCAGGCCCAACCGGGCGGCAGATCCCGAAGCGAAGATAGATCCAGCTTTCTTCTGCTAAACCTGCCGGTGTGGGGCTCTCAAAGCCCACACCACAACACCACAAAAGCCGCAGCCACGTAACCGCAGTGAGGGCCCATAGGTCACAGGAGGCAAGCAGCTGGAGTGGCCTGGTCCGGGGAACAAGCAAACGGCAAACAAAAGGGGGAGAGAGGCTGCAGCATCTTCCCTGGGTGACCCCCATAGGGACTC
This sequence comes from Anomaloglossus baeobatrachus, assembly GCF_048569485.1. Lineage (NCBI taxonomy): Eukaryota > Metazoa > Chordata > Amphibia > Anura > Aromobatidae > Anomaloglossus > Anomaloglossus baeobatrachus. The sequence continues at coordinate 193,475,514 of NC_134357.1, read as the reverse complement.
AAAGTCGGGGTCACCCCAAACCACCAAGGGCTAAGGAAGGCGAGTCAGTAGTCACCCTCATAAAGTCAGCCTGAAGGACACCTGGTTCCCATCTGGTTCATCCCAGCTACGCCCGGGCTACTCACCCTGCCATCAAATGTGAGTAAAGCCCTTGAAAGACAATTCTGCCTGTGTGAGTCATTCTGCGACTTGTGGTACTACAAACCTACACCGGGCCCTGGGGCTTGCCTCACTCTCAGGAGGCTATTCCAACTAACTGCACACACCATCAGCCCCAGGCGACCCTCAACCTGCAGTGGCGGTCCCTACTGGCCGCAATACTGAGAGTGGCGTCACGATCAAAACCGAAGATTCCCTACCTGTGACCAGCACCAGCTACGTGGAGTCCCTGAAGGTAATGCACCGATACAACACCGGCGGGGCTTCACACAAACCTGGCTGCGGGCCATCCTCAGGGCAATGTGACACACGTGCCTTGTATGGCTCACGTGTTGAACCGAATTCTCCAGCAATTTTTAAAACACCATCACGGCCTACATGGCCTTGTGCAGCGGGCACGCTCGCTATGTGCTCACTTCCATCGTGCGCACACAGCAGCTCAACAACTTTCATCACTCCGGAAGTCTTAGGGTCTGGCAGTTAAACGCCGGAAATGCGATGTTCCGACACGCAGGAATTGGATCTGCACATGTTGCAGCGTGTGTGGCAGCACCGCAGAGCCCTGCTGAAATACGGTATGACATATATCCTGGGATAACTTGATCAAGAGGTGGTGCAGATCACGCTGCTGGAGTGGTGTCAGATCAAGGACCTATGCACCCTGCTACACAGTTCACAAATGTCGACGAAGATGTTTAGCACTGGCAATGTCATTCTCAGCGTGACAATTCTGGTCATCTACATGATGGAGCACACTGTAATTATTATTCGGAGTCAGGTGTTGGGACAAGAGGAAGGGGAGGAAGTACAGGAGGAGTCATATGCGGAAGGGATAACAAGATCTACGAGGTCCAGATGGTCAGCGGCACCTATGCGGCAGTCATGGTGAGGGAGAGGGATTAACAAGGGCGCATAGTATCAGCAAAAAGTGTTGATGAAAGTGCAGGAGCCCATGAAGAAATGGAGGACGAACTGGCGATGGGCATGGAAGACTCAGCAGATGAGTGAGAGCTTGCTCACATTTCGGTTGTGCGAGGTTGTGGGGAGAGGGCAGAGGAAGGAGGCACGATTCTCACCTCTCTGCCACCAACACACCAAGGACTTGGTCCTCCTGGATGCACAAGACACATGAGCGCCTTCTTGCTGCACTACCTACATGACCCTCGGATTGTATGAATTTGAAGTAATCCTGAATACTGGGTTGCCACACTGTTAGATCCCCGGTACAAGACAAAATTTGGCGAACTAATTCCTGCCATAGAAATGGACGCACGTATACAGGAGTATCTGCAGAATGTGGTACGCAATCTTAGATCTACTTTTCCACTAAACACCAGTGCTGCACAGAGTGAATCTCAACGCTTTGTCATGGATAGGAGGAAATGGTCTTTTACTTGTCCACATCGGAGGGACCGAGGGATGGCTGCTGTGCTGAGATGGCGTTGAGTACGGTGTCCCTGCACAGTTGCACTTTTGGTCATATCCCAAAATGAGTTGAAAAAGGACAGATGCTGTTGGAAAGGGGAACAGGTGTGTTGGAAAGGGGAAAAAAGTTTTGGTCCGTGGATTTGGTGGTTAAGCAACTGTAACATTTGCTGAAGAAACACCATCTGTTACAGTGGGACTGGCAGATTTGGATAAAGTGGTATATAATCTGTGACCGCTATATAACGAAAATTAATAAGAAAAGAAAGAGAAAGGTATATATCCCCATCAGCAGTCAGTGTCCACCGTGCTCCCAGTTGGAAAAGGAGAGGTTGGCAACTGGAAGGTTTGGTGGAGGATACAGAGCTGTGTGGCTATGAAACTAATAGTAGCCTGAACCGAGTTAGACGCCATTCGGATCTGGAGACTGTGAGCCCTGTTAGCGTCACAGGGTCCACATGCCCACCCAGCCCAGGAACTCCCTGTTAACAACACAGGGGCCATTGAGTACGCTGACCGTGTGCGTAGGGGCACACCTGTGGACAGCAGGCGCATCAGCAGCAGCAGGCCTGTTAATGCCACTGGGCTGCACAAGCAGGACTGGTAGGACAGGAGCTGGTCTTAACCGTTCTGCGTTACCAACTGTGGTGGTGGCCTGCATCGACACCCTATCCCTGCCTACCTCTGGCCTAAAGCCGCAATGGGTTCAACACATGGAGGTGTGCTCTTTCGGAGCATAATAGAAGACTGCGCACCTCCTTGTTGGCTCCAGCCCCTTTTATAACCTGGGTACGCCCCAAACCAGGGTGAACCACAATGCACCTCCTGGAGACAAAAGTAGAGTGACACGTCATGAGTGGCATAACTAGCGTCCTATTTGGAAACGCAACTTCAATGATGACCTCATGGCTGCCATGACCCAAACACCTCACCAGTCATCGTCTGACCATCAATAATGCGGTGACAAGTCATAGGTGTGGGCCTCTGCAAGCCATTTGGGAGGACACCTGATGCCCTGTGGTCTATATGGGACCCCCACATCAGGGCCAGGGCCAAAGAGTTCATTACCGGACCTAGTCTCTGATGCAGGAAGTGCCTGAGCATGGTCAGTAGCATGAAATACAGTCTCTGAAAAAAGACTATCAGCTTTAGCATGGTGTCTAGGCACAAAACAGGACTTCGACCCGGCACGGAATGCAAGCACCTGTGCAAAGAGGCTTTTCACACTTAGTGTGGGAGCATGCGCTGTATCCCGAAAAGAAGACTTAGCGTCAGGAATAACACAGTCAGGCTGAGCATACTCACTACGCGAAACACTGTAATTATGCTGCAGCTGGGGTACATCGGCACACGCATGCGCACTAGCTGCCTCTCCACACTTAGACGTGGAGGGAAAATTGCTCTTGGAGATGCTGTCTATGAACAGAAGGAAAAGCTAAAGGAAGCCTGACTTTCTATCCCTCCGAATTATGAAATGCAGCAATGAATTCCATGAGTTTGATATAACATTAGCGTAGCAAAATGTGCATGAGGGTGTGATGTAGAGGTGCTAGAAATAGCTTGTCACCAGTGGGGCACTAATGGAATACAACAGCCAGTTCTATGATGCCACTAAATGGCAGTATTTTGTGCTATCATTATAGCTTATTAAAAACAGAGCAGGAGGTTGTCATGCAGAGGTGCTGCACATAGATTTGCAGTAGTGTAACTAGACAAAAGTCCAATAGCCACGTTTAGGATGCCACTAGGTACACTGAGTGTTTGCTAGTATAATGGCTGAGTTTAAAAAAGTTTGAGTGTGCAATGCAGGCAGACGTGCTGCAAATATCGTTCCAATAGTGTGAATAGACAAAAGTACAATAGCCACGTTTAGGATGCCACTAGGTACACTGAGTGTTTGCTAGTATAATGGCTGAGTTTAAAAAAGTTTGAGTGTGCAATGCAGGCAGACGTGCTGCAAATATCGTTCCAATAGTGTGAATAGACAAAAGTACAATAGCCACGTTTAGGATGCCAATAGGTACACTGAGTGTTTGCTAGTATAATGGCTGAGTTTAGAAAAGTTTGAGTGTGCAATGCAGGCAGACGTGCTGCAAATATGTTTACAATAGTGTGAATAGACAAAAGTACAATAGCCACGTTTAGGATGCCACTAGGTACACTGAGTGTTTGCTAGTATAATGGCTGAGTTTAAAAAAGTTTGAGTGTGCAATGCAGGCAGACGTGCTGCAAATATCGTTCCAATAGTGTGAATAGACAAAAGTACAATAGCCACGTTTAGGATGCCAATAGGTACACTGAGTGTTTGCTAGTATAATGGCTGAGTTTAAAAAAGTTTGAGTGTGCAATGCAGGCAGACGTGCTGCAAATATGTTTACAATAGTGTGAATAGACAAAAGTACAATAGCCACGTTTAGGATGCCACTAGGTACACTGAGTGTTTGCTAGTATAATGGCTGAGTTTAAAAAAGTTTGAGTGTGCAATGCAGGCAGACGTGCTGCAAATATGTTTACAATAGTGTGAATAGACAAAAGTACAATAGCCACGTTTAGGATGCCACTAGGTACACTGAGTGTTTGCTAGTATAATGGCTGAGTTTAAAAATGTTTGAGTGTGCAATGCAGGCAGACGTGCTGCAAATATCGTTCCAATAGTGTGAATAGACAAAAGTACAATAGCCACGTTTAGGATGCCAATAGGTACACTGAGTGTTTGCTAGTATAATGGCTGAGTTTAAAAAAGTTTGAGTGTGCAATGCAGGCAGACGTGCTGCAAATATGTTTACAATAGTGTGAATAGACAAAAGTACAATAGCCACGTTTAGGATGCCACTAGGTACACTGAGTGTTTGCTAGTATAATGGCTGAGTTTAAAAAAGTTTGAGTGTGCAATGCAGGCAGACGTGCTGCAAATATCGTTCCAATAGTGTGAATAGACAAAAGTACAATAGCCACGTTTAGGATGCCAATAGGTACACTGAGTGTTTGCTAGTATAATGGCTGAGTTTAAAAAAGTTTGAGTGTGCAATGCAGGCAGACATGCTGCAAATATGTTTACAATAGTGTGAATAGACAAAAGTACAATAGCCACGTTTAGGATGCCACTAGGTACACTGAGTGTTTGCTAGTATAATGGCTGAGTTTAAAAAAGTTTGAGTGTGCAATGCAGGCAGACGTGCTGCAAATATGTTTACAATAGTGTGAATAGACAAAAGTACAATAGCCACGTTTAGGATGCCACTAGGTACACTGAGTGTTTGCTAGTATAATGGCTGAGTTTAAAAAAGTTTGAGTGTGCAATGCAGGCAGACGTGCTGCAAATATGTTTACAATAGTGTGAATAGACAAAAGTACAATAGCCACGTTTAGGATGCCACTAGGTACACTGAGTGTTTGCTAGTATAATGGCTGAGTTTAAAAAAGTTTGAGTGTGCAATGCAGGCAGACGTGCTGCAAATATCGTTCCAATAGTGTGAATAGACAAAAGTACAATAGCCACGTTTAGGATGCCACTAGGTACACTGAGTGTTTGCTAGTATAATGGCTGAGTTTAAAAAAGTTTGAGTGTGCAATGCAGGCAGACGTGCTGCAAATATCGTTCCTATAGTGTGAATAGACAAAAGTACAATAGCCACGTTTAGGATGCCACTAGGTACACTGAGTGTTTGCTAGTATAATGGCTTAGTTTAAAAAAGTTGGAGTGTGCAATGCAGGCAGACGTGCTCTGCAAATGTCTTTGCACTAGTGGGACTATAGCAAAGTCAAATAGCCACGTTTAGGATGCCACTAGGTACACAGAGTGTTTGCTAGTAAAATGGCTTAGTTTAAAAAAGTTGGAGTGTGCAATGCAGGCAGACGTGCTATGCAAATGTCTTTGCACTAGTGGGACTATAGCAAAGTCCAATAGCCACGTTTAGGATGCCACTAGGTACACTGAGTGTTTGCTAGTATAATGGCTTAGTTTAAAAAAGTTTGAGTGTGCAATGCAGGCAGACGTGCTCTGCAAATGTCTTTGCACTAGTGGGACTATAGCAAAGTCCAATAGCCACGTTTAGGATGCCACTAGGTACACTGAGTGTTTGCTAGTATAATGGCTTAGTTTAAAAAAGTTTGAGTGCAATGCAGGCAGACGTGCTCTGCAAATGTCTTTGCACTAGTGGGACTATAGCAAAGTCCAATAGCCACGTTTAGGATGCCACTAGGTACACTGAGTGTTTGCTAGTATAATGGCTTCGTTTAAAAAAGTTTGAGTGTGCAATGCAGGCAGACGTGCTCTGCAAATGTCTTTGCACTAGTGGGACTATAGCAAAGTCCAATAGCCACGTTTAGGATGCCACTAGGTACACAGAGTGTTTGCTAGTAAAATGGCTTAGTTTAAAAAAGTTGGAGTGTGCAATGCAGGCAGACGTGCTCTGCAAATGTCTTTGCACTAGTGGGACTATAGCAAAGTCCAATAGCCACGTATAGGATGCCACTAGGTACACTGAGTGTTTGCTAGTAAAATTGCTTAGTTTAAAAAAGTTGGAGTGTGCAATGCAGGCAGACGTGCTCTGCAAATGTCTTTGCACTAGTGGGACTATAGCAAAGTCCAATAGCCACGTTTAGGATGCCACTAGGTACACTGAGTGTTTGCTAGTATAATGGCTTAGTTATAATGAGTTGGAGTGTGCAGAGGACAAGAGGGTACAGTGGCAGGATTGTGGGGCTCTGGGTAGAGGAATGGAAGCCTGCCTCTCTATTCCCTCCTAATGGTGAAATGCAGGGAGGAAATCCCTGACCTTGGCTACACAGACGCTGTTGCTGTTTTCAAGACCTGTCACCTATGGCTCTCTGACCCTGCCGGTTTGAGCCCTTAAAAGGACTGCTATAAAGTGCTCTCCCTATGCTGTCTATCGCTGTGTATGCAGCGCATACAGCTGTATCGGCGATAGGACTCAGGAGGAGGACGGAGCTGCGACAGTGATGTCTGACACCAAAGACGCAGAAGGCAGATAATGGCGTCCTGGAAGAAAATGTCCGGTTTTATAATGCAGGGACATGTGACATGGACATCCTATCACACATGCCGTTGCTTCTCTGGCTCAAAGTCCACTTAGCTGTGTGTGTGTCTGGGATTGGCTGACATGCTGGCCCGCCCCACAAGACGCGCGCGCTTAGGGAAGGAAGACAAGAAAAAAAAAAAAAAAATGGCGATCGCCATTATAGAAACAGCAGTGATCTGAAGGCGCTGTTCACGCACACTATACACTGAAATGTCATAATAGTGTGACTTACACTATTACAGCAGAAACCAAGCTAGGATTTAGCTGGTTTTTTGCTGCTAGAACCGTTCTCGAACGTTTCTAGAACTATCGAGCTTTTGCAAAAAGCTCGAGTTCTAGTTCGATCTAGAACAGGCCCCAAAATCACTCGAGCCTAGAACTGGAGAACCACGAACCACGAACCGCGCTCAACTCTAGTCACTAAGTCATTTATAACCAACAATGTTGTGTGTACTGAGGAAATCATCCAGCCCTTTTTTAAAAGCTGTTATAGTATCTGCCATTACTACCTCTTGTGGTAGTGTATTCCACAGTCTGACCGCTCTAACTGTAAAGAACCCTTTCCTATTTAGGTTTCGGAATCGCTTTTCTTCCACTCGCAGTGAGTGCCCCCTGGTCCTTAGTACTGTCTTTGGAAGGAATAAGTCATGTGCCAGTCCTTTATATTGACCACACATGTATTTATACATATAAATGAGATCTCCTCTGAGACGTCTTTTTTCTAAGCTAAACATATCTAACTTTTTCAACCTGTCATCATATGGGAGGCCTTCCATTCCTTGTAATAGTCTAGTTGCCCGCCTTTGAACTGACTCTAACTTCTGAATGTCCTTTTTAAAATGTGGAGCCCAAAACTGGATCCCGTATTCCAGATGTGGCCTTACAAGTGATTTATAGAGGGGTAACAATACGTTGGGATCACGGGATCTAATCTCTCTTTTTACACACCCTAAAATCTTGTTTGCTTTAGCAGCTGCTGCTTGACATTGAGTGCTGCTGCTCAGCTTATTTGTAATGAGAATACCCAAGTCCTTCTCCTGTTCTGTAGTCCCAAGTTTACTTCCATTTAATGTATACGCAGCTATAGGATTACTCCGTCCTAGGTGCATTACTTTACATTTATCAACATTAAATCTCATTTGCCAAGTATCTGCCCATTCTGACATCTTATCCAGATCTTTTTGTAATATTGTACTATCCAGGTCAGTTTTTAATATCCTACATAGTTTGGTGTCATCGGCAAAGACTGACACTGTACTATCAATCCCATCCACAAGGTCATTAATAAAGAGAGTAAAAAGAATTGGTCCTAGCACAGATCCCTGCGGCACCCCACTGCTGACTATAGCCCATTTAGACAATGTACCATTTATGACTACTCTTTGTTTCCTATCTTTTAGCCAATTCCTTACCCAGTTGCATATTGTGTCCCCTAGTCCTTGCTTCTGGAGCTTTAGTATAAGGCTATTATGTGGTACAGTATCAAATGCCTTTGCAAAGTCCAAATAAATCACATCAGCCGCATTACCAATGTCCAGGTTTGCACTTACCCCCTCATAGAACCCCAACAGGTTGGTTAGACACGACTTATCTTTCATGAATCCATGCTGTTTGTCAGTTATCATATTATTTTCTGCAATATATTTTTGCATGTCATCCCTTAAAATGCCCTCAAAAACTTTGCATACTACTGATGTCAGGCTTACTGGACGGTAGTTGCCTGGATCTACCCTCTTACCTTTCTTAAATATCGGTACCACATCAGCAATCCTCCAATCCTGAGGCACCAACCCTGTTACAAGTGAGTCTAAAAATATGAGATACAGCGGTCTGTCGATTACGGAGCTCAATTCCCTCAATATTCGTGGATGAATGCCATCTGGCCCTGGGGATTTGATACTTTTTAAAGTGTTTTACAGAGTAGATCTGCCTTAAACAGATGTCGTGTGCGAAGACTCAGTTTTACGTTGTCACTTAGGGGCGCGTCCACTTAAAGTGCCTAGGGCAGCATGAAGGCAAAATACAGCCCTGCCTGTAGTGCAGGTCCGCCAGTTTCTTGCGGATTTTGGTTGTGGACCGCTCCACCCCAAATCTACGGGACAGGCCTCTGCTGATTATCCCCAGCACTGCCTGCTTATGAAGCATGGGATGCTCATGGTGGGCCTCACAAAGGTAATCCTTTTTCAGCATCATTTTCACTATATAGTGAACCTCCACAGCCCCCCAGGGAGAACAGCGCCTCCTTGCCGCTATGTTCCTGCCTCTGAGCATAACAAAACATCCACGCCGCCCACCAGACATCAAAGACGACGGGAGAAACGTCATCACGTCGAGTTATGAACAGCGTTGCAGTAGCGATCCCGCTAGCGGTCTCATTTTCAGCTAGCCCGCTCGAACCGCGTTACAGTAGCGTTCCCGTTCGTGAAACTAGCGGGCTGAATATCACAACCCGCTTGCACAGAGTCACAGTAGCGTTCACGTCTGCGATCCCGGCTGTAACTGAGTCACAAAGCAAAAAGCATAACACATAAATCTAATCATTGATTTATGTTTATTGGATTTCTGTGTTATGGAATTTGTGGTTAATATGCAGTCCCATATCATTACAGACTGTGGAAATGTATGTGTTCTTTTCAGACTGTTCTATTTTTAAATGCCATTGTAATGACACCAAATAAAAGTTCTAGCATCATCACTTTTAACAATGCAGATTTGCATTGCTGAATTCTGAAAGCTGTTTTTTTTTTCTTTTTAATGGGCTGTTTTATATATTCAATACAGCTGTCCATATAGTTATATTTTTGTATCTAAGGGCAGTCTTATAGTAGTTATATTCTTGTACAAAGGGCAGTATTATAGTAGTTATATTCTTGTACATAGGGGCAGTATTATAGTAGTTATATTCTTGTACTTAGGGCAGTATTATAGTAGTTATATTCTTGTACATAGGGCAGTTTTATAGTAGTTATATTCTTGTACATAGGGCAGTATTATAGTAGTTATATTCTTGTACATAGGGCAGTATTATAGTAGTTATATTCTTGTACATAGGGCAGTATTATAGTGGTCATATTCTTGTACATAGGGGCAGTATTATAGTGGTTATATTCTTGTACTTAGGGCAGTATTATAGTAGTTATATTCTTGTATATAGGGCAGTATTATAGAAGTTATATTCTTGTACATAGGGCAATATTATAGTAGTTATATTCTTGTACATAGGGGCAGTATTATAGTAGTTATATTCTTGTACATAGGGCAGTATTATAGTAGTTATATTCTTGTACATAGGGGCAGTATTATAGTAGTTATATTCTTGTACATAGGGCAGTATTATAGTAGTTATATTCTTGTACATAGGGGCAGTATTATAGTAGTTATATTCTTGTATATAGGGCAGTATTATAGAAGTTATATTCTTGTACATAGGGCAGTATTATAGTAGTTATATTCTTGTACATAGGGGCAATTTTTATTAGAAAAAACAAACATAAATACATGTATAAGAAACAAAAACTCACATTAATACAGGTCACAAATCACAGAGGTTACACAGACACCGGCACTAAATAATCAGATCAAATACAGAAATAATTTAACGAGTCCACACCTGTGCGGGGAATGAAGCATCAATGAAACTCAGCAATCACCATACAATACATAGAAGGAGCAGAGTGATACTCATCATCCCGAGTCAGGGACATTCTGTCCACCACCGGTGTCCATGGCAGATTCTACCTGAGGGTGTACAGAGAGGGGCCTCCGCTTTGGCGGGGGATGTTCCTCTATGTCCCTGTCACATTCAAGTGTCCCCAATTCCCTCTCAAAATCATCATCATGGGACAAAGCCCCATACTTGTTGGACACGACCATCGCACCCACAGAGCTCTGGACCTTCTTACTCGCCCTGTCACATGCAGCCTCAGGTCTACGGGAGGACGCGTCCTTCTTCTTCCTTTTATTCTGACTAATGGTCCAGTCATCAGATACAGATGCTGAAGGGGGGGCCACCTGAGACTGCTGGACCTGAGGGACGACCTCCATGTTCCCCTCCTCACCCTCCTGCTCTGGTATTAGCTGAGCGGACTCCCGGGGGATATCGGAGTTGGGCAGTACCTCTCCTGATGGTAAAACCTCCTCCTGGGCCTCTGCCACCACCTCCTGAGCCTCTACCACCACCTCCTGAGCCTCTGCCCCTGCCATCACATCCTCATCAGGGAACTCTCTGCAGATGTTGTGCCAGGCGTCTGGACAGTCCCTGTGAGGATGGCCCATCTTACCACAGAGGTTGCACCTGACGTCCCGGCAATCTGCAGCGACATGACCGATGTCCCCACACAGGCTGCACTTCACCACAGTACAGGCATTGGCCAGATGACCAGTTTTACCACATTTGAAGCACTTTCGGGGCTGCCCGGGGTAGTAACATCTCCCCTTCTCCCTCCCAATGCAGAAGGAGTTGGGTAGGTGGGCAGTGATGTTATTATATTGCCTCAGCTTCACCTGTACCTTCCACCCCATAGTCCAGATACCGTCCTCATCCCTGACCTTGGTGAGTCCAGAGACGAGGTCACAATGCCTCCGGAGCCACACCTCGATGTCCTGTGGGGGAACGGCCTCATTCCAGAAGGTGACATTCACTGTGACAGTATCTGGCCTGGAAATAGGGACCAACAAAAACTCATTCCAGTCCTCGGTGTCCCTGAACTTGGGGTAATCGGCCCAGAACCTGTCCAGGTCAGACATGAGCTTAAAGCTGACATCATAGCCCTGCCCATCCTGCAGATTAGAGACCGCCAGGATCTCACGCGGCACAAACCCCATCTGGTGGCACAGCAGCTCCCTCACCACAAACCTGCGCTGCGGCAGAACCTCCTTGGGACCTATGTACTTAAAACGCACAACATTAATACGCTTGAAAGTCTGGCCGGTATAATGGGCGCCGGAGGTGAAGGATGGGGCGCCGCGGCTCCAGGCATTCCTGGGGGGCACCTGCCGGGACACCCTGGGCTGACGGACAGGACGAGGGTCTGTAGCAGGGGGGGCTGGCACACCTTGCGGGTTAGATAGCAAAGGGGGAAAGTCACATATGTCAAGCACATCAACATGAGCAGCATCATCATCATCACATGGTGCAATGTCCATCATAGACTGTGAATCCCCTCCAGTCCCCGACCCCACAGGCACAACAACACCATCCCCCGGCTGTGCACCGGCCTCAGCAGCACATACAGTCACACATGGAAGGTCCTGCTCCTGTGCGGGGCACTCTGGGACTTGTAGTGCCTCCACTGTCTGAGGTGTAAGCTCCTGTAGCTGCAGTTGTGTCCCATCCTGAAAACAGAATCTGGCAGCCTGTATCACCGGCCGCGTCTGCTGTTGGGGGGTCTCGTCCCGAGCGGCCTCTGACTGCACATCAGGGGTCTCCACAGCACAGTCCTGCCTATGGGAGGCCAAACATTCCTGGGTCATATAGGTCTCCTTCAGGGGCCCCATACTCTCCAGCACAGTGTCCATGTCCTGCACCACACTCGCCAGCTCCAAACCCTTCTTGTTCAGTCTCTGGTCACACACAGAGGTCAGGTCAGGATTAGTGGCCTTCAGATTATAGATAAAGTCTATCTCCACCTGCAGCATGCCTTTCATCGACTGTAACTCACCCAGACTTCTGACTAGTCCAGGCATCTCATCCGCCAGCTGCGGCTCGGGCACATACACTGTATCCACAGCTTCAGGCTTGACCACAGGTGCAGGGACCTTGAATACAGGCTTGTCAGAGGCCTCCACCACAGATGTCTGCATGGTGGCCTTGCTGGACCCAGGCACTGGGACTTGCTTACCGCTGGCACTGGACTGCGACCTGGTGCGGCCTGAGCTCGCCATGCCGGACACCACATGCTGCTGCCGGAGATTTTCTTGCAGGGTCTGTCTCTCCAAAGATGTCCTCTGTCTGCGTGCCGGAGAGCTGAGCTGCACAGCTGACGGTGATGGAAGCTGAGCTCCTGGCTGGAGCTGTGCACTGACCGGGGCTTCTCTGCAGGAATCACAAGACTTAACACTTTGCTGCATTTCTTTAGGGACATATTCCGGCTTCTTTGCTGCACTTGGAGCTGGTTTTCCTCCCAAAACATTACACACCGATTCCTTAGATTCTCCTTTCTTGCTGGAGCTTTGTGCTACAGTCACAGGTCTCACAGCGACTCTGGGGGTGCTATTCCCAATGGAAGAGGCCTGGGAGCCATGTCCCAGTATAGACTTAACAGCTGATTGCGTCTCACTTTGCTGTGTATTTTATCTGGGACACAGCTAACCACTTGCCACCATCCATATTGGAGTTCTGACATGACACAAGTCAGGTATTGATAATGTTTTTAACTTCAGTAGGTTAGGGACTGTCTCAGATGGGTACACCGTGACGAGGTGAGACAGCTTTTTACCTTTTTGCAAAAATGTATACACTAAGTACCCTGTTATTAAGCACTTGCAATTTATTTATTTATATTCAGGGTATTTTTCATACAATTTTTCTCCTTGGTTTTTTCTAGTCTTAAGGCTGCAATTCACATGCTTAATGTTGCATGTTTACTGAACATTGTTTCAGCTCAGGTTTTTGTGTTTTTTATAGGGGCAGTATTATAGTAGTTATATTCTTGTACATAGGGGCAGTATTATAGTAGTTATATTCTTGTATATAGGGCAGTATTATAGAAGTTATATTCTTGTACATAGGGCAGTATTATAGTAGTTATATTCTTGTACATAGGGGCAGTATTATAGTAGTTATATTCTTGTACATAGGGGCAGTATTATAGTAGTTATATTCTTGTACTTAGGGCAGTATTATAGTAGTTATATTCTTGTACATAGGGCAGTATTATAGTAGTTATATTCTTGTACATAGGGGCAGTATTATAGTAGTTATATTCTTGTACAAAGGGCAGTATTATAGTAGTTATATTCTTGTACATAGGGGCAGTATTATAGTAGTTATATTCTTGTACTTAGGGCTGTATTATAGTAGTTATATTCTTGTACATAGGGCAGTATTATAGTAGTTATATTCTTGTACATAGGGGCAGTATTATAGTGGTCATATTCTTGTACATAGGGGCAGTATTATAGTAGTTATATTCTTGTACATAGGGGCAGTATTATAGTAGTTATATTCTTGTACATAGGGCAGTATTATAGTAGTTATATTCTTGTACATAGGGGCAGTATTATAGTAGTTATATTCTTGTACATAGGGCAGTATTATAGTAGTTATATTCTTGTACATAGAACAGTATTATAGTAGTTATATTCTTGTACATAGGGGCAGTATTATAGTAGTTATATTCTTGTACATAGGGCAGTATTATAGTAGTTATATTCTTGTACATAGGGGCAGTATTATAGTGGTCATATTCTTGTACATAGGGGCAGTATTATAGTAGTTATATTCTTGTACATAGGGGCAGTATTATAGTAGTTATATTCTTGTACATAGGGCAGTATTATAGTAGTTATATTCTTGTACATAGGGGCAGTATTATAGTAGTTATATTCTTGTACATAGGGGCAGTATTATAGTAGTTATATTCTTGTACAAAGGGCAGTATTATAGTAGTTATATTCTTGTACATAGGGGCAGTATTATAGTAGTTATATTTTTGTAGATAGGGCAGTATTATAGTAGTTATATTCTTGTATATAGGGCAGTATTATAGAAGTTATATTCTTGTACATAGGGGCAGTATTATAGTAGTTATATTCTTGTACATAGGGCAGTATTATAGTAGTTATATTCTTGTACATAGGGGCAGTATTATAGTGGTTATATTCTTGTACATAGAACAGTATTATAGTAGTTATATTCTTGTACATAGGGGCAGTATTATAGTAGTTATATTCTTGTACAAAGGGCAGTATTATAGTAGTTATATTCTTGTACATAGGGGCAGTATTATAGTAGTTATATTTTTGTAGATAGGGCAGTATTATAGTAGTTATATTCTTGTATATAGGGCAGTATTATAGAAGTTATATTCTTGTACATAGGGGCAGTATTATAGTAGTTATATTCTTGTACATAGGGCAGTATTATAGTAGTTATATTCTTGTACATAGGGGCAGTATTATAGTGGTTATATTCTTGTACATAGGGGCAGTATTATAGTAGTTATATTCTTGTTCATAGGGGCAGTATTATAGTAGTTATATTCTTGTACATAGGGCAGTATTATAGTAGTTATATTCTTGTACATAGGGGCAGTATTATTCCGCAGACACGCGGAATAAAAAGGGGGACGTAGATGAACGGGCTAGGCCGCATTAAGTTCGTGACGCCACGCAGGATGTGTAGTCAGGTGGGACACCACCGCTGCTGTTGTGGGGCACCCAGGGAAAAGGTAGTGGCAGCTGGATGTTAACCCCTCCGTGGGTAGGGATGGTTGCCCCGGGGCCCAGTGTCTTTGTGCAGGGTATAGCGATGGCATAAAGTGTCAGTGGTACCATTTTGATTCAAAAATCTATTATAGGAAGGAGAATAGTGCGCACATGGGATTATACCCGATGAGGTATCGGTACAGAGGACCTAAATGGTTGTTGGTAGAAATGACAGTCAGTGTAATAAAAGTCATCAACCATTATAGTATATATCAAATTTTATTGAACAAATGCAAACAGTATAATGTTCAGAAAGATTAAAATAAAACTTAAAACAAAAATATATTATTATAAATACAGTATAGACAGCAAAGCGTTCAGTAGGCCACTATAACATCTGATGCTGCCAAGTTACAGCACCAGGACCGTTAAAATATCGGCAGTAGTTGTCTCGGCAGGCCTTCGCATTATCCTTGTTTCTGCCATGTATGACCGGTTGAAGGCCTGCAATTGCGGGATCATTAGCACGCCACTCACCAAGAACTACTTCCCCATTTGTTGGTTCCACAGAGTCCACGAAACCAGGCGGACTGTACGCATTTACATCTTGCTGACGAAGGAAGTTGTGCAGCGTGCAACAGGCCAAAACAACAGAGTCTATTGATTGAAGCTTCAGGTTAATAGGAGTGTGGAAAACTCTGAAGCGGTTGGACATGATCCCGAAGGCATTTTCTACCACCCGACGTGCCCTTGACAAGCGGTAATTGAAAATGCGTCTTTCCTGCGTAAGAGTGTTTTGTGTAAACGGTTTCAGAAGATTGGCATGAAGCGGGAAGGCTTCATTGCCGACAAAAACAAAATTAAGGTTGCCTGTGGTCTCAGAGTTGGGAGGCAAGTGCAGGGCACCGTTCTGCAAATGCTCACCAAACATTGTGTGCTCTAAAACCCCACCATCAGAAACCCTGCCGTTCATGCCAACATCAACATTTATGAATTCGTAGTTGGCGTTAACAAGGGCCATCATGATGACGCTGAAATAGCCCTTGTAATTGTAGAAATAGGATCCGCTGTTTGGTGGTTGCGTGATCCGCACATTTCCCATCCAAAGCCCCACCACAGTTTGGGAACTGCCAGAGCTGCTCAAAATCCTTGGCAATTTTTTTCCATGCCTCCTCCGTTTTAGGAAACTGATTATCGCTGTGTAGGCTGCGAACAATTGCATTACATGTCTCTGGAATTATTACGCTGAGCAGGGACCTTGAGACAGCTGCAGAAAAATGCAAGTCTTGCAGGGAGCGTCCGGTGGCCAGGAATCGCAGTGTGACTGCCAATCTTTCATCTGTGGGGACGGCAGCATGCATCCTTGTATCCTTCCGTAGAATGAGTGGCGTAACTCTTTCCAGTAACAGTTTGAAGGATTCCTCTGACATCCGCAGATAGTTGCGGAAATCATGAAGACCTTTCTCCTGCAGCTCTCTTATAAGTGGCATGTGTGAGAATTCGGACCTCCTCTGCAGCCACTCTCTGGTCCACATGCGACGCTTTCGCTTGGAACGCCTCTCTAGCATCTGTGCCTCATCTTGTCGCCGAGCTTCCTCCACTAGCAATGCAGCAACCACAACAGCACGCTGCGCATCGTCTATGATGTGCAAACTGCAAAAATAAAATGAAATGAGAGAAGTTTCAACAATATGTATGTATATTCCTATGTACCGGAATATAAAAGCTATAATACTTCCACCTATGTAAATAAATTAATATAACAACTATAATACTGCCCCCTATGTACAAGAATATAACTACTATAATACTGCCCCCTATATACAAGAATATAACTACTATAATAATGCCCCAGAATATAACAACTATAATACTGCCCCCTATGTACAAGAATATAACTACTATAGTACTGCCCCCTATATACAAGAATCTAACTACTATAATAATGCCCTAGAATATAACTATTATAATACTGACCCCTATATACAAGAATATAACTACTGCTCCCTATGTATAAGAATATAAATATTATAATATTGCTCCCTAAGTACAAGAACACAACTACTATAATACTGCTCCTATATACAAAACTACTATCCTATATACAACAATTTGAGAACACAAAGCATACTTTACCTTTTCAATCACAAGGTCTGATGAAAGATCCACAAAAAGCGACACACTAGCGACACCAGACAGAGCATCTACTACGTAGAACAAAGAATGGAACTTAAAGAATGAAATCACTGTAACGCCTTCGGCAAAGTACCCAATCGGAACGCTGTTGTAACCACCAATCGGAGTCGTAGGGGTGTTGCATAATACACCGCAAAAACACGCCCTTGTCCTGCCTTCAGTCCTACGTCACTGCCTTCAGCGTCGTAGCGACCGTCGCTGCTGCGGTGTTAAACACAAGGATGCAGAGCTTATCCTCATGGCGCAGCAGGATAGCAGCGATCAAAAAATGACCTGGAACATTCAGGAATGAGCAGAAATTTCACAGCAGGGGTCTGATCGTTGTTATGTGTCACACACAGCGACGTCGCTTTTGAGGTCGTTGCTACGTCACAGAAAATGGCGACTTAGCAGCGATGTCGTTGTCGTTGTCGCTATGTGTGACACCACCTTAAGGCTTTAAGTTAGCTGAAGCGCATTGATTTGTATCTTGCCACACACACCCTGCAAGATTTTACTTATTCCTGGTTGACTTCCTTCCCTCGCTGCATCATTTATGGTCTTTGTTTGTGATAGATGCTATCCAAGTGAGATCTGTGCCAGGATTGGAAGCAAGAGCAAATAAGAAGGGGTTTCAAAGATGAACTGACACTGTATAGTGGTTTTCGTTTATATACTCAGTGAACTGTAGGTCCCCACAGCCGGCAGCACTCATGCAGCCCCAAACCATGATACTTCCATCACCAGGTTTAAATGTAGGCAAGAGACACTTGTCTTTGTACTCCTCACCTTGTCGCTGATACACGCCATCTGAACCAATTAAGTTTATATTGGTCTCATCAGACCATAGTTTATGGTACCAGAAATTCATGCCCTTAGTCTGCTTGTCTTCAGCAAAATATTTGCAGGCTTTCTTCTGCATCATCTTTAGGAGAGATTTCCTTCTTGAATGGCAGGCATGGAGACCACTTTGATACAGTGTGCAGTGTATGGTCTGCGCACTTACAGGCTGACCCCCACTCCTTTAACCTCTACAGCAGGGGTGGGGAACCTTTTTACTGCCAAGGGCCATTTGAAAATGTCTACCAACCTTCAAAATTATCAATGTGAAAATTAATAAACAATTAATTACCTCACCCCTACTGTGGTGGTTGGAGCTGCTTCTCTTTGGTGCGGCGGTTAATTTTTGGTGACATTGATCATGTTGCTTCTCACAACTACTTTTCCAGGATTGTCTCAGTCTGGAGTGCAGTCAACGCTTTGTGATAATAAGACTGGTAAATCATATATCACATAACAGACACTGGGACTGCTGTACATACATCACAAGAGGGGCTGGGGGCATATACATCACATAGGAGATGCTGGGACTGCTGTATATACATTACAGGAGATGCCCCAGCCCCTCCTTTGAGTTGTATGACTCAGCCCCTCCTGTGATGTATATGCCCCAGCCTCTCCTCTGATGTGTATGCCTCCAGCGTCTCCAATGTGATGTATTTGCCCCATCTCATCCTGTGATGTATATGGCCCCAGCATCTCCAACAAGATGTATATGCCCCAGCCCCTCATGTGATGTATATGCCCCAGCCCCTCATGTGATGTATATGTCCCAGCCCCTCATGTGATGTATATGCCCCCAGCATCTCCTGTGTTGTGTATTCTCCAGCCCCACTGTGATATATATACACACATCACAGGAGACGCTGGGGGCATATACATCACAGGAGCCGCTGGGACATATACATCACTGGAGGAGCTGAGGGCATAAACATCAGGCATCGATATGACTTTGGGGCACAGACAGCATTTGGGGGGCACAAACAGCACTTGGTGGGCACAAACATAACTGGGGCACAAACATAACTGGGGGGCACAAACAGCACTGGGGGGAGCACAGACAGCACTGGGGGGCATGAACATCACTGGGGGGCACACACATCACTAGGGGGCATTTACATCACTAGGGGGCACGGACACCACTAGGGAGCACTGGGGGAAATGGACAACACTTGCGGAGCACAGATAGCATGGGGGAGCATGGACATGGGGGGCAGAGCATTGGGGGTGGTACACAGCATTGGGGTGGAACACAGCAATGGGGGAGTCACACAGCCCTAGGGGAGGGGGGGCACACACCACTAAGGGGTTAGGCACATTGCCCTGGTGGGAGAGGGGGGCACACGACCCTGGTGGGGTGAGCACATGGCACAGGGGGAGCAGGCACACGGCACCTGAGAAGCGGGCACACAGCACAGTGGGAGCGCACATTGGGAGCGGGCAGCTAGGCTCCTGCTATAATGGTTATGAACACAGCCAGGTCTTAGGGCAGAGTGTTCAGTCAGAAAGAGACTCACTACAAATATCCAAAAAACTGACCCGCACATCCAACAAATGTGAGCATGTGCTAGCCGAAAAAAACATAGCAACTATAAAATGCAAACAGCTGCACACTAAAAAGCCAATAATATACAAGGGAAAATATGGCACTGCATTACTGCAAAAGAGAGATATTTTTTTGGTTTGGATATTTGGTTATGAACACGCCCTAAACCTGGCTGTGTTCATAACCATTATAGCAGGAGCCTAGCTGCCCATACATGGAGGTTTGTAGTCCAAATAGTGGCATTTTGCCCAGACACAGATGTTTTTAACCTAGATAGTGGCATTTAAATTATGGTCTCGAATTACAGAGATATACCTTGCTGTTGGTTTCCGAGCTGACATGCATTGGCCAAGACATAAACTAAATCACTCTTTTGCAGTAATGCAGTGCCATATTTTCTCTTTTACATTTTTGGCTTTTCAGTGTGCAGCTGTATGCATTTTATGGTCTGCGCTATCTTCCTGTGGTGCCCTTGAGGCTTCAATCGCCACAGGCTACTGCACCTTGCTTAAGGTGCGGTACCCATCCCAGGTAAGGAAGAGGTTAACTGCTGGTGTTTCTCACATCCTCAAACCACACACAGTTTAATATTATTATTATTATTTATTATTATAGCGCCATTTATTCCATGGCGCTTTACAAGTGAAAGAGGGTATACGTACAACAATCATTAACAGTACAAAAACAGACTGGTATTGGAGGAGAGAGGACCCTGCCCGCGAGGGCTCACAGTCTACAGGGAATGGGTGATGGTACAATAGGTGAGGACAGAGCTGGTTGCGCAGTTGTCTACTGGACTGAGGGCTATTGTAGGTTGTAGGCTGTTTGGTGCTTTCCCACCGTGGTTGGCCTAGGGTAGATAGGGGGTTGGCCATCACGAGGCATAGGATTTTCCTGATCACTAGGACAAACACTTGGGGGGCGGGCACCACAAGGGGAAAATGAAGGAGCATGTTCACATTTTAGTCAGTTTTACCCCGGGCACAGCTTCGGGTGAGGAGGACAGTTGGGACTTCAGTCCAGGCATCACCTCTTACACTTCTGGGAGCACTACAAGACCCGTGGCATGGAGCAGGCAGCTCAGCCCGGGCTCTCGACAGCTACCGGGGATTCCAGGGTCTGCGGAGAGTGCAGGAAACACCCGCAGCCCATTCCACATGTCATCCAAGGGACTGGAGGGACCACGACCAGAAAGGATACGCAGTGGGAACACCGGCGGTGACCTCAGAATTATCCGGGATAGGCTAGAGCCCATCACGGCAGAGCAACCAAAGAACAATAAGTAAAGACCTGAAACCGCAACTGCCGTGTCTATCCTTTATTGCATAAACAAAGAAAAAGAGGGTGTGTAACAAATGGGATTACCAAATATTTCTCAAAATAGAAAATATTTTATTGACAAAAAACATAAAATAAAAGGCATAATAAACCCCAGAATTCTTCCTTAAAGAAATGTCATACTACCTATGGGAAATGCACCATACACCACCAAAAAAGCAGCAATATTGCAAGCATGAAGGCGCACAAAAAACTGCATATAAAGTGACAATGACATAGTAAGGCTGTGTCCGCACTTTGCTTTTTACCTGCTTTTTTGCTGCTTTTTCAACTGCAGCGTTTAATGCCAAAATGGCAGAAATTTGGGCAAAAACTCTGCTTTGCAGTTCAAAACGTAAATGGCAAAATAATTGAAATGTTGCTTCTTTGAAAAGCAGAGTTTTTGCCCAAATTTCTGCCACAAAAAGGCAGCATTTTGAACAGCATAGTGTGCACAAGAAACCCAAATTCCCATAGACTATGCTTGAAAAGCAGAACACATCCATTTTGGCATTAAACGCTGCAGTTGAAAAAGCAGCAAAAAAGCAGGTAAAAAGCAGGTAAAAAGCAAAGTGCGGACAAAGCCTAAAGGCTACTTTACACACTGCGATATCGGTCCCGATATCGCTAGTGTGGGTACCCGCCCCCACCTGTTGCGCGACACGGGCAAATCGCTGCCCGTGTCGCACAACAGCCGTCACACATACTTACCTATCCGGCGACGTCGCTGTGACGGGCGAACCGCCTCCTTTCTAAGGGGGCGGTCCGTGCGGCGTCACAGCGACGTCACTGAAGCGTCACTGAACCAATAGCAGCGGAGGGGCGGAGCTGAGCGGGACGTAACATCCCGCCCACCTCCTTCCTTCCGCATAGCGGCCGGGAGGCAGGTAAGGGGAGCTTCCTCGTTCCTGCGGCGTCACACGCAGCGATGTGTGCTGCCGCAGGAACGAGGAACAACTTCGTTACTGCTGCAGTAACGATTTTTAAGAATGGACCCCCATGTCACCGATTAGCGATTTTGCACGTTTTTGCAACGATGCAAAATCGCTTATCGGTGTCACACGCAACGGCATCGCTAATGCGGCCGGATGTGCGTCAGAAATTCCGTGACCCCAACGACTCCGCATTAGCGATGTCGCAGCGTGTAAAGCCCGCTTAAGGCTGCAAGCACAAAAGCAGATGGAAATCAGAAACTATTCATTCTGTAAAGATTAGATGGAAGTATACCAATCCAGAGCAAGTCCCAGGTGTAGGTTAGACTAACCATCATTAAGGAGGAAAAACATCTGTTTTGTGCTTGCAATGTATTGTATCTGTATCTATAATTGTGTTTGCTGCTTAGCATTTCCTAGAGTGCGGCTATACTGCATGCAGCCTTACTTGCTGCTTTATGTCATTGTCACTTTATTTGTAATTTTTTGTGCGGCTTCATGCTTGCAATATTGCTGCTTTTTTGATGGTGTATGGTGCATTTCCCATAGGTAGTATGAAATTTCTTTAAGGAGGAATTCTGGGGTTTATTATTTTTTATTGTATGAAAACCCCAGTATGTTTATTCACTTTTGGAGTATTTTAAATGTTTTTAACATGTTTTTTTGGTGTTTTTGGCTTATATTATACAGGTGTGTACTTTTGGATTGATTCCACACATTGAGTTGTGGTGCCCTCATATCCCCTTTCTCTTGATGTCCTTCATTGCTGGCGCCGGCGCCCCGTGCTTCGGTGCCAACAGCCACTACTACCTCCATCATCCTCCCTGGGGCCTAGCTTCACCTGCGGGAAGCTGAACTATCCTAGGTACGACACCAACCGCTGCCTCACTGGCGTGGCACGTGGTACAGGCACTATTCCAGAAAATACCACCTCTGAGGTCCCTCAGCTTACAGCCTAATTCCCTGAAATAATTTTTAAGGACCTTCCTCCTACCTTGAACTTTTTCATTTGTGCTAATGTGAACCATGACCGCTGGGTCCTCGCCAGCCTCTCACAGTAATATTTCAACCTGATTGCCCTATCTGTTCCCCTAATATTGGAGTCTACCCCTACCAGCACCTGTCTGGCCTGCCCTGCATTACTGTTTTTCCTTACTAAGGCCCGTTTCACACGTCAGTGAAAAACACTGACGTTTTTCACTCGCGTGTAAAACACGCACATGTCCCTCCGTGTGCTGTTAATCACGGCACACGTGGGTTGTCTAAGTGCAATCCGGGCTCCGTTCTCCGTGGCCCGTGATTGCACTTAGAAATCAACTCACCTGTGCCCGCTCCCGCTCTCCTTGGTGCTGATCGCTCCCGCGGTGCAGCATTCGGCCGGTGCTGACCCCCGCAGCAGCTGCTTCCGGGTCGGCTGTGTTGTGCATCATGAATATGCGCGACAGTAATGAGCCGGCTCAGAAGCAGCAGGCTGCACGGGCTGCAGAGAGCGTCGCTGAAGCCGGGTGAGTAAAAATGAATTTTAGTTTAAAAGCACGTTTTTTTTTGGCACGTGTTTCACGGATCACACCACTGCATGGTCAATGGGACATCAGTGATGCCAGAAAAAAATGGATATGTCTCCGTGCGGCAATCACGGACACGCGTGAACGCTGCACAGAGACATGGTCAGTGAAACATCACTGATGTGTGAGCAGACCCATTCATTATAATGGGTCTGCGTATGTCAGTGATTCTGGTACGTTTAAAAAAAGCACAAACGTCCCAGAATCACTGACGTGTGAAACAGGCCTAATGCAGACACTTCTCTGGCTTTCGGAGGATGTGTCTTGTGCAGCAGTGCTACTCTTGTACTAACAGCCCATCATCTGCCAACTTCACAAACTTGTTCGGGTGTGCCAGATCATGACCAGCCTCCCTGGCACTCTTCCCTCGACCCCTCCTTCTAACTGTAACACAGCTAGCTGACTCACTGTTCTGCAACTCCATACTATACTCCTCCACCACATCTACCTCAGTGAGCACCAGTTCAGTGAGAAGCATTCTTCTTTGCATATTGTCAATGGATCTCAGTCTTGCCAGCTGCTCACTTAGATCTGGTACTTGGGATTCCAAATGTACAATATACACACATCTCACACAGCAGAATGCACCCTCAAATGGCTATTCAATGTTTGTATACATGCGACATGACCACTGAGGAAGGATTCTCCGGTCGTGATGGTTAGTATCCCCAACTTAACCTAATAAATAATACACCGACTGCATGCGACTTGGTTAAACAAATTGGCCACAGCAGCCTTTATTACCTATTATTAACATTCTAACACAAGGGGGCGCCGTCCAACGGGCGACCCCAAACCAATAATAGGTAACATAAATAATAACTGTACATGTAACCCCATGGAGGCCCGGTCCAGAAACCACTTCCTCCACCAATATCCCTGGCCGCAACACTCCGACCCAGAGATGAGGTATTAATCACCCCGTGGATTAATACCCCCCAAACTTTGCAGAACCCCGTGCCTGCAATTTACCGGAACCCGGAGACACCATACCAAGACAGTGCCTCTCAGTCCAGCCACCAATCTCTTACAACCGCCTCTGGACCAGACCTACCCCCGCTGCTGCGACAGAACATACGACTCTTTCTAACCTGTATTCCTTTTTTTTTTTTTTTTTTTTTTTTTAAAAAACTGCATCATTCCATTTTCTCATTTTGTTTTCTTTGTTTTTTTTTTTTTTTTTTTTTTAAAAAAAACAAACCAAAACATAGCCAAACGAACTCGCAAAACACAAGGGCGGGTGGGCGGGAATCCTTTGCTGTCCGGAGTCACAAGGAAGGTAAGACCCCTCCCCTATAGTTTATATACTAGCCCCCTCCCCACCCTACAGTGACCCTATTCCACCAATCCCCTAAAAGGGCCCATAATGCCCTTTAATTCACTTTATTAACCCCTCACTCCCTCCCTTCCCTCTGGTCATGTCGCCCCTCCCCCCTATGGGGTCCATGGCTTTCTTGACCACTGAGGAAGGATTCTCCGGTCGTGATGGTTAGTATCCCCAACTTAACCTAATAAATAATACACCGACTGCATGCGACTTGGTTAAACAAATTGGCCACAGCAGCCTTTATTACCTATTATTAACATTCTAACACAAGGGGGCGCCGTCCAACGGGCGACCCCAAACCAATAATAGGTAACACATAAATAATAACTGTACATGTAACCCCATGTAGGCCCGGTCCAGAAACCACTTCCTCCACCAATATCCCTGGCCGCAACACTCCGACCCAGAGATGAGGTATTAATCACCCCGTGGATTAATACCCCCCAAACTTTGCAGAACCCCGTGCCTGCAATTTACCGGAACCCGGAGACACCATACCAAGACAGTGCCTCTCAGTCCAGCCACCAATCCCTTACAACCGCCTCTGGACCAGACCTACCCCCGCCACAGGACAGGACACGTGACACCTTACGTGGCCTGGACCCGCCACACACCCAAGGCTTGCTCCACCATCACGCAAACCCGAGGCCCATAGATCAGAACCCAATCTCCTTAAGGTGAACCCCATCACCCCTCCGAAACTGCCACTTCGGCGACTCCAGATCCGCATGTCGCACTACAATACCGCTGTTTCTCCGCACGAAATGCGCAACCACCCTGTTCACTTGAGCCCGGGCGCGATTAAGCTTCTCAACTGCCCGTGCCCCCCTCCACACCAATGTGGCCACAATATCCGACCATACCACCATCAAACCCGGATACCCGGTCCATAAATGCAATAGATCCATCATGATGTCCCGGATCAAATCACGTGATGCCTGCGCTCCCAAGTCATTTCCCCCCCCACGTGCAAAAAACCAACACGTTCGGAGGTCTATCCGCCCTGCAATAGCATTCAAACTCCGTCACGACCCTGCTCCATTCCATGCCCCGCACACCGAACCACTTGACCAACGCAAGCGATCTGTCCCCACCAAACTGCCGACCATTCAGGCGAGCGTCGGCCCGACGGGCCCCCCAGAACACGAAGGAGTGCCCCAGAATCCATATCAGGCAGATTCCTACAACCACAGAAACTTTAACAAACACACCCCACCAACACCAATTTGCAGCAAGGAACCCCGACAAAGCCACAACCAACTACTCCATAACGCCCTCACTGGGACAACAACTGTGGGCGTACATAACCCCGAAAACGATAAGACTCCCACCAACCGATTCGTCTCACCATGTCATCACCCACAACGCGAAGCCTCCGCAGCCGCCCCGATCCTGAAGGAATGAGGCCCGTAATCTCCCGGGCATTCCCCCGCACAGCGCAAACAACTCCTCAGTACGGCCACAAACTGGTAACGAGACAACCAAGACCCATCCACGTGTCGTAACAGCGGGCCCAGAAGACCGCCTTCCTCACCATCTGCAGCGGGCACAACGCATCCATCACAACCAACCTGCCTCGACCCATCTGGTCTGTTTTTGGACCGCTTAAGCCGACACTCTACTCTCCGTCCCACCACTGCCACAACCTCGGACATCAGACCACCCCCCCTGAACCTGGAAGGGCTCACCAACGCCCCAAAAAAGGCTAACACAAAAGCCGTTTCAAAAGCACCCTCTCATAAACTGAGACACAAATTTCCCGCAAACCATCCACCAATCGCCGTAACAAAACCAAAGAAACGGGCCGCCTAGTGTCCCGCTCCTTCGCCCCTTTACGAAAACCCTTCAAGGCCTGCCGCACCCAAAATTCCGCGGCACGCCCCACTCACCCCTGACCTTCAACCAAAGGCCACAGCCGCCACCCTAAGTATCATTGCTGATGTTGACTTCCCAGCCCTGAAATCCTCGCTCACCAGTGCCAGTAGCGCCAACAAGTAATTTGCTCGCCCGTCACCAAACATAACTCCCAGCATCTCCTGCCACTCACCGAATTCCTAATTAAACCCGCAATCAATGCCTCACCAGGCTCCACAAGTCCTCTGGACACCCTGCTCCGATCTCGTCTGCCCCCCGGCATTAACTCCCACAACCTGCGGACTGAAAATGAGATAAAGCGTCCGCCACCCCGTTATCACCCCCACCACATGTTTCGCAACTACATGAACGTTCCACAGTAAATACTTGAGCACTAAATGCCGCAGATAAGCCACTACCGGTCCGGACTCTGCTGACAAGCTGTTTATCGCATGCACCATCGCCCGATTATCGCAGTGATAGCACACTTTACGTCCTGAAAATTGCGACCCCCCCCCACAATTCCAACGTCCCCACGATCGGAAATAACCAAAGCAAGGCCAGATTCCTTACCAGACCAACCTGCCGCCATTCCTCAGGCCACCTCCCAACGTACCAATGTCCCTGAAAAGGGGTGACGAAACCCGCCGACCCGGCCGCGTCCCTGTACAGTTCGAGCACACCATTGGCACCACCGTCTTCAACCACAAGGCTCGGCCGCTAAAACATTGCAAGAAAAACATCCCAAACCAGAAAATCCTCCTTGATCTCCCGCGTGACCCGCACAAAGTGCGCCGAGGGGGCCGTACGCCTGCCATAGCTGCCGCCAAAATCCTGGCGAACACCCGCCCCATTGGCATAAGCCTGCACGTTAAGTTCAACTTCCCGAGCAAAGACTGCACCACCTTCAGCCGCCCTTTCCGTGCTGCCAGCAGTGCTGCTACCACTCACCACAAGTCCACCATCTTCCCCTCCGGCAGCCTGCATTCCATAGCCAAAGAGGCAATCTCAATCCCCAAAAAACCGCATAACCATCGCCGGCCCCTCCGATTTATCCTGTGCCAAAAGGAATCCCAAAGCTATCCGCCACTCTCTGTAAGGTGAACAACGAGCCAGCGCAAACCATGGATCCCGCCGGACCGACACCAAGAAAATCATCTAGATAGTGGATAATGGAGGACAAGCCATACACGGCCCGCACCACCCACTCAGCAAAGGAACTAAACGCCTCAAAATACAACAAGAAATTGAAACAGCCCATAGGCAAACAACGATCAACATAAACTCATCACTCCACCAGCAACCCAGAAGGTGCTGGCTCTCCGGATGCACCGGCAGCAAACGAAACGCCGATTCTACATCCACCTTTTCCATCAATGCACCGCGTCCCGCCGCCCGCACCAAGTCCAGCGCCTTGTCAAACAAGACGTAGTACACTGCCAACAATTCTGGCGCGATGCCATCATTCACTGACGACCCCCCCCGGAAATGAAAGATGATGGATGAGCCAAAATTTATCCGGCTCCGTCTCCGGCACCACCCCCAACCGGGACACCACCAGATTACTGCACGGCAGGCTCTCAAATGGACCCCCCATCCTGCCCAACTCAACCTCTGTCCCCAACTTCCCACCCACAACCATAGGGTGGTCCCTTGCCGACCGTAAAGTACGACAAAACCGGAGGCAATGCCTCCCCCGCTGACGGAATCTGAAAACCGTATAAAACCAAACCGCAAAATTGACGCCGCTGCCCCGTCCGGATACCTATGTAAAAATGGCGCCATTGCCCCTATGTTCACTGGCGTCCTCCCTTTTACCAAACCCGTCCCCCCGCAGCCGGAGCACTCATGCTTGAACCTGCATGCTGCCCCAAATTTGCACCGGCCGTCGTGAACTTGCCCACACACTCCCTTTTTCTGGGTACCCGAGGGCCCGGCTCCCTTCCCCCCCGGCGCCGCCATAAAAGGGCTGGCTCGGGGCCGCCAATAAACGCATCCATAAGGAAATGTCCTCATGGTCCCACCGCATGCCAGGCCGCAACGCCTTCCGCTGCCTAAACTGCTCATCATACCGCAGCCACGGCAAGCCTCATGTCCGTGCGATACGCCTCCCCCATTACCTCCAGATAACCAAACAGAGCCGAGCAGTGCTCCGGCTCCTTTTCCCCTATTACACTTGCCAAAATTCCGAACGCCTGCCGCCAATTGGAAAAGGAACGAGGAAGGAGCCCATAACGGCGTTTTTCTTCCTCTTCCCTTTCCTTCTTGGAGTCGTTCGGCTTCACCTTGTCCAGATTAAAATTTTTTTTTTTTTTTTTTTTTTTTTCCAGGGGTAGCAGGGAAAATATCTTCACATACTCCCCCTTCCCAAATCTTGTCCCTCACCTCCCTCTTGAGGTGGGCCCCTAACGGTCCCTCAAAACACACGTAAACTTGGCCCTATCATCCAAACGCACCACCTCATCCCCATTTACCTTTTCTACCGCTGTTTACCCCGCGGGCTCCACTACTCCACCAACCGCACCCGTCCCTATCGGCGCCGCCTCGCTGCTGACCGACGCTGCGCCATCCACCACCGACCCGTCCATGCCGCTGCTGCCGCCGGCGCGCGCGCGCTAAACCCCGCACCAAGCCCAGCAACTGACTAAACAATGCTGTACCCCCCCCTCTGGCGCTGCCGTGCCCGCAGCCACCTCCCCAAAACTAGCAACCCGCGCCGCAAGCAATGCCGAATCCACGGCTAGCTCACCCGACCGTGGCGCAGAAATGGAAATTGGTACCGCGACGTCCTCCGCCATCCACTCGTCAGATTCGTCCCCCGACCTGAGGGCTCCCTCTTCTTCCTCGCTGTAGGCGTCCTCCACCATTCCAGCTCCAGAGGACGCAGCCGATGCGTCCCCTCCACCACGGCCGCCCTCCTGGGCCGCCGCGTGGGCACTGGTGGTCGACATCCGTCGCTTGCTGTGCGGCGACAGCCCACGAGACCGTCCTGTCCCCTGGGCCGCCGCTGACCGAGGCCTCTTCCTGGAGGAGCCGCTCCCCGGACACAGGGGGCTCCCCACCGTCGTCCCTCGCCCTCCAGGGCCTCCGACCAGAACCTCCTGCTGGTCCTCCCCCGCCCGGGGGAGACCGCGGCCGCCGGGCGCAGTGCAGCTGCTATGAGGGACCTGGCAGTCACCGCCGGGCTCCCGCCGTCCCCCCTTACTCTCCCCAGCCTTGCAGGTATCCGGGTGGCGCCTGCCCACACCGGTCCCCCTGCTGGCTGCCTGCGCTCGGCTCCCTCACGGTCCTTGGAGGGTACTGCCAGCCTCATTTCTCTGCCGGGCACGCTCCTGTGTGGTAGCTGCCGCCGGGACGTGCCCCACCGCCGGGGGCCTGGCGTCCAGAGCGGGCCCCAGGCTGGACACGCCCCCTCCCCGGGCCTCCGTCCCGCGCCGGGCACGCCCCCGATCCCGGGCTGCCGCCGGCCTGGAAAATGAGCCCGAGGCCTGGGACCGGAAGTAGGCCCCAGGCCGGGCCCGCCCCCATCCAGGCCACCGCTGGCCTCACATCATCGCCGGGCTCGCTCCCGGCCGGGAGACGCCGCAGGGGTTCGGACTCCAGCCCGAGGCCGGAGACCGGAAGAAGGCCCCCGGACTGGCCACGCCCCCTTCTCGGCCACCACGGCCTTGCCGGAGATTCCTCCCGGCGGCCGGGGCAGACGCAGGGAGCTGCCGCAGCCCGCCCCGCCGCGGAGGGTCCCGAGGGGGGCTCTCGCTGTGCCTCCTTGCCCCCCTTGCGCCTGGGGAATATCGGATGGGGGGGGGGCCTGGAACGCCGCCCGCATCTATGGGGGGGGTGCAAGGGGCAGGTGCCGACGGGGAAGCCCAGGCAGCCCTGACGTGGGACTGCACTGCCTGGGCCCCGTGCACCGCCATCGCCGCTCTGAGGAGCCTATCGAGCTCCTGGAGGTCCCTGGGTCTGAATCCTTTGCTGTCCGGAGTCACAAGGAAGGTAAGACCCCTCCCCTATAGTTTATATACTAGCCCCCTCCCCACCCTACAGTGACCCTATTCCACCAATCCCCTAAAAGGGCCCATAATGCCCTTTAATTCACTTTATTAACCCCTCACTCCCTCCCTTCCCTCTGGTCATGTCGCCCCTCCCCCCTATGGGGTCCATGGCTTTCTAGACGTACACTGGATTGCATTATGCTCATACTCAAGATGAGCATCCGAGCATTAGAAATTGCTTGACTCGAGTAATGCGCACCCGAGCATTTTAGTGCTTGCCCATTCCTAATAATAAAATATTTAAAAAAAATGTGAGGGATTTACTCACTTTTGTAACATACTGCATACACTCTGTGCAGAATTATTAGGCAATTTGTATTTCAGAGGATTTTTTTCTATTATTATTGATCAACAACTATGTTCTCAATCAACCCAAAAGACTGATAAATATCAAAACTTAATATTTTTGAAAGTTGAAGTGTTTTTTTTTTAGATTTGGGTATCTTAGGAGGATATCTGTTTGCATAGGTAATTATTACTGTGCAGAATTATTAGGCAACTTAAAAGAAAACAAATATATTCCCATCTCACTTGTTTATTTTCACCAGGTAAACCAATATAACTGCACAAAATTTAGAAATAAATAGGGATGATCGAATACCCTATTATTCGCTTCAACGGATATTCGGCGAATATGTGACGCCCTGGGCAAGCCAGGGGTCACAGGTCATGACACCACCACACCCTACACCCCAGATATGTACACCAAAGCTAAACCAAAAATCCTTGTTGCCTTCCTCCAGGGGCTGGTGTCCACACCAGGGGGTGGGCCAGGCGGTTGGCTCCGCCCACCGAGGAGTTCACAGCCCTGGAGGCGGGAAAACCAGGCAGTTAAGCTAGGGAAGTGAAGGAGTGTAGAAAGAACAGTTAGTGAAGTTGAAGTGAAGTGGTAGAGGAGCAAGAGAAAGGAGTAAAAGGTGGAAGAGAAAGTGACAGCTGAGAAAGCCTGAAGTTGGTCCGGGTGTGTGCCCCGGACTGAGAACAGCAAGGTCAGCAGACGGCAGTGACCGTCTGCAGGAGCGGCTGATCGGAGGTTACCTAAAGGACCGTGGACGGCTGGTGGCCCGGCGGTACCGGAGCGGTATACAAAGTGAAGCCAGCACCATTGGCAGGGGCCTTTCGGATCCCGGCAAGGCTAGGAGTCGCTGTGAATTTGCCAAATCCGTCAGTGAAGGGGACCTCTGGGTCTCCCAACAACCAAGTCCCGATTGAAGGCAACAGTCCAACCGTTGGAGAGAGACACCGCCACCGCCAAGGCACCAGTTTCTCAGGGCCAGCGCCTGCGGGCAAAGAGGGGCGCCTCCGGCCCATATCCAAGCCGGGGAGCGGGTTACCGGTGGGAACCCATCGCTACCAACATCATCTTAGGTGCAGGAAAAGGGACCATCACCGTCAACTACTGGGGAAAAGCAACAGCAGCCGTCCGTGGGAACCGTCTTTCCAGCCGTGTGTTTTACCGAGAACTATGTCCCCGTCTCAGGCTGAGTGAGTACCACAGTTCCGTGAGGCACAGCGCTGCCCCCGCATCCCTTCACCCCACCAAGCCCTGCACCGGCCCCGCCATCCCTCATCACCCACCTCATCACTGGGCCCCGGGACAACTACCCCCTACCCACGGAGGGGAGAACCAACAACTTTGCTGCTCCCTGTCACCGCTCCCGGGATCCCCATACAGAGCAGCGGTGGTGTCCACACAATCACCACAACAGTGGGTGGCGTCACGGACAATAAACAATCCCAAAAACCAATCCCTTTTCACTCACGGGCGAGGAGCGCCGCTCGAGTCCCCGGGATCCAGCCCATCGCTCGAGCCACCGAGCAGCAGCAGGCCGCAGCAGCAGCGGCAGCCGGACCCGAGCAGTGGGAGAGCGCAGCGTCCCCTCCTCCGCCCGCGACAAATACTTCGCCGCTATTCGAGTATTCGCGAATATTCGAACCCCAATGTAAGTCTATGGGAAACTGAAATAATTTTACGTCGGACCTGTCGGTGACCTGTGGTGACTGTGGAAAAGGCTGAAATGGATGGGAAAAGGCTGAAACAGTATGGGCACAGCCTGTAGAAGGTGCCTGACTGCATTTCTGGTGTCTTTGAATAACGTATTCAGAGCAGCATGCGGCGTTTACGAAGTCACCAGAACAGCTCTCAAACCAAAGTAAAAGAGGGGAAATTGCTAAGAAACAGTTTCTAGTGCCTGATAACTGTAATAAAACGTCAAATCAAGCCCCAACCTCCAAAAAAACCCACTATAGCATATGTTCACATGTTGAACTTTTTACATTTTTCCTTCTTTTTCGATTAGAAAGGCTGTACCTTATACATTATATTGGTGTCTGTCTCACACCTCCTTTTTTGGGACAAATTTGACAGCACTTTAAAAGGACAGCTACAATGTGCCCGTTGGGATGTTGACCTTGCCCTCCTCCTACTCCTCCACCAGCACCACCGGCTCCAGTGGCCCTTTTTTCAAATGTAGAAAGGGACACTGGCTGTTCTCAAATCTCAGACTTCTTAGGGCTCTCAGGTGGACCCTGTAACATACATTGGGGAGGGAAGACAGTCATTTGTAGTTTTCTGCGTCCCCTATATCATTAGTGTGAAAGTTGGAATACCTACTCCATAACATTTTACAGTGCTATTGCCAATGTGGCCATTTGGATGTTGGCCTTGCCCTCCTCCTCCACAAACACCACCAGCTCCAGTGGCCCTCTATACAAATTCTATTCAAATGATTCAGAAATGTATGTTTTCTGGACAAACGAGCGCCACGCTGGGACATCGAAGCTGATGTCGTTGATGATGATTGCATCAGACCAAAAGCAGGTTAGGAGCAGTAGGCAATATCGCCTGCTTCCTAGACCGCAGTTTGTGAAGCATGCAGCACCGTGGAAGTGGCAATTGTTTCACTCTGGAACTCAGGCTTTATTCCAAGGATTTAAAAAAATTCAGTTTCCCCAAGTGGGAATGGTTGAAAGACCATGTAGCACAGCATCAGAAGTTACTCCTAACAGCTCCCAACAGCTTATTAAAAAAAAAATGATAGGATAAGCAACAGGGCATAACATGCCAAGGAGTTTAATACATTCAGTTCCCCTAGGAACATACACCATGTAGCTAAGCATCACAAGGTACTCCCAACAGCTCCCAACAGCTTATTTTAAAAAAATTGGTAGCATAAGCAACAGGGCATAACATGCCAAGGAGTTAAATACATTCATTTTCTCACACTTCCAAATGGTCGCAAAAAGCCTCTGTTCCCACAAGCCGATATGGCAAAATCTCAAGGGCTTTCAATCGTGCAATGTGTGCAGTTATGGTTACTGCCCTTGGGTGTGTAACAGGGTATTTTCGCTTCTTTTTGAAGGTCTGTGGTATGGACAACTGAACAGAACGCTGGGACACCGAAGCGGATGTGATGATTGAGTTTGGCCAACATCAGGTTGGGAGAAGGAGGCATCAGCGCCACCTTCTTGCACACTAGTTTGGGAAGCAGGCAGCCCAAAAGAAGTGGCAGAGTCTGGAGTCTGGAACTCAGGCTTTATTCCACTAGCTAACACCGAGGATTTAAAAAAAATCAGTTTCCCCAGGAGATAATGGTTCAGACACTATGGAGCACTGCATCAGTAGGTACTCCCAACCAGGGCCGGCCTTAGCCTGAATGGCGCCCTGTGCAAAACTGCCCTTTGGTACCCCCCTACTGATTTTTTACCCAGTTTCCCAGGAAACAAATGACGACAGGAGCCAATTTTTTTATATCCTAATAAAATTCAGCTCTTCAAATGTACAAAATACTCCAAATTTGTGCTGGAGAATCTGCACCTCAAATCTACCACGTTTGATCTCGTTCTTTTAAAGGTCTTCCGATTTCAACCATTTATGCCGTATCCCTGGATATTAAATCATGGATGGAACATGCGGATCCCCCCAAAGGGGCGCACATGTATCTGGAGAATGAGGCGCTGCCGCTCTTCATAGAGAGATGATATATATTTCTATACACTTAGAGCGGCGCAGGTCGTGGCCCCATTGGTGGGATCAGGAACTACTATACAAATCCTGAGGATAAAAGTACAGGATGATGCCAGATAATGCACGATGGAGCCGGCGGCCGATGCTGCGTGTACTCTGGACCAAAAAGTCCAAAATACAAATGTTAAAGGAGAATGTATGAAATTAGAAAAAAAATGTCTGCTTTCTATGTAATAAAGAGTCCTCAGGTTATATGTGTCACTGCCTCTCAGCTCCAATGACCTGAACATACTGAGGTGCAGCACCACATACACACCTTGAGGACGAGGAGTGCTGTGTATGTGTCACTGCCTCTCAGCTCTACTGCCCTGAATAGACTAAGCTGCAGTACCACACACACACCATGAGCGAGAGGCCCTGTGTATGGAAGAACTATGGCATATATACTGTAATCCATTTATTAACCAGTTTGGGCTCACACCTGCTAGCAATGCTGCAAATAATTTTGTTGGAAAATTTGTAAGATAAATCCGCGCTGAATCGTGATATTCTGCAGACTTTCATAATACACACCTCAGCTGCTGCAGAACATCATCATACACATCTCAATTGCTGCAGAACCTCATCATACACACCTTCTATGCTGCAGAACCTCATTATACACATTTCAGCTGCTGCAGAATCTCATAATACACCTCAGCTGCTGCAGAACCCCATAAGGCTATATGCGCACGTTGCGTATTTGCATGCAGTTGCGCTGTGATCTGCACCGCAGCATAACTGCATGCGTCCTGCGTCCCCAGCACAATCTATGATGATTATGCAGGAGACGTGCGCAAGTGGCATATTAGAGCGCAGCGCTTCGGCTGCTGCCTGAAGCGCGCGTACTAAGAAGTGACATTTCACTTCTTTCCTGCGCTCTGCATGCAGCTCCTGCTCTGTCTATGGGAGGGGCTGCAATCAGAGCGCATGGAATCAGCTTTTTTTTTTTTTCATTACAGACTCTTTCTGCAGCGATTTGAAGCACACGTGTGCTGTTCAAATCGCTGCAGAAATGTCTGCAGTGACAGTACGCAACGTGCGCACATAGCCTAATACATATCTCAGCTGCTGCAGCTCCTCATAATACAACTCAGCTGCTGCAGAATCCCATAATACACATCTCAGCTGCTGCAGCTCCTCATAATACACCTCAGCTGCTAGCGATGCATTACATTGACAGACCGTCATACCTACACTAAACCATTCCATGTGATGTGCAGACGGCAGTGACGCCATGTCACGTATGAGATTCCAATGTTATTTTGTTACAACATAAGTTCTCTGACAGCTGATTCCTCCTGCACGACCTCCGGGTGTAAGGAATCAGACAGTGGCTCCATTATTGCAGTTGTGTATATTTTACTCTAATACTGCCGCGTTTCAAATAAAACACATATAATATTTGTCCAGGGATGATGCAACCAGGATGAGGAGACCGGTAGGCCAGTCCCCGGCGGCTTCTCCCTGCTCTGCTGCCCTGGACTGACCAGTGTCTCCCCTGTGTGACATTCTGCCCAGTAGCCGAATCCTCAAAGTATATAATATACGGCTAGGATTTCACTTGCCAATCTGAGAGGTCATGTGATCGCTCACCAGTGATTTGCAGACTGGGGGGTCATCTGCTGAATGACGTCTCCTCCTGCTTCTCTCATTATTATCATTTTCAATTTGAGAAAAACAGGAGGAGACGTCATTTGGCAGATGACCACACGTTGCAAATCACATGTGAGCGATCAGCAGGGCCGGATTAAGGTTGGTGGGGGCCCCTGGGCAGAAAATCTGGTGGGGGCCCCATAAACGTTAACATTTTTAGCCATAACAGTAGAGCACGAACTGTAGCATTTAGATATAAATTCAATGAACATGTATCTTATCCTGTTCTGCCATATTCAGATTTACAGTACTTCAATACAGATACAGTCCAGGATCACTCACAGCCGTCACTTATACACAGAGTACAATACAGATACAGTCCAGGATCACTCACAGCCGTCACTTATACACAGAGTACAATACAGATACAGTCCAGGATCACTCACAGCCGTCACTTACACACAGTACAATACAGATACAGTCCAGGATCACTCACAGCCGTCACTTACACACACAGTACAATACAGACACAGTCCAGGATCACTCACAGCCGTCACTTATATACACAGTACAATACAGACACAGTCCAGGATCACTCACAGCTGTCACTTATACACACAGTACAAATCAGACACAGTCCAGGATCACTCACAGCTGTCACTTATACACACAGTACAATACAGACACAGTCCAGGATCACTCACAGACGTCACTTATACACACAGTACAATACAGACACAGTCCAGGATAACTCACAGCCGTCACTTATACACACAGTACAATACAGACACAGTCCAGGATAACTCACAGCCGTCACTTATACGCACAGTACAATACAGACACAGTCCAGGATCACTCACAGCCGTCACTTATACACACAGTACAGTACAGACACAGTCCAGGATCACTCACAGCTGTCACTTACACACACAGTACAATACAGACACAGTCCAGGATCACTCACAGCCGTCACTTATACACACAGTACAATACAGACACAGTCCAGGATCACTCACAGCTGTCACTTATACACACAGTACAATACAGACACAGTCCAGTATCACTCACAGCTGTCACTTATACACACAGTACAATACAGACACAGTCCTGGATCACTCACAGCCGTCACTTATACACACAGTGCAATACAGACACAGTCCAGGATCACTCACAGCTGTCACTTATACACACAGTACAATACAGACACAGTCCAGGATCACTCACAGCCGTCACTTATGCACACAGTGCAATACAGACACAGTCCAGGATCACTCACAGCTGTCACTTATACACACAGTACAATACAGACACAGTCCTGGATCACTCACAGCTGTCACTTATACACACAGTACAATACAGACACAGTCCAGGATAACTCACAGCCGTCACTTATACACACAGTACAATACAGACACAGTCCAGGATCACTCACAGCCGTCACTTATACACACAGTACAATACAGACACAGTCCAGGATCACTCACAGCTGTCACTTATACACACAGTACAATACAGACACAGTCCAGGATCACTCACAGCTGTCACTTATACACATAGTACAATACAGACACAGTCCAGGATAACTCACAGCCGTCACTTATACACACAGTGCAATACAGTCCAGGATCACTCACAGCCGTCACTTATACACATCGTGCAATACAGACACAGTCCAGGATCACTCACAGCCGTCACTTACACACACAGTACAATACAGACACAGTCCAGGATCACTCACAGCTGTCACTTATACACACAGTACAATACAGACACAGTCCAGGATCACTCACAGCTGTCACTTATACACACAGTACAATACAGACACAGTCCAGGATAACTCACAGCCGTCACTTATACACACAGTACAATACAGACACAGTCCAGGATAACTCACAGCCGTCACTTATACACCCTTAAACACCGTGTCTGCAAATTGGGATTCTGATCTGGCTTATATATCCTGAGTCATATTGCAAAGGATTGTAGAAAATCCACTTGTGACTTTTAGGATCGCTACTTCCAATAGGTGGCGCTGTGCTAGAGTTTGTCTCCTTTACTGGAGAGACAATTTGAATATTTCCCAGAGGGGCATTGCAGCTATAAGTCCCCTTACCTGGCAGCCAGACTGGCTTGCAAAGTCTCCTTAAGGAGAATAGTGTTCCCCCGTGGTCCCCACATAGCTTTCTCATGAGCCAGATCAGACACCCCCATACTTTGCACTGACGAGGGGCAAGCACCCCGAAACACCGTGTCTGCAAATTGGGATTCTGATCTGGCTTATATATCCTGAGTCATATTGCAAAGGATTGTAGAAAATCCACTTGTGACTTTTAGGATCGCTACTTCCAATAGGTGGCGCTGTGCTAGAGTTTGTCTCCTTTACTGGAGAGACAATTTGAATATTTCCCAGAGGGGCATTGCAGCTATAAGTCCCCTTACCTGGCAGCCAGACTGGCTTGCAAAGTCTCCTTAAGGAGAATAGTGTTCCCCCGTGGTCCCCACATAGCTTTCTCATGAGCCAGATCAGACACCCCCATACTTTGCACTGACGAGGGGCAAGCACCCCGAAACACCGTGTCTGCAAATTGGGATTCTGATCTGGCTTATATATCCTGAGTCATATTGCAAAGGATTGTAGAAAATCCACTTGTGACTTTTAGGATCGCTACTTCCAATAGGTGGCGCTGTGCTAGAGTTTGTCTCCTTTACTGGAGAGACAATTTGAATATTTCCCAGAGGGGCATTGCAGCTATAAGTCCCCTTACCTGGCAGCCAGACTGGCTTGCAAAGTCTCCTTAAGGAGAATACTGTTCCCCCGTGGTCCCCACATAGCTTTCTCATGAGCCAGATCAGACACCCCCATACTTTGCACTGACGAGGGGCAAGCACCCCGAAACACCGTGTCTGCAAATTGGGATTCTGATCTGGCTTATATATCCTGAGTCATATTGCAAAGGATTGTAGAAAATCCACTTGTGACTTTTAGGATCGCTACTTCCAATAGGTGGCGCTGTGCTAGAGTTTGTCTCCTTTACTGGAGAGACAATTTGAATATTTCCCAGAGGGGCATTGCAGCTATAAGTCCCCTTACCTGGCAGCCAGACTGGCTTGCAAAGTCTCCTTAAGGAGAATAGTGTTCCCCCGTGGTCCCCACATAGCTTTCTCATGAGCCAGATCAGACACCCCCATACTTTGCACTGACGAGGGGCAAGCACCCCGAAACACCGTGTCTGCAAATTGGGATTCTGATCTGGCTTATATATCCTGAGTCATATTGCAAAGGATTGTAGAAAATCCACTTGTGACTTTTAGGATCGCTACTTCCAATAGGTGACGCTGTGCTAGAGTTTGTCTCCTTTACTGGAGAGACAATTTGAATATTTCCCAGAGGGGCATTGCAGCTATAAGTCCCCTTACCTGGCAGCCAGACTGGCTTGCAAAGTCTCCTTAAGGAGAATAGTGTTCCCCCGTAGCCGTCACTTATACACACAGTGCAATACAGTCCAGGATCACTCACAGCCGTCACTTATATACACAGTACAATACAGACACAGTCCAGGATCACTCACAGCTGTCACCTAAACACACAGTACAAATCAGACACAGTCCAGGATCACTCACAGCTGTCACTTATACACACAGTACAATACAGACACAGTCCAGGATCACTCACAGCCGTCACTTATACACACAGTACAATACAGACACAGTCCAGGATAACTCACAGCCGTCACTTATACACACAGTACAATACAGACACAGTCCAGGATAACTCACAGCCGTCACTTATACACACAGTACAATACAGACACAGTCCAGGATAGCTCACAGCAGTCACTTACACACACAGTACAATACAGACACAGTCCAGGATCACTCACAGCCGTCACTTATACACACAGTACAATACAGACACAGTCCAGGATAACTCACAGCCGTCACTTATACACACAGTACAATACAGACACAGTCCTGGATCACTCACAGCTGTCACTTATACACACAGTAGAATACAGACACAGTCCTGGATCACTCACAGCCGTCACTTATACACACAGTACAATACAGACACAGTCCTGGATCACTCACAGCCGTCACTTATACACACAGTAGAATACAGACACAGTCCTGGATCACTCACAGCCGTCACTTATACACATAGTACAATACAGACACAGTCCAGGATAACTCACAGCCGTCACTTATACACACAGTACAATACAGACACAGTCCAGGATCACTCACAGCTGTCACTTATACACACAGTACAATACAGACACAGTCCAGGATCACTCACAGCTGTCACCTATACACACAGTACAATACAGACACAGTCCAGGATCACTCACAGCTGTCACTTATACACACAGTACAATACAGACACAGTCCAGGATAACTCACAGCCGTCACTTATACATACAGTACAATACAGACACAGTCCAGGATAACTCACAGCCGTCACTTATACACACAGTGCAATACAGTCCAGGATCACTCACAGCCGTCACTTATATACACAGTACAATACAGACACAGTCCAGGATCACTCACAGCTGTCACTTATACACACAGTACAAATCAGACACAGTCCAGGATCACTCACAGCTGTCACTTATACACACAGTACAATACAGACACAGTCCAGGATCACTCACAGCCGTCACTTATACACACAGTACAATACAGACACAGTCCAGGATAACTCACAGCCGTCACTTATACACACAGTACAATACAGACACAGTCCAGGATAACTCACAGCCGTCACTTATACACACAGTACAATACAGACACAGTCCAGGATAGCTCACAGCAGTCACTTACACACACAGTACAATACAGACACAGTCCAGGATCACTCACAGCCGTCACTTACACACACAGTACAATACAGACACAGTCCAGGATCACTCACAGCCGTCACTTATACACACAGTACAATACAGACACAGTCCAGGATCACTCACAGCCGTCACTTATACACACAGTACAATACAGACACAGTCCAGGATCACTCACAGCCGTCACTTACACACACAGTACAATACAGACACAGTCCAGGATCACTCACAGCCGTCACTTATACACACAGTACAATACAGACACAGTCCTGGATCACTCACAGCTGTCACTTATACACACAGTACAATACAGACACAGTCCAGGATCACTCACAGCTGTCACTTATACACACAGTACAATACAGACACAGTCCAGGATAACTCACAGCCGTCACTTATACACACAGTACAATACAGACACAGTCCAGGATAACTCACAGCCGTCACTTATACACACAGTGCAATACAGTCCAGGATCACTCACAGCCGTCACTTATATACACAGTACAATACAGACACAGTCCAGGATCACTCACAGCTGTCACTTATACACACAGTACAAATCAGACACAGTCCAGGATCACTCACAGCCGTCACTTATACACACAGTACAATACAGACACAGTCCAGGATCACTCACAGCTGTCACTTATACACATAGTACAATACAGACACAGTCCAGGTTAACTCACAGCCGTCACTTATACACACAGTACAATACAGACACAGTCCAGTATCACTCACAGCTGTCACTTATACACACAGTACAATACAGACACAGTCCTGGATCACTCACAGCCGTCACTTATACACACAGTGCAATACAGACACAGTCCAGGATCACTCACAGCTGTCACTTATACACACAGTACAATACAGACACAGTCCAGGATCACTCACAGCCGTCACTTATACACACAGTACAATACAGACACAGTCCAGGATAACTCACAGCCGTCACTTATACACACAGTACAATACAGACACAGTCCAGGATAACTCACAGCCGTCACTTATACACACAGTACAATACAGACACAGTCCAGGATAGCTCACAGCAGTCACTTACACACACAGTACAATACAGACACAGTCCAGGATCACTCACAGCCGTCACTTATACACACAGTACAATACAGACACAGTCCAGGATCACTCACAGCTGTCACTTATACACACAGTACAATACAGACACAGTCCAGGATCACTCACAGCTGTCACTTATACACATAGTACAATACAGACACAGTCCTGGATCACTCACAGCCGTCACTTATACACACAGTACAATACAGACACAGTCCAGGATCACTCACAGCTGTCACTTATACACACAGTACAATACAGACACAGTCCTGGATCACTCACAGCCGTCACTTATACACACAGTGCAATACAGACACAGTCCAGGATCACTCACAGCTGTCACTTATACACATAGTACAATACAGACACAGTCCAGGTTAACTCACAGCCGTCACTTATACACACAGTACAATACAGACACAGTCCAGGATCACTCACAGCCGTCATTTATACACACAGTACAATACAGACACAGTCCTGGATCACTCACAGCCGTCACTTATACACACAGTGCAATACAGACACAGTCCAGGATCACTCACAGCTGTCACTTATACACACAGTACAATACAGACACAGTCCAGGATCACTCACAGCCGTCACTTATACACACAGTGCAATACAGACACAGTCCAGGATCACTCACAGCTGTCACTCATACACACAGTACAATACAGACACAGTCCTGGATCACTCACAGCCGTCACTTATACACACAGTGCAATACAGACACAGTCCAGGATCACTCACAGCTGTCACTTATGCACATAGTACAATACAGACACAGTCCAGGATAACTCACAGCCGTCACTTATACACACAGTACAATACAGACACAGTCCAGGATAACTCACAGCAGTCACTTATACACACAGTACAATACAGACACAGTCCAGGATCACTCACAGCCGTCACTTATACACACAGTACAATACAGACACAGTCCAGGATCACTCACAGCCGTCACTTATACACAGAAAGTAGAGTTACTCACATATTTTTTTATTCATCCCAATGTTAAGGCAGCCAGGGCCGGCTCCAGGTTTTTGTGGTCCCCGGTTGAGTCTGAGTGGGCCCCATCCATATGCAGACACGCACATACACATACAGGCATACGTACATATACATATTTGAAGACAAATTCACAAAAATACATTTAAACAGACAAATATATGCACAGTCATATACACTGACATACATGCAGACACAGACGCATTACAGGTGTTAATATGGAGAAGTCACAAGTAGCATCACTCACCTCCACTGCTTGTTTCTGTCCAGCTCCTCCAGGACATGTGGCTGTGTTGCATGATGGCCATCACTAACAGACATGACTGCACAACGTGCACACTGACACAGCACTGCTGTATATACATCACAGGAGGGGCTGGGGCCTACAATATATACATTACAGGAGGGGCAGGGGGCATAGACTTTACTGGGGGGGGCATAGATGTTACTGGAGTGGCAAACAGCTCTGGTGGCGTACACATTACTGGGATGCGTGGCTTAGCGCTTTGGGGGACCCATATAGTTCTGGGGTGCTGCACAGACTGCTTTGATTCATATATACACACACACACACAGCTCTGCTTCACATACACACACACACACACACACTCACACACACTCACACACACAGCTCTGCTTCACACACACAGCTCTGCTTCACACACACACACAGCTCTGCTTCACACACACACACACACACACACAGCACTGCTTCACACACAAACACCACACACAGCTCTGCTTCACACACACACACACACAGCTCTGCTTCACACACAGCTCTGCTTCACACACACACACACAGCTCTGCTTCACACACACACAGCCACACACACACACACACACACATACAGCTCTGCTTCACACACACACACACACACACACACAGCTTTGCTTCACACACACACAGCTCTGCTTCACACCACACATCTTTCTTCAGCTCTGCTTCACACACACACACACACACACACACATGGCTCTGCTTCACACACACAGCTCTGCTTCACACACACACACACACCCACACACACACACACACACACACACAGCTCTGCTTCACACACACACACACACACACACACAGCTCTGCTTTACACACACACAGCTCTGCTTCACACACACACACACACACACACACAGCTCTGCTTCACACACACACACAGCTCTGCTTCACACACACACAGCTCTGCTTC
Organism: Anomaloglossus baeobatrachus; assembly: GCF_048569485.1. Lineage (NCBI taxonomy): Eukaryota > Metazoa > Chordata > Amphibia > Anura > Aromobatidae > Anomaloglossus > Anomaloglossus baeobatrachus. The sequence continues at coordinate 193,431,180 of NC_134357.1, read as the reverse complement.
ACACACACACACACACACACACACACACACACACACCTCTGCTTCACACACACACACACACACACACACACAGCTCTGCTTCACACCACACATCTTTCTTCAGCTCTGCTTCACACACACACACACACACACACACACACGGCTCTGCTTCACACACACCCACACACCCACACACAGAGCTCTGCTTCACACACACACACACACACAGCTCTGCTTCACACACACACACACACAGAGCTCTGCTTCACACACAGCTCTGCTTCACACACACACACACACACACACAGCTCTGCTTCAGACACACACAGCTCTGCTTCACACACACACACACACACACACAGCTCTGCTTCACACACACACCTTTCTTCAGCTCTGCTTCACACACACACACACACACACAGCTTTGCTTCACACACACACACACCTCTGCTTCACACACACACAGCTCTGCTTCACACACACACACACAGCTCTGCTTCACACCACACCTTTCTTCAGCTCTGCTTCACACACACACACACACACACACACACACACACACAGCTCTGCATCACACCACACATCTTTCTTCAGCTCTGCCCTTACCTGCTCTGATGACATCCTCCTGCTGCTCCAGTGTAGGCCGCCGTCCTCCTGCTGCTGTTCCGGTGCCGCGGCCATCCTCCTGCTCCGGTGAGTCTTCTCTCCAGGCTGCGGAGTCGGTCTTCTCCTCCGTGGCTGCGGCGTCCTGCTGTGACGGCCGCGGCGTCCTGCTGTGACGTCCGCGGCGTCCTGCTGTGACGTTCGCGGCGTCCTGCTGTGACGTCCGCGGCGTCCTGCTGTGACGCCGCAGCAGAGCAGGGAGCAGGTACACCTCTGACCCCAGAAGTGCAAGCGCTGGTACTTCCGGGGTCAATCAGCCTCCTGCGCCCGCAGTTTGTTTTTGCGTCTTGGAGACGCAGGTACAATGTAGGTGCTCCCCCCCCCCCCGAAAACACAGCTGATTTATTAGACTGTCTTTACGGAGGGGGAGAGGGTGTGAATAAGAAAAAAAAATTGCTGATGGGTGGCAAGTATGGCCTTGGTTGTGGGGGCCCCCTTGGAAGCTCTTTTGGTGGGGGCCCCGGGGCTGAAGCCCCGCCTGCCCCGCCTATAATCCGGCCCTGGCGATCAGATAACTACCACTCGAATCAGCAAGTGAAAACCTAACAGAGCACATATTACACACCTTTAGGATATGGCAGGTCAATATTCATAATTACATTACATTACACGTGACAGGTACAGGGCATGTGTAGGGTGTATAATATATATATATATATATATATATATTAATGTGTATTACCCCTACACATGCTCTGCACCCACTCTGGCCGCAGCTGCTGGGCCCACTGGAATCACATCACAGGCTCCCCCTGATGTCATTACACCTATCTGGGACCCACAGCTGCAGAGCAAGGGTGATACAGGGAGCCAGTGGCCATGTGCTCCTCAATGGTGTTCAACCATGCATCCAAGGAAATAGTAATGGCCCCCATCACCCACAGGCCCCGTCATTTTGCCACTGCATAAATTACACCATATACATGGCACACATACAGTAGATACTATATAAAAGATAGATGAATGGAGGGCCGGACTGGGGTGTCTGGGGTCCACAGGAGTTATATCTAGAAGCCACACTACAACTATATGTAAAACACAGCCTGCTACACGCATAAGGAGCCCCCATACAGCCTCCTACACAGCCTCCTACACGCAGCAGGAGCCCCTACACAGCCTCCTACACGCAGCAGGAGCCCCCACACAGCCTCCTACACGCAGCAGGAGCCCCCACACAGCCTCCTACACGCAGCAGGAGCCCCCACACAGCCTCCTACACACAGCAGGAGCCCCCACACAGCCTCCTACACGCAGCAGGAGCCCCCACACAGCCTCCTACATGCAGCAGGAGCCCTTACATAGCCTCCTACACGCAGCAGGAGCCCCCACACAGCCTCCAACACGCAGCAGGAGCCCCCACACAGCCTCCTACACGCAGCAGGAGCCCCCACACAGCCTCCTACATGCAGCAGTAGCCCCCACACAGCCTCCTACACGCAGCAGGAGCTCCCACACAGCCTCCTACACGCAGCAGGAGCCCCCACACAGCCTCCTACACACAGCAGGAGCCCCCACGCAGCCTCCTACATGCAGCAGGAGCTCCCACACAGACAGATATCCAGCCAGCGGAGAGGCAGGCAGCCGGCGGGCCTCAGCACAGAGAGGCAGGCAGCCGGCGGGGCCTCCAGCATGGAGAGGCAGGCAGCCTGGGGGCCTCCAGCACGGAAAGACAGGCAGCCGGCGGACCTCCAGCACGGAGAGGCAGGCAGACGGCGGACCTCCAGCATGGAGAGGCAGGCAGCCTGGGGGCCTCCAGCACGGAGAGGCAGGCAGCCTGGGGGCCTCCAGCACGGAGAGGCAGGCAGCCTGGGGGCCTCCAGCAAGGAGAGGCAGGCAGCCTGGGGGCTTCCAGCACGGAGAGGCAGGCAGCCGGCGGGCCTCCAGCACGGAGACGCAGGCAGTCGGCGGGCCTCCAGCACGGAGAGGCAGGCAGCCGGCGGGCCTCCAGCACGGAGAGGCAGGCAGCCAGCGGGCCTTCAGCACAGAGACACAGGCAGCCGGCGGGCCCCAAGCACGGAGACGCAGGCAGCCGGCGGGCCTCCAGCACGGAGACGTAGGCAGCCGGCGGGCCTCCAGCATGGAGACGCAGGCAGCTGGCGGGCCTCCAGCACGGAGACGCAGGCAGCCACAGTGAGGCGGCCGGTCGCCCGCACAGTGAGGCGGCCGGCCGCCCGCATTTTGAGGCGGCCGGCCGCCCTCACAGACAGGCGGCGGGCCGCCGCACAGAGAGGCGGTGGGCCGCCCGCAAAGAGAGAGGCAGCCATATGCCCGCACAGAGTGGCGGCCGTCCGCCCGCACAGAGTGGCGGCCATCCGCCCGCAGAGACAGGTGGCCATCCGCCCGCAGAGACAGGTGGCCGGCAGCCCGCACAGAGAGGCGGCCGACCGCCCGCACAGAGAGGCGGCGGGACGCCCGCACAGAGAGGCGGCGGGACGCCCGCACAGAGAGGCGGCGGGACGCCCGCACAGAGAGGCGGCGGGACGCCCGCACAGACAGGCGGCGGGACGCCCGCACAGACAGGCGGCCGGCCGCCCGCACAGACATGCGGCCGGCTGCCACGCAGAGAGGCGGCTGGCGCCCGGTTGAGACATATAGACTGACAATTAAAATTAAGAAACACATTAATTTAACATTATTTTAGACATAAATATTAAAAAATATTGATCATTTTAATAAAATCAGCTATTTTGTTTATGATTTAAATCATGACATTTGTTATCATTTTTTTCCCATTTTTACATAGTGTTTGAATTTTTAAAACTTTATTTAGCAGTAGAGATGAGCGAGCCTCTAGAGGCTCGAGTTCGGTTCGGTTCATTGAACGGACGCCGTGTTTGAGTTCTGTTCGGCGAGCCGTTCGATGAACCTCTTGAACCCCATTGAAAACAATGGGAGGCAATCACAAACACATAAAAACACATTATAAATGTACACATACAGTTAATAAACATTGCCATAACACTTACCGGTCCCCGCGATACGTCCTGCACTCTGTCTCCTGCCGCTATTCCTTCCGATGATCTCTGCGTCCTCCCGATAACCAGCACTGATGATAGGACCTATCATGACGTCAAAATAGCATGTGACCAGTCACGTGTCTGTTATCTCATTGGCTACAGACTGGTCACATGGCTTTGACGTCATGCTAGGACCTGTCAGTGCATCTCTCCAGTACGCGGTGATCGTTTGTGTATCTCCGTGTACCGGCGACATGCTCTGGCACACGGTCGGGTTCCAGGTCTGCTTCCCCTTCCGTTATTCACCGGCTGCCACAGCCGGTCAATAATGGAGATCACCATTGCTAAAGCAACGCGCCTGTCAGTGGTGACATCACCGCTAACAGCACGCAGCCTCTGATCACTCACGGAGTGAAAAGACTGCACGGGAAGCAGCACCGTCTTCTTCCAATGCAGCGCTGCTGATGTAGCAGAGCTGCATGTGTTGAAGGAGAAAGCAGACAGAAGAGCAGGATCGTGGAGGGATAAGAGGGAATAAGACTGCTTTCACACCTCCGGTTTCTGCAATGCGGCACAATCCGGCACTTTGCAGGAAAATCGCAACCGTTTTTTTTTGCTGCCGGTTGCATTTTTCTGCATAGACTTTAATTAGTGACGCATTTTGCCACATGGCCTTGCGTTCGGTTTGCAACATGCGGCAGATTTAGCCGATGCGGCGGCCGGATGGAACGTTGCCTGGAAGGTTTTTTTGTGCGGCAAAAAAACCGCATTGCGCTGCATTCGGCCGATGCGGCGCATTTTTCAATGCATGCCTATGGCGGCCGGATGCGGCGCGATGCGGCAAAAACCGCATCCGGCCGCCGCATGCGGTTTTTGCCACTGCGCATGCTCAGTAGCATGCCGCAAGCGGCAAAAACCGGACGGGCCGCATGGGAAAAACTTATGCAAAGGATGCAGTGTTTTCACCGCATCCGTTGCATAGCTTGAACAGCCGGATTGAGCCGCATAGCTCAAGCCGGATGTGTGAAAGCAGCCTAATACACATGGAGTCTCTACGTGTGTCTGTGCATTTATTTCTATTAAAGTATTTTTTCTCTGTGTGGTGTCTTTTTTTTAACCCTTTATTGGAGATTCTTAATGGCCGGGTCAAACTTGCATGACATTAAGAATCTCTGGCTTAATACTAGCTAGTAAAACAAAGCTAGGATTAACTCATGATTACCCAGCAAGCCACCCGGCTCCAGGGCTGTTGGAAGAGTTGGATACAGCGCCAGATGATGGCGCTTCTATGAAAGCGCCATTTTCTGGGGTGGCTGCGGATTGCAATTCACAGCAGAGGTGCCCAGAAACCTCGGGCTAACCTGTGCTGCGGATTCCAATCTCCAGCTGCCTAGTTGTACCTGGCTGGACACAAAAATATGGCGAAGCCCACGTCATTTGTTTTTAAATTAAATTTTTTACTCGTGGCCTTATGCTTCTTAGGTGGGCACTCTATCCACTCAGCTATTGCCTCTAATGTGAAAGATAGGCAGATTTGGTAATCTTGAAGTCTGGATTGCTGAAGTCTCAGTTGACCACGCGATTCACTTGATTGCTACGTGGAGCTCATACAGAGCACTCGTGTTCTGTAGCAGAGATGACAGTGTTGTGTGCATTACGTCGGATCTGGAGGGGTATTGGAGGATTTTAATAAAATGGTGAAACTCTGTTTTTTTGTCTTTTATTCCAAATAAAGGATTTTTTTGTGGTGTGTGTCTATTTACTTTCACTTTATAAATAGATAATAATTATAATTTAAAATAAAAAAAAAAAATAAAAAAAAAAGTTAAATTCTTTACCGGGACCAGGACCAGAACTGACTGAAGTCTCTGCTAGCCGCATGAGTCACTTCATTTTTACGGTGCCACCCCATCTTCAGGGAGCAGAGCTGACAGTGTCGTGTGGATTACTTCGGACCTGGAGGGGTATTTTTGGGATTAATGAAGTGGTGAACCAGGGTGTTTTTTGTCTTTTATTCCAAATAAAGGATTTTTCGCGGTGTGTGTTTCTTTACTTTAACTTTCAGTTTAATCATGAAAGGCATCTTGGGGAGACACCGGGCATGATTAAACTCATTATTACCGCATCAGGGCAATTCGGGATGAGCTGGGTGGTGTCCCCCGGGACTGTCGCACCTAATGGATGCGGCTATTCCGGGCGGCTGCTGGGTGATATTGTTAGGGTGGTGGACTCCCGATAACGTGGAGCTCTCCATCCTGACAATACCAGCCTCCAGCCATGTGGCTTTATCCTGGCTGGTATCAAATATGGGGGAAACCGCATTTTTTATTTATTTATTTATTTATTTATTTTACTGCACGATATAGACCCGCCCACCGGCGGCTGTGATTGGTTGCAGTGAGACAGCTGTCACTCAGCTTGGGGACGTGTCTGACTGCAACCAATCATAAGCGCCGGTGGGCGGGGAAAGCATGGAATTGTAGAGGAGTGCCATAAAATGAAATACTTAATTAACCTCTGGACATAGAGCATTGTGGGAAATATGTCGATTTGCCTTACATAATTAGGGGTTCAGATCATACACATGACAAATATAAAGATGGCTGACATTTCCTGTTATCCACACCTTGCTTGGAATGCAAGGAATGTCCAGATGAAAGAAGACCACCATATAAGGAAAAGACCCACTGATCAAGCTAGAAGACATCACAGACCAAACCATCAGCATGGATGCACCAGATGACGTCCCTCCCATCATCATGGTTTCATCCACTGAAGTCAGACGCACCCATCAACAGCAACACGGATCTCCCCATTGGCTAGCTCATGAACTGTCCCACTAAATGGGCATATCTGAACTTGTGTACGCCCCTAGCCTATATCAAGAGGATGCATGCTCTTCTCTGTCTGTTTGGTGCCATCTTTACTGTGACCAAGAAGAGACTTCATATCCGACTGTGTCTGGTGTGAATTCTTTACGCATGCACTTGGTATATACCAATTCGGCCAGGCAGTAGGCAACTAGTGATCTCTGGTTAAGAGTTCACCCTAATAGAATAACTAATTGGCTAATGAAGAGGCAGCCATTTTCTAAAGAGGAAAAGACGCCGCAGATTTGTGACAGACGTGGAGCGAGACGCACGTGATCGGTGAGTAGGAAAGGGAGAGGGATTGTGTTGGGGACGCAGGACGCATGCAGATAGCAACATGTGCACATAGCCTTACTGTGAAAAGCCACGTTTTTGGAGATCGAACCGTTCTTGAACGTAACTCGAGCTATCGAGCTTTTAGCAAAAAGTTTGAGTTCGATCTCGAGCACCCTCCAAAATCACTCGAACATGAAATTGGCGAACCTCGAACATCGCTCATCTCTATTTAGCAGTGTATTTGTCATCAAAACGCATCTGACTTTAAGCAATGAAAAAGCATGTAAAACACGGTACAAACGCGGCTAAAACGCAATAAAAACGCAAGTGTATTTATAGTGTTTTTGTGGTCAAACCATTTCTGCCAGAGGAAGCGTTTATAACTGCAACTACTTCGACGCAAAATCTGCACATAGCCTTATAAGGACTATTTTGGATTGTGCAGCAGGAACACTATCTCATAGAACGAACTGCACTGCCCCTATACCTGTTTCTATGATTTACACAGTCCCTAACAGCTAATGCTAAATAGTTTCAGCCCTTAGAAGGACTAGTATTAGTTGGCTGGAAAAACGCTGTACTGCATACAAAGCAGTCTCACTACACCGGCAGCTCAGGAATGAATGCATGCAGACAAAATGGCAGCTGCCTTATATAGCCCCTACGACGCTGTGCAGCCAAGACAATCACAGTAACACCACAACAAAGATGGCTGTGGCGTTACTGTGAGGGCAAGCAACGTCAGATGTGTTTATTAGCTGGAAAATGGCGCCAGGAAGTCCAGAAACGAAAATGAAAGTACCGGAGCGAATACAATATTAGCCGTTGGATAGCGGATACCTCGGATACCCTATTAGCCGTCGGATACCGAATAGTGGCGAATACATTCGTTCATCCCTAATCATAACCTATGTGAATACGTGGTTAAAGTAATAGAATTTTTACTAACTAATAACTATTTTTCATTTGATTCACATTTTTATTTGCAGATCTGTGTATGTCCGATGGGGTCCTGTTTTTCGCCATCTTTAGCTAATTTGTACATGGCATGGTTTGAAAATTGCAGTATTTTTTCTTCCACCAAACCTTTTATGTCATCTATGGTCTGCTATGCCAGATACATAGATGACGTAGTTATGATATGGGACAGGTCAGAAGGCAATAATGCTTCATGCTTGGAAAGTTTTTTGAATGACAATATTTTCAATCTGAAATTTTCAGTGGATATACATGGCATCGAGACTCCTTTTTTGGATGTCAATCTGATAGGTAACCAAAACAACAAAATATAGATACATCTTTATATAGAAAATCCACAAGTGGAAATGCCACCTTGTATGCCACTAGTTGCCATCCCCCACATATAAAGAATTTGCCGGAGGGCGAATTTATAAGAACCCGTAGACTTTGCTCTAAAGAGACATTTAACCAGGAGTGCCAGTGCATTTTTAAACGCTTTTTAGCGAGAGGTTATAAAAAATCTGACATATAGAGCTAAACATATTGCCATCTCTAGAACAAGTGAATCACTACTTACAGAGAGAGTTCATTCAGAGAAGTATTCATCTAGTTCTGCTACTTTTTCAACACCCTACAGCCTCGATTATCAGGATATTATCAATCTGATTAAAAACTATTTACCAATGTTGCATCAGGATCCCACTATGAAAAAAATACTCGGAAATTGAATCAATTTTGTGGCGAAAAATCTAGAAGTCTAGCCAATTATGTGTCTCCTAGTATGTTTGTAAGTTATAAATCCAAGCACACCTGGTTACATACAGTAGGCTCTTATAAGTGTGGTTTGTCAACTTGTAATTTATGCAAATATATGACAAAATCAAAACAGTTTGACAAGGAAGGTGTTCCATATAATATCAAAATTATATCAATTGTTCGAGTACCCATGTGATTTATTTGGCTATCTGTACAATATGTAAACAATATTATGTGGGATGCACGATCCGTACTTTAAGAAAGATACTAAAGGCCCCGTTACACGCAATGACGTATCAACGATATATCGCCAGGGTCATGGATTCCGTGACGCACATCCGGAATCCTTAGCGACGTCGTTGCATGTGACACCAACAAGCGACTGTTAACGATGGAAAATAATCACCAAATCGTCCATGGTTGACACGTCGCTCCTTTTCAAAAAATCGTTGATTGTTGAGGACGCAGGTTGTTCGTCGTTCCCGAGGCAGCACACATCGCTATGTGTGACACCTCGGGAACGACAAACTACAGCTCACCTGCCGCAGGCAATGAGGAAGGAAGGAAGTCGGTGGGATGTTACAGCCGCTCATCTCCACCCCTCCGCTTCTATTGGGCGGCCGCTTAGTGACGCCGCTGTGACACCGCACAAACCGCCCCCTTAGAAAGGAAGCGGTTCGCCGGTCACAGCGACGTTGCTAGGCAGGTAAGTATGTGTGACGGCTCCTAATGATATTGTGTGCCATGGGCAGTGATTTGCCCATGACGCACAAACGACGGGGGCGGGTACACTCGCTAGCGATTTCGCTGCGTGTAAAGCCCCCTTAAGGGAACATATTTCAGGATCTTCACCCACCTCTAATGTTACTAGCAAATCTTCATCGATGCTGTCTAAACATTTCCGTGAAGTTCATAATGGAAACTTACAGTCTTTGAATGTCATAGGCATCGAAAAAGTTTACAAACCCAGGAAGGGTGGTGACTGGGTCCGAACTGTTAGAAGGTGTGAAGCTCATTGAATTCTTCGTCTTAAAGCCAGAGCCCCAGGGGGTTTAAATGCTAGAAATGACCTGAATTATATTTTTTGATGTGTTTTTTCAATACCTGTTCTGTTTTAATATTTTTGTATATTGTACTGAGTCTATATTTAAACTAGTAAACAGGGATCTGCTTATGTATACTTGTTAACATTTAGAGTAATATACTGTAGAATGTCAGCTGCTAATGCGTGTACAGTATATACATATATATATATATATATATATATATATATATATATATATTTATAATAACTTTTGGTAGTGCTCTTTTTCACCTACCCTCACTTTGTCATCACTTTCACTTCCTTTTGACCTTTATTCCCTTTCCCTCCCACCACTACTTCTCACTCCCCTTCTATTATTCTGCCAATCTATTTTTATTGTGTATACGTATCAGCAGCTGCCATATTATAGTATATTACTCTATATCCCATATATTTCCAAACCTCTTTCCAGTTTTTCATTCTTGTTATTTCTTTTTATTTAGCCTCATTACACATTACACTTGAGTAGGTTCCTGGTCATCATATTTTTACACATCAGATTCATTGTATATGTACATTCTATTTATCACATTAATCTCACATTCAGCTTTATACTATATTTTCTATTATTTTACATTTTCTTATATACCGTATTTTTTGGACTATAAGATGCACCGGACCATAAGACACACCCTGGTTTTAGAGGAGGAAGATAGGATAATCAAATTTTAAGCAAAAAATGTGGTCATGACACATTGTTATGGGGCGAGGATCTGCTGCTGACACTGTTATGGGGGTAATCTCCCCAATTTCTCTACTAAGGTACCCCATCCTGTTAATGATTCTCCTGCCTTGTAGGTATATATATATCTCATCCTGGTATAGCCCACATCCTGCTATATACTGCCATCATGGTATGTGCTCCAATCCTGCTATGTACCCCATCCTGGCACATGGCCGCATCCTGCTATATACCCCATCTTGGTGTATGGCCGCACCCTGCTATATACCCCCAGCTTGGTATGTGCTCCCATCCTGCTATATACCCCCATCCTGCTATATGCCGTCATCCTGCTATATACCCCCATCCTGCTATATACCTCCTCCCTGCTATATACCCCCACCCTGCTATATACTCCCATCCGGCTCATAATATACCCCCATCCTGGTATATGCCGTCATCCTGCTGTATACCCCTATCCTGCTATATGGCCGCATCCTGTGGCACAGAAAAAAATAAACGTTTATAGTATAAACTTTATGCTCACCTTTCCTCACTCCATGCAGCATCGCTCATCCTCTCGTCACTGCCGGCAGTAGCGCCGCTTAGTTTTGTGGAGCCGGTCATGGTCCCTGCAGCATTGCAATGTCCTCCTGTCTGCCGTCCGCAGCTGCATGTGGAAACGTGCGCACAGCAATGATGTCATCGCTGTGAGCCCCACTAGTCTCCGCACACAGCTGCGGCCGGCAGACAGGAGGAGATTGCGGTACTGAAGGGATCGTTGTCGGTGAGTGTACTGATTCACTGCACCCCGCGCTGATGATGATGCGCGGGGGGGCAGTAAATATAGCCGCACATGATCACTCCAGGCTGTAGTTGCCAGGGGTGATCATGCGGGCCAGCTGTTTACTATGCGCGCATCCCCCGCCCATCACCCCGCCCACCTGTCAGTGCCGGCTTCAGCGCTGAGAGATGGGCGGGAGGATGGGTGTGCATATGAAATGAGCGGGCCCACGTGGTCACGGCAGGCTGCTGCAGCCTGCTCATGCCCCCGATGACCCGCTCCACCGCAGCACCCTCATTCCCCCAGCCCTACATTCAGACTATAAGACGCACCCCCCACTTTCCCCCAACATTTGGGGGGGAAAAAATGTGCGTGTTATAGTCCGAAAAAAACGGTACATAAAAAACACTTCCAGTATCAATGTCTACACTACATGTATTCACTTACTGGCTAATCATTCCTACAATAGTATTAACATCCTCATGTTAAATTACACATTTTTCAGATATCTGAAATCCCATTTGCCTGCTTTCCTGCAAGCTTCTCTCACCCCCCCCCCCTCCTCCCTCCTCTTGCCTGCAGTATCACCAATTAATTTCTGGTGCTGCCGTAGGAGGCCTGGTGGTGGTGCTCCGGTGTATTCGTGTGGTCGTGCTAACGCCCCTGATGCCTCCCTCCTGGATGTCATCAGATCTTTGAGTGGCATTCCTGTGGGAGACACGGGGGTGGTGCGTTGTCTCACGTCTCCTGGAGACGCTTCTGGGTGCGCGCCGTCGCATTCACGCCTTTGGTGCCTCCCCTCTGGATGTAATCAGACTTGTGACTGGCATTCCGATGGGAGGCACGGGTGCGGTGCGTTGGCTTGCATTTCCTGGATGAGCTTCTGGGTGCACACCATCGCATTCACGCTTTTGGTGCCTCCCCTCTGGATGTCGTCACTTGTGACTGGCTTTCCTGTGGGTGGCACGGGGGCAGTGTGCTGGTACGCTTCCCCCAAGAGATGCTTCCGGTAACACACTCTCCACATATGGCTGTCATAGCCAGATAGTGAGTGATTTTTACATGAGCCACTCACCGAACCCACTTTTTAGATATGTGATGCACTCGTGTATGCACTGTTGTTTTTCCATTGGACCACCACTGTGTTTCTCTATTATTTAACAGGACCTTTACCATAATAACTCCACCCTCTGACAAAGGTGATGCCTTAACATGCGCGTCGGGGCTGGCGTCACATGTGTATACAGGTCTTCTCCTGCACAGGTAAATACTTTTTATCTATCATGTCTATAATTGGGTGACTTCCCTAGATACCTGCTCTGGACATTAGTGAATAACAAGCTATATCTGAGATACCTTATGCTGTAATTATACAATTTTCTCAAAGCATATTTACACTATATACTACAGCTACAATCGCTATATATACACCAATACAAGTATTATTAGCAACATATATAGTTCTGGCCCCCAATAACACTAATAGTCAGCTTCATATCTTTGTAACACTATATATCATGGCTGTTACTATTGCATGATTGCTATACATACCACATCTATGAACACTTGGTTCTAACTCTTATGGTATTTTATATTCTCACTAACTATTTTTACAGCTAAACAATTTTACAGCTATAGAATTTTTGTATCTAATTTAATACCTATGCAGTGACACCTGTATTTGACTTTTAAATATTTATACAGTGACGCCCCTGTCCTAGTCATGCTGCCAGTTTTTTGCCTACTTTTGCTGGCCGCATGGCTACCCCGAGAAGGTGCTCACGGATCAGGGCCCAGCCTTTGCAGCGGAGGTGTTCCAGGAGTTCTGCCACTTGTACGGGTGCAAGAAGATCCGGACCACGCCCTACCATGCCCAAACTAATGGGATGTGCGAGAAAATGAACCATCTGGTCCTTAACCTCCTCAAGACATTACCCCTGGAAGAATGGAATCTGTGGCCGGACATCTACAATAACATCCCCTGCAGCTGATGAGAGCCCGGCCGGGGCGGCTGCCAGTGAACCTAGAAATGGACATAGAAGTGCCGAAAACTCTTCCTCCCACTGGCAACTGGGATGCCAAGCGACAAACGCAGTACCGACGGATCCAAGAGTATGTGGAAAGGAATCTGCATCAAAATCGAGAAAAGCAAGCGCAGCGCTTCAACAAGCGGGCTCAGGCTGCTTCTTTTGGACCTGGGTATGTGGTGCTGAAGCGCAAAAGAAGAAAGCATAAGCTCGACGATCAGTGGGAAGGACCCTCTACGTCATACAGCCAACTGGATGGGAGAACGAGAAGACCTACCTGATTAGTGGCGACCAAGGGAAGACTACGGCCACTGTTTTCAGGGACAACCTGAAGAGATGCCCGGGTCCCCTGAGACTGGTAGAAGAGGTCCCCGTGCCCACGCCGAGCATGGAGGAGAAAAGAGGGGTGATCCATATAGTGATGGGTGACTTTCCAGCCCATTGGCCTACGCAGAACGGCGCAGTGATTGTTCCTGTAATAATGTTTCCACAACCCATGGAAGAAATGGAGTCGGAGATGCTCGCCAGCGCGCCATTCGAGCCAGCACCCAGGGATGCAGCTACACCACGCCCCGTAGGTCTCTACCCGCCATACCCGCCACTCGGGAAGAGGGGCCACTGGTCCCCTCTCCCCCATTGCCTCCACCGGAGAGTATTGGGTCCAGGAGGTCCACGCGCCCTAACCTAGGTCAGCTCCCGCTTAGGTACAGGGAAACTGCCATATAGGGGTGCAACATGTTGATTATGTACATAGCTGTGTGAATGAATGCCAATCACCCGAGACTCTCACCTGATTCCAAAGACTGTTGAGGGAGGTAGCGGTTCCCGGCTACAATACTGCCCATCCCCGTTGGGACTTTGTTGATTCCCGCTGTTTGACCCCCATTACTGCCCATTTAAATGAACATGGCTGAGAACTTGCAAGCCACCCAAAAGCTTTTGGGCTTGTAAATAATCCCGGACCACCCTTTCAGATCCCATAGTCCCCGGGGAGGCTGGTTGGAGGAAGGGCCTGCGGCAGAGGAGGCCGAGGTCCCGTCACCATGCAAACCGGTGACAACCCTCCGGGCCAAGGGTCCCCTGGACGTGGGGCCTCTGAGAGACTGCCGGCTAAGGAACTTATTACCCGGCCTGTATGGGCAATACCCGGACCTGAACCCGATTCATGGACTGGGGAAAAGGGGTGCTGACCTGGTTCCTAGAGGCAGCATCAGGGCTAGGTTTGCTTCGGTGGGCAAATGAAAGGACCTGGTCCTGTCCCGTTCCTGTTTAATAAAAATGTCTTTTATATGTTTGCAACGTTAAAGCATAGTGCCTCCCGTCTTGGGATGAACCAAAAGTAAATCATACTTGTAAATATGTTGGTATATTTGTTAATTGTTTTTATCTTTTTCAGTTACAAAATAAACGGTGGTGGTCGGACAGCCCGCGGACGGTCTGTAGTTAACCAAGGGGGAGTGTGACACCCTGGACTAGCCAGGTAGTCACAGACCCCCGCACTACAGCTGTCCCCCAATAAGCCCAAGTACACAAAATGGTGCAGGAGAAAGGCCAAGACCACCGAATCGGGCACCGACCACCATCAACTTGGTTTACCAGAGACTTGTGTGTGTCAATAACTGAGAGTACAACAGTGCCATCCAGCCGCGCACCGCCCTGCACCGCCCAGCTATCCCCAACGGGTCCTGGGGCCATCATTCCTACCCTCGGAGGGGTTAACATCTTGCTGCACTACCATCTCCCCCGGGTGCCCAGTAATCACAGCAGTGGTGTCCAACTTCACCACAACCCGTGGGTAGCGTCACAAACTCAAACACGGCTCCGGCCTTGCACCTACCCACCCCCATCCGAAATCGCCAGCACCCCTTTTAGAGTGAAGTGACCCCGGATCCGGAGACGCCCGAGCCACCCACCAACGAGCCCGGATCCGAGCGACTCCTGGAAGGGGCCCAGGATGGGGACATATACAAATGAATTAGGAACATATACACAAGGTTGGAGGACATATACACCAGGATGGGGGATTTAGTCCCTGACAAAAGTTCTGTCGCTTATCCATGTTATGTAAATAAAAGCTTATAACCTGACTTTAAATTCACTATTGGCTTCAGAAATTACTCTTTTGAAAGCTGAAACCCTCCCAAATTCGGTTTAATTTATGAAAATAACCTTGCTGCAAAGCTGAAATATTGATGTCAAGCTGCCACCAGGGGGAGCCGGAGCTCTGCAGCAGAAGACACTCAGCAACGAGAACCAGGAAGTAAATACACAGTGTTTTCATACACTGCCTCACAGCACAGCTGAGAAGCAGAGCTGTGGGGTGTGCGAGGAATAGTCAGGAAGGCTGGGTCAAACACAGTAGGGGCAGAAGCAGGACCGGAGGAAAGAGCAGAAGCGGAGTCAAAGTCGGGCCAAGGTAAGTACCAGAGGAAGCAAACGAGTGCGGAAGTAGGAGAGGGGACAGAGGACAGGAGGGACGACCAGGGGACGGAACACAGACAAGGGCTTGGGGGCACAGAAACAGACGGATCAGGATATCACTCACAAGACCAGCAATCACAGGCAAAGCAGTGCTAAGCTTATAGCCGGCGCTGGTTCATAGGATATGTCAGTTTTTAAGGCATCCAGGCACCGAAAGTGAGGCCCGGGAGAAGGCTCCGGCCTCTAGCCATGTGGATGGGGAGGCGAACCATGACAGTACCCCCTCCTCAAGGGGGTGCAACCGGACCCCCGGGCTTCCCAGGAAACTTCCAGTGGAAAGACGCAATCAACCGATCAGCCCGCACGGATCGAGCCGGCACCCAGGATCTGTCCTCCGGACCGTAACCCTTCCAATGGATCAGATACTGGAGTGAACTACGAACCCAATGAGAATTGATAATACGCTGGATCTCGTTCTTCTACTCACCGTCCACCAATATCGGAGCCGGAAGGGTCTGAGAATCCATCACTGATGGAACAAATGGCTTAAGCAAGGAGGTATGAAATACATTAGGAATATGCAAGGTCTGGGGCAGTTACAGCTGAAAGGCTACCGGGTTGACCACCTCGATGATCTCATAGGGTCCTGTAAACTTAGGACCCAACTTAGCAGATGGAACCCTAAGCCTAACATTCCGAGTGGACAGCCACACTTTGTCCCCCACTTGAAAGGAGGGTCCTGGAGAACACCGTTTGTCTGCCTGGTGTTTCTGGGACTGCTGGCCCTCTCGATGCACCATCGTACCTTCTTCCATACCTCCCCCAGACGCTGAACAACGGAGTTGGCCCATAGACACCCCGAATCTACTCTGGAGAAGGTCCTGAAGTGAGGGTGAAATCCGTAATTACAGAAGAAGGGAGACGTACCCGTAGACTGGTGGACTCTGCATTTAAATGCAAACTCCGCAAGGGGCAAAAACGTACACTAATCCTCCTGCTGAGCAGAAACCAAGCACTGCAGGGTTTGCTCAAGGGTCTGATTCGTCCTCTCTGTCTGCCCATTGGATTCAGGATGATAGGCGGACGAGAAGGACAACTCAATCCCCAACCACCTGCACAAGGCCCTCCAAAACCGAGAAACGAATTGTACCCCCCTGTCAGATAGAATATTCAGGGGCAACCCATGTAACCGAACCACCTGGTCGATAAAGTGGTTGGCAAGGGTCACCACATTAGGTAGACTCGAAAGGGGAACGAAATGTGCCTGTTTACTAAAGCGATCTACCAACACCCAGATCACAGTCATGCCATTAGAGACAGGAAGGTCCGTAATGAAATCCATTGACAAGTGGGTCCATGGCCTTTCAGGAACAGGCAATGGAACCAGTTCCCCGGCCGGACAGTTACGACATACCTTAGCACGGGCACATATAGCACAGGCAGAAACAAAACGAGCCACATCCAAATGAAGAGATGGCCACTAAAACAGTCGAGCAATAGCCCTGCGAGTGGCTGTAATGTCTGGATGGCCACTAAGTACGGACTCATGGAACTCTTGTAATACCCGTAACTGAAGGTGCAAAAGGACAATTTAGTGGCAGAAGCGGAGGATGGCGCTAAGGACTGGGCTTCCCGAACCTCAGCCTCCAACTCGGATGACAAGGCAGCGAGCACCACCCCTCGCGGAAGAATGGAGGAAGGAGGCTCTGGAGGGGACACCGGGTCCAAACTACGGGATAGGGCATCCGCCCGCACGTTTTTGGACCCAGGCCAAAAAGTAATGGTAAAATGGAATCTAGAAAAAAAAAAGGGCCCACCTCGCCTATCGAGGTGTTAAGACCGCTTTACAAGCAGCGACATCGCTAAAGCAATGTCGTTGGGGTCACGGAATTCGTGACGCAAATCCTGCCGCTTTAGCGATGTCGTTGCATGTGACACGTGCAATCGAAAAAGGTCGCAAAAATCGTTCAAAATCGTTAATCGTTGACATGCTCCCCTATTCCCAATTATCGTCTCTGCTGCAGGTACGATGTTGTTCATCGTTCCTGCGGCAGCACACATCGCTATATATGACACCGCAGGAACAAGGAACATCTCCTTACCTGCGGCCGTCGGCAATGAGGAAGGAAGGAGGTGGGCAGGATGTTAAGTCCCACTCATCTCCGCCACTCCGCAGGCTATTGGGCGGCCGCTTAGTGACGTCACTATGACGTCGAACGAACTGCCCCCTTAGAAAGGAGGCAGTTCACCGGTCACAGTGACGTCGCTAGGCAGGTAAGTAGTGTGATGGATGCGAGCGATTTTGTGCGCCACGGGCAGCAATTTGCTCGTGATGCACAAACGATGGGGGCGGGTACGCACGCTAGCGATCTCGCTAGCGAGATCGCAGCGTGTAAAGCGGCCTTAAGTATCTTGGTCAACTCGATATACGCAAGATTTTTATGATCAGCGATGACTGTAATATGATGAGTTGCACCCTCCAAAAAATGCCTCCATTCTTCAAATGCCAACTTTACTGCCAATAATTTGCGGTTACCCACATCATAATTCCACTCAGCCGGAGTGAATTTCTTGGAAAAGAATGCACAAGGTCGCAGATTGGTCAGAGTAGCAGGACCCTGAGAGAGAACTGCTCCCATCCCCATCTCCGAGGTGTCCATCTCCACAATAAATGGCGCCTTGAGGTCGAGCTGTACCAGGACCGGGGCGGACATGAACAGATCCTTCAAATCAAGGAACACTACAACTCCCAAGAAAACAATTATACGATGATCAGTATGCAATTTCCTTTTTATTGATCAGGTTGTTCAGCATTCATTACGTGTATACGCTTGGTCCAAAAACAATAGACGTTTCGGCCATAAGCCTTCGTCAGCATGGACTTATTATCTGATAGTAGTAAAAACAGTAACAATCAATATCAAACATAATAATCAATATCAAATACAATGTAGTATCCAACATTGTTACAATCAGTCGACAAGGATATCATAACAAGGTAGAGATATCATGTATCAAGTGGAACAAGTACAACCCAGGATAAAAGTGTTGTATACCCGTGGAAGTAAGTCATATAAGTTCAGGCATAGGAAAGTGAGTATTTTGGAGTGATGACATGCAGGTGGCTGAGCCAATGGAAGACCGACCAGCGAGAAGTCAAGGAAAGGATGAGACAACAGAAGAGAATCGATGGTAAGGAGAAAATAAAGAGCAGGAGCGAAGTAAAGGCAGGAACATGGAAGAAGTGAATGGAGAGAGATGCAGCGATACATAGTCCAGGTGAGTCAAATGGGTCACTCACCACGTAATATTAGGTAAATTAGAAATACTCGGCTGCTAAGCCGGCAGCTATATATTGAGGGGAGTCTTTCATATGACTTACACTATAATAGAAAAGACATATATTAGTAAAGCCTGTTGTACATCAGTGTGATGCATACACTAGTGATTTTGTGCATAAGAAGGAGGAGATATGAGAAATACTGAATACCTGTGACTTCCTTGGTACTACCAGGTAATAGATGCACACTGCAGCAGGAACACCGATGTAGATACTAGTACTATATGCAATGGTGAAACAAAGGGGTCCAAAAACCTCAATAAAAAGAATCATATATCTTGTGTTAGAGGTAATCTTTACAATAGTGGTAAGTACTAACATAATATAGCAGTAATGTCAAAAGGGATACCTATAAATATGTTGCCATCAGTTAGACAGCATATATGTGGTCATATGGGGATGGTGTAACCCCACTGGGGGGCTGTAAACAGATCCGTGTTCCATATACAAAGAGAAAAAAAGGAAATTATGTTCAACAAGTGGAAGGATTATATTGCTAATCAATATTGTGGCAAAATTGGCTATTACCTGTAGGTAAGTGACTGTGTTCTGTGTCAGCTGAAAAGCATACCAATACAGGGTGGTAGATTGAGAACACTCCTGAAATTAAGGCTACAGATCATACTGGGACAAAGAGACTACAGAGTAAAGTAGAATAGAGGTATAATAGAGTGACGTAATAGCATATTACCTATTGTTCATGCGCAGTGCGCGTTCCAGGCCCAGCTCACTGACAGAGCGTCATAGTGGCTGTAATCATGTGACTGTGAGGGACCTGCGCTGGGGAGAGTAAACAAACGCTTACTTTACACGTGCCTAACGTCATAGTGGCTGCAACCATGTGACTGGGAAAGACCAGCGCTGGGGAAAATAACAAACGCTTCCTGTACACGTGCATAACAGTGATTGGGAGTCAGGGTGATGTTATCCACGGCGCCTTATACATTATGCAGAGCGGTGCAATTATCCAAGGAGGTGTGGATTAGTGCTTGCTATCCAATATGGCTAGTGTTTCTGCAAGGAAGAGAGAACCACATTAGTGTAGAAATAATAAAGCATATGGATAAACAGTAACAACTCATATGCATAAAATCAAAGAAAAGCATAAACCACCATTAGAATATACAATCATATAACATTGAATCTTACATACAGATAAGGGAGAGAGATAACTAGAGATGAGCGAACCGGTCGCGGTTCGGCTCGAGTTCGGTTCGCCGAACGGACGTCTCGTTCGAGTTCGGTTCGGCGAACTTTCGACGAACCGAACTCGAACCGCATAGGAAACAATGGCAGGCAATCGCAAATACATAAAAACACCTAGAAAACACCCTCAAAGGTGTCCAAAAGGTGACAACTCACAACACAACACAAACACATGGGAAAGTGACAAGGACATATACTCATGCGAAAACAAAAGAGCAGGACAAGGAAAAAGAGAAGGAGACACAGATATAGGCATGGCACGCCCTTCTAAAATCATGTAAAACACCGCAAGGTGACTCCAAGCGGAGTCTCCCTTTTTTCCAAAAATTGGGCCACACACACACCCACCCCTTCAGTGGCAGCACTTGTGCCCCAGTTGTACACTTCACAGCTAGATTTGCATCAAGCACATTCAAAAATACGCCATACTTAACCGTCCCCAGGATGACCCCGGGGTAGGTAGCAAAGTCTTTCCTGATCCCAGCTCTGTGCATCTTGGATCATTTTTAAAAACAATGTAAGCAAACGTTACTCCAAGTGGAGTCTCCCTTTTTTCCAAAAATTGGGCCACACAGACACCCCATCAGTGGCAGCACTTGTGCCCTAGTTGTACACTTCACAGCTAGATTTGCATCAAGCACATTCAAAATACACAAGCATTTACTCTCCCCAGGATGACACAGGGGTAGTAAATTCCTTGTGGATCCATGACTTGTTCATTTTGATGAACGTTAGTCTGTCCACATTGTCACTGGACAGACGCGTGCGCTTATCTGTTAGCACACACCCAGCAGCACTGAAGACACGTTCACAGACAACGCTGGCAGCTGGACACGACAAAATCTCCAAGGCGTAAGTGGAGAGCTCTGGCCATTTTTCAAGATTTGAAGCCCAAAATGAGCAAGGCTCCATTTGCAAAGTCATGGCATTGGTGTTCATTTGGAGATACTCCTGTATCATCCTCTCCAGCCGTTGACTATGTGTCAGACTTGTTGTCTCTGGTGGCCTTGCAAAGGAGGGTCTAAAAAAATTATGAAAAGATTCAATAAAATAGCTGTTACCAGCACCAGATACGGTGCTACTGGTACGGGTAGACTGTTGAAGATGACGAGACCGTCCCGTGTTTGTCAAGTTACAACTGGGAGATTCACTCCCTGCACCTGCACGGTTGTTTGGTGGAAAAGCCGAGCTAAGATCGAGTAACAGCTTCTGCTGATACTCCTGCATACGTGCGTCCCTTTCTATGGCTGGAATTATGTCACAAAATTTGGACTTGTACCGGGGATCTAATAGTGTGGCAAGCCAGTAGTCATCATCACTTCTAATTTTGACAATATGAGGGTCTTGTTGGAGGTAGTGCAGCAAGAGGGCACTCATGTGTCTTGCGCAGCCATGCGGACCAAGTCCACGCTGTGTCTGTGGCATAGAGGTGCTAACTGTTCTTTCTTCCTCTGACATCTCCCCCCAACCTCTTTCAACTGAAATTTGACCAAGGTCTCCCTCAACCGCTGAGTCTTCCATGTCCATGGACAGTTCGTCCTCCATTTCCTCATGTTCTCCTGCACCTTCCTCAACATTTCGCCTGCTACCATGCGCCCTTGTTGATCCCTGTCATCCATGGTCCCATGCCTGCCGCGTTGGTGATGATGAATGTCTGGACCTTGGTGATGTTGTTGTGTCTTGCGCATATGAATTCTCCACTAGTTCCTCCCCTTCCTGTTGTCCCACCCCCTGACTCCGAATAGTGTTTAGCGTGTGCTCCAGCATGTAAATGACTGGAATTGTCATGCTGATAATGGCATTGTCAGCGCTAAACATATTCGTCGCCATGTCGAAACTGTGCAGAAGGGTGCATAGGTCCTTGATCTGAGACCACTCCATCAGGGTGATCTGCCCCACCTCTGCATCTCGTTGGCCCAGGCTATACGTCATGACGTATTGCACCAGGGCTCGGCGGTGCTGCCACAGTCGCTGTAACATGTGGAGAGTCGAATTCCAGCGTGTCGCCACATCGCATTTCAGGCGATGAACCGACAGGCCGAAAGACTTCTGGAGCGATGCAAGTCGCTCAGAGGTGGTTGAACGGCGGAAGTGAGCAGACAGTTTTCGTGCCCTGTTCAGAAGGCCATCTAGGCGGGCATAGTGTGTTAAAAATTGCTGGACAACAAGGTTCAACACGTGAGCCATACAAGGCACGTGTGTCACCTTGCCCAGGCGAAGGGCCGCACCCAGGTTTGCAACATTGTCGCATACGGCCTTAACAGGCTGCAGGTTGAGTGGAGACAACCATTTATTAAACTCGGACCGCAGAGCTGCCCACAACTCATCCGCTGTGTGACTCCTATTTCCAAGACATGTCAAGCTAAGGACCGCCTGTTGCCGTTGCGCTCTGTTGCCAGCATAGTAATGAGGGGTGCGTGATTCCTTCTGCGCAGTGAGAACGCTGGTGGCATGACCAGGCAGGCTTGGGGCGGAGGTGGAGGACCCAGATGAGGTGGAGGAGGCAGAAGCAGTGGCGGAACTTGGACAGACAGAGGATTGACACACAAGTCGTGGGGACTGCAAGACTTGTGCAGCAGACCCTTTACCATCTATCACCAAAGTTACCCAGTGCCCAGTCAGCGACATGTAACGTCCCTGTCCATGCTTACTGGTCCAAGTATCGGTGGTGAAATGCACCCGTTCACACACAGAGTTTCTCAAGGAAGCGGTGATGTTGTGCGCGACATGCTGGTGTAGCGCGGGCACACCTTTCATAGAGAAGTAGTGGCGACTGGGCATCTGGTACTGGGGCACAGCAACAGACATAAGGTCTCTAAAATCCTGTGTGTCCACCAGGCGGAAAGGCAGCATTTCGGTAGCCAAGAGCTTACAGAGGGATAAAGTCAACCTCTTAGCTTTGTCATGGGTCGCAGGAAATGGCCTTTTATTTGTCCACATCTGAGGGACAGAGATCTGGCTGCTGTGTGTAGACCGTGTTGAGTAGGGTGTCCCTGGAAAAATGCAGGTTTGTGAGGAAAGTGCAGGCGTAGACATGATGTTGCCTTCATCCAACGTTGGTGCTATCGATGTCTGAGAGAGCTGTACACACGCACTTGTTTCCCCTTCCAAACCAACTGACAACCTACCAAGCAAACTGCCTGTTGCGATTACAGTGGTGGAAGTTGTGCGTGGAAAACCAGGTGTGACAGCTGTCCCTACAGTCCTAGAAGATGAAGAGCGCGCGGATGCACTGGAAGGGGCAGGCGGTGGATGGTTCGCTCCGCTAGGCAGCATTGGAGCACGGTGAGCTTCCCACTGGGACATATGATATTTATTCATGTGACGATTCATGGAAGAAGTTGTCAAACTGCTGAGGTTTTGCCCTCTACTAACAGAATCACGACAAATTTTACAGATCACATAATTTGGGTGATCCTTTGCAAGGTCAAAAAAGGACCAGGCTAGGCAAGGCTTAGAGGGCATGCGACCTGCTGATCCACCCAGACTAGTGCTCAGAGGCACAGTGGTGGCTGAGGATGCAGTTGTAGACGTGCTACCAGTACTCCGACTCTGTCCAGGAAGGCGCAAGGTAACTTCGTCGTCAGTTGCATCCTCCTCCACCGTCTCTGTTGACCTCCTCGAGGGCCTGACTGTGGGTTGACAGTAGGTGGGATCTAGAACTTCCTCATCAATTGTTGTGTTTGCAGTCCCCTCACCCTCAGACCGAGCCTCTTCTTGCCCTGACCGAATATTTAAGTGGTCATCCCAATCTGGTATCTGCGTCTTATCGTCATCAGTATGTTCCTCATTGTCTATTACAACAGGTGTTTCAGTTTGTGAATAAGGGTCAACATTATGCTCAGAAACTTGGTCCTCACGGCCTGAATCAGAGTCACAAAGGTTCTGGGCATCACTGCAGACCATTTCCTGGTCTGTACTCACTGTAGCTTGGGAGCAGACCTCTGATTCCCAGGCTATAGTGTGACTGAACAGCTCTGCAGACTCAGCCATCTCAGTTCCACCATACTGCGCAGGGCGGATGGAGACTTCAGAGCTGGGAGAAAGCAAGTGTGATTGGGATGACAACTCAGAGGACTGGTGTTTTTTGGATGCGGTAGTTGAGGTGGAGGAGAGGGCACTTGTTGGACCACTTGAGATCCATTCAAGCATTTTCTTTTTTTGGCCATCATCTACCTTTGTTCCAGTTGTTCGTGTCCGTAAAAAAGGGAGCACATCGGATTGTCCACGGTAAGTAGTAGACATCTTACTTTTGCTGGAAGATGGTCTATCTTCAGCAGATGTTAATGGAGCTTTGCCACCTTCCCCACGGACAAACCCTTTTTTTCCTTTTCCAACACGCCTCTTCCCCTTTCCACCAGCATCTGTCATTTTGCCACTCATTTTGATTGCGACAAGATTGTGCACTTAAAATGTGGTAGTAAAAATTGAGAGGTGGTGTAGATTGCAGCGGTGGTCTATCTTTATTAACAGCAGAATAAACAACAATAACTATCCCTGACAATGCAACTACGGCCCTTGAACTGGCAGCATAGTTTGCTAGTATAATGGCTTAGTAACAATGAGTTTGAGTGTGCAACGCAGTGGTGCTGCAATTAGATTTGCACTAGTAGGACACTAATGGAAGTCCAACAGCCACTTTTAGGATGCCACTAAGTTTACTCAGTGTTTGGTATTATAATGGCTTAGTAACAATGAGGACAGTATTGGAAGTCCAACAGCCACTTTTAGGATGCCACTAAGTTTACTCAGTGTTTGCTAGTATAATAGCTTAGTAACAATGAGTTTGAGTGTGCAAAGGGCAGGAGGGTACAGTGGCAGGGTTGTGGGTCTGGGTAGAGGAAAGGAAGCCTCCCTTCCTATCCCTCCTAATGGGGAAATGCAGTGAGGAAATCCCTGACCTTAGGTACACAGACGCTGTCATCTTGTGTAGCTGTTAAAATCTGTTTTCACGGACCTGACTGTCACCTATGGCTCTGACCCTGCCGGTATTAGCCCTTACAAGGGCTGAAAGAAACTTCTATCCCTATTCTGTATAGCGCTGTGTATAGAGCGTACACAGCAGTATCGGAGACAGGAGCTACACCAGCGGTGACTGACACCAAGACGCAGAAGGCAGATAATGGCGTGCTGGAGGAAAATGTCCGTTTTTATAATGCAGGGACATGTGACATGGACATCCTATCACACATGCCGTTGCTTCTCTGGCTAAAAGTCCACTTAGCTGTGTGTGTGTCTGGGATTGGCTGACATGCTGGCCCGCCCCACTACACGCGCGCGCTTAGGGAAGGAAGACAAGGAAAAAAAAAAAAAATGGCGATCGCCATTATCCAAACAGCAGTGATCTGAATGCGCTGTTCCGCACACTATATGTGGCGCCCTGGGCAAGCCAGGTCGTCACAGAACAACACCTACACACCCCACACTCCCGGTCAGGCACACCGAAGTCAGATAAAAACCCTTGTTGCCTTCCTCCAGGGGCTGATGTCCACACCAGGGGGTGGGCCAGGCGGTTGGCCCCGCCCACCGAGGAGTTCACAGTCCTGGAGGCGGGAAAAGTAAGGCAGATAGAGTTTGGAAGTGGAAGTGAAAGGAGGAAAGTGGCAGTTAAGCAGCCTGAAGTTGGTCCGGGTGTGTGGCCCGGACAGATCAGCAAGGTTGGCAGACGGTGGTGACCGTCTGCAGGAGTGGCCTATTGGAGCTAACCGTAAGGACCGTGAACAGGCGGTGGCCCGGCGGTACCGGACCGGTATGCAAAGAGAAGCCAGCACCATCCGGCAGGGGCTTACGGACCCCGGCAAGGCTAGGAGTCGCCATGAATTTGCCAAATCCGTTAGCGAAGGGAACCTCCTGGGTTTCCCAGCAGCCAAGTCCCGTCAGAAGGCAACAGTCCAACCGAGAGAGGGAAACACAGTCACCGCCAAGGCTAAAGTTCCCAGGGCCAGAGCCTGCGGCCAAAAGGGGCTCTTTCAGCACCCATCCAAGCTGGGGAGCGGGTTACCGGTGGGAACCCATTGGAACCGTACACGTTACACAGGTGCAGGGAAAGGCAGTCACCATCAACCTGCCGGGAGGAGAAACACCGCAGCCGTCTGTGGGACCCGTCCATCCAGCCGTGTGTTTTACCGAGAACTGTGTCCTCATCATTGGCTGAGTGAGTACCACCGTGCCATGCGGCACAACACTGCCCCCGCGACCCTGCACCTCACCAGGCCCCGTAACCCGCCTGTCATCCATCCCTACCCTGTCACCGGGCCCCGGGACAACCAACCCCCTACCCACAGAGGGGAGAACTAACATCCAGGCTGCTCCCTGTCATCGCTTCCGGGATCCCCGTCCAGAGCAGCGGTGGTGTCACCAATATGACCACAACTGTGGGTGGCGTCACGGACAATATCAAATCCCCACAATCAATCCCCACCCTTTTCACTCACGGGCGAGGAACGCCGCTCAAGTCCCCGGGATCCGGCCCACCGCTCGAGCCAGCACCGAGCAGCAGCAGCCGGACCCGAGCAGTGGGAGACCGCAGCGTCCCCTCCTCCGCCAGCGACATATACGCTGAAATTTCATAATAGTGTGAGTCACAGAGTGACTTACACTATTACAGCGAAAAGCCAGCTAGTAATTAGCTTGTCTTTTTGCTGCTAGAACCGTTCTCGAACGTCTCTAGAACTATCGAGCTTTAGCAAAAAGCTCGAGTTCTAGTTCGATCTAGAACAGCCCCCAAAATCACTCGAGCCGCGAACTGGAGAACCGCGAACCGCGCTCAACTCTAGAGATAACCTATAACCTATGAGATACACAGGTATCAGTTTGCCACACTTCTATCCGACTATGTATGATAATGTATGTAATCACTATCAGTCCCCAGTGTCCAGGTCAACATCGGACAAGAAAGTGAATAGGGGCCATTAGATAGCTGTCTCATATTTCCGATTCAGACCGTGAGGTTCGAGTGTACCGTGAGTGTGTATCCACATAGCCTCCCTTTCAAGCAGGCGCTTAACCCTATTACCTCCCCTACGTATAGTATCAACATGATCAATGACCTGGAACTTCAATTGGGAGATTCGGTGTCCTGCTGTCAGAAAATGATGGGGTATGGGCAACAAAGAGTTACCACATCGAATATCCGACTTGTGCCAAGCACTAATCCACACCTCCTTGGATAATTGCACCGCTCTGCATAATGTATAAGGCACCGTGGATAAGATCACCCTGACTCCCAATCACTGTTATGCATGTGTACAGGAAGCGTTTGTTATTTTCCCCAGCGCTGGTGTAACGGGGGCAGGGGGCGCCTCAGGGGGTGTAGTCGGGTCCCCTCGCCTTGTGGGCCGCAGGCTGAACCCCGGCCCGGCCGTTACTTGCAAAACAGGTGTGTTGTTGGGGCAGAGTGTGGATGCATGGGGCCCATTCATGACAGCGTTCCTTCTGTGCTCTCCAGCTCCTTCTTCACTTTCAGGAAAGAGACAATTGCAGGCAGCGGGTAAACCAAACACCGTTTTATTAAACAAAGCTTCCATCCTTCTGTTTGCAGCAGGCTTACTTTAGTACGTTACAAGTTACAAGTCCTTTTCTACGAAAACGGTTTCCTTTTTCTCTACGGGCACTTTCCTTTGCCTGCAGGGGACATACGTTAACCCCCTAGTAGCTGCGCTCTAACCCGGATTTACTGTAGGGCAGATCCAGCACACACTGCCGGCTCTGGATAAGTTCTCACCTCTCCACTTCTTTGTCAGGGCACTAACCTTCGCCTGCAGGGGCCACTTGTTATCCCCCTGATAGCTGCACTCCACTCTAGTACACACCACCGGCTCCGGACTAGTCCCAACTCTTCCACCGTTTCTCATGGGTTTCCTCTGCTTTCTAGCCAAGAGTACTCACTCAGGCTGACTGCCTCATCTCACTCCCACACTCTGCCCCGTCACCTCAGACCGAGCTTGCTCGCCTCTCACATCTCACTGCACACTGGACTCTGCATTCAGAACCCTTCCTTCCCCACCTAGGCTGCCCTGCCCCTTCATTCCCTGCCACTGTTACCAGGGGAACCACTGCTCTACATTGGCACCTAGTGGGGAAACAGTTTATGACAGGTAACATTTTACCATTAACATTTACAATTTGCCACCATACTACTGTGGCGTCTTCAGGGGGGGGAAAACCGCTCCTTCACTACCAGGGGTCCGACTACCCCTTACACTGGTCTTTCCCAGTCACATGGTTGCAGCCACTATGACGTTAGGCACGTGTAAAGTAAGCGTTTGTTTACTCTCCCCAGTGCAGGTCCCTCCCAGTCACATGATTACAGCCACTATGACGCTCTGTCAGTGAGCCGGGCCTGGAACGCGCACTGCGGATGCGCAGTGTGCGCTCCACACACCCGACTTCCTGCGTTCCACACACAGGAAGTGACACTTATGTACCCACCTACACTTCCCATTTAACCGCCCTACACTGGACACGGCTCACTGTGCAGGACCTTTCACACGGAACACACGTCCTGCGGTTGTGAGGTGAGTAATGGTAACCGACCCCTCTGTCTGTCCTTTATCTTACACCTTTGTGCATCTCATGTGTTATATAACTACTCTACTCCTCCTCTCTCCTTAATTTATAAGGTCACGATTACAATTCCCCTCCGGTTATACCGGCTCTATTCCTCTTTTGGACCTGAACAATAGGTAATATGCTATTATGTCACTCTATTATACCTCTATTCTACTTTACTCTGTAGTCTCTTTGTCCCAGTATGATCTGTAGCCTTAATTTCAGGAGTGTTCTCAATCTACCACCCTGTATTGGTATGCTTTTCAGCTGACACAGAACACAGTCACTTACCTACAGGTAATAGCCAATTTTGCCACAATATTGATTAGCAATATAATCCTTCCACTTGTTGAACATAATTTCCTTTTTTTCTCTTTGTATATGGAACACGGATCTGTTTACAGCCCCCCAGTGGGGTTACACCATCCCCATATGACCACATATACGCTGTCTAACTGATGGCAACATATTTATAGGTATCCCTTTTGACATTACTGCTATATTATGTTAGTACTTACCACTATTGTAAAGATTACCTCCAACACAAGATATATGATTCTTTTTATTGAGGTTTTTGGACCCCTTTGTTTCACCATTGCATATAGTACTAGTATCTACATCGGTGTTCCTGCTGCAGTGTGCATCTATTACCTGGTAGTACCAAGGAAGTCACAGGTATTCAGTATTTCTCATATCTCCTCCTTCTTATGCACAAAATCACTAGTGTATGCATCACACTGATGTACAGCAGGCTTTACTAAAATATGTCTTTTCTATTATAGTGTAAGTCATATGAAAGACTCCCCTCAATATATAGCTGCCGGCTTAGCAGTATTTCTAATTTACCTAATATTACGTGGTGAGTGACCCATTTGACTCACCTGGACTATGTATCGCTGCATCTCTCTCCATTCACTTCTTCCATGTTCCTACCTTTACTTCGCTTCTGCTCTTTATTTTCTCCTTACCATCTATTCTTTTCTGTTGTCTCATCCTTTCCTTGACTTCTCGCTGGTCTGTCTTCCATTGGCTCAGCCACCTGTATGTCATCACTCCAAAATACTCACTTTCCTATGCCTGAACTTATATGACTTACCTCCACGGTTATACAACACTTTTATCCTGGGTTGTACTTGTTCCACTTGATACATGATATCTCTACCTTGTTATGATATCCTTGTCGACTGATTGTAACGATGTTGGATACTACATTGTATTTGATATTGATTATTATGTTTGATATTGATTGTTACTGTTTTTACTACTATCAGATAATAAGTCCATGCTGACGAAGGCTTATGGCCGAAACGTCTATTGTTTTTGGACCAAGCGTATACACGTAATGAATGCTGAACAACCTGATCAATAAAAAGGAAATTGCATACTGATCATCGTATAATTGTTTTCTTTTGAGTTGTAGTGTGCCGGGTTATCTTTTTTCTATAAGGTTTTTTTGCCCCTGAGCACCTATCTTTCAGTGACGCAGAGCTTCTCCTCTATGGTTATTCAATTCAAGGAAGGCCTGGACAGCTGTCTGACACCAGTTCTGCAGATCCGCCGCTTTCCGAGTAAGGTCGGTCAAGGGCTTGGCAATCTGGAAAAACTCCTTAATAAACCTCCAATAATAATTTTCGAAATCCAAAAAGCGTTGTAACGCCTTGATTTCCCTGGGTTGCACCCAGTCAATGATAGCCTGCACTTTCCCCGGGTCCATATTAAACCCATCACAAGAAAGGAGTAACCCAAAAAAGGCTATTTCCTAAACAGAAAAAACACATTTTTCAAGCTTGGCAAACAATTGATTATCACGTAACCTCTGTAATACAGAACGGACATGTGTAATATGCGTCTCCTTGTTGACAGAATAAATCAAAATGTCATCGAGATAGATGACCACGAAACAACCAATAAAATCAGAGAAGACATCATTGATGAAATTTTGAAACACCACAGGAGCATTTGATAAACCGAACGGCATCACCAAATTCTCGAATAACCCCTCTGACATAAGAAAGGCCGTTTTCCACTCATCCCCTTCTCTGACATGAATAAGATTATAGGCTCCCCTAAGATACAGTTTAATAAACCACCGGGCTTCGGAGAATTGGTTGTAGAGATCACGAATGAGTGGAAGCGGATATGTTTTTCACGGTAATATTGTTAAATTCTCGGAAATCGGCCGTAACCCTCCGTCTTTCTTCTTTACAAAAAAGAACCCAGCGGCCACAGGGGAAGAAGAAGGACGGATATGCCCTTTACGTATACTGTTGGCTATGGAAGATTTCATAGCAGCCCTTTCTCGACCCGAGTGGTGATATAAACGGGCCTTGGGCAATTTGGAGTTGGGAATCAAATCGATGGGACAGTCATATGGGCGATGAGGTGGCAAAATCTCGGCCTCTCTTTACAAGAATACATTTCCGTAGTCCATCAGGTATTCCAGAAGACCCTCAGGACTTACGGAGGACACAGATATGGTTTTTAAACACCTTTTATGACAGGCAGAACTCCACTTGATTATGGTATGACATTCCCAATCAATAATGGGATCATGCAACATAAACCAAGGATACCCCAACAGTAAGGGGTACTTTACATGCTGCGACATCGCTACAGATATATCGTCGGGGTCACGTCATTAGTGACGCACATCCGGCAGTGGTACCGACATCGCAGCATGTAACACTAATGAGTGACAATCAACGATCACAAAATCGTTCCAAAACGGTGATCGTTGACAAGTCGTTCATTTCCTTAATATCGCTGCTGCCACCGGTACGATGTTGTTTGTCGTTCCTGCGGCAGCACACATCGCTATGTGTAAAGCCTGCTTTACACAAGTTGATCTATCATGCGATAGCACGAGCGATCGTACCCGCCCCCGTTGTTTTTGTGTCAAGGGCAAATCGCTGCTCGTGGCGCACAAACTCGTTTAACCCCCGTCACACGCACTTACCGTCTGGACGACCTCGCTGTTGGTGACGAACGGCCACTTCCTGAAGTGGGAGCGACGTTCGGCGTCGCAGCAACGTCACATGGCAGCCGGCTAATAGAAGCGGAGGGGTGGAGATGAGCGGGATGTAAACATCCCGCCCACCTCCTTCCTTACACATAACTGACGGGTGCCGCGGGACGCAGGTAAGCTGTGTTCATCGTTCCCGTGGTGTCACATGGAGCAACGTGTGATGCCACGGAAACGATGAACAACCGGCGCCATTTTAATTAAACAATTTTATGAAACCTAGCGACGAGTACACGACTCACGATTTGTGAGCGATACTCCATCGCTAGGAGGTGTCACACAAGACGACATCTTGTACAATGCCGGATGTGCGTCACGAAAACCATGACCCCGATGATGCATCGCACGATAGCTCGTCTTGTGTAACGCACCCTTAACACCGCGGGAATGAAGAACATCTCCTTACCTGCGTCAACCGGCAATGCGTAAGGAAGGAGGTGGGCGGGATGTTACGTCCCGCTCATCTCCACCCCTCCGCTTCTATTGGCCGGCCGCTTAGTGATGCCACAGTGACATCGCTATGATGCCGAACGCACCTCCCCCTTGAAGGAGGGATTGTTCGGCGGTCACAGCGACGTCGATGACAAGGTATGTGCATGTGACGCTTCTGTAGCGATAATGTTTGCTACGGCAGCGAGCACCACATATCGCAAGAACGACGGTGGCGGGTGCTATCGCATGCAACATCGCTAGCAATGGCTAGTGATGTCGCAGCGTGTAAAGTACCCCTAAGTCAGCAGGGAGGTTGTCCATTACAAAACAAGAAATCAGTTCAGGATGCTGAGACCCTATCACCAGTGTAAACATTTCTGTAGCAAACTGAATGCAGTTTGAGACAACGGTGTTTTATCAATTGCCAGGAGTTGGATAGGTCCATCTAACCTCACTGTCCATAACTCTAATCTTTGAACACATCTAGAGTCAATGAAGTACATAGCGGACCCACAATCAGCAAAGGCAGTAGTTGACCAGACCGACTCCTTGACCCGGAGGGCAAAGTTCAGAAGTATCTTATTGGAGAAGAGGAAAGGTACCTGATAGCCTGGGCAACCTCCTCGACCATTATCTAGACTTAGCAATTTCCCGACGACTGTTTAGCAGGGGGCAAGCTGGGCAGTCCTTCCTCCAGTGTCCATGGTGTCCACAATAGAAACACAGCTTGAGATCCCGGTGTCTTCTCCTCTCTTTCTCATCCGGACTGATGGCTCCAACTTCCATGTGCTCCGTAGCTGGCAAAGGAGGCGTCCTAGGCAGAGTGGGAGGAATCTCACGCATGGTACCCCTTCTTTCCCGTAATCTACGGTCCATGACAACTGCCTCCGTCATTGCTTCATCCAAGGTACTGGGAGGAGGGTGCAGAGCCAAGGCATCTTTCAGTGAGTCCGAAAGACCTCTCTGGAACTGGCACCTGAGTGCAGAATCATTCCACCGTACCTCAGTGGACCACTGCCGAAACTCAGAACAATATTGCTCAACAGTGTGAGTCCCCTGAGTGAGACACATAATTCTGTACTCAACCACCCATACTCGGTCTGGTTCATCGTATATCACCCCGAGAGAGTCAAAGAAGAGGTCAACCGAATGTCATTCTGGGGCCGAAAGGGGTAGGGAAAATGCCCAGGCCTGGGGATTCCCTCTAAGTAACGACATAATGATCCCCATCCGCTGAGTCTCGTTCCCTGGGGACCGAGGTCGGAGAGTGAAAAGAAGTCGGCAGCTCTCTCTAAACGTCCGGAATAGGTTTTTCTCCCCAGAGAATTTATCGGGGAGCATCACCGTGGGTTCGGGAGTGTTGAGTTGGACATCAGTGGGACTATGATGACCCACTTTTTGTAAGGTAGATGCCCCTGAGATGGCCCTCGCGGAGTCGGAGACCTCACTCTGCAGCATATTATGGAAAGCTACCAGGGTGTGATGCTCTGCAGCCAAATCCTGAACCAACTGAGTGAGGTTGGCCACTTGCTCACACAAAGTACTAAGTGAGTCCATTATAATATTCCTCAAAATGCATAGAAGGATCCCACTACCAAGGTAACTGGCATTCAATTCCTATGGGAAAACAAATGCCTATTTGGGATCGGCTATACTGTCAAGCTGCCACCAGAGGGCGCCGGAGCTCTGCAGCAGAAGACACTGCACAGAGCAACGAGAACCAGGAAGTAAATACACAGTGTTCTCATACACTGCCTCACAGCACAGCTGAGAAGCAGAGCTTCGGGGCGTGCGAGGAATAGTCAGGCAGGCTTGGTCAAACATTGTACGGGCAGAAGCAGGACCGGAGGAACGAGCAGAAGCGGAGTCAAAGTCAGGCCAAGTTCAGTACCAGAGGAAGCAACCGAGTGGGGAAGTAGGAGAGGGGACAGAGGACAGGAGGGACGACCAGGGGACAGGGGCACAGGAACAGACAGATCAGGATATCACTCACAGGACCAGCAATCAAAGGCAAAGCAGTGCTAAGCTTATAGCCGGCGCTGGTTCACTGGATATATCAGCTTATAAGGCATCCAGGCTCCGGAAGTGAGGCCCGGGAGAAGGCTCCTCCCCCTAGCCATGTGGACGGGGAGGCGAACTATGACAATTGATTAATTAATGAACACAGAAAGGTCAGATTTTTGCAAGACAAACGTTTTGTCGCCTTGTCATATAATGCACCCAATTCTAGTTTACATCCTCACCTGTGCTCACTAAATGATCGGTTAATTAGTGGGTGTGTATAAAAAGAAACCCAGAACCCCAGACCTTCAGTTGAACTGCAACTTGACATCTGACAACATGCCAAAAAATCCACCCTGTGACCAAAGCCTTGATTATCAAGAGGCTGAAGACCAGATCCACTGCAGAGATGGATGGCACCTTTAATGTGTCTCAGCGTCAAGTACAAAGAATTAAAAAAAGATTTGAAGAGACTGGAGATGTTTTTGACAAGCCCAGGTCCGGCAGACCCCACAAGACAACTGCTCAGGCGGAAAGTTTGTTGATTAGAAAATCCAAAGTCAGCCCCTATTCCACTCCAGCAGATCTCCAAAAGGCCTTGTCACCTCAAGTTCCTCTGTCAACTAGAACAGTTTGTAGGATTCTGTCTCGAAATGGCCTCCATGGTCGAATCAGTGCCCATAAGCCAGCACTAAACAAAAGGCAATTAAAAAAACCATTTGGCATTTGCCAAGTCCCACAGCCTGCTAAAAAGATTGATGCTGGACAAGTGGCAGAAGGGGGAGTTCTCTGATGAATCTTCAGTTGAATTAAACCACAGCTGCTGCAAATACTGCAGTAGACCTACTGGAGCCCGTATAGATCCAGAAAACAGTTAAGTTTGGTGGTGGAAAGATCATGGTGGGGTTACATTCAGTATGGGGGTGTGCAAAACATTTGCAAGGTGGAAGGCAATATCAATAGCCTAAAATATCAAGAGTATTAGCTACTTCTTACATTCGCAATCATAAAAAGGGTAAAATTTTGCAGCAGGATGGTGCTCCGTCTCATACATCCATCTCTACAACAAAGAAGATTTAGGTGCTCAAGGACTGGCCAGCCCAGTCACCAGACATGAACATCATTGAGCATGTTTGGGGTAGGATGAAAGAGGAAGCTTCTAAGACAAAACCAAAGAATCTAGATGAACTCTGGGAGGCATGTAAGACTGTATTCTTTGCTATTCCTGATGACTTCATCAATAAATTGTATGAATCATTGTTGAACCGCATGGATACAGTCCTTCAAGCTCATGGAAGACACACAAAATATTAAATATGGCTGTAAGGGCACCACAACTTCATTCACCAATGTTTATGCAACATATCTTTGTATTACAAGTTTAATGTGAACACACAAATCCCTATAAAATCACTTTTATTTATCAATAATTATTTAAAACTGCCCACGTGATTCACCCACACACTTAAATAGTAAAGGGAAGTTCCATATTAAACAGAGGGATCATCCAAAGAATAATATTTTGTGATATACTACTTGTTCTGGATGAGTAGGCAGAGGTTAGATTACACTGGAAAAATCTCCTTTCAACAACAATACGGGTCAAATTGTGGAAAAAAAATTATACTCAATAGCTTCCTACAATGATAGTGCCAGACCAGATGTATCAGGGAAGTCACCGATTTAAACTTGGGGGATACAGATACAAATCGTAACCTTAATTATTAAACTTGTAATTTTGACGGTCCCAACAATATTGGTGTTTTGTCAGCTGATATCTTTGTGTTAGAAGTTAATTATTTGTTTGAATTTCACATTACTTTCTGTGGGCAACAAAACTTTTGTCTTGCCAAAATCTGACCTTTCTGTGTTCATTAAATGATCAATATTTCAACTTTGCAGCAACTTTATTTTCATAACCTAAACCAAGTTTGTGAGGGTTTCAGCTTTCAAAAGAGTAATTTATGAAACCAATGGATGAATTTAAAGTCACGTTATAAGCTTTTATTTACATAACATGGATAAGCGACAGAACTTTTGTCAGGGACTGTATATATCGGAATCGGGAACATATATATCAGAATGGGGAAGATCTATATCAGGATGAAAGAGCTATATACTTGGAAGGGAGACTATGATGGGGGATAAACATAACAGGATGGGGGACATATATACCCGGCTATGGGGACATATATGTGCCACACCCGTGCCAGCAGCTGGTCGCTGCTCGGATCCGGGCCTTCAGGGGTGGTGGCTCGAGGGTCTCCGGACCCGGGGGTCTCACGGACACGCCGAATAAATGGGGGGACGTATATGTACGGGCTGGGCTGTATTAAGTTCGTGACGCCACCCACGGTGTGTGGTGAGGTGGGACACCACCACTACTGTTACGGGGCACCCGGGGGAGATGTTGTGCAGCAAGTTGTTAACCCCTCCGTGGGCAGGGATGGTGGCCCCAGGACCCGGTTGGTGCATGCAGGGGATGGCGACCACAGGGGGTGCTGGTGTACTCACAGTTAGTAAAACACACAAGTCTCTGGTAAACCAAGGTGATGGTGGCCAGTGCCGCGGCCGGTTGCGTTCTGGTCCCCCACCCGGCTGGTGGTCTCTATCCTTTTCCTGCACTGCTATATGTAAGATGGACTTTCCTAGTGTGAAACTCAGGAGTCCGCTCCCGGCTGGATGTGGCCTAAGAAGCCGTGCTCGCAGATGCTGGCCCGTGGGATCTATGGGCCCTGGCGGTGACCTCTTATCCCTAATCGGTGGACTGTTGTCTTCTATGAGGGACTTTTGGTGGGACAGGACCTCTAGTACTGGCCTCAATCGGTTAATTAACCAGTCCACTTGGTTCGGGTCCTGGCTTCAGGGTCCGAGTACCCCCCTTTATGCTACGGTTTCCGGGTCGGTTCCCCGTGTCGGTACCGGCGAGCTACAACCCTGTCCCGGTCCACCTCGGTTCCACCGAGCCGTCTTCCTGTCTCCTGCTGACGGAGACCACCATCTGCCTCCTAACCAGTGGCACCAGGGCTCCTACCCTGGTACTGTTCAACTTGGACTCCACTGCTGGAGCTACCCCTAGCTCCAGCCCACACTCCTCTCCAAACTGAACTCTAAAGCTTGACTCCTCTTTTTCCCACCCCGGGCTGTTTGGACCCCTTTGTGGGCATGTCCCAACCACCTGATCACGCCCACTGGTGTGTCTATCTTTCCCTAAGGGGGGGTGACTAGGATTTTTGGTTGGCTGTGTGTTTCCGAATGAGGGAAGGTGTTATTACTGTGGTTTTGCCAGGGCGTCACATATATACTTGGAAGGGGCCCAGGATGAGGGACATTCATACGAGGATGGGGGTGATATATACCTGGATTGGGCCTAGGATGTAAGATATATATATATATATATACCAGGATAGGGTACATATAATCCAGGAAGGGGGAAACATATATCAGGATGGGGCATATTTATACACTTGGAAGAGGCCCAGTATAGTGGGATTTATACCTGGAAGGGACTAAGGATGGCAGACATGCAGTACAGCCATGGTGAAAGTGTTGACACCCTTGAAATTGTTCTAGAAATGTACGTATTTCTCCCAGAAAATTATTGCAATTACACGTTTTGTCACACACATTTATTTCCTTTGTGTATTGGAACAACACAAAAAAAACTGAGAAAAAAGGCAAATTGTACATCATTTCACACAAATCCAAAAATGGGTAGGACAAAATTGTTGGCACCCTTAACTTAATATTTGGTTGCACACCCTTTGAAATAAATAACTGCAATCAATCGCTTCCTATAACTATCAATAAGCTTCTTATACCTCTCAACTTTAATTTTGGACAACTCTTCATTTGCAAACTGCTCCATGTCTCTCATATTGCATGGAATGGAGGGCCTTCCATCTGATGAGCGGTTTAAAAAGTTAGATTTGTTTCGCTTAGAAAAAAGACGTAAAAAAAAGACATCTCAGAAAAGATCTCATTTATATGTCTAAATACATGTGTGGTCAAAACAAAAGGACTGGCCCACGACCTATTTCTTTCGAAGACAATACTAAGGACCAGGGCGCACTCACTGGGGGTGGAAAAAAGCGATTCTCGCAACTAAATAGGATAAGGTTCTTTACAGTTAGAGCAGTACATACATAGATAAACTTCTACTATCCATGAAAGATATAGTTTATAAAGTAATCCGACTTTGGAAAAATAACCACATATAAACGATGACACACTAATAATACATAATACCTCATCAGGCATACCAAGACAGTATAAAGGGTAAGTATTTTCAAGTACAAAAATTCAACAAGCAGGCAAATTAATGCCCAGACAAGTGAAGGAGAAATTTGTAAAATTCACCAAAAAGAATAGAGCTCTATTCCTTGGCCCAGTGTCCTGGTGTACTTTTCTCCTTTTTTTTGGTGAATTTTACAAATTTCTCCTTCACTGGTGAGGGGAGCTATATACCAGGACATATATACCTAGAAGGGGCCCTGGATGGGGGACATATATACCTGTCAATGGCTCAAGATGGGGGCATGTATATCTGGAAGGGTCCCAGGAAAGGAGACATATATACCAAGATGGGGGACATACAGTATATGCCAGAAAGGGGCCCGGGATGGGGGACAATATACCATGATGGGAGGCATATGTATCAGTTTGAGGGACATACTGTATATACCTGTAATGGGTAAAAGATGAAGGACATGTATATATGAAAAGGCCCAGGATGGAGGACATTAGTACAGGATGGGGAACATTCCTACATAATGAAGGTGGAGCAACACATATGTGTCACGGATGTGTCTGGACCTTCAGGTACTGCTGCTGGGACCAGGTGCAGAAGGGCCCGGTGATGGTCCAGACGTTAATGAATGCTGTCCTTTAAGGACTTGATTTAGGTTTTTTTTTCTGTTTCCTTGCCAGGTTGGAGGAGCCTTTCCTCCAGCTGGTAATTAAGGACCTTTATAACGTGGGGAGTCTCTCACTCCTCCAGTGCGGGTCATACTCTTCACTTGGAGAAGTTGCTTGCTCAGGAGTGCATGTGGCTTCAGACTACTGTTGCAGTATATTCTGAAGATTCCCTCTCAAGATAAGTTGTTGATTTTCCTTTTTCCCCTTTTGCTGTTTATTTTTGTGTTTGTTTTTCCCTCCGTGGATTGGTCGGAGGTGGGATTTAGTCCTAGGGTCTTGCTAGGAGACAGAGGCCCATTGGTGGGCCACACCTCCTAACCCTTATAGGTACCTGTGGTTTGAGGGCAAGCGCAGGGCCCCCCAGTGTCAGGGTCAGCGCAGGAGCCCCTGGTTACCACCCCCCCCGCTCTTTGTGTTTCAGCCTCCCTTATTCCCAGGAGTCCACTTGCTGGGTGTCTCTCCCCACACCCAGCGTGACGTTATAACCCGTCCAAAAAATTGCAGGATTCTCTAAAAAAGAAATAAATAAAAGTGCGTTGTTGATGTTTTACTTTGTTTTTGTATTATGGATCCTATTTCAAAATACTTTCAACTTTGCAATCTCTTTGGAAGTTACTGATATTAAAAAATCCATTCTGAAGAGAGTTGATGTGTCTGTTGCGGCCCGTTTAGAGCCAAAAATAGCGCTTCCTGATCGCTTTTCAGGAGGTAGAGAGAAACTTACAGCTTTCAAAGAGGCCTGTAAATTATTTTTTCGTTTTAGGCCTCACTCTTCTGGAGCAGCTCAGCAGCGGGTCGGCATCATTATATCCCTCCTGCAAGGGGATCCTCAGTTATGGGCATTTTCATTGACGGAAGACGCCGCTTGTCTCCAGTCAGTCGAGGGCTTCTTCGAAGCCTTGGGCTTTATCTTTGATGACCATGACCGAGTCTCTTTAGCTGAGTCTAGACTATGTCGGCTGTGGCATGGTGTTCGGTCAGCTGAAGCCTATTGTTCTGAATTTCGTAGATGGGCTACGGATACTAAATGGAATGATCCATCACTTAGATGTCAGCTTTGTCATGGTTTGTCTGATAAACTTAAAGATACTCTCACGGTGTATGATATTCCTACTTCTCTAGAGGCTGCCATGTCTTTAGCTATAAAGACCCCGTCACACACAGAGATAAATCTTTGGCAGATATGTGGTTGCAGTGAAATCATGGACATATTGTTCCATTTGTACACAGCCACAAATCTGGCACTGATTGTCCACAATTTCACTGCAACCACAGATCTGCCGCAGATTTATCTCTGTGTGTGACAGGGCCTTAAGTGTTGACAAACGCCTCCGTGAGAGAAAGGGTAGAACTTTTTTTCCAGATGACATTTCTAGAGGTGAAATGTCTTCCTCTGGAAGACAACCAGGGGGTGAGGGATTGTAGCAGGCAGATGAACCAATGCAGCTTGGTGGAGCCATCACTTCCCGTGTCTCTCCTGTCGTCCGCAAAAGGACAGGAGCGTGTTTTTTTTGCGGTAAACCCTGTCATTTTGTTGGAGCTTGCCCCCTTATTCCTAAACGTCCTGGGGTGCCTGAGTCGCATGTTACAGTTGGTGGGGTGGAAGCAGTGAATCGGGTTATGTCTTTTTCATTTACCTGTAGTTCCCGTTTTCTCCTGCCTGCCGAGGTGGCGCTGGAGAGCAAAACTATTAAAATTTATGTTTTTGTGGATAGTGGTGCCGGGGTTTGTTTGGTGGATTCCCTTTTTGCTAAAGAGCATAGTTTGCCTTTCAGTACCTTAAATAATCCCATTTCCGTTTTTGCTATTGACTCTGCACCACATCCTCAAAGACATTTGTCTCAGATGGTACATAGTATTAAATTGATAATGGGATCTGTGCATCATAAGTTGATTTCATGTTATGTGTTGGAAGGTCTTCTCACTCCCATTGTGCTGGGTTTACCTTGGTTGATTAAACATAACCCCGTTGTACATTGGCAGGCGTGACTTGCATCAGAGGTAGGGGTTGGGCAGTTTTGTCGCAGGTGCCGTCGCCTGGTAAATGGCGTCCGTGTGCATTTTTCTCTAAGAAGCTCTCCGCTGCGGAGAGGAATTATGACGTAGGTAATAGAGAGCTCGTTTCTATTAAATTGGCGTTTGAGGAGTGGCATCATTGGTTGGAGGGAGTGGCTCATCCTATGACTGTCATAGAATTTGTAAGAATTTGTCATACTTAGCATCCGCCAAGCGTCTTAAACCCCAGACAGGCCAGATAGTCCCTGTTTTTTATTAGGTTTAATTTTACTGTCACCTACCGTCCTGGGGTTAAGAACGTCAAGACGGACGCTCTATCATGTAGTTTTACCGGGGGTGGTGATCAGGAGAATCCCGTTCCCATTCTGCAACAGGGGGTGGTTGTTTCGTCTTTGTCCTGACTTAGAGACTGCTGTTTTAGAGGTTAAGGGGGATGCCCCTGCCTCCTGTCCTACAGGGATACTTCTGACCTGCGTTATCGACTGATCTAAGCTCATCGTGACTCTGTGCTTACCGGACACCTGGGTAGTAAGGCAACCTCGGACCTTTTGTCCCGTTGTTTTTGGTGGCCGGGGTTGCACAAGGACGTAGCCGACTTTGTGACTGCTTATGTTATTTGCGCTTGCGCCAAAGTCCCACATACTCATCCGTCAGGGTCTCTTTTGCCATTGACCATTCCGGATAGGCCATGGACTCACATTTCCATGAATTTTATCACGGATCTTCCTGTGTCGGCTGGTAAAACTATAGTATTGGTGGTGGTTGACAGGTTTAGCAAGATGGCGCATTTTTTTACCTTACCCGCTCTTCCCAATGCTAAGACTCTGGCGCAGGTTTTTGTGAATGAGATCGTGAGACTTCATGGTTTACCTTCTGATGTTGTCTTCGATCATGGCACTCCATTTGTCTCCAGGTTCTGGAAGGCTTTTTGCACTCGTTTAGGTGTTCAGTTGTCTTATTCCTCCGCATTCCATCCTCAATCTAACGGTCAGACAAAGCACACCAACCAGAACTTGGAGACCTATTTGAGGTGTTTTGTTGCTGAAAACCATGAGGATTGGGCATCCTTTTTGCCTTTAGCTGAATTTGCCATTAACAACCGGCGTAATGAGTCCACTGGCCAGTCACCATTTTTTGGTGCAAATGGTTTCCATTCTCAATTTCGTACCTTTTGCAGTGGGGGGGTCTTCAGGGGTCCCGAAAGAGGAGCGTTTTGCCTCCTCTCTCTCAACGGTTTGGCTAGGAGTTCTGAGCAATCTGAGACGTATGGGTGACAAGTATAAATGCATGGCTGACAGAAAGCATGTACCTGGTCCAGACCTGGTTGTGGAGATTCTGGTGTGGTTGTCGACAAGTAACATTAAGTTGAAGATGCCTTCATGGAAACTGGATTCCAGGTTCATTGGCCCGTTCAAGATTTCTACCATCATCAACCCAGTGGCTTTCCGTCTTGAGTTGCCTCCCGCCCTGAAAATCAATAATGTGTTTCACCGGTCCCTTCTTAAGAAGTATATCACCCCGGCTGTACCGTCTCCATTGCCTCCCGCGCCCATTTTGGTTGAAGGGAAACTTGAGTTTGAAATTTCCAGAGTCTTGGATTCTCGTCTTCTGCGCAATTCATTGCA
The DNA here is from genome assembly GCF_048569485.1 of Anomaloglossus baeobatrachus. Taxonomy (NCBI): domain Eukaryota; kingdom Metazoa; phylum Chordata; class Amphibia; order Anura; family Aromobatidae; genus Anomaloglossus; species Anomaloglossus baeobatrachus. The sequence goes on along the minus strand of NC_134357.1, from coordinate 193,388,633 downwards.
ATATTTAGTGCATTGGAGAGGTTACGTCGGGAGGACAGGAGTTGGGTTTCGGCATCTGAAGTGAACGCTGCGAGTGAGACGCAACTGTAGTGAAGATAGCGATTTCCATCAAAAAGCTTCTAATCTTACTCATAGACTTGTGGACCATGGCTACCCAAAAAAGGTGATTTCAAAAGCCTATCAGAGAGCCAAATCAGAAACCCAAACTTCATTGATCGGAACATCCTCCAGGCCAAAAGACAAATTCGTGAGATTCATTACCACCTACAACAACGAATGGAAGAAGGTTAAAGATATCTTACAAAAGCATTGGCCTATACGTACTACTGATGCACAGACGTCTCCAGTGACTGCTCCCTACCCTCTTCTCACTGCACGTCGGGCTCCTAATCTTAAAGATCTTCTTACACGCAGCCATTTTGTTAGACCCACGCATAAACCTCAGCGTGGCATTTCTTTAAAGGGTTCATTCCCATGTGGGGACTGTAATATATGTGGCTTTATGCATGCTACCCACAACGTGTTTCACAATCCACAGGACTCCACGGATCATCTCATCCATACCTACATTAATTGCAAGACTAAAAATGTCATCTATTGTATGGTCTGCCCTTGCGACAAGGTGTATGTCGGCCAGACAACAAAAGAATTGCGCAAAAGGATTCAGAAACACTTTTCTACAATTAACCTGGCGGCATCAGACTCCATAAAAGGTAAACCGCTGACTCCGGTGGCTACCCATTTTTTGGTCCACCACTGTGGCAGTCCACGTGGCACCCGGGTCTATGGGCTCCAAAAATATACTAGTACTGCCAGAGGTGGCACCTGTACAAAATGGCTCCTTCAGAATGAATCCCGTTGGATATTTAAGCTACACTCTGTGGCTCTGAGGGGATAAATGAAGAATTGCTTTACCGTTTTTTTGGGCTGACACCTGTTTTCTTTCATATTCCTTTTCAGGTCTATTCTCTTTATTCCTCTGATATACAATCATATACAGGCATCCTGGCTGATCTGGACCTCCATCTACCTACACCATGAAGCCTCTGCTCCCTACGATATCTCAACGTGGATCTTTACATTTGGATTTTTCCGGCTTCACAACTGACCCATGTTTTTGGGAATATATGAACGTGCATGGACTTACATATCTATTGACAACTATACAAATTATTTGTTTATACAAACCCATAACTTACATTTTTACCATGTATTGGTAATACGCCTGTCCATATGGCATTTATATCTCTTTAATATATCTATAGCTCATACATTCTCTCATATAGCCGCCGTGATGCACCTGAGATATTTATATCTTTCATATTAGATACCTTATGTATGATGAGTTGTTGTGGGATGAATATACATCTATATATGGTGATGCACTGTTGCCTATAAACCAAACATCTGCATATACTGGGATCCATCTAACCATTTTTTGTATACTTGGGGAAACACATCTTAGGTGTGTGACTTTCATCTTTTTTGGTATTTTATCCTATACGTATTTATAATCAGTTTACGCAGATATTGGTGTTTATACTCTTTCTCCTGAATACGTATATGTATATTTGGCTCCCTTTCAATCCCACGCCTCTTTTTGATATCCCTAGGGATGTGCTGGTGTTGCATTATTATTATGTACTCTTTCTATATCACTAAAAATATCTTTTGCTGGTAGACATAGATGTCTAAAGCGGGCTTTACACACTGCGATATCGGTCCCGATATCGCTAGTGTGGGTACCCGCCCCCATCTGTTGCGCGACACGGGCAAATCGCTGCCCGTGCCGCACAACATCGCCCAGACCCGTCACACATACCTGCCCGGTGACGTCGCTGTGACCGGCGAACCGCCTCCTTTTTAAGGGGGCGGTCCGTGCGGCGTGTAGCGGGGTGGGGGTCCCCCAGGACTACAAAGACGCCGTGACTCAAATAGTCCGATCCAAACAGCTTTATTGTCCTCGCTGTACATGTAAATTCACCCGGAACACAGCCGGGTTATGCACCGTCCATACGGGTCCCCGTCACACAGGCACCCCTTGCCGTAGGAGACGGTCTTACGATGCCCCGTTCGGCTGTTCCAGGAGGGTCCACAAACTTATAATCGTTCCACGCAAACCTGCAGTTTTTCCAGGCTTCCTGCTCTGCAGCTTACAGAGCAGACTCTATTACAAGTTCATAGTGGAAGTTTAACCACTTTCCTCACTCTCTGGCACCTGGTAGCAGACACCTCTAGCTGAGGTTCCTTCTCGGCCCCAGGGCCCTCTGCAGACCACTGGGTCTGTGTCTCCTCCAGGAGAGGTTCGGCCCTACAGCCCTGGTCTGGCTGCACTCACCTCAGTCTTATCTCAGACTTAATATCGGAGTCCTGTGCTCGGCCTCCACACAGGTTGCTCCATGCAGAGCTCTCGGCTCTGCTCTCACTCTCTCCCAGCACACACGCTGGAAGTCTAGAGCTAGTCTCTAACTAGGCTGCCCTAGACACACTCCACCCAGGTTCTGAGACTGGATTGCTTTAACCCCTCGAGCCACACCCACAGGTGGAGGTCTGTGATTCTGAGCCCTGCACAGCACCTTGGGATTATTAAAGGGAACCTGACCCTTATGTGCAGCAAGAATCCTTTGTGGACTACAAGTCCCATAGCAACCTCTTCCGTTTAGATATCGCAGGTACCTTCTCCACTGTGACATATAGCGACCATTTACCACATTGGTGGTCGCTACCTCACAGGCGTCACAGCGACGTCACTGAGCGGCCACCCAATAGCAGCGGAGGGGCGGAGCTGAGCGGGACGTAACATCCCGCCCACCTCCTTCCTTCCGCATAGCGGCCGGGAGGCAGGTAAGGAGAGGTTCCTCGTTCCTGCGGTGTCACACGGAGCAATGTGTGCTGCCGCAGGAACGAGGAAAAACCTCGTTACTGCTGCAGTAACGATTTTTGAGAATGGACCCCCATGTCACCGATGAGCGATTTTGCACGTTTTTGCAACGATGCAAAATCGCTCATCGGTGTCACATGCAACGGCATTGTAATACTATTGTATGTTTTAAGGATTTCGATAGCGTTAGGGCAATGACAACCAGAGACGAGTTTGTGGTACAAGAAGTTTATAATATGTAACCACGGTAGATACACAACGGAAATACACAGTATAACAAACACATGAAAATACCTTTCCGAAACGGAGCGAAGGGGATTCCCGGGGCCACGCACCGGACTCCCCCAGGGAGACCACCAGAGCGAACCCCTATACAGGGACTGTCCGGCAATCAACCCCGGAAGGCCTAAATGCGCCGCAGCCGGGACACAAGGGGCAAGCGGTAAAGTCCAGAAGTGTCCGTACGGGATGAAAGTCCAAAATGGTCATGAACCGGAAGAAACCGGGCAGACGTGCCGACCAAAGACGGCAGACGGAGTCCGGGCACAGTTTGAAGAAACCGGGTATGGTCCAGAGTCGGTCGGTAGATTTTCAGGAGGATCCAAAGGTAATCAAGAAGTAGCAGCAGCAGCAAAGCAGGAGCACACAGCAAGCAGTACACTCAGGCACTGGACCAGGCCTAGAGGCGGCCCTTCAAGCAGCTGGACAGGAAGTAGGGCAACAGAACACAAAACTCCATGTTAACCGAGGGCAAGCTCCTTCAAAAGAGGACTGGAAAACCCGGAAACCTGACATTACTCCCCCCCCCAGAAACGGCCTCAGGACGGGTCAGGGCCCGGCTTGTCCGGGTACCGTCGATGAAACTGAGCGATCTTCCGGGGTGCCCGAATGTTACCCACCGGTTCCCAGGAATCGTCCTCGGGGGCGTACCCCTGCCAACGTACCAGATACTGAAGCCGACGACGATGGAGCCGGGAGTCAATAATGTCCTCAACCACGAACTGCTCCTCGCCGTCGACCATCACAGGCGGAGGAGGAGGCACGACACGACCATGAAACGTATTGGGAGAGACGGATTTGAGGAGAGAAACATGAAAGACCGGGTGTACCTTTAGATGGTGCGGTAACCGCAGCCGACAGGCCACAGGGCTCACGATCCCGGTGATCTTAAACGGACCGATGAATTTTTGTCCCAGCTTCTGCGAAGGGACACCCAATCTCAGGTTCTTGGTGGACAACCATACAGAGTCCCCTACCTTATACATGGGTGCCGGTTTCCGGTGAGTGTCTGCCGACCTCTTGTAACGCTCCTGAGCTGTAGCCACAGTGTCCTTCAGAACCTCCAGATTTTGTCGTAGCTCTGTCAATCTGTCCTCCACCGCAGGCACGGAGACCGCAACCGGTGACCTAGGCAAAATAGTCGGATGGTAACCCAAGTTAACAAAGAAGGGCGTTACCTTAGTGGAGCTGCTCTGAGTGTTGTTATACGAGAACTCCGCCAACGGAAGCATCTTCAACCAATCGTCCTGCAGATGGCTGACATAACATCGAAGGTATTGTTCCAGGGTTTGATTGGTCCGTTCGGTTTGCCCATTTGTCTGAGGATGGTATGCAGAAGACAAACAGACATCAATCTGGAGTGCCGTACAAAACCCCTTCCAGAACCTAGACGTGAACTGCACGCCCCGGTCAGAGATGATCTCGTCTGGTACCCCATGCAATCGGAATACGTTCTGGATAACCAGATCCACTGTCTCTGCGGCTGAGGGAAGACCGGCACACGGAATAAAGTGAGCAGCTTTAGTCAACCGATCTACCACCACTAAAATGGTATTGTGACCGTCTGAGACGGGCAACTCCACAATAAAATCCATTGAGATAGACCCCCAAGGGCGAGATGGCATGGGTAACGGTTGGAGGAGTCCTTTAGGAGCCACACGAGGGACCTTGCACCGGGCACAAACCACACATGAGTGGACATAGTCCTTTACATCCTTTAAACAGGTAGGCCACCAGAAAAAACGGTTCAGAAATTCCTGCGTCTTCTGTACCCCCCTATGACCAGCCAACACGGAGTCATGGACCAACTTGAGAACCCGAAGTCTTACGGCCTCCGGGACATAAATGCGTCGCTCTCTCAACCACACACCATTCCGAAGAACAAGAGTTACATCATTCGGGGGGGCAGCAAGAAATACGTCACCATCATAGGCCAGCTTGATGTCCTTCCACAAGTCCTGGTCCTGGATTACTCGAACGAAATTGGCATCCGATAACACGGTCTGAGACGGGGTTCCAGGCACGGAGTCCTCGGCGTGGATTCGGGACAAGGCATCGGCTTTCCCATTACGTGAACCTGGACGGTATGTAACGACAAAATTGAACTGGTTAAGGAATAGGCTCCAACGAGCTTGCCGTGGAGACAGGCACCTGGCAGACTTAAGAAATTCCAGATTACGATGATCTGTGAGTACTATCACTTGCTGTGCGGCTCCCTGTAAGTGGTGTCTCCATTCCTTGAAAGCGGAAATAATCGCTAACAATTCCTTGTCCGCAATGTCATAGTTCCTTTCTGCAGGGGACAACCGGCGGGAAAAGAAAGCACACGGATGTAAGAGACTCTTGTCCCCAGTCCTTTGAGAAAGGATGGCCCCTAATGCGTAGTCGGAAGCGTCGACTTCCACGATAAAGGGAAGTGCGGGATTCGGATGTACCAATATAGGCGCTGAGGTAAAACAAACCTTGAGACGATGGAAGGCTTCCTGGGCCTGGGCGGACCACACAAACTTCTGTCCTTTCTTGGTTAACAGAGTGATGGGGCGAACGATCTCTGAAAAATTACGGATAAAACATCGGTAAAAGTTGGCAAAACCGACAAAGCGTTGTACCTCTTTGATGTTCCCCGGTTCCGGCCAGTCTAGAATTGCTTGTATTTTGCCAGACTCCATGTTCAGTCCCTGAGGAGAGATGACATAACCTAAGAATTGTATTTGTGAGCAATGGAATTCGCATTTCTCCAGTTTGATGTACAGGTGGTTTTCCCTCAGCCGGGTAAGTACGGTCTTGACGTGTTCCTGGTGTTCCTGTAGGGAATCAGAAAAGATTAGGATATCGTCCAGATAAATCACCATGAATTGGTCCATGATATCCCTAAAAATATCGTTAACTAGATGTTGGAAAGTCGCGGGAGCGTTACAAAGTCCAAAAGGCATCACTAGGTACTCAAAATGTCCATACCGACATCGGAACGTGGTCTTCCACTCGTCTCCGGGACGTATGCGGAGTAGATTGTATGCCCCACGGAGATCCAATTTGGTGAATATTTTTGCCTGTTGGACCCTCTCCAATAGCTCAGGAATCAACGGTAACGGATACCGGTTCCGGATAGTTATTTTATTCAGTTCCCGGTAGTCAATACAGGATCTCAGAGTCCCCTCTTTCTTTTTCACGAAAAAGATGGGTGCCCCTGCTGGTGAGGTAGACGGACGAATAAATCCCTTAGCTAGACTTTCATCAATGTATTCTTTTAGTGCTTCTAGCTCAGGTGCCGCCAACGGGTAGACATGACCAAACGGGATCTCCGCCCCTGGGAGTAAGTCTATGGGGCAATCATACGGTCTATGCGGGGGAAGCCGATCGGCTTTTCTTTTGTCGCATATATCCGCAAAGTCATTATACACCGGGGGTAGAACAGGTACCTGTACAGTGCCCTCCGCATTCGGTGTTACTGGAACCGGAACAGTTGGACTAATGGTCGGAATACTCTGCGGTGGGAAGGATATTTCCTTAGTTTCCCAATCGATGACCGGATTTGTAGACCGTAGCCACGGAATACCTAAAATAATCGGAAAATGAGGAGAAGAAATTAACATGAAAACAAGGGTCTCCTGCTGACCTGGCTTCATGACGCATTCTAACGGTACGGTTTCCCGATCAACTGGTCCAGAGATTAACGGAGATCCGTCAACCGTCTCCATGGTAACCGGTGAGGATCTTTGCTGAGTCCGGATACCGTGTTTCCTGGCAAAAGAGGAGTCCATGAAATTTCCCCCTGCCCCAGAATCTATCATTGCAGAGGTAGGTATTAGCTGTCCCTCCCACCGGATCTGAATGGGGAGCGAGCAATGGGTATATTTCCCTTCCGAGTCCTTCGGTGAGGTTGACATTACAGTCAAGGGAAATACCGCATCAAAGTGTCCGCTTGCCTCAGAGATATCGGACTCTGCGTCCGTGTTGTCACACTCTGCCATGGCTGCCAATACCTTATTTGGGCGATTCGGACGTTTCGGGCAGTCGATCAAGAAATGGTCCGATTGACCGCAATAGAAACACAAACGCTCACGGAGCCGGTGTTCGCGACGTTCATTGGTCTCTCGCTTTTGCAGAGAGTCCACTTGCATAGGAACGTCCTCGGCCTCCTGTGGCGTCCTGAGAGCGGGTTCTCTGGAAGGAAATGCAAAGTTGTTTACACGGTTTACAGCTGCCCATTTTTCCTGTCTATGTTCCGTCAAGCGGGTATCAATACGCACACAGTGCTGGAGAAACAGTTCAAAATCCCCTGGAGATTCGGAACGAGCTAACTCGTCTTTGATGGTACCGGACAAACCCTTTCTGAAAACAGACAATAATGCATTGTTTCCCCAGTCGGTGTCTACCACTAACCTCTTAAATTCAGTGGCGTATTCAACGACAGAACGCTTTCCCTGACGTAAGGAAAGGAGAGCCGATTCAGCGGTAGCACGGCGATTCGGATCATCAAACATCTGCGCCATTGCGGTCAGAAAGTCCTCCAGGTGATTTAAACGGATGTCCCGGTTCTCTATCATAGGATTAGCCCAAGCCAGTGCTCGTGAGGTTAATAACATAATTATACATAACACTTTGGACCGATCAGAACGGTAATAATCAGCATGTACATCAAAAAACAGTATACATTGGTTCACAAATCCACGAAACTGACTACGGTCACCATTGAAACGGAATGGGGGTAACCTAGGCATACCGGCAGCTGATACGGACGTAGTGGGAACGGCTTCCTGAACCTCCACTCTGACTTGCAAATCCTGTATAGCCGGACCCAGTACCTGGTGATCATGGCCCAGCTGTGTCTCCACATCTCTAAGTTTAGTCTGCACCACCTCCATCTCCTGCTGCAAGGAGTTAATCATAGAAAAGAGCTGATCTACTCGTGTCTCAGTCATTGCCCTAGCGAAATCCTCTTAGGGCCTGAGTATAATGTAATACTATTGTATGTTTTAAGGATTTCGATAGCGTTAGGGCAATGACAACCAGAGACGAGTTTGTGGTACAAGAAGTTTATAATATGTAACCACGGTAGATACACAACGGAAATACACAGTATAACAAACACATGAAAATACCTTTCCGAAACGGAGCGAAGGGGATTCCCGGGGCCACGCACCGGACTCCCCCAGGGAGACCACCAGAGCGAACCCCTATACAGGGACTGTCCGGCAATCAACCCCGGAAGGCCTAAATGCGCCGCAGCCGGGACACAAGGGGCAAGCGGTAAAGTCCAGAAGTGTCCGTACGGGATGAAAGTCCAAAATGGTCATGAACCGGAAGAAACCGGGCAGACGTGCCGACCAAAGACGGCAGACGGAGTCCGGGCACAGTTTGAAGAAACCGGGTATGGTCCAGAGTCGGTCGGTAGATTTTCAGGAGGATCCAAAGGTAATCAAGAAGTAGCAGCAGCAGCAAAGCAGGAGCACACAGCAAGCAGTACACTCAGGCACTGGACCAGGCCTAGAGGCGGCCCTTCAAGCAGCTGGACAGGAAGTAGGGCAACAGAACACAAAACTCCATGTTAACCGAGGGCAAGCTCCTTCAAAAGAGGACTGGAAAACCCGGAAACCTGACAGGCATCGCTAATGCGGCCGGATGTGCGTCACCAATTCCGTGACCCCAACGAGTTCGCATTAGCGATGTCGTAGCGTGTAAAGCCCCCTTAAGGCTGCACTATACTCTCTCCTTGATTCTATAATCCTCTGGAGGTATATTGGTACTTGCACAGATCTTCCTTTGCGTTGATTATGTTTTACACAAGCACCTGTTCAATAAATATCTTGGAATATTTATCTTCTACTACTTTATTCCATTCGGGAGTACAGTGTTTAAAATATTGTTTTATGGTTTTCTCTTATCATCTTGTCTATACAATAGCCATCTATGGACGTTCCATGTGGCTATTATATGTTGCCCTGAACCACCTATGATCTGTGTGTATCGCCGCCTTATACTATGTGGACTCTGCTCTGCCATTGTATGGTTCCGCGTTTATATCTGCCCATTGTTTGGGATCACCTTGGTTACTTCCTGCAGACCTTGCCTGCACGCATGTGTGGCGCCCTGGACAAGCAAGGACGTCACAGGTACTGCAACAGCACACCCCACACCCCGGCTAGGCACATCTAGGTCAAACAAAAATCCTTGTTGCCTCCCTCCAGGGGCTGATGTCCACACCAGGGGGTGGAGCCAGGTGGTTGGCCCCACCCACCGAGGAGTACACAGTCCTGGAGGCGGGAAAAGGAAGGGGTTGAAGGGGAGTGTAGTGAAGTGAAGAAGTGAAGTGGTAGTGGAGGAGACTGACCGTGTCCGGGTGCGTGGCCAGGGCACATACAGCAAGGTTGGCAGACGGTGGTGACCGTCTGCAGGAGGGGCTGATTGACGTGAACCGTAAGGACCAGGGACAGGCGGTGGCCCGCCGGTACTTGATCGGGGAGCGAAGAGAAGCCAGCACCATTCGGCAGGGCCTACGGACCCCGACCAGGCTAGGAGTCGCCATAAAACCGGTCAAATCCGTTAGCGAAGGGAACCTCCGAGGTTTACCAGCAGTCAAGACCCGATTGAAGGCAACCGCTCAAACCGTGAAGGGAAACACAGTCACCGCCAAGGCTACAGTTCCCAGGGCCAGAGCCTGCGGGCAAAAGGGGCTCCCTCAGCCTCCATCCAAGCTGGGGAGCGGGTTACCGGTGGGAAGCCACCAGAACCGAGAACATAACACAGGTGCAGGGAAAGGCAGTCACCGCCAACCTACCGGGAGAAGAACCACCGCAGCCGTCTGTGGGACCCGTCGATCCAGCCGTTTGTTTTACCGGAGACTTTGTATTCATCATAGGCTGAGTGAGTACCACTGTGCCGTGCGGCACCGCGCTGCCCCCACGACCCTGCACCTCACCAGGCCCCGTAACCCGCCTGCCATCCCTCCCTCACCGGGCCCCGGGACAACCAACCCCCCTACCCACGGAGGGGAAAAACAACATCCAAGCTGCTCCCTGTCATCGCTCCCGGGATCCCCGTCCAGAGCAGCGGTGGTGTCACAACCTCACCACAACTGTGTGAGGAGCGCCGCTCGAGTCCCCGGGATCTGGCCCACCGCTCGAGCCACCGAGTAGCAAGCGAAGCAGCAGCAGCGCCGGACCCGAGCGTGGTGAGTGCAGCGTCCCCTCCCCGCCCGCGACACATGGACCCCTGTGTGCTCTGCGCATGAGCATATATCGACGCTATGTATGGGATCACCTTGGTTACCTTTTGCAGACCTTGGCCTGCACGTAAGGTCCCATCTGTGCTCTGCGCATGCGCATATATCGATGTTTTGCATCTCATAGCTTTTTGACTACTGTGGGATCCTGTTTCATTGCACTGAGCAGACCACGCTGAACCACCAGCTACACAGGTGGGTGCACTTATGACTAGTTCTCTTGTATATATATATATATATATATATATATATATATATATATATATCTTTATTCTGCACTGTTAGTACTCTCCCTGATAAAGCCGCTCTGGTGGCGATACGCGTGCGGTCGCCCACTCTGAGCTGTATTCCATGCCTTCCCATGTGCTAATGGTGTTCTTTGGACCCTGTGTCTCCTTTACTGGCCATCCTGTGCATGTCTGATGTTATTAGGCATCGTTTCAGGCTCATGTTTTTGTGACCTGTATATTCTTATGTTGTAGGCTGTACCAGCATCCTCTGCATTTGCTATAGACCACTGTGTTTGACCTCCTTTGTGCTTTGTTTATTATTTGTCATCATGGTATAATCAAACATTTGGCCATATAACACCCTCCTTGTGACTGCAGGTTATTTTGATTATACTGCATATCAGTATACATACATGCGGGTGATACCAGCACCTGCACTAGAGGTATTGCACCACTGAGCCATGTCTCCCATATGATGCCACTACCTCATCCCTTATCTTGAAATATCGGTGTGTCTCGGTATCACATTTTATATAACTTGGGATTTTTAGGCAGGGTATACCAGCATTTATATCTCTATTACTGCACCTATTGACCTTGCCTTTGTTACAAGTGCTTGCCATACCTTATACAACTGGGGTACATACTATTGGTCTAATGCCACGGCATTTCAGACATATATTACGTATTTAAATAGTCATGCTGCATTTTTTACTATCTTGAGCTCTATGTATATCAGCATGACCATGTCCCCTTCTTTAGGTACATCGGCCTTCTAGGTACATTGGCTATTCAGGTTTATCTTTTGATGCATTCTATTTCATATGGTCTCTACTTGTCCCTTGCATGGGATATTGTTTTGACACAATATTTTCTCATTGCATGTTACCTCATCTATGTATAAATATTAATTGGTACACAGGGTCCTCTACTATTGTGTATATTATTGTTCATATGAATATTCTTTTTCATTATTCACCATTCTTACGGTTACATCTTGGGATAGGCTCCGCTCCGAGTGTGCTGTCCTTCACGTCCTCTTTTTAAATGGTTTTATCTATTTTTTTGTGTTCATTGAATAAAGCTTTTTTCTAAATTATTCATACTATAATAGGTGTGCCCCTGGTTTATATGCGGTGTCTCTTTTCTTCTTCTTTGCTACTGTCACGCTGTACTCTAAGATGTACAATAGCAGTACAGCGCAGTAATGTGGGGCTGAAAGGATTCCTGAAACTATCTGAGAAGGTAGTTAGCTGGTAAACCACTAGGGGGCGTAAAAGTGGAGGAAACGTATGAGCAGGGAATTCCCTAGCAGAGGTAATACTAGTCAAGCCCACCAGATGGCAGTAGAATCGTCAGAAAGCCGTGTCATAACATGAGGTCTTGTAAGTACACAAGGGCAAGTCTAAACGTAGTCAGAGGGAAGCAAATAGTCAGTAGCCGGGAAATCAGAGCCTAGAAGTGAGGGGGAGTGGGAAGACAAGGCAGAATAAAGGTAAACAGATAAGGAACGAACAGGGAGACAGCGGGGGAGACACTGATGGAAACAGACAAGAGAAGAGGTTAACAGGTCAGGTGAACACGGAGGTCAGGAGGGGGCAGGGCAGACAACAGGTCACTCAAGAGCAGAACACAGCAGAGCCAGAAGTATCACTGGCGAAGTCCAAGAGAAACAGTGCCCTAATAAAGCAGCCTGAGCTCCAGAATGAGGCAAAAAGGATTAACCCCTAACGTGACCTGCATCAGAAGTGAAACTTAAAAAAAACGCTCAGCTCCAGCTGAGCCAGGAGTCAATCATGACAGTACCCCCTGCTCAAGGGGGGGCCACCGGACCCCCAGGTTTCCCAGGAAACCTTCTATGAAAGGCACGAGTAAGTCGGTCAGCATGGACAGATCGTGCCGGAACCCAGGATCGCTCCTTCGGTCCATAACCCCTCCAATGTACCAAGTACTGAAGCGAACTACGGACCCGCCGAGAATCGATGATGCGCTCAATCTCGTGTTCAATCTGACCATCCACCCAAACGGGAGGAGGGAGATGAGGACACTCAGAAACAGAAGGAACAAAAGGCTTGAGCAGAGATTTGTGAAACACATCAGAAATGCGAAAGGACTGCGGTAACCGCAGATGAAAAGCCACTGGGTTGACAATCTCGATGATCTCATACGGACCAATAAATTTTGGACCCAACTTAGTGGAAGGAATTCTCAGACGAATGTTTCTGGTAGACAACCAAACTTTATTCCCCACCTGAAAATTAAATCCTACCGATCGTCTCTTGTCAGCAGAGCGCTTTTGCAAAGCCACCTCAACATTATGCCGGACCTCCCTCCAAACCGCCTCCAACTGCTGAACTGCAGAATCAGCCCCAGGACACCCAGAAGCAAGTCTAGAAAATTCACCGAAATGGGGATGGTATCCATAGTTACAAAAAAACGGAGTAGTACCCGTGGACTGATGCACCCGGTTATTGAAAGCAAACTCAGCCATAGGCAGTGAGGAACACCAATCGTCCTGCTGAGATGTAGCCAGACACCGCAGAATTTGTTCCAATGACTGATTAGTTCTCTTAGTCTGCCCATTGGTCTCGGGATGGTAAGATGAAGAAATGGACAACTCAATACCCAGCCGTCTACAAAATGCTCTCCAAAATTTGGAAACGAACTGAACCCCCCTGTCGGACACAATGTTAACAGGGATGCCATGCAATCTAACCACCTGTTCAATAAGCAATTTGGACAGAGTCTTAGCATTAGGTAATCCCGACAAGGGAACAAAATGCGCCTGTTTGCTGAATCTGTCCACCACCACCCAAACAACAGTCTTGCCAGCGGAAACAGGTAAATTAGTGATAAAATCCATGGACAAATGAGTCCAGGGCCTATCCGGAATTGGTAAGGGCACTAATTCCCCGGCCGGCTGGTTATGGGGAACTTTAGCACGTGCACACGCATCACAAGCAGACACAAACACGGCGACATCGAAGTACATAGAGGGCCACCAAAACAACCTGGCAATAGCCTTACGAGTAGCTGAGACCCCCGGATGACCACCAAGCACAGAGTCATGAAATTCCTGCAGAACCCGTAATCGAAACTGGACAGGAACAAACAATTTGGCATCGGGCAATGAAGGAGGGGCCAATGCCTGTGCAACACAAATCTCAGCCTCCAATCCGGAGGATAAAACAGCAACGACTACCCCATGAGGAAGAATGGAGGAAGGAGGTTCGGGAGGCGAAAACTGATCCAAACTGCGAGATAACGCATCCGCCTTAACATTCTTAGAACTGGGCCGAAAAGTAATGGAAAAGTGAAAACGGGAAAAAAAAAGTGACCACCTAGCCTGTCTAGGAGTCAACCGTTTAGCAGACTCGATGTCAGACAGGTTTTTATGGTCCGTAATAACAGTGATCCGATGAACAGCCCCCTCCAAAAAATGCCTCCATTCTTCGAAGGCCAACTTTATGGCCAACAACTCTCTATTCCCCACATCATAATTCTTCTCAGCAGAAGAAAAATTTTTGGAGAAGAAGGCACACGGTCTTAAATTAGTTAAAGTAGCGGGTCCTTGGGAGAGCACTGCCCCCACACTCACCTCTGAAGCATCAACCTCCACAATAAACGGCTGAGAGAGGTCAGGTTGAACAAGTACAGGAGCAGTCATAAAACATTCCTTTAACCTCAGAAATGCTTCTATCGCCTGCGGTGACCACTCCCTAAGATTAGCCCCCTTGCGGGTGAGATCCGTGAGTGGCTTGACCACTTGAGAAAACCCTTTAATAAATTTCCTGTAATAATTGGCAAAACCTAGAAAGCGCTGCAGACCCTTGAGGTCTCTGGGTTGTACCCAATTATAAATGGCTTGTACTTTTCTGGGATCCATCCGAAAACCATCAGCAGACAGAATAAAAGAATAAAACCTAGAAAGGTGATTTCTTGGACACAAAAAGTACATTTTTCAGGTTTAGCAAATAGGGAATTCTCCCGTAACCTATGAAGTATTGTACGTACATGATCAATATGAGACTCTTTGATGGACGAGAAGACTAGAATATCATCTAGGTACACAACCATAAAACGGCCAATAAATTCAGAGAAAATATCATTCATAAAATTCTGAAACACTGAAGGAGCATTAGTAAGGCTGAAAGGCATGACCAAGTTTTCAAAAAGGCCCTCTGAGGTAAGGAATGCCATTTTCCACTCATCCCCTTCCTGAATGCGAATGAGGTTATAGGCTCCCCTGAGATCAAGCTTGGAGAACCATTTAGCTCCAGATAACTGATTATAGAGGTCCGGGATGAGTGGAAGTGGATAGGTATTTCTCACCGTGATCTTATTAAGTTCCCAAAAATCGAGGCAAGGGCGTAGGCCACCATCCTTCTTCTTAACAAAAAAGAACCCAGCAGCAACAGGCGAGACAGAAGGACGGATGTGTCCCTTACGTAAACTATCGGATATGTAATTTTTTATGGCAGTGCATTCCGGGCCAGAAAGATTATACAAACGGGCCTTGGGTAATTTGGCACCTGGAACCAGGTTAATAGCACAATCATAAGGACGGTGTGGTGGCAGGACCTCAGCCTCTTTTTCAGGGAACACGTCTCCAAAATCCTTCAGGTACTCCGGAAAACCCTCCAGATTAGTTGAAGACACCTGAACAGTGATAAGACAACCATTAGAACATTTAGGACCCCATTTAACAATATCGCGAGAGTCCCAGTCAATTACAGGATTATGCATGTGCAACCAGGGGAATCCCAGCACCAGTCCCGCAGGGAGATTATCCATGATATAACAGGAAATAAGTTCCTGATGAAGGGACCCCACTTTAAGCAAAAATTTCTCACAGACAAATTCAACCACATTTCGTGACAATGGTGTCCTATCAATAGCAATAATGTGAACCGGAGTCTCTAGCCTAACTGTCCCTATCTTAGCTTTGGAAACCAGACTGGAGTCAATGAAGTTCATGGAGGAACCACAGTCCACGAAAGCAGAGACTGGAATACAACAGTCTCCTATTACAAGTTCCACCTCAAGCAAATTTTTTTGGAAAGAGGAAAAGGGTACCTGAGGGTCTGGATGACCTCCTCAAACATCACCCAGACCTAAGCATTTCCCGACGGTTTAGTAGCAGGAGGACAGGTAGGACAGTCCTTCCTCCAATGTCCCGGACTTCCACAGTAGAAACACAATTTCCACTCCCGTCGTCGTCTCCTCTCCTTCTCCTTGGAATCTGTGGCACTGACCTCCATGGGCTCCGCAAGTGGAACAACCTCAGCTTTGACCGGGCATAATGAGGTTTCCCGCATGGTCACTCCTCTCTCCCACAACCTCCGATCCATCCGTACTGCCTGGGTCATGGCCTCCTCCAAAGAACTGGGTGGAGGATGAAGGGCCAGAGCATCCTTGAGATGATCAGAGAGTCCTCTCCTAAACTGGCATCTCAGAGCAGAATCATTCCAGGAAACCGTCGTAGACCACTGCCTGAACTCAGAACAATACCACTCTGCAGTGCATATACCCTGAGAGAGAGACCCATGATCCTGTCCTCTGCCACCATGACCCAGTCCGGTTCATCATAAATAAGTCCTAGGGCGTCAAAAAACCTATCCACAGACATACGGTCAGGGGCTGTCGGAGGTAAAGAAAAGGTCCAAGTCTGAGGTCCCTCCATAAGCAAGGAAATTATTATCCCCACCCGCTGACTATCATCCCCAGAGGAACGGGGTCTAAGAGAAAAAAGTAATTTACAGCTCTCCCGAAACGCGTGAAACATCTCCTTCTCTCCGGAAAACTTATCCAGGAGCATGACCGTGGGTTCTGGAGAATGGAATGATACATCTACGGGACCGGGCTGTGAATGAGTCATGGAACCCTGGAAAGCCTTTACTGCAGCAGCAAGCTCCCCCTGGAGTTGACTATGGGAAGAGGGTAGGGCTCTATGCTCAATGGATAAGTCCTGGATCATTTGAGTCAAATTAGACATCTGATCCGTAAGGATACGTAACGGATCCATAGGGGTAAAAATGTAAAGGTCAGTGATAATGTCACGCTGTACTCTAAGATGTACAATAGCAGTACAGCGCAGTAATGTGGGACTGAGAGGATTCCTGAAACTATCTGAGAAGGTAGTTAGCTGGTAAACCACTAGGGGGCGTAAAAGTGGAGGAAACGTAGGAGCAGGGAATTCCCTAGCAGAGGTAATACTAGTCAAGCCCACCAGATGGCAGTAGAATCATCAGAAAGCCATGTCACAACATGAGGTCTTGTAAGTACACAAGGGCAAGTCTAAACGTAGTCAGAGGGAAGCAAATAGTCAGTAGCCGGGAAATCAGAGCCTAGAAGTGAGGGGGAGTGGGAAGACAAGACAGAATAAAGGTAAACAGATAAGGAACGAACAGGGAGACAGCGGGAGAGACACTGATGGAAACAGACAAGAGAAGAGGTTAACAGGTCAGGTGAACACGGAGGTCAGGAGGGGGCAGGGCAGACAACAGGTAACTCAAGAGCAGAACACAGCAGAGCCAGAAGTATCACTGGCGAAGTCCAAGAGAAACAGTGATATTAAATTGGGACCAGATCCCGGGAATATTACTTCAACAGTAAAAAATATATATAGTTATTCCCAAATAACAATCTTTATTTAAGATATAGAAATCACACCAGTAGTGTATAATATAAAGATAATGACCATCAGGGTCGCATGAATAAATACATAGAACAAACAATTGGAGGATAGGCACAGATATTCAACAGAAATAAAGGTTCACATGTAGGGGATCAAATCAGAGCCCAGGACTTAACTTGGAGACCATAATTTGGTATATTCAGGTAGCGCCACACAATAAAGAAGATGTAGGAGGTTTGCTGTCCATATAGGTCCAGGTAAGTATATAGTGGTGCTCTCCAAATGTCCCTTTTAATAAGAGTGAGCCATCAATATCAATAGTAAAATTACAGCAGTCTCCACCTCGACGCGTTTCCCCACATACTGGACATGTGGTTCATCAGGAGGCTATAAGACAGATATAATCTATCAGCAGCAAGTTGCCATAGTATTAACCATAGAATACACAAATAAGAACTGTACCACATAAGGCATGAAAAATAGAAAAAACCACAGAGATATAGAGGTACTTGCCCAAGGAGGTATGGTATCAGATATGCAGGTCCATGGCGCCAGTCAGAAAGGATCCATAGCAAGACAGACAATGCTGAGAAGATAATGTTGCCACAGTCCAAAGAGGCGTCATGGAGCTGCATACTACCATGGAGTTTAAATAGCCTGTATTCCCCTGATCAGCTGTGAGCGGTCAGGGCAATCATGCAGATGCCGTCACCGCTCCCAATGCGCATGCCCAATGAATTACAAGCATTGCGCACACATGGGTAGAAGCCCGATAACCGGGATAATCAAGCGCCGCCGTCCATATCGCGATTGCGCCTGCCCAGAACTTTACAAGCAGCGCACACGTGCAGACGGAAGCCCAGCAGTGCCAGAATCCACCAAACATAAACAATAACACGGCGCATGCGTGGGGCCTCAAATACTACGGCGCTGCTATTGAATGGATGTCACATGATAATCCAGAGCAGAGTATTCCCGCACATGCGCAGTAACATAAAGGGAACACTTAGTGTTTTATTCTATTTTATGTGCTGAAATGGAGGTACCGCTACGATACTGCATTACTTGGAGCAGGTACTTATAAGTAAAGGCGCCATACTAGATAAGGCCCCCACTTACAACACTAAAATTGTGACTAAATAGATATAAAACAATGTGGATTACCAAACAGATATATATAAATTATTAAATAAGCGCCACACTAGATAAGGCCCCCGCTTACAACGCTAGAGACATAATTGAATAAATATAATACAATGTGGAATAACAGGCAAATTTATATATAATATTAGATAAGCCCTGTCAGAGGATATAACAGGAATACCATAGTTGCAAACAGATATACCCTCCATACTCCCGTTAGGAGGGCACATCTGCAGCAAAAAATCAACAAGGGCAGGTACAGAAATATATAGATATTAACCATCAATATGGTCCATTCCTCAAAAAAGGAAAGAATCTTGCAAAGTACAACATAATGGATTGCATTAACAATTTAGGTTCCGCTCAGAGCTAAGTGGGAAGAAAGCAGCTAAAGGAGAGCTGTTCATTAAGACCTCCCGGGGTCAAAGATCCCATTTTAAATATCCAAGCCGATTCCTTTTGTAGTAATATCCTATCGAAATCACCTCCCCTGGGGCTAGGTTTCACCACCTCCAATATAGAAAAACGAACATGAGTCATGTCACCACTATGGATCGTATTAATGTGACGAGAAATTGGTGTGTCTCGTCCATTCCTAATGTCCGAAAGATGTTCACCCACCTGCTTCCGGAGTTCTCTCAGGGTCTTACCAATGTAATCCATAGGGCAGGTACAGGTAGCCCTATAGACAACTCCGGAGGTTTTACAGTTACCAAAATCGCGTAAAAAGAAGATTTTCCCCGTGGCTGCACTGATCACCTTTTTACATTGTTCCATAGATCCACAATATTTACAATTACCACAGCGAAACATCCCACATATACGTCTATCTAGCCAAGTTCCTTGTGGTCTAGGTCCTTGGTACATGCTATGCAGGAGTCTATCGCCTAGGGTACGACCCCGTCTATAGGTGTTACTGGGAGATTTAGTGATATATTTTACCAAGTCGGGGTCAGCCCTCAGGATCTTCCAGTGTTTGTTAATCACTGAAAGGACCCTTTCAGATTGTACATCATATGTGCCAATGATACGTGTGATGTTACAATCATTTTCGCGCATCCTAGGAACCATAAGACTATGTCTGTTGGCATTCTTAGCATAAGCATAGGAGCGCTGTATGATCTGTTTAGGGTAACCACGGTCTAAAAATCGACCAAAAAGATCCGAGGCCTGTGTCTTGAAATCCTCTTCCCTTGAGCAATTTCTGCGTATCCGCAGAAATTGCCCCTTTGGAATGCCTCTCTTAAGGGGAAGGGGGTGATGACTATCCCACTTTAATAGAGAGTTGGTCGCTGTAGGTTTACGATGGGTAAAAGTATGGATTTTACCCCCCTCATCTTTTTGTATAACCAAATCCAAAAAGGTGATGGAATTCCGATCGCAAGTGTGGGTGAATCTCAGACCCAGGGAGTTGTTGTTGAGGCCTCTAACAAATTGTTCAAACTCAAAAATAGACCCTGTCCAGAGGATGTGGATGTCATCAATGTACCGGACCCAAAGTCCGGGTCCGGTACATTGATGACATCCTCATCCTCTGGACAGGGTCTATTTTTGAGTTTGAACAATTTGTTAGAGGCCTCAACAACAACTCCCTGGGTCTGAGATTCACCCACTCTTGCGATCGGAATTCCATCACCTTTTTGGATTTGGTTATACAAAAAGATGAGGGGGGTAAAATCCATACTTTTACCCATCGTAAACCTACAGCGACCAACTCTCTATTAAAGTGGGATAGTCATCACCCCCTTCCCCTTAAGAGAGGCATTCCAAAGGGGCAATTTCTGCGGATGCGCAGAAATTGCTCAAGGGAAGAGGATTTCAAGACACAGGCCTCGGATCTTTTTGGTCGATTTTTAGACCGTGGTTACCCTAAACAGATCATACAGCGCTCCTATGCTTATGCTAAGAATGCCAATAGACATAGTCTTATGGTTCCTAGGATGCACGAAAATGATTGTAACATCACACATATCATTGGCAAATATGATGTACAATCTGAAAGGGTCCTTTCAGTGATTAACAAACACTGGAAGAACCTGAGGGCTGACCCCGACTTGGTAAAATATATCACTAAATCTCCCAGTAACACCTATAGACGGGGTCGTACCCTAGGCGATAGACTCGTGCATAGCATGTACCAAGGACCTAGACCACAAGGAACTTGGCTAGATAGACGTATATGTGGGATGTTTCGCTGTGGTAATTGTAAATATTGTGGATCTATGGAACAATGTAAAAAGGTGATCAGTGCAGCCACGGGGAAAATCTTCTTTTTACGCGATTTTGGTAACTGTAAAACCTCCGGAGTTGTCTATAGGGCTACCTGTACCTGCCCTATGGATTAAATTGGTAAGACCCTGAGAGAACTCCGGAGGCGGGTGGGTGAACATCTTTCGGACATTAGGATTGGACGAGACACACCAATTTCTCGTCACATTAATACGATCCATAGTGGTGACATGACTCATGTTCGTTTTTCTATATTGGAGGTGGTGAAACCTAGCCCCAGGGGAGGTGATTTCGATAGGATATTACTACAAAAGGAATCGGCTTGGATATTTAAAATGGGATCTTTGACCCCGGGAGGTCTTAATGAACAGCTCTCCTTTAGCTGCTTTCTTCCCACTTAGCTCTGAGCGGAACCTAAATTGTTAATGCAATCCATTATGTTGTACTTTGCAAGATTCTTTCCTTTTTTGAGGAATGGACCATATTGATGGTTAATATCTATATATTTCTGTACCTGCCCTTGTTGATTTTTTGCTGCAGATGTGCCCTCCTAACGGGAGTATGGAGGGTATATCTGTTTGCAACTATGGTATTCCTGTTATATCCTCTGACAGGGCTTATCTAGTATTATATATAAATTTGCCTGTTATTCCACATTGTATTATATTTATTCAATTATGTCTCTAGCGTTGTAAGCGGGGGCCTTATCTAGTGTGGCTCTTATTTAATAATTTATATATATCTGTTTGGTAATCCACATTGTTTTATATCTATTTAGTCACAATTTTAGTGTTGTAAGTGGGGGCCTTATCTAGTATGGCGCCTTTACTTATAAGTACCTGCTCCAAGTAATGCAGCATCGTAGCGGTACCTCCATTTCAGCACATAAAATAGAATAAAACACTAAGTGTTCCCTTTATGTTACTGCGCATGTGCGGGAATACTCTGCTCTGGATTATCATGTGACATCCATTCAATAGCAGCGCCATAGTATTTGAGGCCCCACGCATGCGCCATGTTATTGTTTATGTTTGGTGGATTCTGGCACTGCTGGGCTTCCGTCTGCACGTGTGCGCTGCTTGTAAGGTTCTGGGCAGGCGCAATCGCGATGTGGACGGCGGCGCTTGATTATCCCGGTTATCGGGCTTCTACCCATGTGTGCGCAATGCTTGTAATTCAGTGGGCATGCGCATTGGGAGCGGTGACGGCATCTACATGATTGCCCTGACCGCTCACAGCTGATCAGGGGAATACAGGCTATTTAAACTCCATGGTAGTATGCAGCTCCATGACGCCTCTCTGGACTGTGGCAACATTATCTTCTCAGCATTGTCTGTCTTGCTATGGATCCTTTCTGACTTTCGCCATGGACCTGCATATCTGATACCATACCTCCTTGGGCAAGTACCTCTATATCTCTGTGATTTTTTCTATTTTTCATGCCTTATGTGGTACAGTTCTTATTTGTGTATTCTATGGTTAATACTATGGCAACTTGCTGCTGATAGATTATATCTGTCTTATAGCCTCCTGATGAACCACATGTCCAGTATGTGGGGAAACGCGTCGAGGTGGAGACTGCTGTAATTTTACTGTTGATATTGATGGCTCACTCTTATTAAAAGGGACATTTGGAGAGCACCACTATATACTTACCTGGACCTATATGGACAGCAAACCTCCTACATCTTCTTTATTGTGTGGCGCTGCCTGAATATACCAAATTATGGTCTCCAAGTTAAGTCCTGGGCTCTGATTTGATCCCCTACATGTGAACCTTTATTTCTGTTGAATATCTGTGCCTATCCTCCAATTGTTTGTTCTATGTATTTATGCATGCGACCCTGATGGTTATTATCTTTATATTATACACTACTGGTGTGATTTCTATATCTTAAATAAAGATTGTTATTTGGGAATGACTATATATATTTTTTACCAAGAGAAACAGTGCCCTAATAAAGCAGCCTGACCTCCAGAACGAGGCAAAAAGGATTAACTCCTAACGTGACCTGCATCAGAAGTGAAACTAAAAAAAAGGCTCAGCTCCAGCTGAGCCAGGAGTCAATCATGACAGCTACATTGTGTTTTTCATAGGGAGCATCCTGCCAAGCCAGACCCTGAGTGTCCGGAGGTCACCCCTAGGAGGGGGGGTACAGTGACGGATGTGTCTGGACCTTCAGGTACTGCTGCGACCAGGTGCAGAAAGGCTTGGCAATCCTCCAGATGTTAATGAACGCTGTCCCTTAAGCCTGCTTTACACGCTGCAATGTATCTTACGATCTGTCGACGGGGTCACATCGTAAGTGACGCACATCCGGCATTGTAAGGTACATTGCAGTGTGTGACAGGTACGTGCGATTGCGATTGAACGTTAAAACGTTCATCGCATACACATCGTACCTGTCTCTAGAATTGCACGTCAGATTGTTCATCGTACCCGAGGAAGCACACATCGCAGTGTGTGACACCCCGGCAACGATGAATAGATCTTACCAGCGTCCTGTGACTCCCAGCCCACAATGCGGAAGGAAGGAGGTGGGCGGGATGTTTACGTCCCGCTCAGCTCCGCCCCTCCGCTTCTATTGGCCGGCTGCCGCGTGACGTCGATGTGATGCCGAACGTCCCTCCCACTCCAGGAAGTGGACGTTCGCCGCCCACATCGAGGTCGTATGGACGGGTAAGTACGTGTGACGGGGGTTAATCGTTTGTGTGGCACGTTCAACAAATGAAAGTGCTACACATACGATGGGGCGTTGCAAATCGCATACGATATCGTATGTGAAATTGCAACGTGTAAAGCAGGCTTTAACACTAGGACTACTGGACTCGTGACACCTACTAGAACTACTGAATGTAGTCATTTTGACTACTGACGTATTTTCGTTTATTTTTAGAGTTTCATTTGTGGTTATTTATTAATAATTATATTTTTTTAATGTATTATTATTGTGAGATCCAACAGTAATGCTTTGGAATGTTTTTTTTCTGACTTTTTTTTCTGATTTTTCTACAGGAAATAACAAAGTAAGTAAAACAATAATAATAGACGTTTTAAAATAATTTATTATTAAAGTGCACACATATAAACAACAACTCAAGAACAACAAGCAGAGAAAATGTAAATGAAGGAGAAGAAAAACTAAAATGTGGCGCAGAATCTCAATAAAACCGACCAACCGTTATTATGAAGTACAACCGTTAACTTTCTAAACATTTGATGATTCGCATTTCAGGCATCGTCTTTCAATTACAGCGGTACATTGCCTACACAAAGACTTATGGCAAGTCATACAATTTCCAACAGATCGATTTTTTTTGCATTTTGCTTTTATCTGGCAAAATTTTTTTTGAGACATCACATCTGAAGATGTAGCAACTTGGGACATACCACCCTTTCCCCTAGATACAACATACGGACCACTCAACTCTGTGACAAGCTTTTGCAAAAATGCCTTGCGTGACATTTGTCCGGTGGTCATCTCCTTGTATAATATCCAAGCATTTATACCCGCTAAGTCTAAACGGGGCTTTACACGCTACGATATCGTTAATGTTTGGTCGCCGGGGTCAAGTTGTTAGTGACGCAAATCCGGCGTCATTAACGATATCGCAGCGTGTAATACTTACCAGCGACCTTAGGCGACCTCAAAAATGGTGAAAATCGTTCACCATGGAGAGGTCGTCCCAAAGTCAAAAAACGGTAAGGGTTGTTTAGCGGTGTGGTTCATCGCTCATGCGGCAGCACACATCGCTATGTGTGACACCGCATGAGCGAGGAACGTCTCCTTACCTGCCGCCGGCCCCAATGAGGAAGGAAGGAGGTGGGCGGGATGTTACGTCCTGCTCATCTCCGCCCCTCTGCTTTGATTGGCCAGCCGCTTAGTGACGTTGCGGTGACGTCGCTGTGATGCCGAACGTCCCTCCCCCTTGAAGGAGGGATTGTTCGGCAGTCACAGCGACGACGCCGACCAGGTAAGTATGTGTGACGCTTCGTAGCGATAATGTTTGCTACGGCAGCGATCACAATCGCACGCGCGACGACGGCGGGTACTTACACGGTCGCTATCGCTAGAATTTGCTAGCGATATCGCTACTGTGTAAAGCCCCCTTAAGGTATTTTCAAATGCGTGAACAGGCCATCTCCTAGTACCTGTTCTTGTGCTGTATTTGCGTGCCATCTGATCTACTACATCTACTCCATATTTTGTTTCATTATAAAACTTTACAGTTTCTGGAGGGTTTTTTTGGAGATTCAGAAGCAACAAGAACATCGGGATGGACGGAACTCAGAATTATCACATTTTTGGTTGGCTTACCTTTATACACGGTAAGTGTAAAATTATCTTCATTTTTATAGACTTTAGTGCTGTACAACTTTTCTTTCATTGATTTTATTTCTTTAGGCACTTCTCGTCTTATCTTATTTAGCGTTCCCACGATAGTCGTTCCCTGGCTTTTTAGCAAGTTTTACTGATGTAAAATAATTATCAGTGGTTACATTTCGACCTTTTTTCAAAAACGGCTGCAATGGTTTCATGACTACGTGGTCAGCTAAACGGTCATCAGCACGGCGTGAATCATCTTTACCCAGATAAGGGAAGCCATTTACAACATATTTACTATCTTTATCTACAGCTAGCCAAAATTTATGGCCATATTTATCTGGCTTGGAAGGTATATACTGTGTGAAAGGACACCTGGTTTTGCTTGGGAAAAGTTGTTCATCAACCGTAATGTATGGGCCAGGTTTGTAACAAGCAATGCAATTGGCAATAAACCTGTCCCACACAATAGAAAAGAGAGCAAATTTGTTGGTTTGCAGTCTCTGCGATCGATTCGACTTCTCATCAAATCTGAGGTAATGCATAATTTCTACAAAACGGTCCCTAGACATTATCGCTTTGCATAACGGTATTCCCCAGTCATTTGACCATATAGTTGCAATAGGGTGATGGCTCGTGCCCGATTGTCCACGGACATAAAATATTGCTAGAAATGCATCTAGCTCCTCGTCAGAAAGAGTAAACTCTTCATTATTATTCCGGCGTGCTTCTGCAATAGTACAGTTCTTTATGTGAGTCAAGATAAATGATTCAAAAAATAATCTCCATGTACTCAAAGGACTATCACTAATTATATTTCTTCTGGCGTATCCTCTAGGGCCGGGTGCTTCTCTAAGAATGTTTTGTATTTCCCGCCTACCAGGTAAGTTTTCTCCAATCTCAAGAGGTTTCCATTGAATACCATCAGCTGAAACTAGTATTCCTGGAAATTCGCCTTCTGTGGTGTTGGTTGCATTGCCTTAGCCGCCATCGTCTTCTGTTGTGGATACATATCTGGGACGTTTTGCAGATTTTTTCTGTCCACGACCGGGAGGATGGTCGCGAGGTAACATCAATGCATGAGCCTGATCCCCAGTTGATGAGCTTGCAATGTCTGGCAAAAAAGTTGATGAATATTTAGAATTTTTGTTTAGTAACTCAGTGTGTGGAAGAACAAATAAATACACATAACTACTTACCTTCCAGATTTGTTTCTTCTGAGTCTTCAGATTCACTCGAAATGTTTTGAGGATTGAAATCTTCATCACTGTCCATATCAATTTGAGTTTCCTGACATTCGGATTCCGATTCATCCTCTGGTATGGATTGCAAAATAGCAAGAATATCTTCAGGCTTTACCGCATGTCTTCTAGCCATATTAGTAAATTGGAGAAATTCCACTTGAGGGTTCACTGCTGAAAAATAGAAATGAAATGAAAACTATAAGAAATAATACATGTGCTGCCACCTTCAAACGTAGGTGGGTTGAATCAGTTGACAGACAGCTAAAGTCTTTCCTAAAATAATTGAATAATATGACAATAAAATGTTGTATATTCCTGTAACAGTTTTCAGAGCTCTTATGTCTGCATCTGTTGTCTTTGTCTTTCCAAGTGAAATGAAAGTAATTTAGTATCCAGACTTAAGTCCCCGTCACACTAAGCAACATCGCTAGCAACATCGCTGCTAACGAACAACTTTTGTGACGTAACAGCGATGTTGCTAGTGATGTTGCTTAGTGTGACATCCAGCAACAACCCGGCCCCTGCTGTGAGGTCGTTGGTTGTTGCTGAATGTCCTGGGCCATTTTTTAGTTGTTGCTGTCCCGCTGTGAAGCACAGATCGCTGTGTGTGACAGCAACAACTAAATGTGCAGGCAGCAGGAGCCGGCTTCTGCGGACACTGGTAACCACGGTAAACATCGGGTAACCAAGAAGCCCTGTCCTTGGTTACCCGATATTTACCTTCGTTACCAGCCTCCTCCGCTCTCACTGTCAGTGCCGACTCCTGCTTCTTGCACGTGTAGCAGAGTACACATCGGGTAATTAACCCCATGTGTACTGTAGCTAGGAGTGCAGGGAGCCAGCGCTAAGCAGTGTGCGCGGCTCCCTGCTATCTGCACATGTAGCTGCAGCACACATCGGGTAATTAACCCGATGTGTGCTGTAGCTAGGAGAGCAGGGAGCCAGCGCTAAGCAGTGTGCACTCCTCCCTGCTCTGTGCACATTTAGCTGCAGTACACATCGGGTAATTAACCCGATGTGTGCTGTAGCTAGGAGAGCAGGGAGCCAGCACTAAGCAGTGTGCGCTCCTCCCTGCTCTGTGCACATTTAGCTGCAGTACACATTGGGTAATTAACCCGATGTGTGCTGTAACTAGGAGAGCAGGGAGCCAGCGCTAAGCGGTGTGCGCTGCTCCCTGCACGTGTAGCTGCGTGCGCTGGTAACCAAGGTAAATATCGGGTAACCAACCCGATATTTACCTTAGTTACCAAGCGCAGCATCTTCCACGCGGCGCTGCTGGCTGGGACACTGGTTGCTGGTGAGCTCACCAGCAACTCGTGTAGCCACGCTCCAGTGATCCCTGCCAGGTCAGGTTGCTGGTGGGATCGCTGGAGCGTCGCAGTGTGACATCTCACCAGCAACCTCCTAGCAACTTACCAGCGATCCCTATCAGGTTGGATCATCACTGGTAAGTTGTTTAGTGTGACTGGGCCTTTACTGTCTACTGCTAGGACCAGAGAAAAACACATCCCTTCATTAGCATAAGATAAGATAAGAGCCTACAGTTTTACAAAAAGCTCTATTCAGATCAGCATTAAGGTCCAGTCACACTAAGCAACTTACCAGCGATCCCAACAACGATAGGGATCGCTGGTAAGTTGCTAGGAGGTTGCTGGTGAGCTGTCACACTGCGACGCTCCAGCGATCCCACCAGCAACCTGACCTGGCAGGGATCGCTGGAGCGTGGCTACACGAGTTGCTGGTGAGCTCACCAGCAACCAGTGACCAGCCCCCAGTCTCCTAGTTACAGCACACATCAGGTTAATTAACCAGATGTGTGCTGCAGCTAAATGTGCACAGAGCAGGGAGCAGCGCACAATGCTTAGCGCTGGCTCCTTGCTCTCCTAGTTACAGCACACATCGGGTTAATTACCTGATGTGTGCTGCAGCTAAATGTGCACAGAGCAGGGAGCAGCGCACACTGCTTAGTGCTGGCTCCTTGCTCTCCTAGTTACAGCACACATCGGGTTAATTACCTGATGTGTGCTGCAGCTACATGTGCACAGAGCAGGAGCCGGCACTGACAGTGAGAGCGGAGGAGGCTGGTATCAAAGGTAAATATCGGGTAACCAAGGACAGGGCTTCTTGGTTACCCGATGTTTACATTGGTTACCAGCCTCAGCAGAAGCTGGCTCCCTGCTCACTGCACATTAGTTGTTGCTGTCTCGCTGTCACACACAGCGATCTGTGCTTCACAGCGGGACAGCAACAACTAAAAAATGGCCCAGGACATTCAGCAACAACCAACGACCTCACAGCAGGGGCCAGGTTGTTGCTGGATGTCACACACAGCAACATCGCTAGCAACTTCACAAAAGTTGTTCGTTACCAGCGATGTTGCTAGCGATGTTGCTTAGTGTGACGGGGCCTTTACACAGTAATACAACCAGGTAACACAGTGAAAATGTGAAAAGTTGACATCTGAATTGAACTACATCTATATGAACATCAGGGTAAATAAGATACAGTGAAAAAATTATGCACAAAACTTTACAGCAACTTACAGCAACTTTTAGTGACAAAAGGACAGCAAAATATAGCAGGTAGTCAAAATGACTACCTTTAGTAGTTATAGGTGAATGTTGACATATATGCGCAATTTTTGCACCTAAATTATTTATTGCCACAAAATCTTTCGTAACATCCTATTTGAGGATATGTCACCGAGTCTCAAGCCGGAATTCCAAAAAATTTAGTCACAGAGGAGAAATACATAGTGCGAAGTAGTCAAAATGACTACCTCAGTAGTTCTAGTGTTAAAGGGCTTGATTTAGGTTTTTTTTCTGTTTCCTTGCCAGGTTGGAGGAGCCTTTCCTCCAGCTGGTAATTAAGGGGCTTTATAACTTGGGGCCTCTCACTCCTCCAGTGCGGGTCATACTTTTCACTTGGAGAAGTTGCTTGCTCAGGAGTGCATGTGGCATCAGACTACTGTTGCTGTATACACTGAAGATTCCCTCTCAAGATAAGTTGTTGTTTTTCCTTTTTCCCCTTTTTGCTGTTTATTTTTGTGTTTGTTTTTCCCTCCGTGGATTGGTGGGTGGTGGGATTTAGTCCTAGGGTCTGGCTAGGAGACAGGGGCACATTGGCGGGCCACACCTCCAAACCCTTATAGGTACCTGTGGTTTGAGGGCAAGCGTAGGGCCCCCCAGTGTCAGGGTCAGCGCAGGAGCCCCTGGTTATCCTCCTCTTTGTGTTTCTGTCTCCCTTATTCCCAGTAGTCCACTTGCTGGGTGTCTCTCCCCACACTCAGCATGACAGTATGTCTTTAGTGGATTTACAGTGCTACAAGGACCCATAGAGCTGATCAACATGTGGGTGGTGAGCAAGGCCCAAATTGTGCACTGGGGCTCATCAGACTCTAGATACGCCACTGGTTAGAGATATTTGTAAGAAATTGTAACTTTTAAAACCTATAATCCCAAAAAGTAGGTGATATTTCCATTTCCGACAGTGTGTAAGGTTTACTGTGTGATTCAGGCTGCTTTTAAGACTCTGTGTAGAGCTGCAATTCATCTCTCCAGGACTATAGCGCAGTCACCTCTTGCTGACCCCAGGCAGACAACATTAGATATGGTTCTGATAAATATTTCAGAAGCCTAAGTGACTTGCCTGCAGAGGTACATGTGTTTTACATTTCACCTTCTGCCTGATTGGTACTGCTACTCTTACATCTACTGTATCTATAGGCAGATCAGTGCATCTCAAATCCATTTTGAAAGGCAATGGCAGAATATTTCTAAATGAGGATAGGTTATGAAATATAAATGAGAGTACAAGAAGTTCATGTGTCATTGGACTCCATTAAATTCACAATACAAGCCTAAATTTAGTACCGCTGTAATAAAGTTTTATATGTATGTGTATTTGTATATACTGTGTATAGAATGTGTATATGTACTGTATATATTCACTAAACTTTACAAATAAGCTGGAAATGCAATTAAGAAAGTAGTTCACTGAAACAAGAAGATTGCTGCTGGGATGATCTGCTGAGGCTCTCTGTGTGCATGCCTTGTGAGGGCTCCAGGCTCATCTGCTAAAACGCTCACTGTTTCACTGACGTCAAAAGTAGCTGGAGATTTGCACACATATTAACAGGTTCCTGAGTTATTCTGTAAATCACAACTGCAGTTCTAACTGCTGACATTTCTTGTTTCTTCCCACTGTGCTTATTCAAGCTTTTTAGAAATCTAAAAGCCCAAAACAATGAAAAAAGGAAATGTTCAATGTAAGATAAATGGCAATACTGGCAATCAGAAGTGAATAATTCTATTGCTATTATTTCAGAACATATGTGGCGTGTCAGGTGCCACAGGGTACTACATCTAACCCCAGATTCCTGGAATATCAGTGCTAGTAAACAACACACACACACAAAACCACGCCCTTTTCTCCGAGACTGGGTAACAGGCTAGAGATGTACTTGACGGGTACCTACCTAGGGCCTACTTCAGAGTCAGCCAGGTTTAGGTATCCTGCTCCGCACACAGGTGCAGAACCTATTTAAGGTGGTGAAGGAAGCCAGGGTCCAGCGATAAACTTGGTCAGGGGTCAAATTCTCCCTCTTCCCTAGAAACAGGACTTCCCTTCCTTTTCGCCATTCTCTTGCTACTTCCGCATACCTAGAGTGACGTTATTCCCAGCTGCACAAAAAAAACTCCTGACACGCAGGGTTTTTTTTTGTTGCTGTGGATTTTTTTTTTCTTCTTCTTTCTTTTTTTTTCCATGGATCTCATCCCTGTTCTCGCTGAGTAGTTTCTGGGTTTGTCGCTAGAGGTAGCAGGCCTTAAATTAGGCAGGCCCACTTAAAGCCTAAAGGGCCATTTACACACTACGACATCGCTAACGATATATCGTCGGGGTCACGGTGTTTGTGACACACATCCGGCGTCGTGAGCGACATCGCAGCATGTAACAGGCTGGAGCAACCTTAAACGATGGCAAAAGAGGCAAAAATCGTTTGTCTGGTCAGTAGCGATGTTGTTCCTCAATCCCGCGGCATCACACATCACTATTAGAGTTGAGCGCGGTTCGTGGTTCTCCAGTTCGCGGTTCGAGTGATTTTTGGGGGCTGTTCTAGATCGAACTAGAACTTGAGCTTTTTGCTAAAGCTCAATAGTTCTAGTTACGTTCGAGAACGGTTCTAGCAGCAAAAAGCCAAGCTAATTACTAGCTGGCTTTCCGCTGTAATAGTGTAAGTCACTCTGTGACTCACACTATTATGAAATTTCATCGTATAGTGTGCGGGAACAGCACATTCAGATCACTGCTGCTGGGATAATGGCAATCGACATTTTTTTTTTTTCCTTGTCTTCCTTCCCTAAGCGCGCGCATGTAGTGGGGTGGGCCAGCATGTCAGCCAATCCCAGACACACACACAGCTAAGTGGACTTTTAGCCAGAGAAGCAACGGCATGTGTGATAGGATGTCCATGTCACATGTCCCTGCATTATAAATACGGGCATCTGTCCGTCTGGACGCCATTATCTGCCTTCTGCGTCTGGGTGTCAGTCACCGCTGGCGTAGCTCCTGTCTCCGATACTGCTGTGTACGCTTTATACACAGCGCTATACAGGGATAGCAGTTTCTTTCAGCTCTTGTAAGGGCTAATTACAGCAGGCTCAGAGCCATAGGTGACAGTCAGGTCCGTAGAAACAGATTTTAACAGCTACACAAGATAACAGCGTCTGTGTAGCTAAGGTCAGGGATTTCCTCGCTGCATTTCCCCATTAGGAGGGATAGAAAGGGAGGCTTCCTTTCCTCTACCCAGACCCACAACCCTGCCACTGTACCCTCCTGCCCTTTGCACACTCAAGCTCATTGTTACTAAGCCATTATACTAGCAAACACTGAGTAAACTTAGTGGCATCCTAAAAGTGGCTGTTGGACTTCCATTAGTGTCTCACTAGTGCAAAACTATTTGCAGCACCTCTGCATGACACCCTCCTGCTCTGTTTTTAATAAGCTATAATAATAGCAAAAAATGCTGCCAGTTAGTGGCATCCAAAAAGTGGCTGTTGTACTCCATTTGTGCCCCAATGGTGCCAAGCTATTTCTAGCCCCTCTGCATGACACCCTCCTGCTCTGTTTTTAATAAGCTATAATAATAGCAAAAAATGCTGCCAGTTAGTGGCATCCAAAAAGTGGCTGTTGTACTCCATTTGTGCCCCAATGGTGCCAAGCTATTTCTAGCCCCTCTGCATGACACCCTCCTGCTCTGTTTTTAATAAGCTATAATAATAGCAAAAAATGCTGCCAGTTAGTGGCATCCAAAAAGTGGCTGTTGTACTCCATTTGTGCCCCACTGGTCAAAGCTATTTCTAACACCTCTGCATAACACCCTCCTGCACATTTTGCAACGCTATTTTTATAGCAAACTCATGAAATTCCTTTCTGCATTTCACCATTAGGAGGGATAGAAAGTGAGGCTTCCTTTACTGTCCTGGTACACACAGAACACGACCACTGTACCCACCTGCCCACTTTTGCCACGCTATTTAATTTGCCCAAAGAGCTGACACTTTTTCTGCCATCCTAAAATTGTCTGGAATACTAAGTTAGTGTTCCTTTGCTGCGTTCTACACTCCTTTCCATTTGTGGAACGCAATAATTAACTGCAGGTAGTCCAGCCAATCTTTCACGAAGGTGCAGGCGTGGATATAATGTTGCCTTCATCCAATGGTGGTTCTCTCGATGTCTGACAGCTCAACAATACCATCTGTTTCCACTTCCAAAACAAGTGACGACCTGGCAATCACACTCCCGCTTACGGGTAAAGGGGTGGAAGTTCATCGGGAAAAAGCATGTGTGACTGCTGTCCCCACAGTCACAGAAGATGAAGAGCATGCAGATGCACTTGATGGGGCAGGCGGTGGTTGCACAGCCCCGCTAGGCCGCATTGTAGCACAGTGAAATTCGCTTTGCGACTTATGCTTCATTTTAAGTCTTGTATTTGGTGGGATCGACCGTATGCAGCAAAACCACGCAACATGAAAAGCACTATTTGCAGTTGGGTTCATAAATTATTCTTTCACTTTCCCAAAACAAACAATAAGAACCATGCATTAAATTGTTCTATTATTTCAATCTAATCAGTGGCCTACTTCTTGCTAAGCCCTCTACGTAGCAGCAGTAATTGTGTGTTTGTGTGTGTGTGTGTGTGTGTGTGTGTGTGCGAAGACAACTAACTAGTGGCGCATCACAAGAGCTTCCCAGTTATCTACCTAAACATAGACAAAACACATCACCCACCCTGAATACCCTTGTTAGCTGAAGCCTCACAGATAAGGCAGATGATAACAGTATGAATGCAAACCACACAGCTCTGCAACACAGTCATGTAAATATTGAAAAGCAACATTCAATGCAAACATGTGTCGCTGTCCCTCTATGATTTAAACTGTACGTGACAATTTGACAGTGCAGAGGCAGCAAGTATGATTGTCTATATAGTCGTCCTACCAAGAATAGATATGTGTTTTCATAATAAAACAAAGTGAGTGCACGCATTACTGTCTGGGCACACCCTACCGTACCCGGGTAATGTGATGTCCAGTTGCCATAAATACAGACTTTACGCTCCTATGATGGTTAACAGTATAGACAGCACTGGAAGAATATTGGTCTGTGGCACAGGATGCTGCTCACTGGCATTACGGTACTCCTCACAAAACTCCAACCGCGGTTGCTCCTTCCTGTGTGCCGATTTACCCAGCCGCAGCCTAACTCCAGTGTTTCGCCAACTGAGTATGCTCTGCCTGACTGTTTCATTCCTGAGGCAAAGTCTTAATTTTGGGCTACAGCGCATGCTCATTTGGACTGTGCCTGAGTCATTCTGCGACCTGCGGCTCAACACACTTACACAGGGCCCTGGTGCTTGACTAACTCTCGGGAAGCCACTAAAACTAACTGCACGCAACTGCCCCAGGTGTCCCCTTACACTGCAGTGGCGGTCCCCACTGACCGCAATACCGAGAGTGGCGTCACGAAAATACATATAAAGAAGCAACCTAAGTGTGACCAGACTCTTCCTCCACGTGGAGTCCCTGAAGGTAATGCACCAACACAACACCTGTGGGACTTCACACTGACTAAGAAAAGCCTCTTTGCACAGGTACTTGCACTCTGTGCCAGGTCTATGTCCTGTGTTGTGCCTAGACAGCATGCTGAAGCGGATAGTCTTTTTTTCAGAAACTGTATTTCATGCTACTAAGCATGCTCAGGCACTTACTGCATCAGAGGCTAAGTCAGGTAATGAACTCTTTGGCCCTGCCCCTGATGTGGGGAGCCCATATAGACCACAGGGCATCAGGTGTCCTGACAATTTGGCCAGGCCACTCCCAACAGGCTTGCAGAGGGCCGACCCTATGACTTGTCACCTCATTGTTGTTGGTCAGACGATGATTGTTGATTAGAGATGAGCGAACCGGTCGCGGTTCGGCTCGAGTTCGGTTCACCGAACGGAGGTCTCGTTCGAGTTCTGTTCGGTGAACGTTCGACGAACCACTCGAACCGCATAGGAAACAATGGCAGGCAATCACAAACATAAAAACACCCTCAAAGGTGTCAAAAAGGTGACAAACAACTCACAACACAACACAAACACATGGGAAAGTGACAAGGACATATACTCATGCGAAAACATAAGAGCAGGACAAGGAAAAAGAGGAGACACAGATATAGGCATGGCACGCCCTTCTTAAATCAAGTAAAACACCGCAAGGTGACTCCAAGCGGAGTCTCCCTTTTTTCCAAAAATTGGGCCCCACACACATCCACCCCTTCAGTGGCAGCACTTGTGCCCCAGTTGTACACTTCACAGCTAGATTTGCATCAAGCACATTCAAAAATACGCCATACTTAACCGTCCCCAGGATGACACCGGGGTAGGTAGCAAAGTCTTTACTGATCCCAGCGCTGTGCATCTTGGATCATTTTTAAAAACAAAGCAAGGGTTACTCCAAGAAGAGTCTCCCTTTTTTCCAAAAATTGGGCCACACAGACACCCCATCAGTGGCAGCACTTGTGCCCTAGTTGTACACTTCACAGCTAGATTTGCATCAAGCACATTCAAAATACACAAGCATTTACTCTCCCCAGGATGACACAGGGGTAGTAAATTCCTTGTGGATCCATGACTTGTTCATTTTGATGAACGTTAGTCTGTCCACATTGTCACTGGACAGACGCGTGCGCTTATCTGTCAGCACACACCCAGCAGCACTGAAGACACGTTCACAGACAACGCTGGCAGCTGGACATGACAATCTCCAAGGCGTAGGTGGAGACTCTGGCCATTTTTCAAGATTTAAAGCCCAAAATGAGCAAGGCTCTATTTGCAAAGTCATGGCATCGATGTTCATTTGGAGATACTCCTGTATCATCCATCCTCTCCAGCCGTTGACTATGTGTCAGACTTGTTGTCTCTGGTGGCCTTGCAAAGGGGGGTCTAAAAAAAATTATGAAAAGATTCAATAAAATTGCTGTTACCAGCACCAGATACGGTGCTACTGGTACGGGTAGACTGTTGAAGATGACGAGACCGTCCCATGTTTGTCAAGTTACAACTGGGAGATTCACTCCCTGCACCTGCACGGTTGTTTGGTGGAAAAGCCGAGCTAAGATCGAGTAACAGCTTCTGCTGATACTCCTGCATACGTACGTCCCTTTCTATAGCTGGAATTATGTCACAAAATTTGGACTTGTACCGGGGATCTAATAGTGTGGCAAGCCAGTAGTCATCATCACTTCTAATTTTGACAATACGAGGGTCATGTTGGAGGTAGTGCAGCAAGAAGGCACTCATGTGTCTTGCGCAGCCATGCGGACCAAGTCCACGCTGTGTTTGAGGCATAGAGGTGCTAACCGTTCTTTCTTCCTCTGACATCTCCCCCCAACCTCTTTCAACTGAAATTTGACCAAGGTCTCCCTCATCCGCTGAGTCTTCCATGTCCATGGACAGTTCGTCCTCCATTTCTTCATGTTCTCCTGCACCTTCCTCAACATTTCGCCTGCTACCATGCGCCCTTGTTTATCCCTATCCCCCATGGTCCCATGCCTGCCGCATTGGTGATGATGAACGTCTGGACCTTGGTGATGTTGTTGTGTCTTGCGTATATGAATCCTCCTGTAGTTCCTCCCCTTCCTGTTGTCCCACCCCCTGACTCCGAATAGTGTTTAGCGTGTGCTCCAGCATGTAAATGACTGGAATTGTCATGCTGATAATAGCATTGTCAGCGCTAAACATATTCGTCGCCATGTCGAAACTGTGCAGAAGGGTGCATAGGTCCTTGATCAGAGACCACTCCATCAGGCTGATCTGTCCCACCTCTGCATCTCGTTGGCACAGGCTATACGTCATGACGTATTGCACCAGGGCTCGGCGGTGCTGCCACAGTCGCTGTAACATGTGGAGATTTGAAATCCAGCGTGTCGCCACATCGCATTTCAGGCGATGAACCGGCAGACCGAAAGACGTCTGGAGCGATGCAAGTCGCTCAGCAGCGGTGGTTGAACGGCGGAAGTGAGCAGACAGTTTTCGTGCCCTGTTCAGAAGGTCATCTAGGCCGGGATAGTGTGTTAAAAATTGCTGGACGACAAGGTTCAACACGTGAGCCATACAAGGCACATGTGTCACCTTGCCCAGGCGAAGGGCCGCACCCAGGTTTGCAGCATTGTCGCACACGGCCTTACCAGGCTGCAGGTTGAGTGGAGACAACCATTTATTAAACTCGGACCGCAGAGCTGCCCACAACTCATCCGCTGTGTGACTCTTATTCCCAAGACATGTCAAGCTAAAGCCCGCCTGATGCCGTTGCGCTCTGCTGCCAGCATAGTAATGAGGGGTGCGTGATTCCTTCTGCGCAGTGAGAACGCTGGTGGCCAGGCAGGCTTGGGGCGGAGGTGGAGGACCCAGATGAGGTGGAGGAGGCAGAAGCAGTGGCGGAACTTGGACAGACAGAGGATTGACACACAAGTCATGGGGACGGCAAGACTTGTGCAGCAGACCCTTCACCATCTATCACCATAGTTACCCAGTGCCCAGTCAGCGGCGACATGTAACGTCCCTGTCCATGCTTACTGGTCCAAGTATCGGTGGTGAAATGCACCCATTCACACAGTTTCTCAAGGAAGCGGTGATGTTGTGTGCGACATGCTGGTGTAGCGCGGGCACACCTTTCTTAGAGAAGTAGTGGCGACTGGGCATCTGGTACTGGGGCACAGCGACAGACATACGGTCTCTAAAATCCTGTGTGTCCACCAGGCGGAAAGGCAGCATTTCGGTAGCCAAGAGGTTACAGAGGGATAAAGTCAACCTCTTAGCTTTGTCATGAGTCGCAGGAAATGGCCTTTTATTTGTCCACATCTGAGGGACAGAGATCTGGCTGCTGTGTGTAGACGGTGTTGTGTAGGGTGTCCCTGGAAAAATGCAGCTTTGTGAGGAAAGTGCAGTCGTAGACATGATGTTGCCTTCATCCAACGTTGGTGCTATCGATGTCTGAGAGAGCTGTACACACGCACTTGTTTCCTCTTCCAAACCAACTGACGACCTACCAAGCAAACTGCCTGTTGCGGTTACAGTGGTGGAAGTTGTGCGTGGAAAACCAGGTGTGACAGCTGTCCCCACAGTCCTAAAAGGTGAAGAGCGCGCGGATGAACTGGAAGGGGCCGGCGGTGGATGGTTCCCTCCGCTAGGCCGCATTGCAGCACGGTGAGCTTCCTACTGGGACATATGATATTTATTCATGTGACGATTCATGGAAGAAGTTGTCAAACTGCTGAGGTTTTGCCCTCTACTAACAGAATCACGACAAATTTTACAGATCACATAATTTGGGCGATCTTTTGCTATGTCAAAAAAGGACCAGGCTAGGCAAGGCTTAGAGGGCATTCGACCTGTTGACCCACCCCGACTAGTGCTCAGAGGCACAGTGATGGCTGAGGATGCAGTTGTAGACGTGCTACCAGTACTCCGACTCTGTCCAGGAAGGCATAAGGTAACTTCGTCAGTTGCATCCTCCTCCACCGTCTCTGTTGACCTCCTCGAGGGCCTGATTGTGGGTTGACAGTAGGTGGGATCTAGAACTTCCTCATCAATTGTTGTGTTTGCACTCCCCTCACCCTCAGACCGAGCCTCTTCTTGCCCTGACCGAATATTTAAGTTGTCATCCCAATCTGATATCTGCGTCTCATCGTCATCAGTATGTTCCTCATTGTCTATTACAACAGGTGTTTCAGTTTGTGAATACGGGTCAACATTATGCTCAGAAACTTGGTCATCACGGCCTGAATGTGAGTCACAAAGGTTCTGGGCATCACTGCAGACCATTTCCTGGTCTGTACTCACTGTAGCTTGGGAGCAGACCTCTGATTCCCAAGCTATAGTGTGACTGAACAGCTCTGCAGACTCAGCCATCTCAGTTCCACCATACTGTGCAGGGCAGATGGAGACTTCAGAGCTGGGAGAAAGCAAGTGTGATTGGGATGACAACTCAGAGGACTGGTGTTTTTTGGATGCGGTAGTTGAGGTGGAGGAGAGGGCACTTGTTGGACCACTTGAGATCCATTCAAGCATTTTCTTTTCTTGGCCATCATCTACCTTTGTTCCAGTTGTTCGTGTCCGTAAAAAAGGGAGCACATCGGATTGTCCACGGTAAGTAGTAGACATCTTACTTTTGATGGAAGATGGTCTATCTTCAGCAGATGTTAATGTAGCTTTGCCACCTTCCCCACGGACAAACCCTTTTTTTCCTTTTCCATCACGCCTCTTCCCCTTTCCACCAGCATCTGTCATTTTGCCACTCATTTTGATTGCGACAAGATTGTGCACTTAAAATGTGGTAGTAAAAATTGAGAGGTGGTGTAGATTGCAGCGGTGATCTATCTTTATTAGCAGCAGAATAAACAACAATAACTATCCCTGACAATGCAACTACGGCCCTTAAACTGGCAGCATAGTTTGCTAGTATAACCCCTTCACGACCGCGGGCCGTAAAATTACGTCCTATTTTAACGTGACTTAACGACCAGGGACGTAATTTTACGGCCTAAACTTCATTTGATTGCCGTGGCCATAGCAACGGCTTTCAAATGATGTCCCCTGCTGTTTCTTACAGCAGGGGACCTTTGCTTGACCCCAGGGGGGGTGGCATCGCCACCCCCTATCGACGATCGATGTGATTGGCTGTTCAAATCTGAACCGCCAACCACATCGATCGCACTAATTTCGGCAAAAATAATGCCCGAATTAGTGTGATCCTGTGAGATCCAGCTATGAGATGCCGCAGCTGCTGCAGCATATCATAGGTGGACCTCAAACATGCCGCCCCCAGCCCCTGCAGCACTGATTGGAGCGATCGTGCTATGACGCGCAATCGCTCCAATCAGTGTGCAGTGGGGCGGTCTGATCTGCCGGTGGCCGCCCTCCCCAGGCCTGTGCTGCTCTGGGGACCCTCCCCCAACATGGCTGCAGCGTGGAGTGGCTGGTACTTTTGGTACCACGCCACCGCTGCTGCCGCCGCAGACGCCGCCTCTGCTGTCACCGCGCCAACTCCAAAGGTAAGTATTGCGCTCCGGCGATGGCCCCTGCGCGCTCCCGTGAAGGCCCCTGCGCGCTCCCGTGAAGGCCCCTGCCCGTGCCCCCCCAGATCTGCCCCCCTACGCCCCGATCTGCCCCCCTACGCCCCGATCTGCCCCCCGGCATCCCGATCTGCTCCCCACGCGATCTGCCTGCCTCCTCTGTCATCTCTATTCTGCTTCCAAGGTTCCTTCCTTCTGCCTTTGCTTCTCCGCCCCCTCTGCTCTCCCTCTAACCCCCCCCATCTGCCCCCCCTCTGCCCCCCCCCTCTCCCCATCCCCCCCTGCCCCCCCCCCCGACGTCCTCTTACCTGCCTTCACGGGTCGTCCGAGGTCTTCACTGGCCCAATCACATCTGCCTCCATCGCTGGGTCCTTCTGCTGATCTGTCCAACGTCCTGCCTGCTGCTGGTGTAAAGCTGTCTATCTCACTGCCTTCTTGTTCCTCTGCAACTCTTCTGGTCAGTGATCCTCTTGGTACTGTGAGTATAACTTTTTTTTTTTTTTTTTTTTTCTTGTATCCTGTCCATTTTTACACTTCATCTGTCCGTGCGTCCCGCCGAGCGCTGATCAGGGATGCAGATAACGGATCGGCATCCCTGCTCAATTTTTGGCGTGACTTTTTTTTCCGTATCCCCGACGCTTTTTGTATCGCGTCCGACCGTGTGTCCCGCCGAGCGCTGATCAGGGATGCAGATAACGGATCGGCATCCCTGCTCAATTTTTGGCGTGACTTTTTTCCGTATTCGCAACGCTTTTTGTATCGCGTCCGACCGTGCGTCCCGCCGAGCACTGATCAGGGATGCAGATAACGGATCGGCATCCCTGCTCAATTTTTGGCGTGACTTTTTTCCGTATTCGCGACAATTTTTGTATGGCATCCGTCTGTGCGTCCCGCCGAGCGCTGATCAGGGATGCACATAACGTATCTGCATCCATGGTCAATTTTTGGCGTGACTTTTTTTTTTACGTATCCCCGACGCTTTTTTTATCGCATCCGACCGTGCGTCCTGCAGCGGCCGATCAGTGCACTGCGTCTGTGCGTTTGAAAAGTCAAATGGCGCTCCTTCTCTTCTGAGCCCCGCCATGCGCCCAAACAATTACTTTCCACCACATATGAGGTATCTGCGTACTCAGGAGAAAATGCACAATACATTTTATGGTGCATTTTTTCCTGTTACCCTTGTGAAAAAAAAGCTACCTAATTGAAGCAACCGTTTTGTGGTAAAAAAATTTTTTTTTCTTTTCACGGCTCAACGCTATAAACTTCTGTGAAGCCCCCAGGTGTTCAAAGTGCTCATCAAACATCTAGAAAAAATATTTGAGGGCTCTAGTTTCCAAAATGGGGTCACTTGTGGGGGAGCTCCATTGTTTAGGCACCTCAGGGGGTCTTCAAACCCGACATGGCGTCCGCTATTGAGTGCAGCTAATTTTGCGTTCAAAAATTCAAATGGCGCTCCTTCCCTTCCGAGCTCCGCTGTGCACCCAAACAATTGATTTTTACCACATATGAGGTATCGGCGTACTCAGGAGAAAATGCACAATAAATTGTAGGGTGCACTTTCTCTTTTCTCCCTTGTGAAAATGAAAATTTTATGGCTAAAGTAACATTTTTGTGTTAAAAAGTAAAATTTTCATTTTTTCCTTCCACATTGCTTTGGTTCCTGTGAAGCACCTAAAGGGTTAATAAACTTTTTGGATGTGGTTTTGAGCAGAGTGAGGGGTGCAGTTTTTAGAATGGGGTCACTTTTGGGTATTTTCTGTCACCTCGGTCTCTCAAAGTCACCTCAAATGTGATGTGGTCCCTAAAAAAAATTATTTTCTAAATTTTGTTGGAAAAATGAGAAATTGCTGATGAACTTTGACCCCTTCTAACTTCCTAACGAAAAAAAAATTTGTTTCGAAAATTGCGCTGATGTAAAGTAGACAAGTGGGAAATGTTATTTAGTAACTATTTTGTGTGACATATTTCTCAGATTTATGGGCATAAATTTTCAAAGTTTGAAAATTGCGAAATTTTCAAAATTTTCGCCAAATTTCCTAAATTTTCACAAATAAACGCAAAAAATATCGGCCTAAATTTACCACTGACATGAAGTACAATATGTCACGAAAAAACAATCTCAGAATCGCCAGGATCCGTTGAAGCGTCCCAGAGTTATAACCTGTCAAAGTGACACTGGTCAGAATTGCAAAAAATGGCCCGGTCATTAGGGTGTTTTAGTGGCCGGGGGTGAAGGGGATAATGGTTTAGTAACAATGAGTTTGAGTGTGCAATGCAGAGGTGCTGCAAATAGCTTTGCACCAGTGGGACACTAATGGAAGTCCACCAGCCACTTTAAGATGCCACTAAGTTTACTCAGTGTTTGCTAGTATAATGGCTTAGTAACAATGAGTTTGAGTGTGCAAAGGGCAGGAGGGTACAGTGGCAGGGTTGTGGGTCTGGGTAGAGGAAAGGAAGCCTCCCTTTATATCCCTCCTAATGGGGATATGCAGCGAGGAAATTCCTGACCTTAGCTACACAGACGCTGTCATCTTGTGTAGCTGTTAAAATCTGTTTTCATGGACCTGACTGTCACCTATGGCTCTGACCCTGCCGGTATTAGCCCTTACAAGGACTAATAGAAACTTCTATCCCTATTCTGTATAGCGCTGTGTGTAGAGCGTACACAGCAGTATCTGAGACAGGAGCTACGCCAGCGGTGACTGACACCAAGACGCAGAAGGCAGATAATGGCGTGCTGGAGGAAAATTTCCGTTTTTATAATGCATGGACAGGTGACATATGTTACGGGGGGCTGTCTGATAATAACCTAAAGGAGTATCAGACAGTCAGGGTCCACCGTGCAAAGACTTTGCTGCAGACTATGGCAGAGTGCAATACCTCTGTTAACTCACAGAAGGATATAATAAGTAAGTAAAGCAATTCCTCCCTTACTTGGAGGGTGTGTGGAATGATCTCTGTTAATAATCACAGAGACAAAGGCAATGTGTGCGAAATGGCACCTACCTAGGTCCGCTCTTCTAGTGGTGCAAAAGAGACGAACAGCAGCGTAAGCCGCACAAAGCTCCTACCTGCGTTCGCTCCACTAGTGTGCGAGGACACGAACCACTAGATATGGCACCTGCCTAGGTCCGCTCTTCTAGTGGTGCAAAAGAGACGAACAGCAGCGTAAGCCGCACAAAGCTCCTACCTCTGTTCGCTCCCCTAGTGTGCGAGGATACGAACTGCCAGACGCAGTATAAGGAACGTTACCCTAGCGGCAACGTCCACCTACGAGTCGAATCACAAGGCCCAGCCAGACCATGTGCCTCAGGCACCTGCCTATGTCCGCTCCCCTAAGAGGCAAGGATACGGACAGCAGCCGAAGCTGTAAGGTATAAGAACGCTACCCTGCCGGTAGCGCTCACCTAACATAGACAGAGGAATGCCTAGAGGAACGCGCACAGAGGGTCTACTCTTGTGCATGAACCAAGAGGACTGAGCACCATGCGGCGTGTGTCAGGGTCTTATATAGACTCTGTGCCTCATCCAAGATGGAGGACACCAGAGCCAATCCGCTGCCAGAACGACAGGAGTGACGTCATGCTGGCCTATCACTGAGCAAGGCGTCACAAGCACATGACCAGCGACCAATCGGCATAGAAGGTGTCAGAGGCATGTGACCTCGTGTCAGCGATGATGTCACCCGCACATGTGCAATGGCTCCAAGATAGGACTTGGTCTCCAGCGCTTGCACATGTGCAGTAGCAAGAAATCTGGACTTAGTCTCCAGCGCTCGCACATGTGCAGTAGCAAGAAATCTGGACTTAGTCTCCAGCGCTCGCACATGTGCAGTAGCAAGAAATCTGGACATAGTCTCCAGTGCTCGCAGCAACCGTAACAACATGGACATCCTATCACACATGCCGTTGCTTCTCTGGCTAAAAGTCCACTTAGCTGTGTGTGTGTCTGGGATTGGCTGACATGCTGGCCTGCCCCAGTACACGCGCGCGCTTAGGGAAGGAAGACAAGGAAAAAAAAAAAAATGGCGATCGCCATTATCCAAACAGCAGTGATCTGAATGCGCTGTTCCCGCACACTATACGCTGAAATTTCATAATAGTGTGAGTCACAGAGTGACTTACACTATTACAGCGGAAAGCCAGCTAGTAATTAGCTTGTCTTTTTGCTGCTAGAACCGTTCTCGAATGTATCTAGAACTATCGAGCTTTAGCAAAAAGCTCAAGTTCTAGTTCGATCTAGAACAGCCCCCAAAATCACTCGAGTCGCGAACTGGAGAACCTCGAACCGCGAACCGCGCTCAACTCTACTGTTGAGGTGTTTTGGTTGTGGCAGCCATGAGTAGAGTTGAGCGCGGTTCGCGGTTCGAGGTTCTCCAGTTCTAGGCTCGAGTGATTTTGGGGCCTGTTCTAGATCGAACTAGAACTCGAGCTTTTTGCAAAAGCTCGATAGTTCTAGAAACGTTCGAGAACGGTTCTAGCAGCAAAAAAACAGCTAATTCCTAGCTGGCTTTCCGCTGTAATAGTGTAAGTCACTCTGTGACTCACACTATTATGACATTTCAGTGTATAGTGTGCGGGAACAGCGCCTTCAGATCACTGCTGTTTGTATATTTTTTTTTTTTTTTTTTTCCTTGTCTTCCTTCCCTAAGCGCGCGCGTCTTGTGGGGCGGGCCAGCATGTCAGCCAATCCCAGACACACACACAGCTAAGTGGACTTTTAGCCAGAGAAGCAACGGCATGTGTGATAGGATGTCCATGTCACATGTCCCTGCATTATAAAACCGGACATTTTCCTCCAGGACGCCATTATCTCTTCTGCGTCCTTGGTGTCAGACATCACTGGCGCAGCTCCGTCCTTTGTCCTATCGCCGATACTGCTGTATGCGCTCCATACACAGCGCTAGACAGCTTAGGGATAGCACTTTCTATCAGTCCTTTTAAGGGCTCGTACCGGCAGGGTCAGAGCCATAGGTGACAGGTCCTGAAAACAGAGACAGCGTCTGTGTAGCCAAGGTCAGGGATTTCGTCGCTGCATTTCCCCATTAGGAGGGAATAGAAAGGCAGGCTTCCATTCTTCTACCCA
The DNA here is from genome assembly GCF_048569485.1 of Anomaloglossus baeobatrachus. Taxonomy (NCBI): domain Eukaryota; kingdom Metazoa; phylum Chordata; class Amphibia; order Anura; family Aromobatidae; genus Anomaloglossus; species Anomaloglossus baeobatrachus. Next base: position 193,343,741 of record NC_134357.1, on the reverse strand, counting down.
GAGCCCCACAATCCTGGCACTGTACACTCCTGTCCTCTGCACACTCCAACTCATTATAACTAAGCCATTATACTAGCAAACAGTCAGTGTACCTAGTGGCATCCTAAACGTGGCTATTGTACTTTTGTGTAGTCACACTAGTGGAAAGATATTTGCAGCACCTCTGCCTGCATTGCACACTCAAACTCTTTTTAACTAAGCCATTATACTAGCAAACAGTCAGTGTACCTAGTGGCATCCTAAACGTGGCTATTGTACTTTTGTGTAGTCACACTAGTGGAAAGATATTTGCAGCACCTCTGCCTGCATTGCACACTCAAACTCATTGTTACTAAGCCATTATACTAGCAAACACTGAGGAAACTTAGTGACATCCTAAACGTGGCTATTGGACTTTTGTCTAGTCACACTAGTGCAAATCTATGGGCAGCACCTCTGCATGACACCCTCCTGCTCTGTTTTTAATAAGCTATAATGATAGCAAAAAATACTGCCATTTAGTGGCATCATAGAACTGGCTGTTGTATTCCATTAGTGCCCCACTGGTGCCAAGCTATTTCTAGCACCTCTACATGACACCCTCATGCACATTTTGCTACGCTAATGTTATAGCAAACTCAGGGAATTCATTGCTGCATTTGATAATTCGGAGGGATAGAAAGTGAGGCTTCCTTTAGCTTTTCCTTCTGTTCATAGACAGCATCTCCAAGTTCACACCCGAAGAGCAATTTCTCCTCCACGTGTAAGTGTGGAGAGGCAGCTAGTGTGCATGCGTGTGCCGATTTTACCCCAGCTGCAGCCTAACTACAGTGTTTCGCCTAGTGAGTATGCTCAGCCTGACTGTGCCATTCCTGACGCTAAGTCTTCATTTCGGGATACAGCGCATGCTCCCACACTAAGTGTGAAAAGCCTCTTTGCACAGGTACTTGCATTCCGTGCCGGGTCTAAGTCCTGTTTTGTACCTAGACACCATGCTAAAGCTGATAGTCTTTTTTCAGAGACTGTATTTCATGCTACTGAGCATGCTCAGGCACTTACTGCATCAGAGACTAGGTCCGGTAATGAACTCTTTAGCCCTGCCCCTGATGTGGGGGTCCCATATAGACCACAGGGCATCAGGTGTCCTCCCAAATGGCTTGCAGAGGCCCACCCCTATGACTTGTCACCGCATTATTGATGGTCAGACGATGACTGGTGAGGTGTTTGGGTCATGGCAGCCATGAGGTCATCATTGAAGTTGCGGTTCCAAATAGGACGCTAGTTATGCCACTCATGACGTGTCGCTCTACTTTTGTCTCCAGGAGGTGCATTGTGGTTCACCCTGGTTTGGGGCGGACCCAGGTTATAAAAGGGGCTGGAGCCAACAAGGAGGTGCGCAGTCTTCTATTATGCTCCGAAAGAGCACACCTCCATGTGTTGAACCCATTGCGGCTTTAGGCCAGAGGTAGGCAGGGATAGGGTGTCGATGCATGCCACCACCACAGTTGGTAACGCAGAATGGTTAAGACCAGCTCCTGTCCTACCAGTCCTGCTTGTGCAGCCCAGTGGCATTAACAGGCCTGCTGCTGCTGATGCGCCTGCTGTCCACAGGTGTGGCCCCTATGCACACGGTCAGCGTACTCAATGGCCCCTGTGTTGTTAACAGGGAGTTCATGGGCTGGGAGGCATGTGGACCCTGTGACGCTAACAGGGCTCCAAGTCTCCAGATCCGAATGGCGTCTAACTCGGTTCAGGCTACTATTAGTTTCATAGCCACACAGCTCTGTATCCTCCACCAAACCTTCCAGTTGCCAACCTCTCCTTTTCCAACTGGGAGCACGGTGGACACTGACTGCTGATGGAGATATATACCTTTCTCTTTCTTTTCTTATTAATTTTCGTTATATAGCGGTAACATAGTATATACCACCTTATCCAAATCTGCCAGTCCCACTGTAACAGATGGTGTTTCTTCAGCAAATGTTACTGTTGCTTAACCACCAAATCCACGGACCAAAACTTTTTTCCCCTTTCCAACACACCTGTTCCCCTTTCCACCAGCATCTGTCCTTTTTCAACTCATTTTGGTATATGACCAAAAGTGCAACTCTGCAGGGACACCGTACTCAACGCCATCTCAGCACAGCAGCCAGCACTTTTTGCTGATACTATGCGCCCTTGTTAATCTTTCTCCCTCACCATGACTGCCGCATAGGTGCCGCTGACCATCTGGACCTCGTAGATCTTGTTATCCCTTCCGCATATGACTCCTCCTGTACTTCCTCCCCTTCCTCTTGTCCCAACACCTGACTCCGAATAATAATTACAGTGTGCTCCATCATGTAGATGACCAGAATTGTCACGCTGAGAATGACATTGCCAGTGCTAAACATCTTCGTCGACATTTGTGAACTGTGTAGCAGGGTGCATAGGTCCTTGATCTGACACCACTCCAGCAGCGTGATCTGCACCACCTCTGGATCAAGTTATCCCAGGCTATATGTCATAACGTATTGCAGCAGGGTTCGGCGGTGCTGCCACAAACGCTGCAACATGTGCAGATTCAAATTCCTGCGTGTCGGCACATCGCATTTCAGGCGTTTAACCACCAGACCTAAAGACTTCTGTAGCGACGAAAGTTGTTGAGCTGCTGTGTGCGCACGATGGAAGTGAGCACATAGCGAGCGTGCCCGCTGCACAAGGCCATGTAGGCCGGGATGGTGTTTTAAAAATTGCTGGAGAATTAGGTTCAACACGTGAGCCATACAAGGCACGTGTGTCACATTGCCCTGACGATGGCCCGCAGCCAGGTTTGCATCATTGCCGCACACGGCTGTTAAGTCACCAACGGAGTACGCTCCGTCAATTTGTACTCCGGTCGCCAGGTGACAACATGTTCCTTTCATGCATAGTGCTGATGATGGGAGAGGAGTCGATGCCAGCGGCGCAGGTGGACGCAGGTTATGCTCACCCACTGGGCTGCATTACCTTGACAGATGCAGAATCTCTGGCTGAATGTAGCTGGTGGGTATCTCACAGATGAAATACCATCATTCAGCTACAACCAATGGGAAGACACCACACCCTTTTTTATGCCCATCCTGTCTGCAGACCACTGCCAGACATAGCTATGAACCTCTGGTTAATTTTACCCCCAGTTCAGTTTTATGATTTTGTGTCCTTGTTACCTGACTACTTTTCCTGCTTGCTGTTTATGTACCTCGTTGGCCGATTTGCATTTCACCTCTGCTTGTTTTCTGATTAAGTCCTGGCCATCCCATTCTGTTCCTCTTCCTCAATTAATGTTTTGACCCTGCATGACTACTATTCTCTGGAACTGCAGCCTTCCACAGGTATTGATCAACTTGGGCCCTGTGTCATTCAACATCACTGTATAGGGATTAAAGGGTTTCAGGGTTCTGGGGGTCCAGCTTGGTGAGTGGGTTCCCTCTAGCCTATCATTTACAGAGCGTCTGAGTGTCGATCCAGGCAGGCGTTACACCGTGCCCTCGACAGAAGGACATGTAGGCCGGGATAGTGTTTTAAAAATTGCTGGAGATTCGGATTCAACACGTGAGCCATACAAGGCACGCGTGTCACATGCCCTGAAGAAGGGCCACAGACTGTTTAGCATCATTGTCACACCCGGCATTCCCTGGCTGCTGGTTGAGTTTCATTGATGAAACTCGGTCTCACTCTACAGAGCTAACCGTCCACAACTCCTCAGCGGCGTCTCACATTTCCCCTACATTTCAAAGTAAACATTTGACCGCCTGATGGCCTTGAGCTCTGCTGCCAGCATAGTAAGGAGGTTTGTGGGATTCCTTGGGCGCAGTTACAAGGAAGGGTGGCCTGAACACACAGGGTTTGGGCTGAGGTGCAGGAAGAACACGAGGTTGATGAGGCAGAAACAGTGGAGGAACTTGTACATACAGAGGAAGGATTGAAACACACAACTCGTGGGGACGGAAAGACTTGTACAGCAGACACTTCTCCATCTATCACCATAGTTACCCAGTGCCCAGTCAGCGACATGTAACGCCCCTGTCCATGCTTACTGTTCCAAGTATCTGTGGTGAAATGCATCCTGTCACACACAGAGTTTCTCAAGGAAGCGGTGATGTTGTGTGCGACCTGCTGTGTTAGCGCGGGCACCCCTTTCTTGGAGAAGGAGGGGCAAATGGCCATCGGCTCTTGGGGCACAGCAATGGGCATAAGGTCTCGAAAATCCTCGGTGACAAAAGGGTGTAAAGGCAGCCTTTCTGTAGCCAACAAGTTTGAGATGCTGAAACTAAACCTCTTAGGCATGTCATGCACTTCGAAAATCATGTAAAAAACAGCGAGGGGACTCCAACCACAGTCTCCCTTGTTGCCACTAATTGGGCCACACACACCCCACTTGACTGGCATCAGTTGATCCCCCTTTTCAAAATGAAAAAGATGCTTTGCATGAAGCACTCTCAAAAATACGCATGCCTTTTGCCTCCTCTGGCTGATCCAGGGGAAGAAAAGTCCTCTGAGAGCCATGATTTGTTCATCTTGGTTCTTTTAGAAACACAGCGAGGGGACTCCAACCACAGTCTCCCTCGTTTCCACTAATTGGGCCACACACACCCCACTTGACTGGCATCAGTTGATCCCCCCCCCTTTTCAAAATGAAAAAGATGCTTTGCATGAAGCACTCTCAAAAATACGTGTGCCTTTCGCGTCCCCTGGCTGACCCAGGGGAAGAAAAGTCCTCTGAGAGCCATGACTTGTTCATCTTGGTTCTTTTAGAAACACAGCGAGGGGACTCCAACCACAGTCTCCCTCGTTTCCACTAATTGGGCCACACACACTCCACTTGACTGGCATCAGTTGATCCCCCTTTTCAAAATGAAAAAGATGCTTTGCATGAAGCACTCTCAAAAATACGCATGCCTTTCGCCTCCCCTGGCTGACCCAGGGGAAGAAAAGTCCTCTGAGAGCCATGTCCACATTGTCAGTGGACAGACGCGTGTGCTTATCTGCCAGCAGACCCCCAGCAGCACTGAAGACAGGTTCCGAGAGAACGCTGGCTGCAGGACACAACAAGATCCCCAAGGCGTACGTGGCAAGCTCAGGCAATTTATCCAGATTGGAAGCCTAAAATGAGCATATATCTGTGTCTCCTCCTCTTTTTCCTTGTCCAGCTCTTTTGTTTTTGCATTAGTATACGTCCTTGTCACTTTCCCATGTGGTTGTGTTGTGAGTTGTTTGTGACCTTTTGGACACCTTTGAGGGTGTTTTCTAGGTGTTTTTATGTGTTTGTGATTGCCTCCCATTGTTTCCTATGCGGTTCGAGTGGTTCGCCGAACCGGTTCGCCGAGCCGAATCGCGACCGGTTCGCTCATCTCTAATCACTATGTGTGACACCGCAGGAGCGACGAACATCTCCTTACCTCTGTCCACCGGCAATGAGGAAGGAAAGAGGTGGGCGGCATGTTCCAGCTGCTCATCTCCGCCCCTCCTCTGCTGTTGGACGGCTGCTGTGTGTCGCTGTGACACTGCACGAACCGCACCCTTAGAAAGTTCGCCGGCAACAGCGATGTTGCAGGGAAGGTAAGTTCGCGTGACTGGTGTTAGCGATTAGAGATGAGCGAACCGGTCCCGGTTCGGCTCGAGGCCGGTTCGCCGAACGGGGGTCCCGTTCGAGTTCGGTTCGTCGAACGTTCGACGAACCGAACTCGAACGTATAGGCTATAATGGGAGGCAATCACAAACACATAAAAATGCATTATAAATGTACACAAACAGTTAATAAACATTGCCATAACACTTACCGGTCCTCGCGATCCCTTCTGCACTCTGTCTCCTGCCGCTATTCCATCCGATGATCGCTGAATCCTCCCGGTGACCTGCACTGCCAGCAGAGAAGCAGGACCTATCGTGACGTCAAAATAGCCATGTGACCAGTCACGTGGCTATTATCTCATTGGCTACAGACTGGTCACATGACTATGACACGTCATGTAGGACCTGCGAGTGCATCTCTCCGGTACACGGTGCACATATGTGTATCGCCGTGTACCGGCGACATGCTCTAGCACACGGTCGACTCCCCGTTCCGTTAGGGACCGGCTGACACAGCCGGTCATTAACGGAGATCACCATTGCCATAGCAACGCAGTTAGCGGTGACGTCACCGCTAACCGCAGCTCCGGGAGCACCGTTGCTATGGTAACGCGTCTGTCAGCGTTACCGCTAGCAGCCAGCAGTGATCACTCACGGAGTGAAGGCTGCACGCTGCTTCCCGATTGTAGTGAGCATTGTAGTTAGGATGGAGGTTCCCCAGCCCCAAGTGATGCCCCTCACTACAATCGTCACTACTACTACACTAGAAAGAAAGAAGACAGAAGAGCAGGATCGTGGAGGGCTGACAGGGGTAATAAAGATGGAGTCTCTAATGTGTCTGTGTATTTATTTCTATTAAAGTATTTTTTCTCTGTGTGGTGTCTTTTTTTAACCCTTTATTGGAGATTCTTAATGGCCGGGTCAAACGTGCCTGACATTAAGAATCTCTGGCTTAATACTGGCTGGTAAAACAAAGCCAGTATTAACTCATGATTACCCAACAAGCCACCCGGCTCCAGGGCTGTTGGAAGAGTTGGATACAGCGCCAGATGATGGCGCTTCTATGAGAGCGCCATTTTCTGGGACGGCTGCGGACTGAAATCCGCAGCAGAGGCGCCCACAAACCTCGGGCTAACCTGTGCTGCGGATTCCAATCCCCAGCTGCCTAGTTGTACCCGGCTGGACACAAAAATAGGGCGAAGCCCACGTCATTTGTTTTTTAATTATTTCATGAAATAAGTGAAATAATTAAAAAAAACGGGCTTCCCTATATTTTTGGTTCCCAGCCGGGTACAAATAGGCAACTGGGGGTTGGAGGCAGCCCGTGGCTGCCAGCTGTACCTGGCTAGCATACAAAAATATGGCGAAGCCCACGTCATTTTTTTGGTGGGCAAAAAACTTCTGCATACAGTCCTGGATGGAGTATGCTGAGCCTTGTAGTTCTGCAGCTGCTGTCTGCTCTTCTCCATACAGACAGACAGCAGCTGCAGAACTACAAGGCTCAGCATACTCCATCCAGGACTGTATGCAGAAGTTTTTTGCCCCCTGAAAAAATATGTGGCTTCGCCATATTTTTGTATGCTAGCCAGGTACAGCAGGCAGGTACGGCTGCCCCCAACCCCCAGTTGCCTATTTGTACCCGGCTGGGAACCAAAAATAAAGGGAAGCCCTTTTTTTATTATTTCATGAATTTCATGAAATAATTAGAAAACAAATGACGTAGGCTTTGCCCCATTTTTGTGTCCAGCCAGGTACAACTAGGCAGCTGGGGATTGGAATCCGCACCACCGGTTGGCCTGAGCTTTCTGGGCCCCAGTGCTGCAAATTGCAGTCTGCAGCCGCCTCAGAAAATGGCATTTTCATAGAAGCGCCATCTTCTGGCGCTGTATCCAACTCTTCCAGCACCTGCCTGCTATACCTGGCTAGCATACAAAAATATGGCGAAGCTCACGTCCTTTTTTTGTAGCTTTTTGGCAAAAAAAAAAAAAAATGCTTCCCTGGATTTTCCATTGCCAGTGAAGGTAACACCAAGCAGTGGGGGTTAGCAGCCAGTAGCTGCTTGGATTACCCTTAGCTAGCAATACAAAAAATGCAGTGGGAGCTAACATATATTTTTTTTAATTATTTATTTAAATAACTAAAAATAAAATGGGCTTCCCTGTATTTTGATTGCTGGACATCACAGTGCTGTAAAAATAAATCTTTAAAAAAATGACGTAGCGCTCCGCGGTATTTTTGATTCTCAGCGCAGATAAAGCAGACAGCTATGGGTTGCCACCCCCATCTGCCTGCCGTTACCTTGGTTGGCAATCAAAATACAGGGAAGCCCATTAATTTTTTCTATTTAAAAAATAGTTAAAAAAAAAAAATGACGTTGGGTCCCCCCATTTTTGATAGCCAGCTAGGGTAAAGCAGACGGCTGTAGCCTGAAAACCACAGCTGGCAGCTTTACCGTGGTTGGGGATCCAATGTGGAGGTCCCCTCAGGCTCTTTTTTATAATTATTTTATAAATATTAATAATTACACAATAAAAGTAGGGGACCCCCCAAATTGGATCACCAGCCAAGGTAAAGCGGACAGCTGTGGTCTGGTATTCTCAGGGTGGGAAGGTCCATAGTTATTGGGCCTTCACAGCCTAAAAATAGCAGGCCGCAGGCACCCCAGACGTGGCGCATCCACTAGATGCGCCAATCCTGGCGCTTCACCCCAGCTCATCCCGTGCCCTGGTGCAGTGGCAAACGGGGTAATAAATCGGGTTGATACTAGCTGTAAAGTCACCTGAGATCAAGCCCAGCAGTTTGTGATGTCATGGCGTCTATTAGATACCCAACATCATAAACTGTCAGTACTAACAAAAACAAAAAATCGACAAAAGAAATTTATTTGAAAAAACAGTCCCCAAAACATTTCCTCTTTCACCAATTTATTGTAAGAAAAAAAATAAAGGGGTCCCACGACGACTCTGGACCGTCTAGAATATGGGGGGGAGACACTCAGGGAACGTATCCCCCATTTTCTAGGAGTGCGGACCCTTCATGTGAGGAGTGTGGGTGCAATGAATCTGCACTCACTCTCCCCGGGTCCACAGCAGCAGAGTCCATGTCGTAATGGTTGCTACCAAAGCTGCAATGCCCTGCTCATGAGGTAAGGGCATGCCTAATCAGGAGAACTACTGTAGAGGAAGCTCTGCTCACTGGTATATAGGTGCTCAGAGGTAATAATAGATAAAATTAGTGAGTAACCTCGGCACTCTATATCTCCCAGACTAAGTCAGTAAGTCACAACGGATAGTAATGCAAAATCACTCTTTATTGGTCCGTATTAAGAAAATTTTTTTTTCATAAGCATATATGTTTTTGTCCAAAACAAGTTACAAATGACGTTTCGGCCTGAGCCTTCGTCAGATTGGACTTATCTGCATGTAATCATGAAAAATGACAATAATCAGTATCACATAAGAGTGAGAGAACAATAACATAAACTCGAACAATGTAGAGGTACAATTGGGATGCAGCAAAAAAATTGCAACACAGCAAGAAATGAAACACATGATACAAATGTCATAATACAGTACAAGGACAATATAGTAATGACAAATATGGGGTCAGAGTAGACTTAGACAGCTCTGGTACGAAAGAGATGTCAATCATAAAGTAACATGTGCAGTAGGTGTAGAGCTACACTATGCATGGCAGAGCTAATGGGTAGACCGACCATAGAAAAAGTGGAGAAAAAGTGGAGAAAAAGTGGAGAATAAGTGGAACATAAGAGGAGAAAAAGTGGAGAAAAAGTGGAGAAAAAGTGGAGAAAAAGTGGAGAAAAAGTGGAGAAAAAGTGGAGAAAAAGTGGAGAAAAAGTGGAGAAAAAGTGGAGAAAAAGTGGAACACCCTTTGGTACCTTTCATGTGGCACTAAGGGGTGCTTAGCTTTGTATTTAGCCAAAAAAATGAAAAAAAAATGACATAGGGTTCCCCCTAGTTTTGTAGCCAGCTAGGGTAAAGCAGACGGCTGCAGCCTGCAGACCACAGCTGGCAACCTCACCTTGGCTGGTAATCCAAAACTGAGGGCACCCCACGCTGTTATTTTAAATTAAATAAATAATTAAAAAAAAAAACACGTAGGGGTCCCCCAAAATTGGATCACCAGCCAAGGTAAAGCAGACAGCTGGGGCCTGATATTCTCAGACTAGGGAGGTCCATGGTTATTGGAATCTCCCCAGCCTAAAAATAGCAGGCCGCAGCCGCCCCAGAAGTGGCGCATCCATTAGATGCGCCAATCCTGGTGCTTCGCCCCAGCTCATCCCGCGCCCTGGTGCGGTGGCAAACGGGGTAATATTTGGGGTTAATACCAGATGTGTAATGTCACCTGGCATCAAGCCCTGGGGTTGGTGAGGTCAGGCGTCTATCAGATACCCGACATCACCAACCCAGTCAGTAATAAAAAAAAAATAGACGACAAACACATTTTTATTTGAAAAAACACTCCCCAAAACATTCCCTCTTTAACCAATTTATTAGATTGAAAAACAAATCCAGGTCTGGTGTAATCCAAGGGGTTGCCATGACGATGCACACTGTCCCAGTCAATGAAGAGCAGGATGTTCCCCATTGGCTGGGAGAGCAGTGCAGTGACCTGAGCTAACATCAATGGGTCAGCCCAGGTCACTGCAGGGGGGTGACAAGTGCTGCTGTCAGTGAGGTACATTACCTGCGCTGATCTCCAGCACACTGACAGCCCCTGTCACTGAGGTCAATGACCGGCGCCTTCACATCAAGTATCGCGAGAGGTCCGTGACGTCACCGCCAGTGTCAGTCTCGGGTCGGAAGCGATAGGTGATGTGACAAGCGGCGGCCATGGAGGACAGTGACAGCGCTGAGGTCGGGATGGCGGGACTTCATCACCGCAGGTAAGCCGAGCGAGCGAGCGAGCGGGCGGGGGGGGGGTGGATGTGTGTGTGTGTGTGTGTGTGTGTGTTTGTGTATGTGTATGTATGTGTACATGCCGCGGGCAGGAGGGGGTGGAGCGAGCTGAGCGGGAAAGTGTGGGCTTCCTGCACGTAACTAAGATAAACATCGGGTTACTAACCAAAGCGCTTTGCTTGGATACCCGATGTTTATCTTGGTTACCAGCTTGTGGCAGGCTGCCAGCGATGGCTCCTGCTCACTGTAGCTGTAAAAAGCCCTGCTTTTTGCTGCTAGAACCGTTCTCGAACGTATCTAGAACTATCGAGCTTTTAGCAAAAAGCTCGAGTTCTAGTTCGATCTCGAACAGCCCAAAAATCACTCGAGCCTAGAACTGGAGAACCACGAACCGCGCTCAACTCTATTAGCGATGTTGTGCACTACGGGCAGCAATTTGCCCATGATGCACAACCGACGGGGGCGGGTACGCTCGCTAGCAGTATCGGTACCAATATCGCAGCGTGTAAAGTGCCCTTAAGATTGCTCTCATAGACAAGTTTGCAGAGGGTAGAGATAAATTCTTGGTGTTCAAGTAAGCCTGTAGATTGTACTTTAAACTTCGACCTTAATCCTGTGGGGATGGGGAACAACAAGTAAGGATTGTGATCTCTCTGTTACAGGGGGATCCATAATCCTGGGCTAGTTACCTCCAGTTGGTGGATGGATTTTTTTAAGGCCTTCAGCCTTATTTCTGATGATCCTGATGAAATCTCTTTGGCGGAGTCCAGGCTGCATCACCTTCACCAGAGAGTCGGTCAGCGGAGACTACTGTCTGTGTGCGTAGGGGGGCACACCAGGACAGTCGGCGCAGCAGCCGTAGCCCAGTTAACTCTACTGGGCTGCTACAACAGGACTTGAGCGATAGGAGGGGAAGTCTTGGTGTGACAGGCCCTAACCCTACCTACCGCTTACAGAACTAGTGGGTGTTGCTGCAATATGGCTCTATCATGTAAGAACATGTGAAGGAAAATGAAGACTGCGCACCATGGTGCGGTCTACAGGCCCTTTTAATACCTAAGGTCCGCCTCAAACCCAATGTTTGCCCCAATGGTGCCTCCAGGGGCCAATAGCGGAGTGCCACATCATCAGTGACGTCACCAGCGGCCTATCCGGAACCGCCATGTCACTCATGACACAATGGCCGCACCACCCCAAACACCCTACCAGTCATCGTCTGATGACCAATGATAGGGTGCCAGGTCACAGGGGGGGGCCTCTGCGAGCCAGTCCGGAGTGGCCACATCATCAGGACACCTGACACTATCCAGCCTATCAAGGCTTGCCACCTCATGGACATGCCCAGTAAAGTTCTTACCGGACTTAAGACCCTGTTACAGGCAACGCGGTATCTAACGATATATCGCCGGGGTCACGGATTCCGTGACGAACATCCGGCATCATTAGTGACATCGTTGCGTGTGACACCAATGAGCGGCCGTTAACGATGGAAAATATTCACCATATCGTCCATCGTTGACATGTTGCTTGTTTTAAAAAAATCGTTGATTCTTGAGGACGCAGGTTGTTCGTTGTTCCTGAGGCAGCACACATCGCTATGTGTGACACCTCGGGAAAGACGAACTACAGCTTACCTGCGGTTGCCGGCAATGAGGAAGGAAGGAGGTGGGCGGGATGTTACGGCCGCTCATCTCCACCCCTCTGCTTCTATTGGGCGGCCGCTTAGTGACGTCGCTGAGATGCCGCACGAACCGCCCCCTTAGAAAGGAGGCGGTTCACCGGCCACGCTAGGCAGATAGATAAGTCCGTGTAACAGCTCCTAACGATATTGTGCGCCATGAGCAGCGATTTGCCCGTGATGCACAAACGATGGGGGCAGGTGCTTTCACCAGCGATATCGCTAGCGATATCGCTGCGTGTAAAGCTCCCTTTAGTCTCTGATGCACTAAGTTACTGAGCATGCTCAGTAGCCTGAACAACAGACTAAAGCGGGCTTTACATGCTACTTTATATTTAACGAGATGTCGGCGGGGTCACGTCGTAAGTGACGCACATCCGGCATCGTTAGTGATATCGTAGCGTGTGACAGCTATGAACGAGCAGAAATACCTTCTCGTTCATCGTTGACACGTCACTCATTTTCTAAAAATCGAACGTCCAGTTGTTCATTGTTCCCGAGGCAGCACACGTTGCTCCTTGTGACACCCCGGGAACGATGTACTGCAGCTTACCTGCGGCCGTCGGCAATGCGGAAGGAAGGAGGTGGGCAGGATGTTAACGTCCCGCTCATCTCCGCCCTCCGCTTCTATTGGGCGGCCGCTGTGTGACGTCACTGTGACGCCGAACGTCACTCCCCCTTCAGGAAGTGGATGTTCGCCGCCCACAGCGACATCGTTTGGAAGGTAAGTACATGTGATATGGGGTTACAGCATTGTGCGACACGGGCAAGAAATTGCCCGTGCCGCCCAAACGATGGAGGCGGGTGCGGTCGCAAATGCGAACACACGATAAATTGTAACGTGTAAAGCAGCCTGAGCATGCTCAGTAGGCACAATACAGAACTTGGACACAGAACGAAGTCCAAGCATCTGGGCAAAGAGGCTTTTCGCACTGTGGGTGTATGCTCATTAGCCTGAACTGAGGACTTAGCCTCAGAAATGGCAGGCTGAGCATGCTCACTAGGTGAAACACTGGACTTAGGCTCTGGCTGGGGCAAATCAGCACGCGCATGCGCCCTAGCCGCTTCTCCACATTTAAGGCCGCTTTACACGCAACGACATTGCTAACGAGATGTTGTTGGGGTCACGGCATTCGTGACGCACATCTGGCCTCATTAGCGACGCCGTTGCATGTGAAACGAACGACCGTTAACGATCAAAATTACTTATCGTCGATCGTTGACGCGTCGTTCTATTCCCAATTATCGCTGCTGTTGCAGGACGCAGGTTGTTCGTCGTTCCTGTGGCAGCACACATCGCTATGTATGACACCACAGGAACGAGGAACATCACTGTACCTGCGGCCGCCGGCAATGAGGAAGGAAGGAGGTGGGCGGGATGTTCCACCCGCTCATCTCCGCCCCTTCCGCTTCTATTGGGCAGCCATTTAATGACGTTGCTGTGACGCTGCACGAACCGCCCCCTTAGAAAGGAGGCTGTTCGCCAGCCACAGCGACATCGCTAAGCAGGTAAGTATGTGTGACCGTTCTTAGCGATGTTGTGCGCCATGGACAGCGATTTGCCCGTGACGCACAACCGACAGGGGTGGGTACTTTCACCAGCGACATCGCTAGCAATGTCGCTGTGTGTAAAGTGCCCTTTAGACATGGAGGAAAAAGCAGCCAGCTGGACTACCCCAGGCATGGCCAAAAATGATGGCCAGCGCCTGGGCATAGCAGGAACCGCAGCAGGCTGCTTGCGGCTACGGCGGCAACTATTTGTAACACTTAGGCGGGCTTTGCACGTTGCGACATCGGTAACAATGTGTTACCGACGCTGCAGCGATAGTTCTCGCCCCCATCGCAGGTGCGATATCTTGGGATTGCTGGCGTAGCAAACATTATTGCTACGCCAGCTTCACATGCACTCACCTGCCCTGCGAACCGCCTCCTTCCTAAGGGGGTGGGTCGTGCGTTGTCATAGCAACGTCACACGGCAGGCGGTCAATAGCAGCGGAGGGGCGGAGATGAGCAGGATGTAAACATTCCGCCCACCTCCTTCTTTCCGCATTGCAGCCGGGATGCAGGTAGGAGGTGTTCCTCGCTCCTGCGGCTTCATACACAGCGATGTGTGCTGCCGCAGGAACGAGGAACAACATCGTACCTGTCGCTGCACCAGCATTATGAAAATGTCGGACCCTACACCAATTATACGATAACGACGCTTTTACGCTCGTTAATCGTATGTAAAAGGATTTGCACACTACGATATCGACAGCGACGCCGGATGTGCGTCACTTTCGATTTGACCCCACCAACATCGCACCTGCGATGTCGTAGTGTGCAAAGGGGCCCTTATTATTCTAAATTTTGTAGATGGGCAACCAACCAACAAGTAGCCTCTTATAAAGTCAATTTTGCCAGGAACTTTCAGAGAGGTTGAAGGATGCCTTAGTGATGTATGAAATCTCAAACATTAGATGCCACCATGTCCTTGGCTATACATGTGGATAAATGCCTCCGAGATAGAATGGTTAGACCACTTTCCGCAGAGAGCTTACCTTGGGGCAGCATTCCATTCATTGTTGCGGGCGGGGGAGAGATCTGTCATAAAGGGGTTTGTTTTTTTGTGGTAAAGAAGGCAATTTTATTGGATTCTGCCTCTCGACTCCTAAGCAAAAAGAAACATATGTGGCTTGACTGACCATTGGTGGTGTGGAGGTGGACAATCGGAATGTGTTTTTGTCCTCTATATGTAATTCTCGGTTTGTCCTGACAGCAGAGGTGGTGCTAGAGAGCAGCACTGAGAAAATTTACGTGTTTGTGGACCAGGTGTCAGCATGGTGGATGCTGCCTGGCATTCCTACTTCTCCTGCACGTGGGTTTTCCTCCCCCCCACCTCCCAGAGTCTGTGCATACGTCACAGTATCTCCGGGAGCACTCCTAAGGAGTGCATGTGCGCCACTGCCCATCTCTTAAAGGGACAGTACACCACTTCCCAGAAGTCCCTGCCAGCCTATTGCTGAGAGGCACTGGGTATTTAGGGCAAGCTCCCACTAGGGGAGTTGCCTGATCAATGCCTTAGCTTAGCTAGTCAGTGTCCAGTACTTGAGCTAGCTAGTTGTCAGGTCCCCTTGTCTGTCCCGTTCGTTCAGTCCTGTTGGTTCCCTGCCTGTCGGTCCTATCCTGCCGGTGCCTGTGTCCTTGCCTGGCTGTGCATCTGGCCTCAGCTACCCTGATAGCCCTCGCTACATCAGAGACTGTGCATGTTTGTGTGCCACCCCCGTGCCAGCAGCCGGGCTGCTCGGATCCGGATCCGCGGTGGCTCGAGGGGTCTCCGGACCCGGGGTTTGCGGGGCCACTCAATGAAAAGGGGTTATGTACAGGGGATTAAGAAGTTTGTGACGCCACCCACGGTGCGTGGTAATGTGAGGGACCACTGCTGCCGTTGGGGAGCCCGGTGATGATGGTGTGGCAGCCTGATATTTTAACCCCTCCATGGGTAGGGGGTTTGTGTCCCGGGGCCCGTTGGTGACTGATGGAGTTTGGGGTGCCGTTGGGGAATAGGTGCAGGGGGATTTCCAATGTACTCACTCAGTCCCAGAATAACCACACCGACAGCTTGTAAACCAAAGTTCTGAGCACCACCATAGTTTGCGAGGATCACGGCTGGATCAGTGCCCTCGGTGTTGTTGTTGGTCTGTGGCCCTATCCCTGGCACCTTAGTCTCGATTGGACCCATTGGTATGAAACTCTCCGGTCCCGCTCACCCGTATGGCTAACGGAGTGAGCTTGCTGTTAGGATTCACGTGTAGGATTTCTTGGACTGTAGTGGAAAAGTCCTATCCCATCGGTGCGCTAGTACCCAGATTTTGGAGCGGGTTGGGGATGACACTTGAAGTCTTCACCCCTGTCTGGTAAATTACCGGAATGCGTGAAGCTACTTTCCGGCCTGGGGTCCATGTACCCCGCCGTACCCTGGCCCCTGCCCGGTGATAGCTCAAAGCCGCCGGCCGCCCTCCTCGGCAGTCCATGCCTCTTGATACTGTCCCCTGCGTCTTGGGTTCCAGCTCCTACCAGGCCCAGACCAACGTCTGACACCTAGTACACAGGAGCACTAGTACAACGACTGCCACCTAGTACACTCCTCCGTGGCCTCTCCTCATGAGTAGAGTTGAGCGCGGTTCGTGGTTCGAGGTTCTCCAGTTCGCTGCTCGAGTGATTTTGGGGGCAGTTCTAGATAGAACTAGAACTCGAGCTTTTTGCTAAAGCTCGATAGTTCTAGATATGTTCGAGAACGGTTCTAGCAGCAAAAAGACCAGCTAATCACTAGCTGGCTTTCCGCTGTAATAGTGTAAGTCACTCTGTGACTCACACTTATGAAATTTCAGTGTATAGTGTGCGGGAACAGCGCATTCAGATCACTGCTGTATGGATAATGGCGATCGCCATTTTTTTTTTTTTCCTTGTCTTCCTTCCCTAAGCGCGCGCATGTAGTGGGGTGGGCCAGCATGTCAGCCAATCCCAGACACACACACAGCTAAGTGGACTTTTAGCCAGAGAAGCAACGGCATGTGTGATAGGATGTCCATGTCACATGTCCCTGCATTATAAAACCGGACATTTTCCTCCAGCACGCCATTATCTGCCTTCTGCGTCCTTGGTGTCAGTCATCACTGGCGCAGATCCTATCGCCGATACTGCTGTGTACGCTCCATACACAGTGCTGTACAGCATAGGGATAGCACTTTCTATCAGTCCTTTTAAGGGCTCATACCGGCAGGGTCAGAGCCATAGGTGACAGGTCCGTGAAAACAGAGTTTAACAGCTACATAAGATGACAGCGTCTGTGTAGCTAAGGTCAGCGATTTCCTCGCTGCATTTCCCCATTAGGAGGGATAGAAAGGCAGGCTTCCTTTCCTCTACCCAGAGACCCACAACCCTGGTACTGTACCCTCCTGCCCTTTGCACACTCAAACTCATTGTTACTAAGCCATTATACTAGCAAACACTGAGTGAACTTAGTGGCATCCTAAACGTGGCTGTTGGACTTCTGTATCGTCCCACAAGTGCAAAGATATTTGCAGCATGTCTGCCTGCATTGCACACTCAAAATCATTGTTACTAAGCCATTATACTAGCAAACACTGCTGCCAGTTTAAGGGCCGTAGTTGCATTGTCAGAGATAATTATTGTTGTTTATTCTGCTGTTAATAAAGATAGACCACCGCTGCAATCTACACCACCTCTCAATTTTTACTACCACATTTTCAGTGCACAATCTTGTCGCAATCAAAATGAGTGGCAAAATGACAGATGCTGGTGGAAAGGGGAAGAGGGGTGTTGGAAAAGGAAAAAAAGGGTTTGTCCGTGGGGAAGGTGGCAAAGCTCCATTAACATCTGCTGAAGATAGACCATCTTCCAGCAAAAGTAAGATGTCTACTACTTACCGTGGACAATCCGATGTGCTCCCTTTTTTACGGACACGGACAACTGGAACAAAGGTAGATGATGGCCAAAAAAGGAAAATGCTTGAATGGATCTCAAGTGGTCCAACAAGTGCCCTCTCCGCCACTTCAACTACCACATCCAAAAAACACCAGTCCTCTGAGTTGTCATCCCAATCAAACTTGCTTTCTCCCAGCTCTGAAGTCTCCATCCGCCCTGCACAGTATGGTGGAACTGAGATGGCTGAGTCTGCAGAGCTGTTCAGTCACACTATAGCCTGGGAATCAGAGGTCTGCTCCCAAACTACAGTGAGTACAGACCAGGAAATGGTCTGCAGTGATGCCCAGAACCTTTGTGACTCTGATTCAGTCCGTGAGGACCAAGTTTCTGAGCATAATGTTGACCCTTTTTCACCAACTGTAACACCTGTTGTTATAGACAATGAGGAACATACTGATGACGATGAGACGCAGATATCAGATTGGGATGACAACTTAAATATTCGGTCAGGGCAAGAAGAGGCTCGGTCTGAGGGTGAGGGGAGTGCAAACACAACAATTGATGAGGAAGTTCTAGATCCCACCTACTGTCAACCCACAGTCAGGCACTCAAGGAGGTCAACAGAGGTGGTGGAGGAGGATGCAACTGATGACGAAGTTACCTTGCGCCTTCCTAGACAGAGTCGGAGTACTGGTAGCACGTCTACAACTGCATCCTCAGCTACCGCTCTGCCTCTGAGCACTAGTCGGGGTGGATCAACAGGTTGCATGCCCTCTAAGCCTTGCCTAGCCTGGTCCTTTTTTGACATAGCAAAAGATCGCCCAAATTATGTGATCTGTAAAATTTGTCATGATTCTGTTAGAGGTCAAAACCTCAGCAGTTTGACAACTTCTTCCATGAATCGTCACATGAATAAATATCATATGTCCCGGTGGGAAGCTCACCGTGCTGCAATGCGGCCTAGCGGTGCGAACAATCCACCGCTTGCCCCTTATAGTGCATCCGCGCGCTCTTCATCTTCTAGGACTGTGGGGACAGCTGTCACACCTGGTTTTCCACGCACAACTTCCACCACTGTAACCGCAACAGGCAGTTTGCTTGGTAGGTCGTCAGTTGGTTTGGAAGGGGAAACAAGTGCGTGTGTACAGCTCTCTCAGACATCGATAGCACCAACGTTGGATGAAGGCAACATCATGTCTACGCCTGCACTTTCCTCACAAAGCTGCATTTATCCAGGGACACCCTACTCAACACCGTCTACACACAGCAGCCAGATCTCTGTCCCTCAGATGTGGACAAATAAAAGGCCATTTTCTGCGACCCATGACTTTATTCCTCTGTAAGCTCTTGGCTACCGAAATGCTGCCTTTCCGCCTGGTGGACACACAGGATTTTAGAGACCTTATGTCTGTCGCTGTGCCCCAGTACCAGATGCCCAGTCGCCACTACTTCTCTAAGAAAGGAGTGCCCGCACTACACCAGCATGTCGCACACAACATCACCGCTTCCTTGAGAAACTCTGTGTGTGAACAGGTGCATTTCACCACCGATACTTGGACCAGTAAGCATGGACAGGGACGTTACATGTCACTGACTGGGCACTGGGTAACTATGGTGATAGATGGTGAAGGGTCTGCTGCACAAGTCTTGCCGTCCCCACGACTTGCTTGTCAATCCTCTGTCTGTCCAAGTTCCGTCACTGCTTCTGCCTCCTCCACCTCATCTGGGTCCTTCACCTCCGCCCCAAGCCTGCCTGGTCAGGCCACCGGCGTTCTCACTGCGCAGAAGGAATCACGCACCCCTCATTACTATGCTGGCAGCAGAGCGCAACGGTATCAGGCGGTCTTTAGCTTGACATGTCTTGGGAATAAGAGTCACACAGCGGCTGAGTTGTGGGCAGCTCTGGAGACTGAGTTTGGTAAATGGTTGTCTCCACTCAACCTGCAGCCTGGTAAGGCCGTGTGCGACAATGCTGCAAACCTGGGTGCGGCCCTTCACCTGGGCAAGGTGACACACGTGCCTTGTATGGCTCACGTGTTGAACCTTGTTGTCCAGCAATTTTTATCACACTATCCCGGCCTAGATGGCCTTCTGACCAGGGCACGAAAACTGTCTGCTCACTTCCGCCGTTCAACCGCCGCAGCTGAGCGACTTGCATCGCTCCAGAAGTCTTTCGGCCTGCCGGTTCATCGCCTGAAATGTGATGTGCCGACACGCTGGAATTCGACTCTCCACATGTTACAGAGACTGTGGCAGCACCGCCGAGCCCTGGTGCAATACGTCATGACGTATAGCCTGGGCCAACGAGATGCAGAGGTGGGGCAGATCACCCTGATGGAGTGGTCTCAGATCAAGGACCTATGCACCCTTCTGCACAGTTTCGACATGGCGACGAATATGTTTAGCGCTGACAATGCCATTATCAGCATGACAATTCCAGTCATTTACATGCTGGAGCACACGCTAAACACTATTCGGAGTCAGGGGGTTGGACAACAGGAAGGGGAGGAACTACAGGAGGATTCATATGCGCAAGACACAACAACATCACCAAGGTCTAGACGTTCATCATCACCAACGCGGCAGGCATGGGACCATGGGGGACAGGGATCAACAAGGGCGCATGGTAGCAGGCGAAATGTTGAGGAAGGTGCAGGAGAACATGAAGAAATGGAGGACGAACTGTCCATGGATATGGAAGACTCAGCGGATGAGGGAGACCTTGGTCAAATTTCAGTTGAAAGAGGTTGGGGGGAGATGTCAGAGGAAGAAAGAACGATTAGCACCTCTATGCCACAAACACAGCGTGGACTTGGTCCACATGGCTGCGCAAGACACATGAGTGCCTTCTTGCTGCACTACCTCCAACATGACCCTCGTATTGTCAAAATTAGAAGTGATGACTACTGGCTTGCCACACTATTAGATCCCTGGTACAAGTCCAAATTTTGTGACATAATTCCAGCCATAGAAAGGGACGCACGTATGCAGGAGTATCAGCAGAAGCTGTTACTCGATCTTAGCTCGGCTTTTCCACCAAACAACCGTGCAGGTGCAGGAAGTGATTCTCCCAGTTGTAACTTGAGAAACATGGGACGGTCTCGTCATCTTCAACAGTCTACCCATACCAGTAGCACCGTATCTGGAGCTGGTAACAGCAATTTTATGGAATCTTTTCATAATTTTTTTAGACCGTCCTTTGCAAGGCCACCAGAGACAACAAGTCTGACACATAGTCAACGGCTGGAGAGGATGATACAGGAGTATCTCCAAATGAACATTGATGCCATGACTTTGCAAATGGAGCTTTGCTCATTTTGGGCTTCAAATCTTGAAAAATGGCCAGAGCTCTCCAGTTACGCCTTGGAGATTTTTGTCGTGTCCAGCTGCCAGCGTTGTCTGTGAACGTGTCTTCAGTGCTGCTGGGTGTGTGCTGACAGATAAGCGCACGCGTCTGTCCAGTTACAATGTGGACAGACTAACGTTCATCAAAATGAACAAGTCATGGATCCACAAGGAATTTACTACCCCTGTGTCATCCTGGGGAGAGTAAATGCTTGTGGATTTGGAATGTGCTTGATGCAAATCAAAACATCCTGTTTGCAACTAGGGCACAAGTGCAGCCACTGATGGAGTGTCTGTGTGGCCCAATTTTTGGAAAAAAGGGAGAGTCCGCTTGGAGTAACCCTTGCTTGCTGTGTTTTTTAAAAGGAGCTAAGATGAACAGAGCTGGGATCAGGAAAGACTTAGCTACCTACCCCGGTGTCCTCCTGGGGACGGTTAAGTATGGCGTATTTTTGAATGTGCTTGATGCAAATCTAGCTGTGAAGTGTACAACTAGGGCACAAGTGCTGCCACTGAAGGGGTGGGTGTGTGTGGGGCCCAATTTTTTGAAAAAAGGGAGACTCCGCTTGGAGTCACCTTGCGGTGTTTTACATGATTTTAGAAGGGCGTGCCATGCCTATATCTGTGTCTCTTCCTCTCTTTCCTTGTCTAGCTCTTTTGTTTTCGCATGAGTATATGTCCTTGTCACTTTCCCATGTGTTTGTGTTGTGTTGTGAGTTGTTTGTCACCTTTTGGACACCTTTGAGGGTGTTTTCTAGGTGTTTTTATGTGTTTGTGAATGCCTGCCATTGTTTCCTTTGCAGTTCGAGTTCGGTTCGTCGAACGTTCGACGAACCGAACTCGAACTCGAGCCGAACCACGACCGGTTCGCTCATCTCTACTCATGAGAGCCACTTCACCTCCTCTCTCCTTCACTCTCAACTTTCAACTGTCACTGTCCTCACTTTCTCCTCACCATCCCCCCCCAAGTGGGCAGCCCAATTCCCTTCAGGACCCCAATGGTGTGTCTGGTAGGTTCAAGTGGGAAGTGTTCCTAGGATTTTGATTGGACTAGTTGTTAACACCGGAGGACTGGGATCCGTTAACCAAGGAGGTGGATACTGTGCGGAAGGGCAGGTTGCACAATACCCTGTGACGACCTGATAGGCCAGGGCGTCACATTCCCCCTTGGTTAAAGGTAGCTCGTCCTTGAGCTACAGGATGACAGAGGTTTATTTTGTTTTGCTGGAACTGAAAAGAAAATAAGTTAACAAGTTTTTATTTTAACGGGTCCATCCCACACAGGGGAGGTAATGCACTTAACGTGAATAAAAATACCACTTTAGAATTCGTCACACAATGGTGGGACGCTACCGGTTTTACTGGTAATGGAGGCTCAACCAACTCCATTGCAGCCCCTTCCTGTGACAGTCCAGTCCCAACGTCCTGGATCCCAATAACCCGCCACCCAAACAACCTGTTCCCACAGAAACTGAGCAGTAGAAAAAACCTTTGTGATAACATCATCAGACCACCCACTGTTTAAAAAACGTCAAAGGCACACCCATCCTGAGTGAACCTGACATACTGATATCAAATGATACAATGCAGAGCCAAGGGCAATGAAATAAATTCATATCACAACATATTTAAGCAAATTCCTTAATCAATCGTGCTCAAGCAAAAGAAACTTTAAGGAATCATAAAAAACAGACAAAAAAAGAGAATCAAAGATAATAATAATAGTAAACACAAAAAAGATTTTTTGTTCATATCTTTTTAAAACAGAAAAGAAATAACAAGGAGTAAATCGGGTTTCCCGGGAGTAGGGTATTTGATAACAAAAACCATCTATTCGTGCATGAAGTATTGTATTGAAAAAACCTGATACTTGGGAATCTAAAAATTCACATTGTATATTAAAGAATTAGTAGAAGCTTGTCAGAAACAGGGAAAATAAACAAATAGTAGGAAAAAGAAAAAAGAGGGGGCTCCCACTACTGCATTATCAGACAAATCGAACCAAGAAGCGAGTGACAGAAGGAGCCGTACTGCGCAAGACTCCAATGGTTCAAACAAGTTCACTTCAAGAACCCGTGTTGAAGGGGTGAAACGAGTTCAAAAGCATGGGAAAAAAGGCTTACCACGCACGCACCGCACCTGAAACCAAGGGAATGTGTCAAAGATATTCTCAGAGCCCTGTGCAGCAATGCCTCAATATCAAGGCTGCATTGCGTGTGTGGAACTGTAGAAAAAAGGTTCATTAATAGACTATATTCTGGAAATCGTATAAAACTCAACAATGACTTGGAAATGTACCAAATCATTCGATTGGGTGTGGAAAAAAGACACTCCCATTGTGACAAATCTCAAAGATGGTAAAAGGGGCGGGGAGGGGAATAAATTAGCGTTAAAAGGTAAATTTTATTATTACAGCTTACAACCTATATGTCTATATAAGACGGGAAGGGGTAGACCTGAGAAAAGATTAAGTGCATGTCTCACTAAAAAAGAATAAATGCATATCTCAATAAAAATTATGTCTTTTAAAACAACAAAAATATAACCCATGAATAAAATACTAATAAAAATATTTTATATTTTTATGAAAAAATATGAAACGAAAGTGTATATGTGTAGATATATATATATATATACATACATACATATACACATATATATATATATATATATATATATACATACATACATATACACATATATATATGTGTGTATATGTATGTGTGTATATGTATGTATGTATGTGTGTGTATATATATATATATATATGTGTGTGTGTGTGTATATGTATGTATATATATGTATGTATATATATATGTATATATATGTGTATATATATGTGTATATATGTATATATATGTATATATATAATATATATATATATATATATATATATATATATATATATATATATATATATATATATATATATATATATATATATAATGATAATTATTATGTATCAAAAATGTATATATAAATATATTAGCCAGTGAATCCATCCAATTGGAGATATACATTATAAAAATATCATAAAAACAACTATAAAAATCTGGTAGAAAAACTTGTATTATAAGTCAAAATTTCACGGAAAAATTTGTCTAATAGAATAAATCAGTGACTTCGTTTAAGCCCAGTGGTTTGAGTGTATTGAGTTTATATATCCAATAAGTCTCTTTCTTGAGCATTTCACTCCGATTGGGAATCTGTGGTGGAATCTGCCCAATCGATGTGACTCTTGAAAGGGCTTTTTTATTGTGTGCAATAGTGACATGTCTTGATAATCCATGTAAAAGAGAGCCAATTTTGACATTATGACGATGTGAGTTTAACCTATTGTGCAGGGGTTGCATCGTCCTCCCTATATATTGTTTCTCACATTCGCATTCAATCAAGTATATTACAAAGTCAGATTGGCATGTGAGGTGGGCCTTAATCTGAAAAAAATCACCCCCTATGGAGGAACAGAACTGCAGCCTTCTATGTTGTATAGAGGCACAACAGAGACAGTTTTTTGTGTAACATTTGTAGGCCCCCGCAGGTTTGGTGGTGGATTGCAACTGGTGGGAATTTTTCAATCTACTAGGGGCCACGAGATTCTTCAGATTAGAGGTCCTCCTAAACGTGACTCCAGGTCTCTCAGGTAGGCATTCTCTTAGAAAAGGATCATTGCAAAGAACTCCCCAATGACGGGCTAAAATGTTCCTAATTTGTTCACCATCACTACTAAAAGTGGTAAAAAAAATTGGCTGAAAAATCGTGTGAGGAAACGACATGGTTGCCTGACCTTTTTGTTTTTATGAGATCTAGTTGTGACAAGTTCTTAGTGTCCTTAAAGGCCTTCTTTAGTATATACATGGGGTAGTCCTTTTCAAGAAACCTCCCTTTTAGAACATCCGCTTGTTCCTTAAAGTCAGAATCATCTGAACAATTTTTCCTAATTCTCTTGTATTGGTTATGGGGGATATTCTTAAGCCATTTATTATAGTGGCTACTGGAGTAGTGTATGTAACCATTGCTATCAACTTCCTAGAAATAAGTTTTAGTGTAAATTTGACTTCCATTATGCATTATAGTCAAATCAAGGAAGTTGATCGCCTCCTTCTGTACATTGGGTGTGAAGGTGAGCCCCCAATTATTGCTCATCAAATGACCAAGAAAGGAATTCACATTGTTCCCTGTATTGTCCCATATAATGACCAAATCGTCGATGTACCTTTTGTACATGACGATATGCTTTAAGAACATGGAATTATAAATATATACAATCTCAAAGGCACCCAATAATAAATTAGCAAACGTCGGTGCGACCCTTGATCCCATCGCAGTACCGCAGGTGAAAAAATTGTTAGTAAGAATGAACTCCATACCTTTTTAAAAGGAAGTTTTTTTTGTTCAGTCGGTAAGCGATCATCCCTCATTAGGAATTGTTTAAAGCATTCTAATCCCAGGGCATGACTAATATTGGTGTATACGGCCGCTATATCCAAAGAAATGAAAAGGAAGGTATCATTCCATTTAACATTCTTAATAAGGTCGATTAACTGAGTAGAATCCCATAAACTCTTTAGATTACATGCAGAGTCATGTATTATATGGTCTATATATGCAGCTAAATTGGCTGTGAGGGAATCTATCCCTGAAATGATCGGTCTCCCAGGAGGATCCGACAGACTCTTATGTATTTTAGGTAGATGGTAATAGAAAGCCATCTTAGGATTTTTGATCTCCAAGAAGGCTTTCTCATTTTTATTCAGGATTCCTATATTGTAAGCCTCTTGTATTAGGGACTGGTATCCCGTGATGGGTCTATTGTACTCATCAATTTCCACTGTTTTGTAATGTGTGGGGTTAGACAAGTTCCTAAAGGCCTCTCTGTAAGGTAAGTCTCTTTATCTTGTATTACTATCCCCCCCCCTTTGTCAGCATTCCTGATGACAATATCTGGATTCTTTTTAAGAGAAAAAACACCTTTTTTCTCTTCTAGACTGAGATTCGCTTTTGTGTGGGTCCTAGATAAGGACTTTATTTACTTGAGCTCTGGCAGCCCCAACAGTCGTCGGGATGCCGCGCGGTAGCGGAACAGGCAGACAACTTGGTTCCGGTGCCGCTGGTGTAGACAGATTAACCGACTGCTCCGGCGCCGGGGTTGCAGGGTCCGGGAGCTCGGCCTCTAAGGATGGGCCCGGTGATGCGGCCGGATCTGATCTGGCCGGTGTCTGGGGACCGCTGCCGTGGCTGGAATGAGGGCCTTACTCTGGATCTCTGCAGCTGGAGGCTCTGGTAAAAATGCTGAAGGTTCCGCTGCTGGGGTTGGTGGGGCAGCTCGGCGCCCGCCGAGGATGGGGTAGTCGGCCGTGGAGCGCTCACCGCGAGCGGGGACGATCCGGATCTCTCAGCCATTTTGGCCGGATTTGTGCAATCAGCAGGAACTGGGTAACCGCTTACGCTTTCTTCATGTGGGATTTCAATCTCACCTGCTCGCACCCGTCACCGCCAGGCTCCTCATCTCTTCCGTCCAGTGGTTCAGAATGAAGAGGAATTGCGTCCGCATCCTCCGGCACAGCTGCTCTGTTTCCTCCTCTATCCATGCCGCGATCCCGGGGACAGCACGCTCCGGGGACCAGTCTCGCTCCGCCATCTTGCCACTGCGTCTTCCAGGAACGTTGTGACAGAATCCTGGCATCCCTGCTCCACTTCCGCTAGTTACACATTCTGGCCCGCCCCCTTGGTCTTTTTGCAGCACTCTCTCGCTGACCATGGCCCTCTGGGAACTTCCGGTTCCGGTCTCT